>NW_024500683.1:5313072-5931640 GCF_017590055.1 Onychostruthus taczanowskii | reverse complement strand
TCTTCCACTCTGCTACTCACTAAAAAGGAAATTGCAGTTTATGAGGCTGTTTCTTTCTGGTGGGAGAGAGGCTTTTCGAGAAAAACATCCACTCCCAATTGTTTAGAATTGACCAGAGTTCATGCTGAAATTTTGCCTTTATCAGGACAGTGTGATCTTTTACCAAGGATAATGAACTTCGGTTTTTGAATAGCTTACAGCAAGTTCAAGGTAATTTCCAGTGTAGTCAGAAATAAACATTGGTCACAATGTTACTGTAACAGCACATCTGGTTCTACTCGGCAGCTTAAGACTGCTAATAGCACGCCTAGAATATTTTGATAGCAACATGTTGAAATGTGTAGTCTTTTTCATAAGCAAACTCTCAGGTTGAGAAATTTTCTCCTGTGAAATTATTTAAGTCATCCCATTAATGTTTTGAGCTGTTTTGTTGACAAAACTAAGGCTTTTTTTCAAAGGCAGGAAAACCATTTTTTTACGTGAGGAATTAGGAGGAGGGACTCACAGAGGGTGTGGAAGTGATTCATAGATGAGAAGACATGAGGAGCCAGCTTGTGGTGCAAGGAGAGAGTAGGGTGACACAGGCATTCAGCTGGTGGGCAGACAGTGGTGGCACAAAATGTAGGAATTAGGAAAGCAGTATAGGTCAGCAGGCAGTGTGTTGTCATCTTTTACCTGTGGCAAGGGAACATCTCTCTGGCTCTGCAGTACCTGTATGCATTTGTGTCCTCTTGAGTATAGCATTTGATAATTCTCAGACTAAACAACTTCTCTGTTTTAAAAAAATATTGACTAGGGAACTAATGTGCTGCTCGTCTGACTATTCCTGTACCGTAGAGCTACTCTACTGGAAGATAAGAAACGTGGTTGTCTGCCTGTCTTTTTTTGTTGACGCTTCAGTATGCTTAAATGAACAAGAAAATTCTTGATAATACTGTATTTCTGTGATAAAGAAAAATTAGGATTTACACTGTCTTGCATGATATTTCATCTTGTAAACTGAGTGGGTTTTTCGTTTGTCCTTTTTTTAGGTCAGAAACCCCTGGTACTGTGGAATGTGAAAGTTTGTTTCTGGCACGCCTGAATTTCATCTGGAAGGGCTTTATCAATATGCCTTCAGTAGCAAAATTTGTTATTAAAGCTTATCCAGTTTCTGGCTCCTTTGAGTATTTAACAGAGGTATTTATATTTATTGAAAAGAATTAGTTTATTAATTTTACCAACTTATTTACCTTGTAGGCTAATATTAGTATAATGATAGAAGATAGTGAGGCATGATCATTGTAGTGAATGAAGTATTTGTGGGAGGACATAGGTTAAGGTCTGTATTTGTAAGTCAATCATTATTCATTACATGAACCTCTGGTTCATCTTCCCATCTATAATGTAATGCATAATGGAGGGGGTTTTTTTGCCCATCTGTTGGCAATTCTGGTCCTAACCTTGCATTGTGACTCAGTTGTCTCTGAAAAAAAAAGTTCATGTAACATTCTCTTCTGTGTCTAAGAGACTGGAAAAGCATGTAAGTGCTTATGATAGTTGTCTTCATGTCACAAAATAAAGATCAGAGAGCTTGTAAGGCACAATTTTCCTTCTTGACAGCTACACAGGATGTGTCAGCCTTCTAATTAAAAGAACTTAGGTCTTCTGTTAATAAGAGTGTCTTTATTTGCTGTAGATCTTCAGGGAAGTGCAGGCCATGCAGTAATCCTTAATACTGAAGGATTCTTATATGAGTATGATACGCTTTGCAAAACTCTTACTTTATTTCAAAAAAATTATTTTTCTGAAAGTCTGTTTATTTTGCTTGGGAATAGTGAACTCAGTAGTATCCAAGAATTTACATCTTTATATACATGCACATGTAGCTTATGTTTTCCCCTCATGATGATGATTTTGAAAGTTTATTATAAACGTAGGTGTGGAGCTCTCATTGTGGTGTGATGGGATGAATAGCTTGAGTGTTCCTAGAGCACAGTACAGTTATGTTTGCAGTTAATGTTACCAGAAAGGATAATTTTGGCAAGGTGTAGATGAACAGTATTCAATGATAACTAATTTATTACATATCATTAACTTTGTACTGAAAATCTAAAATGTCCTAAATTTGTTTTTTTTTTCTTCTGTTGTAACTTCTACTGATATTTTTAAATTACAGTTTAAGAAATAAAAGAACTAAGTATGTCTTGAATTTTATGAAACAGATACTGGATGAAGGACATACCACAAGATTTATTTGGATTCACATTTCTCTTGTCCTTTTTCATAGGATTTACCTGATAGTATTCAAGTAGGTGGCAGGATATCTCCCCACACTGTCTGGGATTATGTAGAAAAAATCAAAGCTTCAGGGACCAAGGTAAGAATTTTACCTAGTAAAGACTTGCTGTTCAATATGCATCTTAGTCATCCTAAAGATGCTTGGTTTTTTTCTCTCTGAAACATTTGCCAAATATGTGAACTTTAGGAATATCTCATGGTTATGTTGAATGGCACGGGTAGCAGCTGCTGGCATTTATTCTCTTCCTACCTAACCTTAAACTGTCACCTGCTGTGTGAGAATACCTGTCTTCGTTTGACACAGTAACTCATCAGGAATGTTTGGATACCACTTCACCTCTCAAGTGTTACCCTTTCATTTTCAGTGGTGCTACATTGTGCAAAACCATCTCAGTGGCTCTTTGCCAGACTTGTCCCACTGTGTGCTGGTTGTCCTTGTGCTGGGGAGCCCAAAACATGAAAGTCCTTTGCAGGTGGTGTCTCACAAGTGCTGGATAGAAAGAAATAGCTGTTCTGACACCCAGATTGCAGTAGGCCTTCTTGGCATGGATGCATCACCAGTTCATACTGGGCTTGTCCACCAGGATCCCCACATCATTTTATGCCAAGCTGTTTTCCAACCAGTCAGTCCCCCAGCCAGTCCTGGTGCATGGGGTTACTCCAGCTCAAAGTGCAAGATTTTGCATTTTGTCTTTGCTGACATTGACAAAGTTCAGCTTGTTATTTCAGCCTGCTTACGTGCCATCTCAGTTTTGCAGAGACTGTTTTGTATAATCTTCCAGGCTGTTCAAACAGCATCAGCTCCTGAGCTGGGCTTTGGGCATAATTCTGGGATCTGAATACCGGTCTTCCACTATTATTAATGGATGTCTTGGACACAACAGACTACAAAACACAGCTTTCTAGTAATGTTAAGGGTAGAGAATGAAATAATTCATTGAAAGCTGGCAAGCTTCCCTGAAACTTGTTATTTAGCTGGCTGTTAAAAATATTGGCTCTTTTGTCATGTACTTCAATGAATTTTTTCATACTAAATGCTTTCTACTTGTTTTATCGAGTTCAGAATTATTTTTGGCCATGTTTCTGCTCCTTCTGTCTCTCCTGTTCTCTGCCATATTGGCGTGGGTTTTACTCCTCAGCACTGCTGTTTTAAATAAAGAGCAGTCAGTAAAAAAAATAACATTTCACAGAAAAATATTCTTGACCATCTTTTTCCCCTCTCATTCTGTAAACAGGAGATCTGCGTGGTTCGCTTTACCCCAGTAACTGAAGAAGATCAGATCTCCTATGCACTGTTGTTCGCCTATTTCAGCAGTAGAAAACGTTATGGTGTAGCGGCCAATAATATGAAGCAAGTGAAAGATTTGTACCTCATCCCTTTAGGTTCCTCAGATAAAGTCCCTCATCACCTTGTGCCTTTTGATGGGCCTGGTAAGTACAACTTGGAATTCGGAATTTTATTATCATAACACTCCTTAAAGAAGTTGGCAGCAGAAATATAAGAGGAAATAAAATTTAAAAATGCTGGTTTATTCAAATATCTAATGAGTTTTCCATAGCATTATTATATTAGTTTCCTTGAGAAGACATTAATTTCCCCTTGCTAGATTATTGTGATACACAAAGATGAAAAGATTAGTGTTTACAACCTTTTTTTTATGTCTGCTATCTTCTTTCTTTATTCTAACACAGGAGGCTTTGTAGATTTCAATGTCAGTAAACTGAGTCGCACAAGTGGACTATGGTAGAAGGCATAAGTTCCAAATTTATACTCTCAATTTAAAGTAGTGTTTTTCATCATTTAAATTGTTTTTATCTTTTTTCTCAAGTATTCCAAAGTTCTTTACAAAAAATACATTGAAAGTTTAAAATATAGATGGGCAAGGAAGAAAAAGTCCTGAAATGGCACTCAGTTGATCTGTGTACACCTGAGTTACTTTACATCAGTTTATCTTGGTTATAAAAATTTGTGGATGATCTTTCTTTTTGAGATAGGCAGGGCCAAAATGAAGAGAGAATGAGCTACAACTCATTTTTCTACCATTAAGTGGAACAAAATAGATAGTGAAGAGGTGGTAATAGGTGCTGTGTGCCTTGAAACACAGCACCTTTCCTGGAATGAGGGAATAATTTCTGATATTTGCTCCTGGTAAATCTTTGAAGAAGTATGTCTAACACAAATTGATGAGGAGACTTATTGTTTGCAAGTGCTCTGTTTACTTACTTTTCCCCCTATTATACTTTGCTACCACTCTTACCATCTTGTAGCTGGGTTGGACTAATTGATGTTTAACTTCTGTGCTGTTTCTGATGAGATTAGATGTCCTATATGTCTCATATTCATATTGGAAGTTATAGTCTACTTGAACCAATCTTAAGTTGCAGTGCTTGAAGTTATACTTTTAATACTGGAAATACATATTTTTATGATTTTAAGTGTTGTTAATGTTTAACATGACAAGCAGAACAATTTTAAATGCCATAAGATTAATACTTTTCATAGTATATTTAAGTATATGAGGGTTATTTTTGTTAAAGTTATTGCCTTAACCAAAGTACAAAGAGATGATAAATTGCTGTTGCAATTTTGTACAGGGATTGAAATACATCGACCAAATTTATTACTGGGATTGATAATTCGCCAGAAGATGAAGAGGCAGATTACTGCTGTTTCAAGTGTTACCAGTAGTTTTGCAGATGAAGCTGCTGAAAGTACCTTGAGTAGCTTGCCACCAGAGAAGAAAAGCAAGCCAAACAAACCTGAAGTCTCACATCATGATTTGGCACTAGAAGAAGAAGAGGAAAATAATTTTTTTAATTCCTTCACAACTGTGCTACACAAGCAGAGAAATAAACCACAGCAGTCTAATGCAGATGATGCTCCAGCAGTTATTGAACCATTGGTGGAAAGCACCAAACATGAACCACCAAAGCCTCTCAGATTTCTTCCTGGAGTCCTGGTTGGATGGGAAAATCAGCCTTCTACTCTGGAGCTAGCAAATAAACCATTGCCAGTGGATGATATTCTTCAAAGCCTGTTGGGTACGACAGGGCAGGCATATGAGCACAGCAAGTCAGAAGCAGGTCCTAGTGAAGACATACCATTATTAAATGAACAGGCAACCTTGAAAGAAGAAACCATGGATGTTGCTGAGGTAACTGCTGAAGTTGGTGAAGCAAAGACTGGTTTGGATGATCCTCAAGAATCCACTAATGCTGGTGCAACTGCGGATGCAGCAGCTGTAGGGACCTCAAGTTCTTCAAGAAGTGCTGGTTCTTTGATAGGGCTGAGTCTTAAGGGAAAACCTCCAGATGTTTCCACAGAAGCATTTTTAGCAAATTTGTCTGCTCAGGCACAGAATAAGGAAACTGAAGAAAGTAAAGAAAATGACCCAAAGCGACAGATACCAGACAAGGATAATGTTGCACAGGAAGTTAGAAGGAGCACAAATTCCAGCTTTTCTTCCTCATCAAATTCAGGAAAAAAGCCCTGTGAGAACAATGTTAATGTAGGCTCTGCTGAGGGTACTACTGCTAATACCTCTAAATCACCACCATTTATTAATCTTAAAAGAGACCCACGACAGGCAGCTGGACGAAGCCAGCAGACTAATATTTCAGAAAACAAGGATGGAGATGTTAGCAGAAATGAAGACCGACAAAATGCTTCAGGAAATGATCAAGGAGAATCAGAGAATAAACAGCTTTCTGGAGAAGGGGCCTTAAACCTGTATCAAAGTGAGGCACAAACCACTGAGACACAGCTCAGTTCAGCTGCAGCTAAGGCAGATAACACAGTTGCATCACATGCAGAAGATACCAAACACTCACAGGAAGATGGATTGATGCAAAACATTGAAACAGTGAACTCATTTAGAAGGGGACCAGCCGTAACTTCATCTCATTTTGAAACTGAAAACTCTTCTCGTTCTGAATTTATTTCCAAAGTCCCAAGCCCTATTGCAAGTGGCAGCTTCCCATCTGTTGGACCTCCACAGCAGAATTTTCAGCATTCTAAATCTAATCCACCTGGATTTCAGTTTCAGGCTCCTGCACCTCATAACTTCCCTCCACAAAACAACCCTATGTTTGGATTTCCTCCTCATTTACCACCTCCACTTCTTCCTCCTCCTGGCTTTGGTTTTCCTCAAAATCCAATGATGCCATGGCCACCAGTAGCTCATTTATCAGGTCAGCCACCACAGTATGCCGGACCCATTGCACAAGGGCTACCAGTGGCTCACAAACAATCAAGGTTTTTGGGACCAGAAAATTTTTTTCAGAGTAAAGACAGTAGGAGACCAGAAAGACGCCACAGCGATCCTTGGGGCAGAGATGAACAGCATTTGGAGAGAGGATTCACTAGAGGAAAAAATGATCGACAGAGACTTTACAGTGAAACCCATCACCAAAAAAAAGACAGACATGAAAAAGAGTGGAGCAACGAAAAATACTGGGAACAAGATTCTGAAAGAAACAGGCGCAGAGACAGAAACCAGGAAAAAGAGAGAGAGCGGAAGAGTAGAGAGGAAGGACAGAGAGACAAAGAAAGAGTGCGATCCCCACACAGTGATAGAGCTGCTGATGGAAAAAGCCCCAGAGAGACTAGAAATCCAGAAAAAAAGACAGAGAAGCCTAAAAGTGATGAACAGGCTCATGAAAAAGATAAGGAGAGGGAGAAAAGCAAAGACAAGCATAGAGAACGAGAAAGTGAAAAGAACAGAGAGAGACATAGGGACCACAGTGACAGAACTAAAAGCAAAAGGTAAAAAGATGCAGGCAGTCTTTTAAAATCCTATTTAAATAAACTGTTAGAGTAACGTTGTAAAAGTTTGTATGACAAAAAAAAAAAAAAAAGAGAGCCTGCTAGGATTGTGCCATCGTTTTTTATTCTGTGTTGGTGTTTTGCAGAAATGAGTCTGTGTTTTGGTACCACTCAATGTACCAATACTCATCCTTTTTTTCATTATACCAACTATCGCTAGAAGTAGAAGTTTAATATTTTAAAAATTTTACATTGATGTATATTCAAAATTTTAAAGATTTCTTTTTATTAATATGCAATAAAGGCTTAGGAATTTTCTTAGCTGAGGAAGTTGGCTTTAGTCAAGTCTGCAATATAGTTGCTGCCTTTGGTAATTTGTGCTCTCTTCTGTTTTAAGATGCCCTGATAATTTTAAAGGTCGTTTTCATACAATACCCTTGTTTTTAAATTGCACTGTTTTTAAAGACTGCAGCAAAGCCTCAGAATCCACATGTTAAACAAAATGTAATATGCTTGGTGGTGTGAGAAGTTTGGTTTTTTTTTAAATTATTCAGTAGTACAATAAAAACTCAAGTATATTTCGTTATATTATATTTCAAGTTTTTCCTAAGCATCTGAAGCAGTTTGTGACCAGAAATTGGAAGGCTGAGCTGCTCGAATGTTACTTCTTTAAACTGCACTTGTTTTAATACGAAAACATTTCTAACCTAAATTCTTGAAAATTATTTGTAGTAGTAAATTCATTTCTCCCACCATTTTCCATGCTTCAAAAACTTGAATACCTAAGCTTGTACATTACTTTGTGTTTTGCTATCCTTTCTACTGTAAAATGTAAATATTTTAAGGGATATTTTGATTCTAATATGATAAAACTTTCTCACATACTGTGTGTGTTTGATTTCATAGCTGTGAAACTGTAGGCTAAATGAATATATAAGGCTGAGTCACAGAATTCCACATTTGTTGTATACTTTATAGCTCGGTTTGTTTTGAGTTTTGGAGAACAAAGCGGGGGGGAGAAGGGCAAAAGTGTTTGTACACTTGGGACTTCTGGTAACTTGGTGTTTTGTGGACTACCATCCACCAATGCCAAACAACATGCAAATGTGAAAACAAAATCACCTACTCTAATACTTTTTAAAATACACTGGGCATCTTACTGAGTCTGTCAGAAACAACAAAAATATTCCACAGTATAAAGAAAAACTGAGGTTTATTGTTTTGGTTTTCAGTGTTTTTGTTTTCTACTTTGAGTACACAACCGTACTATGCTGCTGACAGAGCATTTTGCACTTTGCTGTAGAAAAGCCTCTTCTTTCAAGAAAAGTCTTCCCAGTTTAACAACATCGTAATTGTTAGTTTTCATTATGAATATATTTTAAGGTAGATTTTCACTTGGATACCTTGCAAGTAACTTCATGGTCAAATTGGCTAAAATTAAAAATCTTGCACTGGATAAAGGAGGTGGTAGACTTTTGTTAAGTGATGTTTCTTCATCATTGAGAAGACTAATTAAAAAAATCCTCAGTAGTTAAAGTGACATTCAAACATCTTTAAAATAAAATTAGTCGTTTCCAAATAAATTCCATAGTCTGTAAAGCATTAGTGCTGTTGAATATATCTTGTAGTAATATACATGTGTTTTGTTGTTTAAATATTTGCACCAAGTTCTGTAGGCACAGAAATGCACCAAAGCATTGTTCTCATTTTTGGAGTGAGTTTTAAATTGACAGCTCTGCATATGAAGATTTTCTTTTGATCCATTCAAAAGTAGTCTACTCCATGGTCACTGGTGATCTTCCTCTCACATGTGCATCCATATGCTCTCTGAAGATAAACTGGAAGCAGTGAAAATTGCAACTGCCTGTATGGAAGGGATGGGAATGCTTTCCGCCAGAACTACCAGAAATAACTTGTTTAAAAGAGTATGTAAACATTTTTCAAGTTTGCTGAGTGCTTTGCCACCTGCCTTGTGTATGTAGAACCTGAAGAGAGCCACAGTAAAACAGCTCTTGAGGGAGAGTTTTGTTAAGTGTTTAAATTAACAAACAGCAAAAGTCACCAGGATTTGTTCCTAGGATGTGAGTTAGTGTAATGGGAATAAATCCTGCTACTACAGGAATAAAGGATTTTACTTCTGCATTGCCTTCAGTCACTCTCCTTCCAACATTTGTGTTAGCTGGAAGTGCTCTGATTGCTTGTTCCTTGTTTTACACCAAACCACTGCTCAGATCACACAAGGCAGTGTGGACTGCTGAGGAATTGCCAGTACACCAGAAGCCCCAGAGAGAACAGGATAAACCTTAAATATGCTCCCTTCTCCAGCATCATGTGGCTATAAAAGGCTCTACTTAGAGAAACTGGAAGAGAAGAATCTGGGGACAGCTCAAATGCCAGGTGGGCTTCATGAGCTGCGTTTTGGGAAGAATTGCGGAAGCTCTTGCATTGGGCTGATCACATGGGGGCTCAGAGCAGCAGAAGGTAGAATGAACCTCACAAAGATGTTCGCAGATGCTTAATAAAAACATCTTGAGGTAGCTCCGATGCACATTACTTGTCTTTAAGTCACCTGTAACTGACTTGTCAGTGCTTTCATTGCTACAGGTTAAGTATGGTGATGTGGAAGCAAATGTGTGTCACCTAGTTTTAGGTGCTTATGGTCTTTGCTCCATAACACACACCCCATCCTCACTTCCCTCTCCACCCCAAAATAGTTATTGTTTCTGACAGGTGCATGCTGAAGGCTTGCATTCAGAGAGTTTCCATGCAAGGAGGTAATGGTTTGCGATGTGCTTTTAAGCAGTACTAAAGTGAAAAAGGAAAACATATGAATCATTCACTATTATTTTTATGTAATAATTTTATTTATTTAGTAAGCCAGCAGTCAAATGATAAATGTAGATGCCATTGTACATTATTGGTATAAGCACATTAAGATAGAATTTTAATTTTTTTTATTGCTTGCTAAAGTAGAATATAACTCAGCTTTATGAGAAGGAACTGATTTTTTTGTATTTGTGTATGAACAGCTCTATTGGTTTTTGAGATTATCAATTAATGAAAAAATATATTTGCAGAAATTTGGTTTACTATGACCAAAATCTCTGTACTCATAAAATTTTGAAATGCCATTTAGGGCATATAAGCCAGAAAGGTATACGTAAAGTAGAACAGTTCTTGGACTTTTTAAGGTCTTAAGAATAAGAGTTACTTGTAGGCAGACTGCCACATTCCAGTTATAAATCATTAAAGCCAAAAGTTTTCATGTAGTCAAATAGGGGAGACCTCTGCTGGAGAAAATAAGGAGGCCTGTTTCCTCTCTCTAAAATTATGTATGTTTTTTGTTTCTTAAAATTATTCTTTAAGAGTAATATTTTAGCAGACTTAAGAGAGGCTTGAGTTCTACCCTCTTACATATATACGTAGAGGATGGACACAGATAAGGGAGGGAGAATAACTTCATTACCTGATTAGATTCTTTGTGGGCTTAACAAGTAATTACAGCTGTTGCATTTTTAAAAATTCTCATTACAATAAATGTGGGTTTTGCCTCGAGCACACTGTATCTTCCCCCACCAATTTCAGTTTTTAGACTAGACCTTAACATTAGAAAAGAAACATTTTAATAATATTCAGGAGTTGGAGAAACAGGTAACAGTTTTCTGTTCTCATAAAGCAACAAACAACACTTGAATGATGGTTGGCTTTATAAGCTAATCCCTACCTTTTTGTTTACTATTTCCAGCACAATAAAGAAAAAAACCCTTCAGACTTTCCCGTTATTTTAAAGTAAATGCTAGAAAATATATGTAAGTAATTCTAGGAGGAAAACAATTGATCATATTTTATATGTATATGTTATTAATACTCCACATAAATTTGTCCCTTACTACTTTTTAAATGCTTTCCTTTGTTGGTTGCTGAGTCATACACTGCCAGCTAACACAATTAACAGGAGGAATAGGATGTTTATCCTTTTTAAAAGAGTCTTGGACAGTTTTTTCAATTAATTTCCAGAATTTCCATCATGAATGTTGTATCCTTCTGCTTTCATTAGCTGAATCTTTTTAGAATCTTGGAAGAGCACAACATCTTTAATCTTACCAATGAATTCCTCCTGAAAAAGCCCTGTAGTGACTATATTGACTTCCCTGCCAATTTCAAACCCACCAAAGTAACAAATGCCACCATAGTTTAAAGCAGTGTATTTCCTTTGTGGGTCAATATCTTCAAAAAAGATTAGTTCCTCATCAAGATAAACCTTAATACAAGTTTGGTTTTGAACTACAGTAGTGAAATGCCATCTTCCATCAGAACAGGTTAAATACTTCCTATGAATTAGAGGAACAGAGATTCTTTCTCCAAGATTAATCACAACTTTTAAAGTTCCATTGGCAAGACCAATGGCAAGGAAGTCATTATCTTCATCTTCACTTTTTCCCATCCATGCTATTAAGCCTTCAGTTTGATTAGTAGTAAAATTTAAGGAAAGGCGGCTGTACTGGAGGTCTCTTTTTCCATAAAAAGGATCTGTGTATTTAATGTGGGAGTTACCAACAAACTTTGCTATATAAAATTTGATTTTGTTATCACAGTACTTACCTGTCCAGCCTAGTGCACATGCACAGGTATATGAAAATGAAGAAGGTTGAGGAATACAAAGCCCGTGAGACCCACACATGTTTTGTGAACAGTGAATAGATTGTTCACACTTGGTCCCTGTCCAGTCTCTTGGGCAAGAGCAAGAAAAGCCAGAGTTTCCAACTTGACATGTTCCATTATTTTTGCACACAGTGTAACCACAATCTGTTCCATCACAGTCACCAATGTTGGCTCCACCCTTGGGGTCAGTCACGGTAAGATTCAGTTCCCTGTTGTTTATAACAATTTCTCGAATACAACCAGTGAAACCTGTGGGCTCATTTTCTATTGCCATTGGATTAACAAGGTTTAAGGAGGATATCCCTCCAACAAAAAAATCTGAGTGTGTGTCTAGTGCATTCATTCCAGGACTAGCTTTTTGAGTAACGTTAATCCCATCCAAGTCTAGGTAGCCTTCATTACCAACTCTTCCTGCACTGAGTAAGTGCCATGTATTTCCATTTGTGTGGACCTTCTGAAGGGTCTGTAGGATGACTGTTCTGTCTCCAAGGTTGTAGCGTAGCTGTATAAATCCATTTACTAATGATATGCATAGAAAGTCACCTGTAAGAAAACAGTATAAAGTATTTTTAATTTTTAGAGGGGTGCACTGAAGAACAACATATTAATGATTCTGATGCTTTCATGCCTGCATTTCCTTGTACCATCATTATATCTAAATCACACAGAGAAGTGTTCCCTAATGAGCTGCTTTTAGCCTTTTTTTTTTTCTTTCTCATTTTTGGAAACTGGGCTTATGTTTGGCTCAGAATAAAAAGCCCAGCTTTCTAAAATGCTCTGCTTTTGTTCAAAAACTAGATAATTGTGGTAGGAGGAAACAGGATCACTTTGGTGTTCAAAAAGTGTGAATCATTGTTCCCATGGAAAAGAAAAAAGCTTTGACCAAGTTACAAAGGCAGAAATACTCTCAACTTCAGTATGTTGAATAAAGCCTTGATGGATTTGTCAGTTTAATGAACAGTTTTGTCTGCACCAGACATACTCTGCTTTCCCTGAAGGCTCCTTTTCACAACACGGATGTTTTGGGTTTAATAATCTGACAGCTATAGAAACAGATACGCTTTTTATTGTGTTGTTCTTTTAGAGGCCTTTGTGACAGGAAGTATTAGAAGGGAGTTCTCTCTTCTTGTACTGTCAGTGTTTCTGGCCTTATGGGCAGTGTAAAAGGAGAGGGAGTACCACTTCAAACTGTACTTTCAAGCATGAAGAAGGAAAACAGGGAAAGGATAGGAAATGGGAGCTGGAAAAGTTTGTAAGGACAGCAATAGAGCCTAATAGGGGAAGGACAGGGAAGCAGAAGAGGACAGCAGAAAAGTTTGCAAATTAAAGTTATGTTCTCAAATTTTTTGAGGCTTGTCTGTGCAATTTAACTTTTATAACTTTTGGAAATAATAGGCATCAGGTTGTTATCAATTAAACTGGTAAATATGTTTGTTAAATTTGAATGCAATCTTTCCTGATAGTTATCAGTCCAGTTTCCTTAAAGATTCAACCTTCCTAAGAGTGGACCTATGGTGAAGTTTGCTTTCAAACGTGTGTTTAATTTTTGAGTAGTTCTAATCCTTGTATTACATTGCTGGTAATTGAATGGCTTAATTTACTGAGGGCTTGTGAAAATTGCCAAAATTATACCTCCCTATTCAAGAGATGATCAGGTTGCAGTTTAGGCAGGCTGGAGATGTTTCAGTTGTATTAGTGGCTGTAGAGTGCATACTTCATGCCTCACCTTCCCTGCTCCAGATGCCCATGGGAAGAACAAGAAAAAAGTTCTTCCTTCTTTCAACTCTGGTGATACAGAGCACTCTGTTTTAGCTTGCTAGTTGAAGTTGTTATGATCTGTTTTACTTCCCTGTATTTAGTGTTCTTTTCGAGGACCTTCCTTGTTTCTTTTTTTTTCCAGAAAATTAATGTGATTTCCTTCACTTGTGATTTCTCCTGCTTAGTGATGTGGCTTTAAGTGTGCTTGATTTTTCAGTGCATAGTTTGAATGCACTGATCTTGCTTTGTTTCAGCAGTGTACATAACCTGCTTGTCTATTTCTTTTATCAGGCCCTCAATCCTAGTGTAGGAAAGGAGCATGAGGAAAAGTTTCTGAGCTACCTCTTTGGCAGCCTTCAATCCCCTCTCCTCCCTGGACATGCAGACTAGCGTAAGGAACAAGTACTCATATTTTGCTGTCTAGGAAGGAGGAAAACCTCTGACCAGGGTTACTGTTGCATCTGACCGGTAATCAAGACCTGGAGAAACTGGAAGTTCTCCAAGAATTTCTGGTCTACAGGGGAGGGTTTTGGTGGCTTTGCACATTTGACAATTATCTGTTTTGGAATCTTATTTAGTCTTATTGCAAGAACAAATCTGTGTTACTGAATCTGCTGTCTACAGTGTAAAGAGGTTATCACTGAATACTCTGTTCTGGCATAAATTTGAATCCTCACTTCAAACTGGAGTAACTTCTGAACAAAAAAATTACACTTCCAATTTCACCTCTCCCTGAGGCCTTTCTTATTCGTCTGGTTAGACCCTCTCTTTTCACAGATGACTTGCTATTTTAGCCATTGGCAAGAACAACAGAGTATTGAGATAGATTTTAGGATCTGAAAGTTGATCCTAGGGTGCGGTCATTATTTCTCCATGAAGTTTATTATATCATAGGTACTGCTAGGGACAACTGGCTGAAAACATCTTAGGGCTGTCATGTAAAGTGCTGTGAGTTTGCTGTCCAAGAAACTTCCTGTTAAAGTGAAGGAAATTATGGGCTTGTCTTTGATGCTTTTCAAGTAATATTTTCAACAGAGGATCTACATCTGCCCTGTCTCAGAGGGCCAGATTGCACAGCTGGAGCCTGCGTGGGCCGATGTCATCATAGGAGTTGTATCACCAGTTTAAACAAATGGCATTCTTGCCACTGATTTTCTCTTCTCAGCATTCTGTATAGAAGACCATGAAGCAAGTATAGTGAATAGTTTTTTTACTATTTCAATTTGATCATTGCTCAGACCTGCCTCATTTAACCTGTGGCCAGAGACCTTTCTGAGGAAGCTGACTTTGGTTAAGCATGAAGGAGATGACATCCTTAGTTTTTCCAGCACTAGACTGCATAGCTGGTCCCTACTTTCTTGAAAATATGATCTGTGCACAGGACACACAACTTTACTTCTGGCTTTTTAGATTAGCAGCTCATTTAATATGGGCTATTCATCTTCATCAGTGGTGTCATAACAAAAGCAGAGAGACTCCTGAGACAGGCACTCACAGTTGTTCTTTTGTTCTGCATGCAAGTCTTTGCCCATCCTGTTGGATGCAAGGAACTGTAAGGCAACCTGTGTCAGTAAGGTAGAATCTTCTTTTGATGTAGGCCATTGTAGCTTAGCTGGGCCTTTAAACTGCAACATGGCAAGACCCTGGGCATTGAACAAAATTATTAACAAAATTAAGTTCTGTTCTTATACCTCTTCTTGCCCCTGTAATATTCCCTGTTTCAGTAAAACGGTGATTGGTTTTTTTACAGCCCAAATGCTAATTCCCTTTTTCTCAAGGGAAGGGAATTTGTAGCAGGTATTGTCTTAAGGAAGAACCTGTTCTGGAGATAAAACAGCATTTCTACCTGCAAGTCCTAGTTTGGGGTTTTCACCAAGTGACTGAAGGTCAGAGTTGCTCTGCCTCAGAGTGGATTGTCTCTATTTCATATTAGAAGCCAGAACTCCAAAGGGGTGAATTTGACTTCATAACTTTATTTTTACATTTTTCTTTTGTGTACAAGTCTCACCTGCTGCCATACTAAATGTCAGAATTCCCAGAAGGCTAGTCAGCCCTGTGTCTTGAGCAGTCAGTTCCTAAAACTGGGAAATAATGAAAAGTCTCCTAAAAGTACATCCAACTACTGCTGTGAGATCTGGATTATCTGTAGTAGTATCTTCTTATATGACTCCTTATGATGAATTCTGAGTGCATCACAAAATTTTTCAGCTTGCTACTAATATGAATATGTATGTAAGTCTCTTCAACAAATTGGTTACAGTCTCACAGTCAAATTTTAAGTGCTTCCAAATGGTGACAATGTCCTTTCATTCCTTTGTTTAGTCTTTATCTGGACATGCAGATGTGTCTGTATACCCCCATTCTAGAATCATGCTCAAGCAGTATCAACTCCATGCTTCTATGTTATCATAGGAAGCTCATGTACATCATAATTTGTCAAAACTTGGTACAGTTGGAAATGCATTCTAGGAAGATTGCACTCTCTTTGGAGATGTCCTGTTCAGCCCAGAATCATCACTGGAATAAAAAAGGTAATACTCAACACAGCTGTGTTGGGCAAAGATTTCTGCATTTACTGCCTACACTACCAAATATACCTGATACAGATGTATTTCCTAGGAGGGCTGAACACAGTGTCAGTGTCTCAGGCTGGCACTCTATGAGCTGGGACAGCATTCTGGATGGTGTTTTTACCACAGTGACTTCAGTCTATCCTTGTGCTCTGGTGTGTGTGTGTAAGGCAAGGCCTTTCTTAACCTGTTAAAAGAGTACCTGAGGTTTTTCCTACTCTCCACTGAAAATTGAGAAGGATTTCCCACTAGTTTGCCAAAGGAACTTCCAGAACATATTTTTAAGTGACTTCTGTAGTAGTGGATGCAATCTTGTACTCAGTGGCATTCACTTTTTTGCTGCTATTGCCATAGTCTCAGTGATACACAGATGCAGGTGTCTCTGAAGGTTCCCTGTGTGCTCAAAAGTCACTGATTAGTCCTGAACTACTGAAGATCTAGATTCCTTTAAGCATGTGTTGCTTGTCTTTTGTCTCATCCTGTTACTGAGCAGGAGCCTCTATGCTAAGCTGAAGACAGTGAGCTGATGAGCTCAGTGGTTCAGCAGCTTCTTGCAGCTTAAGCGTCCCAGGAGCCCTACATTGTGGTTTCCTGGTTGCTGAACATCTACAGTCTTGGTTCCTTTATTTGTTTCAGAGCCCTGAGACAGCGCCTCTGGGTATATGTTTGCAGTCTGTGCCTTCTGTTGGTTTTACCTCACCCTTCTGTCCTCTAGCTCAAGCCCAGAGTGCCAGTTTCTATCACCGTGGCACTGAGTAGCTCTTCCTCCACTCACCTTTCACCATTTTTTCCAGAAGTTGTTATTGATCATTGGCACCATCTTGGTGGCAGGGCCAACATTTGAGCCTTCTATCCTCATAAGCAGTAACATTCATGGGAATCACTCCCAGTTATTGAAACCTCTTACTCTGGGTTCTGCTATGTGCTCATTTTCATTCCAAACTTCATTACTTCACTGTAATGAAGTGCCTGTGTCTCGAGCAGTATTGCTGCCTTGTATTGGCATGATGCATCCTGTAACTATCAGAGCTCCAAGAGCTGTCTGCTCACTGCTCCTTCCTGCCTTGCTGAGCTGAGTTAACATTGCTTTAATTATTTTTTTTTTCCATCATTCTGTTTTTCACAGTTTTCCTCTCATCCTGTTCTCCTGTATATTCCATGGACCTGAATCACAATCTCTTACACTGCCACCCCTTACATATTCTTCCAGGAGCAGAACTTTTCTTGTCTAGAAGGGGTTGAAAGAGCCCTATCAGCCTTCAGCTGAATGGCTACAGTCTGTAGCCAAGGAAGGTGATGCACGCTGGTGTCCACCTGAGAGGAAATCTAACTGACCAGCAGTTGTCCTTCACATGTCTCCTGAGCATTTCCAGTAGCCAGAGTAAGGCCCAAGGTCAAGGAGAGAAAACAGGGAAGAAAAGGAAGGGGTATAATGGGGTAGAATGAGGGAACAAAGAACAGAGAAGAGATGAGCCTTTTTCCCCACCCTCTGCAGCTTCTGCTGTTAATTGCTAGTTGATAATACGTCAACATGGTTGAAACTGCCTTCCTTTAAGTTTGTTAACCTTGTCTTTGCCCTTGTCTGAGTGTGTGCATGCAGTTAGGTGCCAGCTGGCTGACAAGGTAAAGGAGCTTGTTGCAGCTGTTGTAACTTGATCTTTTACCTAGGGGGGACCATAGCCAATGCCCCTAACATGCACTCAAAGGAGTTACCCATGGATATGTTTTCGTGGATTATTATAATTTATTCTGCTCCATGTGTGGAGTTGTAGCTCATGCAAGACTGAAAACTGATGTCAAGTCTGTATATTTTTCAAACCATGTTAAAAATCAGTGTGTCAATAGGTAGAGTCCAGCTTCAGTTTGGAGCACCATCCCGTAGCAGGAAGGGCATAGCCAGGATCCAGAGCAACCCTGCAGACAGTGATGCCCATGCATCTGCAAAGGGATAGGCACTTCTCTGTTTGTAGATTAGACTATTCAGCCTCACCTTTCCAAAATGCATTTCTTCTTTGTGAAGAAATGTACTGTGCTTCCTTTAGTCATCACTGTCACCCTGGCACATTTTGGCAGCTGGAAGGAGCCACCTTCCTTCAGCAGCCTCAATTTGCCAAACATTTTTGGTTTGCTTGCCAATGTCAAATGGGTAACAATAACACTTCATATGCAACAGATTTCAAGACAGGGGGATGTCTGTTCTGTCACACAGCTGGCTGCCAGTTCTGCTTCCTACACTGCAGTCTTAGTCCATACGAATGATTCCAAAACAAGTACAAAGCAGAAATTATGTCCCTGTCAGCTAAGGAAATATGGCTGCAAAGAGAAAAACAGTTAACCACTCAAATTCTTGTTTTAAAAGTGAGTGGATGATCAGTTTCTTTCTGATTAGGGAAATAATACTCCTGCCTTTTAGGTATTTAAAAGTTCTGAATATTTCCAAAAGATTTTAGTCCAGTTCCATGATTCAGTTTTCATCATAAGCAATGTTTTAGAAAATCATGCAGACATCACATACTTGTACTGGCATTCTCTTATTTTCATGTTATAGATTTATAAACTGAAATGCCCTAAATACCAGGAGTTAAAGTTTTTAGTTTTTCAGACTGGGTAAGTGACAATCTGTCTGATTGAGAGACAGAGAACTGCTGTTGTAAATGTTGAGTGTCAAATTTAGCATGAGTCATCCCATTCTGTTTATTGACCTGACTTCATTCTTAGTCACCTGGCATGACTGTTCATTCTCATCTCTTTGGGGAGCAAACCTTTCCATCACCCTGGCCTGAACTCTGGAATAATGCAGGCAGTCTATGGCATATTCCACTTTTGCTAACTAAGGTAAAGCTTCAGTAATGCTGTGACTCAACAAAAAAGCAAGGCTCCTTTTAAATTGCCTGTTACTCAGAGTGCCAAGGCCTCCAAATAGTGGCTGCTGTGTAAATGGACTGACTTATATACCTTGTTCAAGCACTTGGTGGGCATCCAGCAAGCCCTGTCTGAATTAAAGGCTGTTTAATCATTAGGAGTCTCATGCTTTCATTGGTAAAAATAGAATGCACTGCCCTTGAGAAAATGTGAAGTGAGCTGGCCTTCTACAAACAGTGTGCTGGACTCCACAGGAGTTCCATGGTGTTTGCAGAGACCTTGCCCAGATGCAGTGCATAGAGCGAGTAGTCAAAAGGGGAAGAATGTTCCCTTGTCTTCAAGTTTCCTATCTTCAAGTTTCTGAAGTCAACTCACTTGGGTTGGGTTTTATCCCCAACTTATTATTAATATTGCCAGCCACATAAATTTTGTCAGACTTTGCAAGTTATTTTCTCAGGGCCTGCAGAAATCCGTAGTATCATACTTAGAGCCATGATGCACATTCAGAAACAGCTGACAAAGCAACAAAATGCATGACTGACAATTATAGGAAATTAGGCTAACAGATTCACAGGATGTTTTCCATTTTATGCCAGCTTCTGAGGTGTTTAAATGTGTGTACTGGAGTAGTGATATTTTTAGAGGAATAGAAGCTAGAACCAGCAGATCAAAATAAGGAGACTTGCCCTTTCTAGAAAGTTCTCTCATGTTCTTTGGGAAGAACAAAGCTGGAAGAAAATGTTTCAACAGAAGTCTCATGTTTTTTTGTTTACCTACTAAAGATTGATTTTTTTTTTTAATGATGGGAGGATTATTTGGTGGTACATGCTCCTGAAGGAAAAGTCCCAGTGTAGTGTTTATGTGGGTGACAAACCAAGCTGATGCATAACTGTGCTACTCAGTATCATTGCTAAATTAGCTGCATTGTCAGCTAATTAAAAACAAAACAAAAAAAAAAAAAAAAAAAAAAAAAAAAAAAAAAAAAACCAAACCAGCATTGCCTAGTGAGGGAAAAAATTCTAATTATTTGCTGTTTAAAAGAAACTTTAGAAATAAAATCCTGTGATTTTAGCAATTAATTTATTAACTCCTACATAACTGTCTAGAAGAAGAAACTTTATTTGAGTGCTTTCTAAACTAACCTTCAACAGAAAGCTCTATCTCATCTGCTGGCAGCTAAGAATACTTCTAGGTCTTTCATCAATCTAATTCTGGTCTGGATTTGACAGGATTATATGAAGGCAGAAATAAAAAGCCAGGTGATTGGTTTTTCCTGAATCTTTCAAAATTAGAGGACAGTGAAAGTGGGAATAAGAAATTTGTAAATAACTCCTCTGTATAAGAGATATTTTAGGAATTTTATTTTGAAGTTGAATTGCTATGGTTCTAGAAAGTGATTAAAAGAAAACATTCTTTCCTGTGCAAACTAAACATTCAGAAATGGCAAGAGAATGAGGGCATGCTCAGGCTACACCAGTCCTGGCCCAAGTTAAACATACTTAGCACTCTGTTTGATGTTTCCAAAGAGGTATTTAATTTCATTAGATACCAGCTGCTTTCATGACCTCTGACTATTCTTTCTGAGAGAGATCCTTTTCTTCTCCTATTTTTCATGGCCCATGTAATGCTTTAGCTTATATAGGAGAGAACAATTCACCAAGAATCTCAGCATTTGTCCTGTAAGTGATAGAACTATAAAAGATTCATTGTAGAAAACAGAGCTCTTTGCTAACACATGTATTTTTATTACAGATGCTCTATATATTTTTCTTTGACACTTCCTCTCTGTATGTGGTTGCAATTAGAATAAGGCAAACAGGAGGTGTCAGCAGTGTATGATGCATTATCAACCCATTGAAACATCTGTGTACACAGTAAGGTGCTGGTACATTGGGCATATGTATCTTTATATGAATTTGTGGCTTATTGTGTTTATTGAAGTATCTTAGAGCTTTAGGCTTTGAACAAAGGAATGTAAAAACATATGATCAATAATTAACTTGTTTTGTCATATAAAGCATCATTTTTGCATAAACTACTGCTCAATACAAGAGAAAAATCTGCTCTAAGATTATGTTATGGATGACACATGATGCTTCTGTTTAAAAACCTGCAATCAACATTTAAATGCAATTGAGTATGTTCATAAAGTAATTATAAAAAATGTACACCTTAAAGACTGAATTTTAGAATGTACTTACACTATCAAAGTATGTTTTCTTGACATGAAGTTTTAGGAGTATTAACTTAATAAAATTTAAAATACTTCTATAAATAATTTATTTAGATTTATTTGTCACTCTGCATATCTGGGAAATGCAGAACTTGCATGTTTTACATGCTGCACCAGCACACTTTTCAACATTATATAATAAAAACTAGAAACTAAAAACTGAGAAGCCTCATTCGCTCTGTTCACTTTCGCTTAACTTGTTTGATCAGTTTTTCTATTGCTTTGGTTTTGGTCATTTAAAACACTGGGCCAGCTCCCCAAAGTGAGACTCTTAGTGTCGCTTCTAAAAAGCTGACTGAGGTCACTTTCAGGGGAAAGTGCTTTCCTGGACCATTAAATAAGTTCATTACGTACTTGCTGGCTTTGGACTATCTAAAACTTTGGTATTGCATGTTTTTTTTTTCTTATGAACTTGATTATTCACAGTTCAAATCAACTGTGCAATACAGTTCTGGTGTCCCCAGCGTAAGAAGGACATGGAATTACTTGAGCTAGTCCAGAGGAAAGCCATAATATTGATAAGAGGGCTGAAGAAACTCCCCTACAAGGACAGGATGAGAAAGTTGGGGCTGTTCAGCCTGGAGAAGAGAAGGCTGTGTGGGGACCTGACAGCAACCTGCCAGTATCTGGAGGGGGCTACAAGGAAGCCAGAGAGGGACTCTTTGTCAGGAACTACAGCACAATGACTAATGAAAATTTGACAGTGAGGAAATTTAGGTTAGGTATTAGAAAGGCATATTTTACTGTGAGGGCGGTTGGACACTGGAACAGGTTGCCCTGGGGGCTTGTGAATGCTCCATGCCTGGCAGTGTTCAAGGCCAGCTTGGACAAGGCCTTGAGCAACCTGCTCTAGTGAAAAACGTCCTTGCCCATCACAGGGGACTTGGGACTTGATGATGTTTAGGGTCCCTTCCAATCGCTTAACATTCTACAATTCTGTGATAAAACCCAGCCACCATGGGCAATGAGTTACAGAGACTGAATGCCTGAATCAGCCCAATGCTCCCTTTCTTTTACACAAAAGCACCTGGCTCTGTGACAGAGCAAGCTGCTTACCTGAGTGAGTACCCAAACGCTGTGCAGTGTAGAACAGGATACCATCTGGAGAGAGAGGCTGGAACTGCAATTTTATATGGGTCTTATGCCGGATATAAAAGGGCGCAAATGACATCCATGATGATTCATTATTTCTGAAGGATGCATCACTAATGGAAATATCTGCAAAATGCAAGAGGAAATGTCTTCTGAAAGATATTTTGAGAGGACTTCATTATTATGGAACCAGTTGTTTTGTATAGTACTTAAATGCTGTACATAATACTTCCCATTCTTCCCTTTTCACAGAATAAAAATAACCAAGATACAAAATAAAACTTAGATAATACAA
This sequence comes from Onychostruthus taczanowskii, assembly GCF_017590055.1. Classification (NCBI taxonomy): domain Eukaryota; kingdom Metazoa; phylum Chordata; class Aves; order Passeriformes; family Passeridae; genus Onychostruthus; species Onychostruthus taczanowskii. The sequence continues at coordinate 5,909,123 of NW_024500683.1, read as the reverse complement.
ATCAATGCCATTGTCTTCTGGGTTCCTTATTTTTTCTCAACAATCAAGGCTGTAGTTCTAATGCAAAATAAATGTGATCTTGTTAGCACTCATTTTAAAATAAGTGTAAATTTCACATTGTTTAGAAATTGAAATGCAAAATACTGTTGCAGTAGTCAAAATAAACATTTATTTTCTCACCATACAGATGAAAATCCTAGTGGAGGATTTGTAATGTAACACAATTGCTTGTGTGTTATAAGAATGTAACTTTTAAGTGAGAAGTGTTCATTGATTGTTACCGAAATTTATTTTTAGGATAATGATACTGAGATGTTTGATAATTCAAATCGTCCTATCTTATAGTGAAAGAAAATACTCACACAATTTCATGAAGTGTACAATTTCATTGTTTTATAGTAACTTGCTCTCAGTCAGATATACCTTCAGGATGTCCTTGAAGTACATTCTGAGATACTTTTTGCTGTCTTTCCACACTCAAGTTTTCTGCCCAGGATCTGCTGGTGAGCCCACTCACCCCCAGCTGCACCTTGCACTGCCTGTCACAGATGGGCCCCAGATATGAGGCTGGAACACAGCCAGCATGCTGCAAGCTCTTGTGATTTGCCTCTTTCTCACACCCACCACCACCTCCCTCAGAATAGGGTTCAAGGTGTCCCTGGTGGACAGTGTCCAGCAGGCAGATCATCACTGGAGAGGATCCAGATCTCTCACCTGTTATCAGCATAACCTGACCTGAGGGTGCCTCTTGAATGGGCAGTAACTGCACAGCTGACCTTTTTATTAAATCTCCCTGGTAGGTTGCAGATAATATTTCTGAGGAAGGTACATGGATTTGATGGCACAAAATCTCAGTAAGGCTAAAAGTAAGTTTTAATCACTGGAATATCAGTTATAACAGATCTATGAAATGATTGAAGGATCAGAATCAGGCTTTTGATGGGCTGTTGTTCATTCTATGTACATATTCTCAAATCACTCCCCTCCTAAGTATCACAATAGCTGTTATGCTATCAAGGCTAGGCAGTGTCTGTAGTAATATATTGCATAATGTCTAAAGCATGAAGTTCCTGGCATCTATACTTAAGGGTTCACAGAAATAGAAGTATTTAGAATAGCAATTACCCTGAATGATAAATAGTAGTAAAGCTTGCTAAACAGATTTGGTGCTGTACTTTACATCACTAAAACTTATAAACACAATAAGATACAAAAGACGGAGTAATACTTATTATTCCACATGGATTTTTTTTTCAGTAGGTAAGAGAAGGCTCTCCATTAGTATTTAAAATTCCTATACTGATGTCTTCATATTTAAAAAACAATCAGTGATAAGAATTCATTTTGTACATAGACATTTTTTCTTCATGCACAATTTGTAAGTCAGTCTCCTCTTAGCAGATTTTTGCACAGTGAGACTTGCGTGTGGAGGAACTGTGCCACAGTGTTCAATCTTACATGAAAATGTGCTGCTGCTTAAAAGGTTGCCTTAGGCAAAGGGTGTAATGAGGTATCTGAAAGTCTCTATGGCAGATTCAGTTTCACTTTATCAATGTAGTTAATTCTTTGCTGCTTCTGGAAGAAGGCTGGACAATGACTAGTGTGAGAGCAAAATCAGCAGGATTGAAATACTACATTGCATGTTATTGAGAAGGATATGAAAAGAAGATTGGTATGATAAAAAGCCTTGAAGCAGAGAAAGAGAACAAGGATAAAAGGTGATTTTAAAGTATCACTCAGGGAAAGAATTAAGTCCATGGTTTCATATTTCAGATAGAGTATTAAAAAATAAGACCCACAGCTTCAGCAGCAGATGTCAGAATTCTTTAGTAAGGAGATATTATCCTGATTTATAGATATCAAATACAATACTCTATTTAATAGACTTCATCCTAGAACTTCTAAGATGCAAATATTTTATTTTCATTTTCTTTAAAAAGTATGCTTATTCCCAGTAAATGTATCTTACAAGTGTCAGAAAGTGACATATTTTGCCACAATGCAGCAGGAAGGACTAGAATGACTTACAATTTTCTTGTAAATGGCCTGTAGATCCTGCAAGTACTGATTATATGCATGGAAAAAATCTGGCTTGACAGGTGCATGGAACCCATACGTGCACAAGTATCCCAAAACAGAATGCATTCACTCTACCACGGTGCACAGAGGTGAGCAGTATGAAATTTCATTTTTGCAAAATTGCTTCTATAGACAGACAAACTTTTAAGGTGAAGAATATGACAATTTAAGCTTTTCAATTTTCTTTTATGGCAGGCATATACAAAACTAACACATCGGAGGGTGAGGTACTTTAATTCTGTTTTCTTGGCAGCAAACTGTGTTTTTCACCTAAGATAAGAAAATAAGAAGTTCAGCTAAACTTGCACAAGACAACACCTGTGTTACATGTGCTTACTCCTGAGAAACTCTTTGCTAAAACAAATGAGGTAAATGGATGCCTTTGCTGATCCTATAAGCTAAATTGGTAGGACCTTTGCTGTGTAACTATGGCATTACTCACTAGAGCGCTCTAGCACTGTGGGGTGCATTGTAGCTACAACAGGTATTTACACAAATCCTTCTGTATCTGGTTAATGGCTCTGTTTTCTAAGCTGAATACTGGTGTTTGATGATGCTACACAGAATCACAGCACGGCTGGAAGGGACCACAGTGGATCACCTGGTGCAGCCTCCCTGCTCAGGCAGGGTCATCCCAGAGCCCCTGGCACAGGATTGTGTCCAGGCAGTTCTTGAATATCTCCAGTGACAGAGACCCTACAGCCTCTCTGGGCAATCTGTTCCAACTTCCATCAAGAAGGGGAAAGGAAATGTGAGTCACTGCTCAGAGGAGTGAGGACCTAATAACAAAAGACATAGAAAAAGCTATTTCTTCACTTGGTAAAGCCTGATGAAGCCTCCCCATGCCTGATAGCTGAGCTAGGACAAGTGAAACATCAGTTCTACAATGATGAGACAGGTGTTAAGGTCCAGACTGCAAATCGTTTTGTGAGTCAGGGTCCAGATTAAGTGTATCTTGATGCTGCTACAGTGTAGTTCAACAGAGGATCATGGGGTATTTAAAGCTGCTCCTGAAGCAATTCAGGAGGAAACTCCTGCTGGAGGTCCTCACCAAAACTGTCTTTGAGACCAGACTCATCCCTGTGGGCTGAGAAATGCTCTCAAAGCTTTAAACTCATAATAGGAACTTAAAATATTGAACTCACATTTAGACACATAAATCTAGGTGCTTTGCTTCAAAACCAGTTCCTACCATTAACTACCTGCCTACCTACCTACCTACCTTACCTACCTACCTACCCTACTCTGAACACCTTCACAAAGTAAGGTGGTAAGCACATTTCCACCATACCATTCATGCTCATAGAGGAAGTCTAAGTAATTTCAGAGTCATTCTGCTAAGTGCTAGTTAGCTGGCTGGATCTTGTTCTTACTCAGTTGGGTGAGTGGAAGGAATGGTAAGTAGATGATTGAATTTTTATTGGGACATCACATCCCATGAAGACGTGGCTGACTTGGTGTGGAGGGTATTATCATCTCCTTCATTTTATCATATATGACTTCCATTTGGGTTTATATATGATGTATTTGAGTAGGTAACTCATTTTATTCTACATGACATTTTAAATTATACAGATGAATATTACAAATGCATGTTCCCTTGTGCCTGCCATAAATATTAAATTTACTGGACTGTTAATGACAAACCTGAAAGCTTAGATGGCTTTTCAGGTAAAATTTAGACAACACATTTTATCCTTATGTGACGAATGCTGTGGCTACTACTTAAACGTTTTCTCATGTTGCCACAAATTTTCAAGAAATGTCACTGGAAACAAAGCTTGATGGGATTGGCATTGCTCAAATTACTAAAAGACAATAGTGAAAAAAGTCACAGTGACTCAGTGACAAATTGTCCTTGTGGTTAAACATAGAAACAAAAGCGTCCAAATGGTAACTATGAAACAGACTGTGCAAGTCTAAACACATTGTCAGGTAAGCCCAACATAAGCGTACATGACTGTGTATAGAAGGTGTCTTGACATGTACAAGTTGAGCTAAATCTTACTGTGAATTAATTTATCTTACAATAATAGTCAAAATGTGTCAAGTAACATTCTATACTGTGTAGAAAGTAAAAAACACTTTTAGTAAAAAATATTTCAAAATAGAAGGATTTTTTTTTCTGTCAGTTTATCAGATATTTTCAGAAATTTACTGTACTTTTATATCAGAATAATGGAATTTGACATCAAAATAATGTGTAGGAAATTGACACGAGCTGAATAAACATGGCCCAAGGAAGTTGTTCGCCCTTTGTTCATCAAGGAAATGGCTTTATTGCTTGACAAGTATCTCATTAAACAAGGATGGAACAAAGAAAACTCTATACATTCTCTTTCAGGTCTTCAAGAGTTGTACATTGACAGGTGATATTAGTAGCTACGGCATTCAGAGACTAATATGCAGTTGAAGAAGTCTATTTATTAACTTGTTTCTTTGTGAAAAAGGCAGTAGCATTCTGTTATCATGCCTTGAAGTGAAGAAAAATTATCATAATAGATTTTATGAATGTATGTTTATTCCTGCTAAAGAAAACTGCTGAATAATTTAAAATTCATAGAAATACTGTGATGAAAACCCTGTTTATTTTCACCACTGGCAAGTGTTCTCCAATAGTGCCATCTATAGAATCTTTCAAATATTACATTGCTGTCCCCTTAAATAAGAACATTATCAGTCTCTGTTATCTCACAATTAACTAACCTGAAATTGTAGGTCTTCTTCACTCCTCTACAAAATTATCTGGGAAATAAATATACTCAGTACCTATAGAAACTCTATCTTATGTGTAAATATGTCTCCATGTGTGATGGAATGTCAGAGGAACTTTATTGACTTAAAGTTTATTTTTGTTCAAGTTTTTCATAGCCTTTGGTGATGCTGCTTATGACAAGATTAAAGACTTGATTTAATCCATTAAGATAAATGGCAAGAAAAAAAAAAAAAGGTAAGCAATAAATATTTAGATGCTAAAAGAGTACTTCAGGGAGATATTGTGCATAGTTCATAGCTTTGTTAATTTTTTCTCTAAACCTCCATTACTGGCCACTGCTGGAGACAGGATTACTGGCCTCACACAGGCACACAGTTCTTGTGAGAGGAATAGGCTGCTAAGATAGAACTTAGCAGAGAATTAGAATATAAATTATGGATAATGTCTGTAATTTTAATGTTCACATATCTTAATAATTACTATTTGTGAAAAAGATATTGTGTTCTCATATGTACAGTATGCTGTATAATCAAACTACCTGCTGTAAAAAGGTTTTACACTGTTTCTTCTTTCTCAGGAAGAATCATCCCTGACATTTGATATTTGCCACTGTTTCTCACAGTAATAATCACTGTGAAACCAACAGGTCTACTATATGCTTGCAGGGGAACTGAAAAAAACAGGTCCTTAGAGACTTCTCCCTCTTCAGAAGCCCTTTGAGAGATCTAATTACAAAGGTATTCATTGGCATAAATGGAATAAGCGGGAATTTGGCATACAAAGCCATACAGGAGACTCCCCAGACAAATTACTGGAAACTCTTGTTAAGTTTTGAATATTGTGTGTTCTTGAAATAACTAAATTATTATGCTTCTGCCGGCTGAATCTTCCCTTCTTAATCAAAAGAAAAGTTAGAATTGTCTAGTGCTTCAGTTGCAAACTTTAAGTCAAATGACCCAAAGATTTTAACATCATGTTTTGGTGTCATGGAAAACATAACTACCTAAAAAAACCCCACTAGGTAAACTACTTCCCCATATTCTCAATCCTTGTGGTTATGGGAGTGCTAACTAAGAATTAATGCTGGCCCAGATCATGGCAATATTTGGTTGCCATTTATGAACCTCAGTAGCTGGGCTGGCTTTGCTGTGTTGCTGTCACAGCTGTGACCTTTTCAAACCAGTGGAACATGATTTGCTGCTTCATGTGTCACAAAGAGTCTTGGAAGCGGTTTGAGTCTAAATGGCAATGTTAACACCAAGTAAAATAGACTCCTCCATAAATCTTCAATTTCCTTCCTATTTCATTACAATCCTTTTGTTTCTGGAAGTATAAATTAATAACATTTTTTGTTTGTTTACATTGGTGTTACCTTTCTAAACCTTACACTCTTGTTTTATGAGTGTTAACAGGTTTGGACAACACAGTGCACCCAAGAAGTTGAGTTTTAAGCTCTTGAATCAGTGTATTACTCTGCCTTGCATGGCAAGGCTTTATTTCCTGTCCTGATCTAATTTACAGCCCTGTCCTTCTTTCCTAGTGCTCATTATGGATGCTTGCCTTCCCAAAACTGGTCTTAGATTTCACAGGCATCTTCCTATTTGTTAGTCACCAGGGTGCTGTCTACCTGCTGAACCTCTCGATCTTTCTCTGAGAAAAGCAAGTCCTGGTACATGCTTTGTCAGGTTGAAATATACAATGAGATATTTGCTCTCACATTTCAGACTACAAAATATCACTGCACTACTTCCTGAATATGAATTGGTTTCGCACAGCCAATAGGACATGCAGAGTAATTGAAACTGCTACCTTCTCTTTGTCAAGTTGGTTGATTTCTTCTATTTCCTCTAAAACACATGAAATAATACATATCTTTCTACAGCCTCCGGAGATATTGCTCAATTTACATATTGACATTGGTCACTGTGAGATATTCAAGTAAGTCCTGTGAGTCTCGGGCCATAAGTGCCATGAAAACTGTGTTCTTTAACTGGTCTTTCTTTCCCTGTGCTTAGTCTTGTCCTAACTTAGTTTTGCAACCACCGAGCACTTGCTAGTGGAGCTCTGCCATCTAAAGCTTAACCATGATGTACCCTCTCTCTGTGCTGGCAGCCACTGCGTCCTTGGTGGCTTGAGTTGATGCTCTAAGCAGGACCATCACAGTGAAGAACAGCATCATCCTCATCTGCTCATATGCTTTCATTTCTCATCTCTCATGTACACAGTTAATAAAGAACTTCAAATATTTTTAGTGTTTGCCAAACAAGTTAATGCTTGTTTATTGATGATTTATGCCTGAGTACCTTTAATACTTGTGTTCAGAGTGCTCTTGTTTATTATTGTGGTTCTACCCCTATTGCCCCATTTTCTTGCTTCACCTGACCTGTTCCTGTGCAATCCATACTGTTGCACTGTCTTTACCAGTTGCTGGCAAACCCCTGTTTGTTCTTACCCTTTGTTATTCCACTCTATGCTTTTTTTGCGTCATAAATCTCCTTTGTCTTCTTCTCACACTTTTTTCCTTCCTTCTGGTACATTCATTAGTCTTCATCCTTTAATTACCCTTTGTTTCTCTCAGTCCCTTGGGCTGTTCATTGCTCTCTGTCTCTTTTTCTTTTGGCTCCAATAACCACCATTAATCCAGAGATGAGATATTCAATCTTGATAAGCAGCTGTTTTTTAGCAATTTGCTATCCACTAAAAGTGCAAACTGCTCTTTGAAAAATCTCATGATAATTCATTATTCTGCCATAGAGTAAGGTGAAATACAGGGCACAGAGTTTGGTCAGGATCCACAATACCTATTCATAAAAGGAAAGCTTTTAAATAAAACAGAGAGGAACCCTCTAATGTGTTTATCAGGTGAAGAATTACTACAAGAAAGACAACCTGTGAGAAATACAATTTTCTCTTGCTCCAATATAAGTTTTGTACTAATAATGTGGCCATCATAAGAAGACCCAAATGTATTCTGGAACCAGAACACAGGAGTGTTTACCTGATTAGTTACCTGCTTTGTGTATAGCACATATCCTGATGATCAGTGTCCTGAATCCAGATGGCATTACTTTTGAAAACCTCACTTGAAATGAGAATTCAAAATTGAAAAGTTCATATAAAGAGCCTTGAACAGCAGTTGCAGCAGAGGCAATAAAGCAAGCACATTCTTACATGGAATAAGGAATTCAACAGTAACTTTCCAGAAACTATATTCTTTTTCATTTGAGCCTACCAATTCCACATGTAATGGGATTTAAGAACTATCCATCTATAGAGTGAGGAAGACTGCAAATCAGGTCAAATGCAGTTCAGCTTGTCAGTTTTGTGCTTCAAACTCACACAACGAGAGAGATGGACCTTGACAGGCAGTTTGGAAAGGCAGCTATTTAACAGTAACTGGAGTTCTGCAAAAGTCTTACAGAAAGCTTCTCAACAGGAAAACATAAATGTGTACAAAATTAACATGAATCTAAGAGCTGTGGAATAGAGGGTGTGGACTGTACTTCCTTACACACAGAGGCACTTCAAGGACTTCCAGGAAAAGCCCCTGAGCTTGCAGCACCTGTGTATTCACATTGCTGAATATTCATTTGCACAGTCTCTCAGAGAAGAAAACAGAAAAAGGATTCCTTTACATTAGGGTAAGAAATGTAAAACCTGCAAACTGAAGTTGTATTTTGAGGGTGGCATGTTGAAAGAAAGTCAGGGAGAATAATCACTTGTGGATTTTTACAGTGATGTTTGCATCTCTTGTCATCATTGTCAGTGTATCCCTACCCAACAGGCTGTGAAGTCAACAGGAACCTATCCATTAGGATCAGTAGAAATTGGATAAGGTCCCAGCTGCTTCCCTCTTCTATACCACTACTGTGATCTCAAGTGTATTTCCCATCATATTTCATTATGATGATATTGGGGATTGAACTAAGCGCTATAAAATTGCTCTGCAATGCTTCCTGTCCCCTTGGTGTCTGACAAATCATGCTTGTGAATTTGGTTGATTTATTTGAAAAAATTGAAGGAAAAAATGGCATTAAATATAAGCAGAGTAAGGAAACAATATCTAACAATTTATTGCTTTAAATTACTTTTTCCAACAGCAAGGAGCATCACTTTCTTAAATCTATTTTGTATTTTGTGTCTCTACATCACATTTAATTGGTATATTGCAAAATGCTGTGGTTTTACATCACATAACTGTGTGTACAATGTCCTGTGCATTTAACATACCTTGTTCACAGTAGGTACCAGTCTTTCCAAGAGGACAGTGACATGTGTAGCCACTAGGCAGTGGCACACAGGTACTGCCTTGCTGACACAGATGTGGAGGATCATGCTCAGGTTCACACACTGACACAGTTTCTGTGCAAAATGCACCTTTCCATCCAGTGAGGCAGTCACAGCTACGGAGGGTAAGTGAAGGGAAAGAATGCAACAGTATTATCACAAGAAATCAACATGTCAGTAGCAATCTAAACAAGAGATTTTCAAGTTTGGATACCTATATTCAATAACCTGATCCAAAATGGTTAACAGAAAAAGGTAGTAACCAAGTTCCTAATTTAACTTTTTGGTATGATAATTTTATTATAAAAGAAAAAGGTACATAACAGGAAATATTTTTTTAAAATATTAACATGAAACTATTAGCACCTGTTTAAAAAAAAAAAAAAAGGCTTGTAGCTTTTGTATGTTCATTTTGCTCTACAAATAACTTCAAAAGACCCTGGCTTCATAAACTAGGAGGAGTTATGGTGTGCATTAAAAGGGAAAGGCAAGCAGCAAAAAACAGTCATAAAAATAAAACCAGCATAAGGGAATTGCTAACAGTTACAAATTTCAGCTACTAAAATTTGAGTCTGTCAGCAACTGCCATTGACTAAGTCATTGTTAATTTTCTAAATTCTTATAACTGGCATATCAGCTGTAGGTTTGTTGAAGCACTTGATGGAAAAGAGAATAGTGGATATGGCCATGAAAGAGGTGGCAATCTGGGTTTCGTTTATCTATGATTGTAAATCTATACCAAAAGCAAATTTTCTAAACTGAATCATTGAACTTGTTATTGTCTGCTACACTTTATGCCTTTCATTCAGGCCAGGGAACAAACCCAAAAAACACTAACCTATAAATTTAAATTATGAATTCTACAGAAATTGTTAAATACAGAATACACTTGGCATTGATGTCTAAAATACCCTCCTTACTAAAGAGTTAAAATTACATATATTAGACCTATTTTCATTCTAGCATTTTGCAGCACTATATGATTAAAAAATTATTCCCTTAAATAAAAACACGTATGGAAGTTTTTTCTCTCAAGGCTAAGAATGAAAACTCATATTTTGCTTGGGTTTTGATTGATCCATGTTTGTTTGGCTTTTTGTTTTGTGCAAACTCTTGAATTTTTCTTTGCACTAACTGAGTTTCACATCCTCCATTATATCAGCCCATGGCTTCTGTGTAAAACATAATGAGGAGCTTGTGAAACTGCTGTTTACCAAACCTTCAGATCAGAAAACATGTAAACAAAGAACAGCCAACAAACTCTTCAGAGTGACAAACAGATATTTGGAATGAAGGGGGAAAGAGGACAGGACCTTGCAAAAGCAAAAGCACCTCAATCATCAAAGCCAGCATCAGAATGCTTTCTGTCTCAGCTACGAATGTTATGCTTTGATCCATGAAAGCTGCTGAGATGGGGAAGTGGTTTAACTCCCTGAGTGCAAACAGCAGTGCCCCTTCCTTGTGCCGTGAAAGAGGCTGCTGGAGCTGCTGCTGCTGCTCTTGGGCATTGTACATGAGGCTTCTTCCCCTTTACCTGGCTTGTGTCTGCATATGTCTCTAAATTTCTTTTAATTCTTATCTCTTACGACCTAACAGAAGTCAGGTTTTTAAATTAATTCAAAATTATTTGCACAGAGCTGAACCTGTTTGCTGGCCTACAGCAGCAATGATCTATCAACAAATGAAGCCTATTTAACATGCCTAAGCAAGTTGGACTGCTGTTGAGAAGTTAGATCCAAAATTTGCTAATCCTTACACAGATGAAGGAAGAGGAAGTGTTTTAAATGTTTTCCATTATGCAGCCTGCCATGCTGGTCTAGTTTTCTCTGTGTCTTCCTGATTTTGGTTGCTTGTTTTTCCAGACCAGGAGAGCCCAAGAGCTTGCACTAGTGACTTGACTATCGAGGATTTAAAGATCCATTTAGAATCACAAAATACCTCAAGCTGGAAGGGACTCATAGGGATCTTTGAGTCCAACTCCCTGCTCCTTGCAGAACACCTAAAAGTAAATTGTGTGACTAAGAGCATCATCCAGATGTATTTCTTTAGGTATAAGAGGTGAGATTCACTCTGAGATCAAGGCAGTTAATTTCATGTTTCATCAGGTGCCCAGCTGGCTTCCAGTTGCCCTAGAAGTACATGAGAAGGGCAGCTGTTGCCCGGGGAGACAAGTTTCTGACAGACACCTGACAGAATGTTCAAGTTCAGGCAATGGGATCCTCGAGTAACTGCCTGAGCTCACCTACTAATCAATTGGTGGTGATCAATCAATCGGCAGGAACAGTCATGGGAACTGGAGCACTATCCATCCCACAAACCAGCACATGCATGGCCCTAATGATAAAGTCCTGCGTTCAGTTGCCTCAATGCAGACTAAAGATATTTGCCTTCTGATCCATGGTGTGTTTGAGAGATGTGTGAGCCAGCAGGTAAGACAGAAGAAATGCAGAAGACTTGTGCTCCTCTGAAGTGCTCCTTTTCTGTGCTCCTATGAAGACCAGAAAAGTATCCCAGGACCTGTGCCATTAGAATGACAGTGTTTAGACAACTGGAAAGGCCTGGATCTCCACTGACTCTAATAGGATTCTACACATTTAACTCACCTGGAGACACTCTTAAGTTTGTGTGTCTTAGGAGACAATGTCACTGCAAGATATTCATATATTCAGGGTTTTTGAAGAACATGGATTAAATTCTGTAAATATCTCTTCTATACTAAAGATACAAGTATCTCAAGAGCAACTACCCTTTTTTTTTTCTTCTTTTCTAAAGCATAGTTTTAGGTGGGAAAGGATAGAAAGACTTTCAAATGCAACTTTGATTTTGTGTCAGAAAAGAAACTGTATAATCTTGAATCACTTGGTTTTGCAAAGGAATCTTAATAGGATGCATTTCAGAGTAAGTATGGGGCAAAGTCAGCCAGTTCAGGAAGCAAAACAAACTCGTTTTAAATTTTGGAAATTCAAATACCACTTCAAGTTCTGAAATATTTGTATTTAGGAAGTTCAAGGATGATTTAATTTAATGGTGTTTTCTTTTTTGCTTCTTGTAAAATGCTTAAAAGAGTCATGCAGTATTCATAGAATGGTTTATTCAGGTTCTAAGTTCCTTACCAAAGCCAAAATTAGCTCTCAAACAAATAACACAATTTCTACATAAGCAAGGATGACAAGTGCATGTCACTGTTGATTACGAACCAAAACTCAAAATTTTTAATTGAAATTCAGGCAACAATAAAAAAAGTAATGAAATCTTGCACATAAAATATGTAAGAAGTGATTCTGTGTGTTACTACACAAAATCCTGATCCAACTTTCTTGAACTTTATAGTGAAATAACTAAAGATCTTAAAGGATTAGAGAAGAATTGAAATGATTACTTAGATCCAAAATGAAACAAAAAACATTCTTCCATTAAATATGGAAAATATGCAACTTAAAATGTTGTTCTCAGTGCTAACAAATATGGAATTTCCCATAGCTATGCAAATGTGGTGTCAAATCAAACAAGTAATCTTATAGCAGAAAAGGAGGTGTTCAGGTCTCTACATTCTGACACCTGAATTTAGGATTGTAGATGCAAGATGGGCATATACTCAATGGAGATCAGAAGCTTAATTAATTTATCAAATTAGTTAGACCAGCTGAGATTAGGCAGATGTTTAGTGACAACTGAAACTCCCTAGGGTATCTTGTCTGACCTCCAAACACTTCTCCAGGAGGAGCTGAAACATATCTCAACATCATTTAAGTATCTCAGATACAGCAGGACCTCTCAAATCCATATTGGCATGTATTAGCCCCATCAGGCTGCCCAATCCATTGGAGATTTCTGGATACAGTTCTTGAATTTATTTTATAGTGGAAAAATTCTGAGCAAGGAAGGAAATTTCTAAATAAGAGTGGTTTCAAATTCACACAGTGGAAAATCAGAGCATTAACAAAAACCAGTCTATCTTCAGGCTGGGAGGTAAGGATGGAGCCTTACCAGAAAAAAGATTGGAAGAGAATCAGCTGTATTTAAACAAGGAGAACCATGGAATGCTGCAAAAGTGTCCTATTAAATAAGGCAAATTGGATGAAAAATTTTAGATAGCAAATTCACCCCCCAAAACAGAAACTTGTATTGTTTTAAACCATGATTATTAAACAGAGAAATGTCTTTTCCCTTACAGAGTATGAAAGTTATGTCCTTGTGTTCCATATTGATTCTGTGCTTGTACTGCGAATTTATTTTAATTGAATCTGGCCTAATAATGAGACTACAGAAGCTCCTTTATGGGCCACCCCACACACATGGGGTATGATTTGATTTCTGAAACCTGAGTGCCAGTTGGTCTTTGAAAGATATAAAGTACTGAGAAGTCCACATGAGGCTTGGAGATATGACAGAAAACTTATTCAAGTCCCAAATTCTTCTGAAGCCACAGCTAATGGCCAAACATCTACCCAGGGATGTCTAAAGTGACACTACATGCTCACATTTAGCAGACTGAATCCTCTCCATTTTGTCTGATCTGTTCAAACAGCATACAAGATACACTTTTTTCTTACTTCACCAACAAGAAGTAGCCATAACACCTAGCAGACAATCTTGTTACATGTAATTTTCTATTTTTCATAATTTTGCCTCACAAATAAAATAATACGGGATATTATTGTCCCTTGAAAATTATATTCTTCATTTTATTATTCAAGTAATTCCCCTTTGTTTTGTTAAAGCACAGCAGTTGTGCTCTGTTGCTGGCCAGAATGTAAAGATTAATGCTGCATATTTCTGTTTCTATTTAAATCAAAGCATTATCCCTATAGCAACTGAATCTACAGCTTAACAGCACTGCACACTTTCTGGCAGGGTGGTGAAAGCAGGACAAAAATAGCTCAAAACAGCAACTAAAACCTCTGGAGAGATCTCATTTCAGCAGAGAAAATATTTGAACACAAATCCAGTTCCTTCAAGGACTCTGCTCTTCAAGGAACACGGATGATTTGAAAATAGAAAGAAGTTCCCTCTGAGAAAATCTATTGAGACAATATTGACAGTTACTGCACTTTGACAGAAATTATATGTAAGCTACATCCATGCCTCTTCGGCAATGCTTCACTTTTCTGTGAGAGGAAAAGGTGGCCATTAGTGGTACAAGCATGCACATAAGCTTGGTGTGCGAAGACCTAGCTGAAATATGGGGACAATAGTAGAATTCAATAGTAGGTCACTATAAATTAAATGCAAACAACAAACAGCAGAAAAAAAAATTATGCCCCCCGCCCCCTTTCTCCCAATGCCCCAGAAATTTTAGAATAATCCCTAAACTCATCTGGAATACAAACTGCAATGATGAAAAAGAACTTTGCCTATAATACCAAGCTTGCTATGTTTTCCTGTCAGCAGCTGTCATTCTAGCCTGCCACCTGCTTTCCAAATGTGCTCTAGATGCTGCTGCTGGTGGTTCACCCTATGGACATGAAGGTGACTTAGCCGAGTAAATTGCTGAAGCAAGGATTTAGGTGGGTGGGTGGGAGTGGGACGTTTCAGTCCACATTTATGCTTTTTTTTGTATTGCAATTTTGGTTTTGTATTGCCTCTAATATGCTCATAAAGGCATAAGAAAACCATTATCCTTTCTTGCTTCTCAGAAAGATCAAATGTCAAGGGTTTAACAGCTCTGGGAGGATCCTGCAAAGTGCAACAGTTGTGACATGCAGCAGTGCAACAATCAGAAAACAATGCCAAATTATGTTTTTAAAGCATTTCCTTCATTGCTGTATTTAGGAGAATATAAATACACTCATAAGGGGAATGAGGAGCAATCTGTGTGCTAAACTTTGGGTCAACCAAATATCAATACAGCTTACTAGCTTTAGAAGCAGTTTTTTTGTACCAATTTTCTTACAGGTGAGGATTTGTGTCACAGGCAGAAAAACCAATTACCATATAATTCTCTCTCCAATACAGTTAGCAGATTGTTTTTAGTTTGACAGATATGCAAATGTTTTTCTTCATAGCTCACAGAAGGACAGGTTTTTGTTGGTTTAAGAAGCATCATACAGAGGCTTCACAGTGTGAAGTCTTTTTTCTCATTCAAATCTGTCTCACTGTCTGCAATGTTTTCAGTCAGTATCTTAACAAGTTTTAAATCAGCACTTTTCTCTTTTTAAAAAAATTTATGCAAATATGTGGAAATAAATGAACACATGTGAAAGCACATAAGGGGAAGCAAGCATAATTAATCTTGGCAGATATTTTTAAAATAAAAAATCCTCATCAGCAAAGGTTTTACAGCTGTGTTACAAAGTGTTTGAAAACAAAATTTATTACAATGGAAGTGTTGACACTCAACAGCAATTTGGAACTGCAAATGTGCTTCCTCCTTCTGTACATACAGCCTGGGCACTCAGCTCCATCTACTCTGAGACAAAGTATGAAAGACCAGAGGCTCAACTTTTGGGCAACCTCTCCTGGCTACCACCTCTCATCCCATTCATCAGCCACGTGAGCAGCTTAGAGATGAACTGGCAGACTTTGAACAATGTTTGGAGCTCCTACAGATTTAAACTGGCTCAGAACTTTCTAATGTTGGACAGTCAGTAGTTTATTCCACAAGGGGTTTTTTAATGGAAAATAATAATTCCCAGGAAACAAAGTTACCTATTATTGCCCCATCAGTCACATTTGGGCATTAACACAGTCAAACTGTCCTCTTTCTTACTTTTTCTCTGCTATCCCAGCTGCTCACTTAGTTTGAAAACAAAGTCACACATCTATTTCTTCCCATGCATTTCCCAGCAAGTCTGGATGACAGTGACTTTAGTGGAGCAGAACCAGCTCATGAAATTCTTAAAAATATTCCCCAGAAATGGTCCTAATGTTATTTTAATAGTTTAATATTAATGTGTTTGTCTAACTGAATGAACTTTCGAAAAATTACCATAGTTATTAATCTAGGGACAGTCTATTCTTTGTCTAAACCCATATATATATACTTACTAAACAGTAGAGCCACTTGCTATGCACTTGCCACCATTTCTGCATTTTATTAAACTGCATGGGGAATCTTTACATTGTCCAACACTGCGACCAGAATTGGGGTGTCCTTCTGGAGTTCCTGGTGATTTGAACCCTTTATTAAGGCTGGTGCGAACTTGCACATCAAAAATGCAACCTCAAAAGTAGAAAGAAAGAAAGAAATTAAGTTTAAAGAGATAGCAAAAAGCAAAGCAAACCAAACAACAGGACAGTGTCAACCCTCAGTGAATGGGTTCCTCTAGAATACCTTCAGAATGGGCAACCATACCATCTACAGGAGATAAAGGTAGGCCAGCTAATTTTTATTCAGACAGAGGAGTGGATCATCAGAGGTTCTTCATTTAATGGTAAGTAAAACAAAATAAATAATTTCTTGAGGAGTAAACAAATATAAAGTCAGTGACTAGTGCAATTTTGTGTTTACACACTCATGCTCTTACAGGAATGTGTCTGTATCAGATAAAAACAGTCACAAATCCCCCAAAAATATAAAACACCAAAGAACCAACCAATCAACCAACCAAAGCCCCAAAAACCCAAGGAAAAAAAAATAAGAACAGACAGCAATAATTGTCCTTAATATAGAATATAATAGAATCCAGATCGCATAAAATTTAATTAAACAAATATAAAGTCAGTGACTAGTGCAATTTTGTGTTTACACACTCATGCTCTTACAGGAATGTGTCTGTATCAGATAAAAACAGTCACAAATCCCCCAAAAATATAAAACACCAAAGAACCAACCAATCAACCAACCAAAGCCCCAAAAACCCAAGGGAAAAAAAAATAAGAACAGACAGTAAGAAATCTCCTTAATATAGAATATAATAGAATCCAGATCGCATAAAATATAATATAATAATAATAATAAATAATAAATAATATAATGCAAGTAAGGAATGAGGACTTGAATTTCCATGGGCTGAAAAGGATCCCTTCAGGTAATGACTCAAATTCTTCCCTTCTCAAGTGAATGCTTCAGTCCTTGGTACATGCAGATCATGTCACACATGACATTTTAAGGCTGACATTCTTCAGGCCCTTAATCTCAGAAAATAATTTTAAAAATTAATATATACTAGTAAGGTAAACTCTTCTGGGCCTGTTGCTCAGTCCTGTGGCCAAGTGACCTGGCATGGTCACAATTTTATTATCAAACTTTTATTACTTTCCAGAAGAGTACAGCTGCATGCAGACTGCCACTGGGAAATGATCCAAAGATTATTCTAAGTCCCTGAACACACTAAAGAATTGTTTAGGTAAACAATAATTGCCATAAATATTTGTCAGGGAATACTGTAATAATTTATTTGTAAGGATAAGATTTATAAAGATGCTCTGTAAAGATGGTAGTGTCAGTGCCTGGATCTATGCTCTGATTTTCTTTTAATATCATAATCCATTGGTGTCCCAAGGGAAAGGAGGAGCTAAAGCTTCTGAGTGAAGCAGAGGTGTTCCCTACTTGCTCCTTCCCAGCAGCTCCTGCTCAGCCTGTGAGCTTTCCAGGGACTGCCCCTTTGGAGAGACTTTGCCCTTCCTGGTGGTGTCACAGGATAGTCAGCCTTATGGCTCAGGCTGAAGTCACCAGTATTTCTGGATCATGTTTATGGCTCCATGTGCTTATTTCTATACTGCAAAACTGAAGATGATGCCATATAATTATATAATATAATAGTGTTTTGGATCATATCCTAAATGACCTTTCAAAATGTACCCCAGCACCCAAGTGATGTATAGTCGCATTTAAAGGTAGCCTTAAACATTTTTAAAATGTCATCTTTTGTGATAAGGCACGAAATGATGACACAGACACTGCTGCTCTCGAGGGGAATAAAAAAGAAGAACCTTTATTTTCTGACTCTAACATTTATAGTTTTCTAAAGGTGACAGTGGATTGGAGGGTGACAGTGCCACCTCTCCAATGCCACTGGACAGACCAAGGGTCCATCAATTCTCTCCACTTCCATGAAAGAATGCAAAACATAGGTTATTTACAGAACTGTGTGTGAGAAAGTTTGTTGAAAGAATGTAAACATCAGAAGGCTTAACAAAGTCTTACAAAATCAGGGCGACAGTCATCCAGATCTATACATAAATATATATGCAATTTCAAACTAAAAATCGGGTTTTAAACCGCATTAGTTAAACTAGTATATAAATCTATTTGAAAATCCTCAGAACTTTCTAAACATGATTTATAAAATTTAGCTGAGACATAGTGAATACCTACAGTGCCTGAAATCACAAGAAGAGTTGGAATTCAGCAGTGCATATCAGAGGCTCTCTGCTTAATATTAGAAGCAGGGAAAGGATATGATATGGAGATTGCAAGTAATCATTACACTGATTTTAAAAGCATCGCTTAAAATGAGTTTTTGCATGATTCCCTGAAATCACAAAAGAAGTAGACTTGCATCTGAAAGACCCAACGAATATACAATGTGATTTTTTATAGTTACATAATTTTTTGAACCAAGTATAAGTAATATCTACAAGAAAGTTAACTATTTTAACCACAGTTTCATGACAGTGAAAGTAGCTTTCTTAGGCTATTTCCATATTTCACACATTTTGTAGTCTTGTCTATATTGACACATAACTGTTAATTCAGAAACTCTTAATAAATAATTTAAAAATAACCTAGTTTGATGATTATTTACAATCTTTGTATTATTGCTTCTTTGCTTTTTACAGGGTTGCTTTTTTAGGCTGCCTTATGCTTGGTAAATCCTAACTAATGTTTCATCTCTTTATCAGTAACAGATAAAGCATGTTCTGTTCTCCTGGGTCTTGCTGGAGTGCTAAGAAAAAGCAACCCAGAGCTCTGCATAAACAATGGAAAGCACAGTGAGTCCCCAAGGACTTTAAGGTCATCATGGAAAATAAACTGACATTTGTGTTGATGACTAGTTTGAGTGTACCAACCACAGTTTAACTGTGCCATCTAGGTCAGGAACAGTTCTTGAGCACTGGTAAACAAAGCATGTAATAGGTACAAGAGTGTTTTGGCCCAGCTGAGTTAAACTGAATCTTTTATTTAATGAGTCAGAGCAGCAATATGAGCCTGTTGTGGCAAGCACTATGCAACCTTCTGCAAAGGGATCAGCTGATGGATGTGCCTTGTTTCTGACCTGAATTTCCTTAGCTCTGCCAGTTCTGGGCCCCTTTTAATGAGAGACTGCCAACTATTCTGAATAATGAAGAGCTTTCCTGACACAGCCAAGTTTGCAAGAGGAACTGGAAGTTCCCGACTTTGTGAGTTAAACTTGGCATGATTCTGAACATCAGTCTTATGCAAGTAAACAGAAATCAAACACCAAGACTGTACACTCACAGATGGTATACTACCCTTTCTTTGCAATCTTTTGAATTGTGGCTTCTTAGACTACACCTAGGCCTTTCTACTATTGACCTTTTTTACCATCAATTTACTTTATAGCTTTCACCCCAGTCAAGCAGAGCTCACAAACCACTAAAGAGCTACTAACAATGGATTAAGTAAACTTGAGGGATTATCATAAAATATTATACTCCACTACTCAGCTCTACATTTTGTTTATTTTTTCCGATATATCCTTATCACACAAAGAATTTTTCCTATAATTTCTTGCTAGGATCTCTTGCCCACTTGTAAGCACTTGGTGTTAAGTTGGCTAAAAAGTACACAAATCAGGCATTTTCAATATGTACTAAAAGTGCAGCAAGAGAACTGACAGAAATAGATACACTGATAAATATTTTGCATCTGAATGAAGCACTGAATTTACAAACTTCTTAAATTCTACCTATCCTTAAATGCCTTGCTTTTCCCCTGTTTGTTTCTTTGCTGTTTGTGAGTAATGGGGTGTCAGAGTGCTGGTCTAAAAGATGGCCCTGACAGTGACTGCTCAGGTCTTCTCAGAGCTGTGACCCAAACACCCAGAGGTACCTGTATGAATCATACAGCACTGACTAAAAGCCAGTTCAGAGCTCACTTTCCTTCTGTGACATTGGTGCTGCAGGAACATAAAGATAAGTAGTCTTAACCCTGGCAGGCTTGTAATGTATTATAGCTTATTATGAGCTCAAACTTTGACTGAAAGGCTATATTTGTATCTGTTTGGAACTCAGCTGTGTTCTGGCTTTACTCTATTTTTAAAAAGTGACTGCAGTACCTGCAATTTTATTTACTTTGCAAAATCATTTATGTGAAGAGATGGCTCTTTCAGCATGAAAAAAGGTTCTTCAACAGTTCAGCTTTGTGGTAAATGTTTCTTTAGCCTATTTAGTCCTCCTTTTAATAGTATTTGCTGTCAAATAACAGATTAGTTCTATAGCCATGCTTCATCCTGCTTAGGAACAGGACCACAGGAACAATCAGTTGCTCCCTCTTTCTCTGCTCCTCACTTATTTCTAGATGCAAGCCCTGACTCTCCATCAGTTGGATCGATGGCTAGACTGCATCCTGCAGTCATGGTAGCACAGACCATGAAACATCAGAACTCTCCCTCTTTTGTCCCTGACACCAGATTTCTCTCTGCCTCTTTCAGAGATGGAAGGGCTGGAAATTCAGCTGTAACTTCCAGCTTTTCCTAAATAATTCTGTCTCATTTTGTGTAGGTGAGTCATAGTGCTGAGTTGTGCAGACCTTTGAACATGAGTCAGTTGGTTTTGTACTCCCTTTTCAGATTGTCCATTAATGACCAGGCTGAGTCTCTTTGGCCACAAGATTTTCCGCTACCTAAACCTCACATTTGACTTTTTAGAGAATCTGCAGTGTGCTCAGAAAACTCTCAAGGTCCCTTAATTACACTGTTATAGGAAATGAAAAAAAGCTGAACATTTAAATAAACCATCCCATTTACAAAAAGCTCCTGTAAACCTCCAAGGAACCTCAAATTCAGATACAGTGCAAAGAGCCTCAAAGTCCACATGAACTTGGCTGCTTCATCTGAGCTCTACCTTTACCAGTTTCTTCACCTTCTCATAGGGACTTTGAATGGGAATGAAACTTTGCAAATTGCTTACAGTACCATCAAACATCCTTCAGCATTTCAAAAGAATCTCAAGGTGCTGATTTCCTAAATTAAAAAATTCCATAACTTTTGGTTATTAAATGACAATTTATTAAAAACATTTGTGTTCAGTTTCCTCCTCTGTGGAAATGTCTTGAACAAGTGCTAAAGACATGCAGGTCAGGGTAGAAATGGTCTGAAACTGTAGCTGTGCAGAGAAAAAAATCCTAAATTATTGCACACTGACACTGGGGACATTTAGTCTGCAGCAGTAAGGCTGGTCTCAATGTTTCTTCATCCAGTAGTGATTTCTTACAAAAGGAGATGTACACTCTGGTATTAGAAGCAAAATGGTTTTAATAAATCATGTCTTTAAAAGGAGCCAACAGCAGGGTTCCAAAACTCTGAGTGGTTTAATCAACTATGTCCTAGATAAATTTATCTTGGCTGTCACTTCCAGAGTTTCTGTGAGTTCCCTACAGCTGAAGTTTGGCTGAAGTAAAATAGTTCAAAATTTTCTTCTCTGATAGTGGTATTGCAGTTCCTACTGTGGAAAAAAATCTATGGAGGTTTACTTCTTATCCTGAAGATCCTGAGAACTGGAACTGGGGAGATTTTTGAGCTAGAAGAACAAATGAGATGCTGACTATGCAAGAAAACATTGGAGGAAATTGATGACAGGAAAGTGTAGATTCCTTGAAAGTCACTGTGCTCTGGAGAACAGAGACAAGCTGCTGCTGGGAACAGGAGCATGGAATGAATTAGCAAATATAATAGTTTTAATACTGTAAATGCTAGGAACAAAGAGAAAACTGTTTATGTGCTACATATTTCCCAAAATTTTGCAGTAATACTTATTTTTAAAGAGCAGGTAAAAATCAATAAATAGTAAGGTAACTAACAGTACATGAACTTTGTGGGTTTTTAAAAAAAAAATTAAAATAATATTAAATAATATTAAAAATAAAAATTTATTAATAGTATTTATTAATAGTATTATTTATTATTAATAATATTATTTATTAATATTATTATTTATTAATATTATTAAAATAATATTAAAAATAAAAAATATTTTAAAAATTGTAAAAATTTTGTCATTACAATACATTTGGAACATGAGGAACCTGGAAAACTCAAAATATTTTTGCTTAAGTAAAGCACTAGAGATTCCTGTTAGTCACACCTAACTTTAGCATGTCTACAAAAATGCCCAAATTACTTCACAGATATTGACCCTATGGAAACAGTTGCACAGACATTATGTTTTATGATATGCCAATTTTCAAGCTGCTAAGAGGCTATGAAAGGTATAACTATACAATCCATGCTTCCTGAAAAGACAGAGACAGATGAGATGTTAATTCATATGACGTTCTGAGTGAGAAGTTGAATATATGATATGAAAATAAATTTGAGGAAATTTCAGTGTAAAAACAAAAAGTGTAGTAATGGCTGGAAATAAAGCAGGTATATGGGCTTAATGGAAATGCAGTGTTTTAGTGCATTAAAGTGAGATTTATTGCTATGCTTAACTTTCATAACATACTCTCAGTTTCATAATTGAGAACTCAAACAGTTTTACTATTGCAAAATGTTTTCTTTTAATTTGAAAAGCTTTCCAGTGCCTAAAATTAATTGAAAATTTACCTTGTAAATATCAAGAACATTATTCCTTTGGAAGTAAAGAACAAAAATAAAGCGTTATGAACAAGTCCTTTGCTTCATTGTTGATCTGGTAAGAGTTGAAAACAGACTAATAAAGCTTCAATATCAGTTTTGAGGTAAACATTATTATCTGCTTGATAAATATTTGCAAAAGGAATTAGCTAAGTCCTGTCTTGCAACCTAGATCACAATGCCAGGAAAAAAAAAAATCAGATTTCTTTCAGAAAGAAGTTTTCAGCATGAAATCTATTACCCAATCTATCACTGCCAGTCACAGTGGGAGAAGAACCTAAACTACTTCAGAGAAAGGAAGTCCTTTCAAAGCGATGCTGTAGGACAGGGATACATAAGAAGAGATTACATGGCAAACATTACAATGGAAAACTTTCCTTTTAGCAGAGACAGAAAATATTAAAATTATTTCGCAAAGCCTCTTTTGCATAATCTTAGTTATCCTAGTTTCTTAGTTATCATAGTGAAATAATGAAAAAGCCACAGGAAATTCAGCCAAGGAGATTCTAGTTTGTTTCCTGATAAGACAGAGATTGTATGTATTTCTTTCATAGGCAACTGAAACAATCTGATGCATCATTAAAAGGAATTGAAAATGGTGCAATCTTTACCTTGAAAGCCATTCTTAAACCTGGGTCCCTTTGGTAGGAGTTCTGGAGTATACTCACGATAGCCTCCTAAATAAAACTGACTGAAGACATTGAGTCCAACCAGCCTCCCAGGAGAAGTGACAGTTTTATTCTTCTGATCATCCACCTTTCAATGAAACATTAATACTTGTTACAACAAAGGGATTTGCCTTTATTTAGGAACTCCTAGTGAAGAAAATCCTCCCAGATTTATAGGGAAGCACAAACAAAAAAAAAATTTCCATGCAAAATGTGAAAAAACACAGAGAACACTTTCATCTAAAGGCTGTCCTTAAGGATATCCTACTTTTTTACCTTCAACCAGCCTTTCTGGAGATTTCTGCCAAGATGGATGACATGAATATTGAGTGTCAGATCAAGTGGTTTGCTAATGATTGTTGCTGTGCCAGAACCTAGATTGTAGCTATGTACCACTCTCCCATTACGGAGGCCTAACTCCAAGAAATCATCTCCATTCAGACCTGAAAAAACAAAAGAAGGATAACTACTTATTCCAGGATTTAGTGAACATCAGTGTGTAAAATATAAAATATACTCCAAATCCACTGAAGAATTAGCAAAATATTAGCCAGGAAGTTTATGAGTTAACTATATATTTCTAATATTCTCTGTTTAATTTGTGACACTATTTCCAGTATTCTTGTGTATTTAAAATAGAAACTGCAGAGATTTTAAACATTCATATGTTTCATATGATTTTTGAGTTAAGTGAGTGACAAAAACCTGCCAACCCTTCAACTCTGGTGGATTTAGCAGCAATTGCTGTTTTCATCTTCCTCCAAAATCTAAAAAAAAAAAAAAAAAACAAACAAAAAAGGTCAAAATTTCAAGTTGCAGATGAGAATGGGCCCTGACTTAATTCTGCTCCAGGATGACTTCAGCTTTCATTATAGGTACTTCAAGAGCCTCAAAACCAGAGGACACCTGCTGCTCTGAGGCAAGGGAGTAACAGGGACATGGACAGTTATAGGTACTTCAAGAGCCTCAAAACCAGAGGACACCTGCTGCCTGCTGCTCTGAGGCAAGGGAGTAAAAGGGACATGGACAACTCTGAAGGAGCTACAGGAACTTCTACCAAGCTCCTTCAGCTGCCCTTGACTCAATAGCACCTGGAGGCTTTATTGCGCCTGCCTCTGATTAAGGCATCTCTAGGATGTTCATTGATGGAATTTCCTCGGTCAGCCAAGTGCTTTAATTCTTTAAGCCTTCTTAACTTTCAGGTTAGAACTGATTGATTTTCCAGTTTGCAGTGAATAATTTAATTTCTTTACATTTAGGTCTGCATGCTATAAGTGCTGTTTGTGCTTTTAGTAACTACAGCGTAAAATGTCATTTGAAGGATTTTAAGTCTTACATAAAGCCCATGAGTAAGAGCTCAGTTCCTGGACCTATTCCTGGTCATTCAAATAAACACATTTTTACACTGTCATCTTTAAAGAGCATTCAGCCTCTCTTCTCATGCAGGCAAGGGAGGAACCAACATTGTTTAGAGAAAACCTGATCAACTTGTTTCTTTTTATCAACCCCAACCTTTCTTTGTTTATGGTAAAAGAACCAGGATACAAACAATGGTGAAAGAGAAGAATGTTCTCACTTGTGCCTTAGGATGACCTGAATTGAAATTCAAAGCCATCAATTTCTTTTATACAACTCTCTTGTGAATTCAAGCAATTCAGTGCTCAATTTCATGCCCATACATAGTATTTTTTTTTATATTTTCTTCTGTTTTCACAAGACTGTATTGTTTTGTATTTGTTTCAGGGAAGGTCTTTTCCTATTTGTTCCTCCAGTGCCACATGGTGGCCCTCATATAAAATGTGTGTTTTGATACCCCTGTCTCAAATGCATGGGAAATTGTCTTCATTTGCAGAAAATGAAATAGGTTTTTCCCCAGGAAACAAGGCTACTTATATTGTCCTCCTACTGAAGCTGCTTCACCATCAAAACTGACATATACCCCTTATCTCATATCCTGTAAATGAATCTGGGGAGTACTGTGCTTTTTCTATACAGAAGTTTGTTTTTTTCTACAGAGTTACTATTCTGATGCAATGGGAATCTACAGAAAAAAAGGAAAAGTAAATCCTTATTCCAAACACTATAAATCCACTGCCTCTGTAGAAGGTGTGCAGCTACATTCAGTTGTAGAGAACACAAACACTATTCATTTTTTATTACAGTGATTTGTTCATGATTTATTCATAACTGAATGAAATCTCATTGCTTTCAGTTACACTGGCACTTTACCAGTGAAGAACTTCCAAACTGAAAATAACAATTCTTTTTTAAAAACCTTTACTAAAGTTTCTATTTTCAGCAGTGTCTACAATGTACTTACGTCATTTGACTGGAAAAATGAGGGGAAGTACATTAAAGACAAACTGTTATTTAAAAGGCTTTCTGATTTTTTAAAAATGCTTTTTCAGAATTAAAGTATATAAAAGACATGCAACAGTGCCAGTACCATACAAAACTGACTTGATAGTGAAGATAATCATAAAATCATAGACTGTTGAGAGGTTGGAAGGGACCCTAAAGATTATCTAGTCCCAACACCCACTGCCATGGGTTGGGATACCATTGACTAGATCGAGTGGCTCAAGGTCTTATCCCTGGCCTCGAACTCTGTCAGGGTTGGGGTAGAATAAAATAATGTTAATAGTTGGCATAAATGAGACAGCTTTTAACTTTAGCTATGTATTGGGACAGAATTTTATAGTAGCTCACAAGAGGTTAGCTATGAAATTGATGCCTGTGGTTTGGGCAGAGACAACATTGGAGGGGAATCAGGTAGAGTGCCACAAGAGAATGTTAACTACAAGAAATGGGATGAAATGGAGAAAGGGGAAAATTCAAATTAAATATTTAAAAGTGCTTCCTTATGGAAGATCACTGTCTGTGAAAACCCTCATGCTTCTCCTGTTGAGAGTGCTATTGCCCAACACTCAGTAAATGGTTAAAACAAGAGCATCTTCTTTTTTAAATAAGTAACATTTACTTGGTAAGAAACTGCTTTTGTTGTTAAAATATGGTGTGCTCAGTCTCCCCAACCACTTCAACTAAGGAGAAAATCACAAATTATCAACAGCATTTTAACAACACCTCATTGTTCTGTGTTTTTTGAGCCTTGAACCTTGGCAGGTGTGCTGCTGCCCACCCGTTGTTCGACGCGGGGGTGCAGAAATGCCTGACTGCTGTACCACAGTGCTCTCACACACACACAAATGATATGAAAAGTAATAAAAAGCCAGGTTTCTGCCTGGCAACTGCATAATAAGCCCATAATGCTAGTATTCTCATTAATAAAAATGACACCATTAAGACTTTTTTTAAAGCTCAGTTCAGCCAAATATGATGCCAAGCCCTACATTCCACAATGACTTCTGACAGTGCAGGGTACACCCTGCAGGCAGGCCTTTTTGAGACAAATGTTAGTGCAATGTATCATTTATACTTAAACAATTTTTTTTTTTGTGTTCACCTTTGGTTATTTTAGCTGAAAAACAATCAGATTATTTCATACCATTGGTGTTCTACCTTTCATATTTGCATTTTCTCCATCCTGAATAAAGACAATGAATTAATTGGCATGATTTTTGTTTGGTTATATTGCCTACAATTGGAAATGTTTCAAACAGGTTTTTGAAATTCAGTTCCCAAGGCTTCAGAAACATGTTTGAATGTGGTGGCTCATTCTTGTCATTGAAAAGAATGTTCTAATGATTTCTTTGTGTTCATATTACAACAGAGTTTCTTATAAGAAATTTAATGATGCAGACATTGGCTTTTGAATGCTGTTTTCTGAATGATTAGATGGAAAGGTTTTAGATAATTTCAACTCTGTGCACCATTTCTGCTCAGCTACCAAAAAAAGAAAGACAATATTTCATCCATCCAGAAAAATTAAGAATAGCAAGTGAAAGGAAAAGCTGCCTTTGAGTGAATGGTGACTGTCACAGAAATAAAATGTGGCATGATGAGAGTTCTACCTGGATGCAGTAAAAATAATGTGAATGTAGTTCAGATAGCAGGATCCACCAGGTTTGACCACGTCTCCTGCTGAAGTCTGGGAAAAAACTTATCAAATTCTGATTTCCACACAGACAGAAGCAGTGCTAAGTTTTGAGTTTAAATCCATTCAGAGTGGTTAATACTGATCTGTGTTAGGCTAATTTGGGTAATCAACCCGATAAATTAAGTACCAGGGTCTCATGGCACACTAAAGTGCTGCTGAGCAGCACTAGCTAAATTTGACAGGATGTTTGCAAATGAAAAGTAGCAGACTTAATTATCTCACAGATAAACTGCTGAGCTGTTCTACACTAACAAGTTCTCTTTTGCATTGCAATGCACTAACAGTCTGACTCCTGCAAGTCTGCCACAGGGAGAAAGGGAAAGAAGCCTCAGAGGGTATAGGAGTTTAAGTAAAGAAATGTAATAGAAAGAATGACTTAAGAAAATATCAAATGTATTAACATGGCAAATGAGGTTTCCCCTGTATCCTATTGATGTGATATACTGCAATTGTTTTCTTGGATATATATGTAACTGCATAATGCCTCCCCAAAATTGATTTTTAATAATGCATTTTGGGAGCTCAGTATCTTAAAACACCAAATAATAATTTCTCCCCTACTTCATCCTTCTGAAGCATTACTTTTCTGTTCAGCATAAGTGTAGGGTTCCTGTAGGTCTTGGGTCATATCTGCAAAACTCATGTGATGTTTCAGATATGGTAAAAGATTAGAGACTTTACTATCACACCTAAATCACCCTCCTACTGTGACAGGTTTAGACATAAGACACATCATCCAACCTCCATTCTCGGTTTCAACAATTCCATAGGATAGTTCCAAACTCAAAAGTTAGTCATGCTCCAATTACAGAGTTGATTAAGATAAAAATAAGTTTTACTTCTTATGAAGTATCTATGACCTATTACTGCTTTATGTCTGCATCAAATTATATAACATTTTCATCATCTTTCATTAGTATTATGGCCTCTGTTTGGAGTAAGGCTGAGACAGAACACAAGTAGTGTTACCCATGCCATGCTGATGCCATGCAGCCTGCCACAGAGGGGTGATGTGGAGAGATACCTTAAGTATTGTTAAAATCTTGATACAAATACTCTAGGTAGATTTACATAACTTGCTTCTCAGCTGTATTAATCAAACCAAATTGAACGATTTGCTACACAGACTTTAGCTCAACTTACTTGTAGCTAGCTTGGGTTACCTTGCATTGAGAGATCTCAGGGTTGAGGATCTCCTATTTTATGTGAATAACACAGAGTTCAATGATCAATAATGAAATTTGTGTTAACAACTGAAAAAAAGGGAACCTTGGCCTTCTGGTTTCCATTTATTTTGTTCAGAAATACACTACCTCAGATTAATTGATGACTTCAATTACTGGAAGCAATTATGTTTCTCCTTAATAAAAAGAAACATTTATACAACCTGTTATAGGTTACTCTGTCTTTACAAAACAATACAGTTTTGAAGATATTATTTTCCCACTAATAATATTATATCTTAAATAGAATGAAGAAAAACCTGTGCATACTTTTATCCTACTTTTTCAACAAGAATTTGAAAGCTTGTGATAAGTGATACAAATAAAACCTACCTTGGCCCTTCTGTCCAGTGAAAAAAATCAGGTTATCTTGTAAAGCTGAGTGGTGGTTTGCCAAATGAAATTTCAAGCGAAATTCATAGTAGAAGGTGATATTTGGGATTGTAGAATAAGCTAGGAATGAGGTATAGCCAAAGACATCTGTGCCACTGAAACTTGGTTGAGTAATATTAATAGCTGGATTAAAAAAGAATAAATTCAGTGTTAGGGCAAAATGTTCAACATAGACTTATTTTAAAAATGAATTATTGACAACTACTGCCATCTTCTGGATTCTATGTAACATTGCTACAAATAACAGTACAATAATATTTAATCAAAACTCAGACAGACATAAGAAAATACAGAAAGAAATGTTCTTGTTAAAAGAAATGCCATCTCTGACAGGTATTTGAGTGAAAGTGAGTACAAGAATGTGCTGATGAGGTTATGGAATAATAATTCTTCACAGGTAGAGGAAATAAGAAACAGCAGCATCATAAAAGTATGAATTTGCAACACAGTGAACAGGACCTACATGAATTACAAATAAAATCAAGTCTGTACCTGTCTGTACAGAAAACAGAGCGCAGGTGCTGAGTACACAGATGGCTCCTAGGGCTGGCACCCAGTAGCCAGACTGCTGTGGTCAGTTCCTGGAGCTGATGCTCAGAGATCACATAATGCTTGTATTGGCAACATGGTTCAGTAAAAACAGGAGAAAGAGGAATGACAGCTTAATCCTGAAAGATTTGGTCTGGGACTAGATTTAAAAGATTCAAGCAGTTACCTCCAATGAGCCTGCACACCAAACGTGACTGCACACAGCTCAATTAATGAAGGCAGAGTGAGGGACTGGGGAAGGAAGGAATACAAACCTGCACCATGCACAAACCAGATGAGGAAACACTAGTAAAGGATTATAATACTCTCCAGGTGAATCTATATTAGCCTAAGTACATCTAATCACCTAAATGCTTACAGGGTGGGAGAAACAATAACATGTAATTGTGGAAATGTCATCACCACCTCTAGAGTGTGGAATCTGTTTCTAAATTTGCAGCCTGGGAAAGCTGCCATATTGGCACTGATATGGCAGGCATTGGTACCTGCATCTGAGAAAAGGTGCAGACACAGGCATGGCAAACCTTTTCTAGCACAGACTTGGAATTTGCAGAAGCACAGTGTGAACTGACCCATTTATTGAGCACTACTCCACACATGTGGCACATTATGGCTTGCTCTTGATCTTAAGTAGGAGCCAGAAAATATGAAACAGTGGTTTTGTCCTAATTAGCAGGACACTGGAAATGAGTCTGACTGAACACAACCTCAAGCCTGAGACCTCTGTGAGGCATGGACTAAACTGGAGGCACAACACAACTTCCCCATATTTAAATCTCATGTTAGTTTAAATCCACCCATATTCCCTTAGATTACTTGAACATGACTGAAGGAGTCTTAAATTATGTATTTTTGCTAATTCAGGAAAATATGACACACAGACTGCTCCCTTGCTGTAAAGTATTCTTTTTTCCTTCCTTTTTTCCCTCTTTTTTTTTGTGTCTTTATGTTTATTTAATAAACCACAAAATATTTAAGAGATGAAAAGATTTTAAAATGAGTCCTTTGTGTTTATTGGTTTTTCCTTCTTCAATTTATAATAGCAAAAGCAAATTCTCTCATGTACCTTCACAGAGCCAGGTAATTTGGTTTGCTGGCAGAAATCACTGAAGAGTCTATTCCTGACAAGTTATTCCCAACAGGGGATAATTCTTTAAGCCCAGGATGAGATATGCCATTGTCTCAGCTGTTTCCTTGGAGCATTCTTAGTGGGGAGTTATTTTCTTGCCTTTCTACTTGGTCCTTCCAGTATTCCATATAAAGCTGGATTAAAGATTGACAAAGGGCCCCCAATGCAAGAAAGCCACAGACTTATTGGAACAAGTCCAGAGGAGGCCACTAAGTCGATGACAGGGCTGCAACACCTTTCATATGAAGACATGGAAGAGTCTGAGAGAGCTGGGGCTGTTCAGCCTGGAGAAGAGACAGCTCTGGGGAGACCTTGTAGCAGCCTCCCACTTCCTGAAGAGGGCTTACAAGAAAGCTGGAGAAGGATTGCATGAGCACCATATGGAGCTATACCTCCATCAGGCATGTAGTCCTGAAGGGGAATAATACTTTTTAAGGCAGTAGGAGTCCCGTGGGCACTTTTAATGGAAACTGTGACACACTGTTTTGGTTTATGTATTCACAGTTTTCTCCACTGTGCTGAAGAAGTTTCTCACACCTGGTAGAAGTCAGATGCAGTATCCAATTAACCACCCTATCCTTAGCAGTAGGCACATGTTTGCAAATGTTAGTCTTCCCTGTGCTGGTCTCTGGAGAGTAAAATGTATTTAGAAATGTTAATTAGTAATGAGTCAAAAGCTTATCTTTCTGGCTAACTCAATCTAACTAGCTTGACAGCTATTCCATATTTTATCTGTCTCTGAACTGCCTCTTATAGATTTTGTACCACATTTTTAATCATGTTTCTTCTCTACACCAAATATTGTTTGTCAAGAGATATTTATCCAATCGTATAAAAAAGTGAAAGTTCATCAGTAAATGTGCATCAGTGTTTGAGATAAGTTTCATGCAAGGACCTTCATTAATTTGACTTTAATGCAGAGTAGTTTACCATACTTGTACATATTTTTAACTTAAAAATGGAAAGAAAAAGTAATAACTCTGCATGAAAAACACAGTGATTGGCAAAATCATGTGAAAAAAACCAGCTCCACCTTTCTTTTTATTCTCTACCTTTTCATTATAAAGCTATGGAGCCAAGACTGCAGAAAATTGCCTAATCTTTTCCTTGGAACACACTCCTTCTAAACAGTATTTGTAAAATGTTTGAGTCTAGTTGAATTAGCAGAGGGCACAGCTATCTTCATTGGGTTATTTTTCTTTTCCAGTCTGGACATCATCCAAACTGATTTCTACTCTTGCTCTTGCAGTGCACAGTCTGAAGTGGTAAAGAACAGAGATGTGTCCCAATGACTTTGATTATGAGCCTTGCTCGCACACTCCAAATAAACACTGGGACTAAAATACACATTGCTCTGATGGAGTACTGAAGTTTTTTATCAACTTTTTGTCCTTGATCTTGTCCTGTCTCTCTCTGTCAGTTCTATGTCATTCATCATTCTGCTTTTCTGCATTCCCAGTA
Source organism: Onychostruthus taczanowskii (assembly GCF_017590055.1). Taxonomy (NCBI): domain Eukaryota; kingdom Metazoa; phylum Chordata; class Aves; order Passeriformes; family Passeridae; genus Onychostruthus; species Onychostruthus taczanowskii. The sequence continues at coordinate 5,876,858 of NW_024500683.1, read as the reverse complement.
TTGAACAAGTAACAATGCATGATATGTCCCATTGACTCACAAACAAATAATGACAAATTATCCCATTATATGAGTGTATCAATATGGTTGACTACTTACTTCCCTGATATTGTATATCTCATCAGAACTGAGCACAAAAAATGGGAGTTAGAAAAAATCAACTATACTTTGAAAAAAAAATCTTAACAAAATGAAGAGAATAAAGTGACAGAGAAAAAAGAGAATAAAGGTTTCGTTATCTTTGAATTTTCTGTTACAAGTTAAAATTAATGTTCCTTCAGCATTGACTAGCAATACGTCTCAGACCACAGCTTTAAAATACATTGCAAAAACCAAGACATATTAAGGGGGTAGAACGAGATAAAGACTTCAGGCTACAGAACTGCCATCAGATTATACATTTTTTTTATATTACCACTGACTAACTGTTACCAGCTCAGTATCTGGCTCCAAGATCAGCAGCCATATACAGTGTGGGATGAATAGTATCGAGTTCTCCTAAAGATCTGCTCATATTTCATAGAATCACAGAATTACAGAATTATCAAGGTTTGAAGAGGCCTTCACAATCATCCAGTCAAGCCAAAAACTTGGCACCACCATAATCACCATATCCCCAATATCACATCCAGATGCCTTTCAAATGCTTCCAGAGATGATGGCTCCACCACACTCCTGGTCAGCATATTCCAATGCCTAACAACTCTTTCAATTATCTCTTTTTGGTAATATCTAATCTGAATCTCCCATACTGCAATTTATGGCCATTTCCTCTTGTCCTGCCCCTTGAAACACGGCAGAAGAGACTGACCCCCCACCTCCCTACAGCCTCCTTTCAGGTGGCTGCAGAGAGCAAGGAGGTTCCCCCTGAGTCTTCTCCAGAGTAAACACCCACAGTTCCCCAAGCTGCTCCTCATAGGACCTGTTTCCCAGACCCTTCAGCAGCTTCACTGTCCTCCTTTGCACACTCCCCAGACCCTCAATATCTTCTTTGGTGAGAGGCCCAGAACTGAACAAAGTGTTTGAGGTGTGGCCTCAGCAGTGCTGAGTACAGGGGGACAATCACAGCCCTGGTCCTGCTGGCCACTCTATTTCTGATACAGGCCAGGATGCCACTGCCCTTCTTGGCCACCCGGGCACACGTGGCTCATGTTCAGCTGCTGCTGACCAGCAGCCTCAAATTCCTTTCATCAGAGCAACCCTCAAGCCAGTGTTTCCTAAGTGATACACAGGGCTGCTGCAAAGGCAAATTATTTGCAAAGACAATATTGAAAAAAGAATGGAAATTACTACCAAGTGTTGTACTTTACAGTCTTCGAAGCTGTGGTGGGTTGACCCTGATTGGACACCAGGTGCCCACCAAAGCAGCTAAATCACTCCCCTCCTCAGATGGACAGAGAAAATAGAATGAGATTACGTAGCTTGCGATAAGGACAGGGAAAGATCACTCACCAGTGTGGCCACCATTAGAACTTGTCAGCCAGAATACTTCTTTAAATTTAAGCTTCTGCTGAATTCTGAGGTGAAAGTAGGGCTTGTCTGCTGTCATCCCATGACAACCTCTTGCTGTCATGGAAAAAACAGGCTTGACTTGGGGAAAAATTGTCAGTCAAATGAGTGTAGGGTACTGAGAAATAAAACCAGTTCTTAAAATATTTGCCCTCTTCCTTCCTTTCTTCCTGGGCTCAACTTGAATTCTGAATTCTCTTCCTACTCCCCCACAACTGGCAAAGGGTGATGGGCCACATGGGCTGTGGATGAGGTCTCTGCCACTCCCTCCTCCTTAGTGAAAGAACTATTCATACTCTTCCCACATTCCAGTGTGGGGTCCTCCCACGGGAGACAGTCATCCATGAACTTCTCCAACATGAGTCCTTTCTATGGGCTACAGTTCTTCACAGTATGGATTTTCCACAGGGTCCTGCCATTAAACTGCTCCAGTGTGGGCTCTTCTCTTCACGGGTCCACAGGTCCAGCCAGATCTTGCTGTAGTGCAGGCTTCCCATGGGGTCACAGCCTGGGATCCTCCATGGCCTGCAGGTGGATATCTTCTCCAGTGTGGGCTCTGTGGGTTGGAGGGGGACAGCTGCCTCACCATGGTCTTAACCATGGGCTGCAGGGGAACCTTGCCACTCAAACCCACTTTTCTCACTGGAAACTCTGGGAAGTCCAAGGAGGAAAAGATAGGGGCTGCTAGAGCTGCAGGGTGGTGCAGTGCCAGCTGAGGGTTCAAGGTGGTAGTAAAATACTCCTGATGTCTGGAAGACTGTTGCATCAAGACTTAGTGATCCACTTAATGGGTCATTCAGGTGTATGACTTTCCCTCCCCACCTCTAGGACTTATGGATTCCTTTTATCTGTCTTGTGACATCAGTAATCATGGAGTCATCAGTTTTAATTTGGGAACTGAAATTTGAAATAATAAAAGTGACTTCACTGCTCAGAGATGAAACTATGATTCTGAAAAACTGCTAGTACAGCAGTGACATTAATAGTGTGCGAGTGTGTCTATATGTGTTTTTTACAATTTTTATGACATTTGTCACATTGGAGGTGTGAGGGAAATTAAGGCCCAGAGAAAACAAAATAACCCAGAAAATAAATCCTCTTAAACAGTAAGAAGACCAACCCTGCAGATTTTTTTACTGAGGAAATTCCCTTTGGGCATCTGCTGCCACCAAACTGCACAGCTCAGTCTGCAGACCCTAACAGCTCTGAAGGTGACATTGAGTGACAAACATAGCTGCACAGAAACAATTCACTTGCAGGCTGATTTTCACTCTACAGAACTTGAAGCAAGTGACTATTCCCACTTTAACACTTTGAAATTAATTTTATACACGGGGGAATACATCCCACAAAAAACCTGTTGGAATTCTTGGGGCTGTGAAACATTACCATAAGTGTTGCTCAGAAATGTTTCGAGGAAGAACCTTACAGATTGCTGTGAATGACCATTTCCAGGGTGTGTTTGCTAAATACAGTGTCACAGTTAGGACTCTGCTTCATGTTGTCACATATGTGAACATATGTGAAACTAAACCACTAAAGTTTGGTCTAAAAACTGCAAATGACACAATTATCCATTTTAGCAACACACGTGTCTTTGAAATCCTTCTCCCTTTAAATCTGCATTTGTACCTACAAAGTGCTTGCTCTTGTTTCTCAGCTCAACAAAAGGCCTCATGTTATGACCAATATGTTCCCAAAAGAGCCCCATTTCTTGTGCAACATATTATTACAAACAACACCAGGTGTACATTTCCAGTCCTGGTGAATGAACCGTTTCTGCTTCACTTGCATTTAGGAGGCCATTACCATCCTGCAGTACAATGATACACTGATATTTACTATTTAGGCATTCTGCATCTTATATATCAAAATTTCTTACACTCAGATATTTCAAGCATAGTGATCTTACATTTTACATACTGTATCAATCTCCTGTACAAACCAGGAAATGCCTCTATTCTGTGCTTAGATAGAACTGTAAACAAAAATACAAAAAAAAAGAAAAATTAAATAAAGGCTGATTACAGAGATGGTAAAAATTTAAGAACTCTAGTCAACTCTGTGATACTAAACACTGGTGGAGATATATAGTGTGCAAAAAACAAAATGCAAGCAACTTTTGCTAATTTAAATGTGAAAGAAAATTTATCAGAATAAGGGCTTGAATGATGGCTGCTTTCACAAAAATCTACTGAAAAACCAGAGCTCAATAACTGGACTCAGTTTAAATTACATAGATCCCTTTATCTGTGTTTAAAGAAGCAAAGTCGTTTGGGGGAGTTAGTCAATCTGCCCATGTAGACATCGGCTCTTTAGTCTCATAGTCTCTTTTCCAATGTGTTCTCTCCTTCTTTCCCTTCTCCTTCCAGCCGAGATGGAAGTCACAGAGGCATTTAACTTTGCAAATCAAGTCAGGTCCCATCCCTATCCCAGGAGCCACCAGCCCATCACAGGTCCATCTCCGTAATCCCAGAGGAGCACAGAGCACAACAGGACCCAAAATAAGGATTCAGAGGAAGGAACACCTTGTCCAGATCCCTCCCAGGGCTGTCAGGATACCTTCAGCCCTAGTGTCAAGGTGTGACACACCCCATGATGAGTCAACAGTGGATCACCTTTTGGACAGAGGGGTGTAACTACCATTGGGTATGGGACACATCATGAGACGTAGGTGAAGAACATTTTGGAATAGCACAGGACTTCTGGGGGTCTAAAAGAGAAAATTAGGTGATTCGGGGAGGAACAAGTGAGGAAAATAGAGGGATACAGAGACAATAAGGGCCAGGCACCTATAAATAGATCAGAATGCTTGTCTGGCCATGTCCTCCACCTGATCAATGTGGCCTGTACTCTCTTCTGTTTTGTATTATCATTCCCCCTCCCCTCGGCCCATTGTGCTGTAACTGTGTAGGTTCAGGAGACATTTCAATGTATAATGGTCAACTTGCAGTCAAAATAACATGGTCGTCTAAGGATACAAACAAGAAAAATGTGTAGTGAGAGATAATGCATCTTGTTATGTATATTTGGAAAAATGGATATGTTTTTGGAGACTTTTATTGATGTCTGAAACAAGCATAACAAAAATAAACTCAGAGCCATTGTCATCAGCCTGCTTAGACTGCAGTATGCTCCATCTGATTCAGAAATGTAAGAAAAGTCCTTGTTAGTCCCAGACCTTGTCTGTTTTTCCATATTTATATAGGTTTGTCTAACAGAAGTTACTATCTGTCCTTACATTTTTGTCTCATTTGTCATATTTACAATCATCCTGTAATTTTCTTCACTTTTTGAGTGTTATGCATTTCACACAAAATGATGTTCTTTTAGCTTGTCGCAATTTGTTTTTTCTTAGTTTTATTTCTCTTTCTGTTTTTTTTTTTTTTTCCATTTATTAGTGACAATAGTTTTATTTAACCTAGTAATTCTGTGAATTATAACTTTTCCTTACATATATTGCTGTTGTTCTTAGCATGACTTCCAACCCTTAACAGAGGGCAATTAGAGCTCTGATATGGGAAAACCTGTATCTGTGGGCTCATTTATGGCTCTGTCCACATCTTTATTTATCCTTACTGTGTCTTTTGCAAAAAATCTCTGTTGGTAGGAGCAGCCAAGCTGGCATGAAATTGCAATTCTATTTGGTACATTACTTATGTTCATTTTATCAAATAATCACTGTGACATCTCACTTGTTCTGTGCTGATGAAGACCCACTATTATTTGATAAACATTTTGATAAACCGCTTTTCTTCAGTGTTTCAGACGCAAAGTAGCAAGCATTATGTTGTAATCTGAATAGTAGAGACAAGAATATTGTGTATCTTAACAAAACAAAAGATGATTCATTTAAAATCTGTGCTTCTATGCCTTAATTTTTTATGGATCATTTCTTTCTATTAAATTTATTATCTGGGACACACATTTTGTCATAGTAAACAATTAAGTTTGCCTTCCGCTTCTAAAATAATTTAAATTGTTCTATCATTTTAATTAGGCAATCTATCATTATCTTCAAATATCTCCCAGAAGTATGGCTTTGATGTTGCTATCCATAAGGATACATCCATCCTCCACTGCATTGTGGCTCTCTTTCTCCCTTCTTAGCTTTAGAAATGTGATAAAGGGCCTCTTGAAACTCATTTCAAGACTTCTGTCTGTGCTCAGGTATTTGTACTCCTACATCATTAAGATACAGTTCAACAAAATATTTTTTCATATTCCAGTAATAGTTTCTTATGTTGTCAGCTGATCACCTTAGATTTATGTTCTGCAAAGCTGAGTGTTCTTTCCCATTTTGCTTGTTTATGGTGATGGTCCAGACAGTTTTCCCTTTCCACTCATTAAAATTAATTCTTTCTGTGCTTCTAAAGACTCCAGTTTTGTAGCCCAATCTAACAAATGAATTCCTGTATTTTCTCTCAATTTAGGCTCTCAATTTTTATGCAGTCTCTCAATTTAGAGACAATTAAATACAAAGATCTGCAGAAGAGCCTCATTGAACAGCTACAGAGAAAAAACATTAGATGATACTCAGTGCTGACAGATGTAAATTAGGGTAGATTACAGAAACAGTCCTAGCCTTAAACAGAGAACAGTGGGCTCTGACCTCACCATCAGCTTTCAAAGGAAGAGGCGTTGGAAATTTTAATAAGCACTTTCATGAATATGTCAGTGTACTCATAAAAGAAAACAGAATGGGAAACAGAAAGAAAACAGAAATGGGTTAAGTAAGGGCAGAGAGTAAGACAGAAAAATGTCATACACCACTATATAAAGCAGTGGCACTCTCAGACCTTGAATATAGCACCTTGAATCAGCTCTGGAGCCTCATTTTAAAGAGGATGCAGTGGAATTGAGAAAGAACAAAGAAATACAGCTTGGATGAGTAGAGATGCAGCAAATGAAGTACCAGTGTATTTTTACTGTAAATTAGGAAAGGTTACCCAGAAATTATCATACATGTTTCATACATTCACTTCTACTATTTGCTATCAAGTATCATGGTTAATGAAAGCAGATAAAAAAAATAAATGTTCATCTACCGAAAATTTTGGAAATAAAAAATTTAAATAAGACTTAAATATGTACATGATATGACAAAAACCAAACTGATCATTGTTTAATATTTATTTGAAAAGGCACTTCATGTGTACCACTAAATAAGTTCAGAACCAGTGATTATTTTCTATATGTAGGTTTTTCAATCATTACTTCTCGCTGTATTCACTGTTAGGGGAAAGAATACCTTGCCTGTTCACACACAGGAATTCCTGACCTAGAACAATCATTTTAATCAATGCTCAAAGAATAAAAGTCCTTCCTTTGTGACTTCCAAAGTGACCTATTTCCTTTGCTTTATTATACTCACTTCATCCTCTTTCCTGTTTCACAACAAAGCACTTAGTAAATTTTAAATTGTCCTTCTTTTTGACCTGAAAAATTAATCAAATTATGGTATATGGTGGTATTTTTACAATCCAGAAAGTATTATTTTTACACTGCTTTAATATGCAAAATGTACGAAGTAATGCTTCCGTAAGCAGATGAAAAAATCAAACTACAGGAGAAATCAATTTCTCCAAAGGAGCTTTCACTTGAGTCTCTTGGTTTTTCTCCAATTGATTTACTAAAACATCAAATGCTACCTGGTATGTCCTAGCTTCTCTGAGTAAACTCTCAGCTTCTTTGATCCCTCCGTCTACCTTTCTCTGGGTGGAACTTTAATGAAACCACACATGGGAAGGATGATCAGCTTAGCCATTCTTCGTGTGTGATTGGATTTTGGGCTGTGTTTTTACGCGGGGAGGTTGTGACTTTCAGTCTTTTACCTTCAAAACCTTTGACATGTTTCTTACCACAGCTTTTATGAATTATAGAAAGTAGGACCAACGCATGAAGAAAATCTTTCTTACCATCATTGCAGAGGATGCCAGACCTTCCATACGGACACAAGCAAACAGCATCTCGCCTGGACTTTGGAAAACATGTAGCACCATTTCCACATGGATTTTCATCGCAAGTTGCAAACTGGCAGAGTTTTCCAGTGTAGAGTTTAGGGCATTCACAATACCAATTTTCTTCATCACTGACAAATTTAAATTACAACAAACAAACAAACAAAAAATGTAAGTACCAAAATGCATTTAAAACAAGCAGAATAGGATTTACACTCAGAGAAAATCTGTGACATCTGACTTATGGTTGTGATAGATCTCTGTTTTTACTAGTGTTACTGGCATTAGACATGCCAGAATGCCTTACTAGTACTTTAGATGACAGCTTCTTTTGGGTTTAATTTTAAAAATTTTTCTTACTTTTTCTGGTGAGATATGTGACTTTTCTAATGTCTCACTAGTTATTTGTGCTGTTTCTTTCATAGCATAGTCAAAATAACTGCTACAGAAGAACAGGTCTCCTATTATGTCTAAAAAATTGAAAGTATGTGAGAACAAAAAATGATTTTGTAAAAGGAAACATTATTTGTATATTCAGGTACTACATACAGTTTGTATGGATACAGTAGGATGTACAAAATCTTGAAATATGAACACTTGCAGTAGTGATTATGTTGAACTTGAAACAGAATAAACAGGTATATCTCTGCTATCATATAACTTACATTCTCAGTCGTAGAAAGAATATTAGGATAGGCAAGGATAAAAATAAGTTGTAACCAGTCTTGAGGGTTGACAAAGCCAGCATTTAGAAATGTATATATTCTGGTTGTACCAATTTTTTTTTATAGCACTCAAAGATAGCACAATGACAGATATGGTAGGAAAACCAAAGCAGATGGGAAAACAAAAGAGTGCAAGACATTCCCATCTATGACTTATTATAAATACAGTTTCACAAAAGGTCTTGTTTGATTTTTCCCTTATATTATGGCTAAAAATAGATGACAGCTGGATAGGTCAATTCATGTGGTTGCTCAGTATTCATGTATATCCTCAGCATTGAACAGAAACATATCTGCCTTTTACTTGAAAAGGTCACATGTGCCCGTGGGTATAAATGCAGAAGATATGGTGCACATTGTATCAAATCACACTCATTGTGCTCTTCCAATAATAGCATAATCATTAGGATGAACACTGATAAAATTTCAAATACATGTGATTTCTAAAAATTCATTATCTGTTTATAATAGTCACACAATCAGGTTAAAGAAAATAATCTGAAGCTGAAAGACCTCCTGTATTTTTTAAAAGAGGGAAATAAGTAATTCTTGTGACAGTCCTTGTTCACAGCAGTTGATTAGTGTGCTCCTAAACTGACCACCTGCAGAGCTGGGGAGTGAGGATCTCAGCTTGAGAGTCTACCAGAATGAATCTCATGAATAATGCCTCCAGACACCTTTGCAAAAGAAAATTGCTACCAGCTGCAATAATAAATTTCTGTGTGTAGCCTATTCTATTTATAGATCTGCTGCAGACAGCATGAGAGGAATCTAAATGAGCTACTGGATTGCTTTCATTTGTGCAGTGTTGAGAATCCTGCTTTCAGAGGTTTTAATATCAATATTACGCAGTTCAGCTAATTAAAAAAGCATTAATAAACTGAATTATTCCTGGAAATTTACAATTGTGGGTGATGATTTTTAGTTATAAAATGTATTCAGTTTTTTATAGAAGACAAGGTGGATCATCGCTGCTGACTGTCATAAGACACAGACTTTTAGTCTTCAACTTTTAAGAAAAAAATTTCATGCATTCTTTTAATGACCTGTATATGTGAACATTGTCCATTTCTTTTTATAGTCTTGCTTTTGCTATTGTGGAGATGATTAAAAATAGCAGGTGTCATAACAAATGGTGAGTAGTTTACAGTTTACAAAATGAGCAATGTTATGACATTTCATTATTGGTGCTGTAAGATTCTAATAACAAAGAAGAGTGATTCCTGATCAGGCAAAGAAAACAGTTTTTAAAAAGCTCTACAAAATATAAAACTTGAAAGTATAACAGCTAACCACAGAGAAAGAAAATTATCACATCCATTTCACAAGAATTAGCATACAAAGCCCCAAAATAACGTATTCTTTTTCAAAGCATGCTGTAACTGTACTAGGCTAAGAGAAGGATGAGATCTCCCATATTTTTCTGAATTAATCTCAGATGAAAGAAACACATAATGTTCAAATGACCAAGAACTTTTCCCAGCTAGATTTCACAATTTCATGACGGCTTGCTACCCTTTATGAATGCAAGAAGCAATTGAAAGGGGACAGAAAATTAGAACAGTAATATCTTTTGCCTATGCTGTAAACCTGTGAATGACTCAAAAAAAAAATCATCTTATTGGATAATTACATACATGAGCTGAAAAAAGTGAAAAACAAGGAAAATACCAGAATTTTGAAGCTGCAGAACAAGAAACAAATTTGGAATGTTTTGTGGAAATGTGTTATATGACCATATTAGTGTTTGAGTTCAGATCTAGAGCATGGTTTTGCAGAAAATCTTCTGGTTGCTCCCTGTTGAAATGCCTTGTTCCACATTGTGTCTCTATAGTACATGAACTGAATTTCTTTCTGATGAACCTGCACCAGATGATTGTCTTACAGCTCAGGTTGCTTCAGCTGTATGGACTCGGCATTCAGACCCAGACCAGGTCTAGTGTGACTCAAAACTTCTTGAAACATAAATAATGGGAATGTTAGGTCCTCAGCCCTAATTGATTTGACTTGAAAATCTATGCCTGTTGAACTATATTACCTACTAATGTGCATGCAGAATTATAAGCCATGAAAAGAAAATCATGCAGTCATGGTATATATTACATACAAAACAACCCTCCAGATTTTATGCTAGAGCACTGACGAACGCCAGTAAATAGAGAAAAATAGAGTAAATAGAGAAAAAAAATCCCCAAACAACCCCTGACTGTTCAGAGACTTATGAAGGAAGAAAGACACAAACAGTGAAAGCAAATGGGAAAAAAGACAGAAATAGTGCAGAAAAGGAGTGAAAGAGACAAGAAGAGTGTTTCTAGAGCACCATCACCTCATGCTTTCAGGATTATGATACAGGGAAAAAAAGTGTAGGGGAAAAAAAGTGTAGGGAAAATGAACTATTCCCTGACATTCTTATAATCCTCTGAAACGGTAAGGGACATATTTTGTATCACAGTTTCCCATGTTAAAATATTCCTTTGATCTTTGGTTTAGATATTAGATTGGAAAGAAAGTCACCAAGAAATATTTGCATGATATGACATGGTATTGGTAATTCAGTAATACAATTCCTCTCCTTGAATCAAGGTTACAGCAGTGACCTGATTTAATGAAATCAAAGTTTTCTATGATATTGACAGCTTTCGATGCCAACCCAGATTACGGTAAATTATTTATTTTAAATATTGCACAATACAGAAGAGACTGGATTGTAATACATTAGTAACCCAGGCATAGCTGTATTTAACCAGCTGTTAAAACCCTGCTTTTGACTTAAATCAATTCTGTTTTTGAAAGAAAAGATTATAATCTCTTTTCACAATGTGTCACAGACATCACCTGTACTCTATTGACAGTGTTGTGTCTGCTCAAAGCAGAGTATAATTTTCTATATTCCTGTGCTTTTTCCATCTCTAAAGTGGGAGTGCAATGAAAGCACATGCCCTTTGTGTAGTTTTATGCAAGAGGGCTTCCCTGAAAGGAAGCATACTCAACACCCATTAATCAAGATTTAAGGTCCCTTCTAACACAAAGCATTCTATGATTCTATGATTCCATGGTTGTACTGTGTGTCACAATGGGTTCAATGTTTAATGACATAGGTTCTTTTCGTGCCCTCATTATATTATCTGTAACCAAGTTGGAAGTTGGAAGCTCCTTCAGTCAATAAGCAGTAGATGTACTTCAGTTTATTTTCAGGTTGTTACTATTATGTTTTTGTAGCACTCTTTTGTTTTAAATTACTGGAAAATGAAAGGACCATCATACATTTTCAGTTTAAGCTTTAAGTTGAATTATGCTTCATGCAAAGATTCATTAAATTGCTTTCCAGAAAACACCAGCATAATGTAAAGGCAATTACAATCTCCTTTTGAAAGCTTTGTGTAATAGACAAATCCACAGAAACTCTCTGCAGCCAAAGGGATAACCTTATCTCATCAATAATCTTAAAAATATCAAAGGACAATATATAAAGGAGGTGTTTCTTCCTTGTGCACAGCAGGTGTTTTTTAGTATGTTATATATCTGCCAATCTTTCCTTCCATTATACAGCTCCCAAAATCAATTCAGCTTTCACGCTGCTTTAGTACTTTTCACTCAGGTTTCCTCAATTCTGGTATCTTGTCTAGCTCTGAATTCTTTTGTTATCTTTACTGTTTTGAATCATTTTTCCCTCTGTCTGGAAGCATTATTCTGCAAGTTCTGTCAGTTCACTTTAATCTGCTTTGCCTTTCACTGAAAGCAATTTTGTATTGGGTTTGTGTCATCAGGTTTTGGTAGTGGCAGGGACCTACAGGGGTGGCTTCTGTGAGAAGCTGCCAGAAGATTCCCCCATGTCCAACTGAGCCAATGCCAGGAGGCTGTGAAATGGACCTGCCACTGGCCAAGGCCAAGTCCATCAGCAATGATTGCAGTGCCTCTGGGATAATGTTGTTAAGAAGCAGAAAAAAAGCCCTGGCAGTAGCTCTCTCCAGGTGGAGAGAGGAGCCATGCTGAAACAGGTTTGTTGGCAGGACTTGTGTCCCTGTGCCTTGGGACACAGACTGGAGCAGTTCAGAAGTACTGCAGCCCACAGGCCTTTGCACCTGAAGAAGTTCATGAAGGACTGTTTCCTGTAGGAGGAATCCCACACTGGAGCAGGAGAAGAGTGAGGAGCCCTGCCATTGAGGAGGAAGGAGCAGCAGAGACTTGTGCTGAAATGACTGCAACCCACATTCCCCCACACCCCTGTGCCACTGTGGGAGTGGAGGTAGAGAATTCGGGAAAGAAGTTGAGGCCAGAAAAAAGGAAGGGGTGAAGGGAAGGTGATTTAAGATTTTGTTTTATTTCTCTTTGCCCTACTCTGATTAGATTGGCAAGAATTTTTTTTTTCCCCCCAAGTCAAGCCTATTTTGCCCATGACAGCCTGACCCATGAGTCATTCATTATATCTTCTCTCCCTTGTTCAGCTCAGGAGAATAGAGCAGCTCTGGTGGGCACCTGGTGCCCAGCCACGCTCAACCCACCACAATTTTCTAAACTGCTTTTCTTTATATGAAGGCTGTGTTTAAACCATGACCAAATCACTAGTGAATTAAGTAGGTTTAGAAAACTCATAGGAAAAATGTTTTGAGATTGGTTGGGTGCAGTCATGGAGGAACTATTTGGCTTAAAATTTTCTTTGGGGCAGACCTGTAGTTATACTGGTTCTATCACAGACTAAATAGGCCCTCACTTTTAAATGATGCTTCTGAATTATTCAATTTAGATTCAAATATTGGAGTGGAAAGGTTACAATCCCACTTCAAAAGGAGAGCATGAGAGACAAAAAGGTTCCAACAGCTTACTTGCCTCTTGTCAACACAGAAGAAGAAGAACATTGTGTACAAACTGATTCAACTCTAGCAGAAAATTAATTTATAGGAACCAAACAAAGCTTTATCTATCCCAGTCAGACAGAAATGAGCGTCTGCTATATCTTACCATTAAGCATATGTGTTTCCTGGAGCAAGAACACACTCTTTAAAACAATACCTAAACTGTAGAAAGCTTCCTGCAGTTTGATTTAGCTGTGATTTAGCAAGGAGAGTGTTTGATTTATGGAAATAATGATAGAAGAGAAACTCTTGCTTATTGGCAGATTTTCTATTTCAGACCTTCAAAAATGCCATTATTCTCAGGAGTTCAGGATGGTTTTAATTTATTTTTCAGTGTACTAATTGAACTTTCTAACACAGTACTAACTTTTCAGGATCATGAAACCTACTCTAGGGTCTTTTATAAGCACTCTTTGACTCCATTTTCCACTCACTTGGTCAACATGCAGGATTCCACAACCATCCCATGAAGGATACATATCCACTAAAATGTATGATGCATAGAAAGTTCTGCCTGGTAACATGTCACCTATGATCATTCCTGTCACAAGAAGATGCACAATTGTGGTATCAAGCACTTTTAGATGTGTAACACTTAATGACAGATGGTTAAGGATCCCTCAGAAAAAATACAGCAAGTAATCATTGGTAAAAACAATCTATCTGGGCAGAAATCCATTCCCTGGCTACATCTAGGAAGAGAAATAGTGATCTGTCAGGCTGGATCCAGTGCAAGGGCTATAATTAGCTCTGACATTACTCCTTTCCCCAGACTCAGTCTTTTCAGTTAAATCTAAATTTTGTCCTTCCTTGTGTTTATGCGAATAATAGTCAATAGATGTTGACATATGATAAATGTATTTATAAAAATTATTTTTTTTTTAAAGTTGAAAGGCTATGATTTTGATAATGGAAAATTTGGACTATGTGAAACACATCCAGGGAAGCATATAAATATTTTCAGCAGCATAAGGTTGAAGGCAGACCTCCACATCTTACTGAAATCATATGCAGCCTAAATTCTGTTTGCCCTTCAAAAATCTATCATAATTCCTTATGACAGAGGATTTCCATTTGCTCTCAGCAGTCCCTAGGGCTCTAAACAGCCTTTGCTTCAATATCTCTACTATTTGCAGTAGGACTTGGGAATACCATACCCAGAGCAGTGACATTGAACATTGGCCTGCACCATACTGCTTGTTGCACTGCTTTCATTAAACTTGCATTGTATTCTATTATTAATTTCTATTAGAAATTTAAAACAATCTTTAAGCACAAAACAACGAATTCCTTAAATTTTAGATGAATTTATAGGTTGCAGAACTACATGACAGTATTTTCCAGGATTTCAGCCTCATTACAGACCAGCTGCAGTTTGCTAGAGTAATCATGAGGAGACAGGTAACAAAATTGCAGGGCAAAATCTTTAATAGTTTGTGAAATAGCAGCATTTCCTTTAAATACACAACATAATAACTTTGTGTGAACTAAGATGGCATATTCTAAATCCAGAACTGTCTACTTTGGAAAAAAATACAGTGTAAATCTAGGTGGTCATTATGCTTTTCTGTCTTTATCAGTTTCCTACTGATTTCTTTTCCTGTTTCTAAAAAAGGTTTTTTATTTATGTATTTATTATTTTGAACTTTCATAGATGAAAACTGCTCCATTCTGAATTCAACTTACAGAAAGAAGCTTCCATAACCAATTTTTGATGATGCTGTCACTAGTTCTACCAATTTGCAACTTTAATAATCAGTGGCTCAGTCTATTTAGCACCTGTTACCTTTTCTGTTTTAAAAACATTCTGAATCACAAGGCCTTGATCATCAGTACTTTCTTTTAAGCCTGGTCTGTGTACAAGGCTGGAAGAGACAAATCTTTTAAGAGCTCACATAAAAGGGTAAGTTAAGGTTTGAATTTGCAGGGCATCATTACCTTCCTATGGTGATTTCCCCTGTTCAACTAATTTCTCTTACCTCCTGGTAATTCAAATTTAGAGCCTTCTCTTCAATCCTAGGTACCTCCTCATGTCCTAGTTTCAACCCAAGTCCCTGAGTCTTCTGTTTATAGCTCAAAAAAAAAAAATTGAGCTAATTTTTCCATATGCATATAACACAGTGTAATATTTACAGATGAGAATTTATGTTTATAAACATATAAAATGTATTCTAACCTATGAATGAAAACAGCAAATACTAAAGGCTCTATGAAAAGTTGACAACATCACAAGTGACCAGGCAAACCACAGCTGCTTTGAGCTGACAAAACCTTTACCATTCCCTTTGGATATTCCTTTTTCTAACTATCCTAAAAATACCACAAGAGAGAAATTCTCAGGGAATGAACTTCACGGAGGAAAACCTGAATAGAATCTTTCTTTGACGGTTCATTTTTTCACATTAAATCTTCAACTTATTTTTCTCAGTGATTGCCAAAACAACATCTGTGTGTTGCTTTTTCATTTCTTGTGAAAACAGAAAATTGGGCATGTGCTTGGCTTTTTCTCTGAACAGCTAACAGAGCCACGAGGTGGATCAAGAGCTGCAACTCAGAGAGAGCAAGCCCCCATGGACAGTGCTTTTCCACGGAAAGGAATGACTGTCACAACAATATTCTAGCCTTAAAGAGAAAGTTGTATCTCTCCACCTTGCCTGTAAACCTTTTACATAGTTTCTAATATTTAAATTCTATTTGTTGTCTACCCATGGGCTTTAGGAACTCCTTTTTCCTACTGATTCTTTAAGTTAAGGAAGAAGAAGATAATATTCCTCCACATAAATCATGCTTCAAACCAGCAGGCATTTGCAGACTAGCATCTGTGTTTGCCCAGTGGCCAGTGAAATGTAACCTCTTGTTTCTTCTGACTATGAATCACTGAAAATTTGATTCTGTAATAACATATACTAATGTATATTAAAAAATGTACCTGTACCATGTCAGGGTAGTTAACATATTAGAAATGTACCACTGATCTAATCAGTAAAAATAGCACTGCAGAACCCTACCCAGACTTTTACATATTTCTGAAAAAGTATTTGAGATATAACTAAAAGTCATTTGTCAACAGAAAATATTTTTTCGAAGTATTTATTATGTATAATATTTTTTCGAAAAACCTCCTTTTTCAACCTCAAATTAAATTGATTACTATCTATACAGCATACTGATCTACAGCCTCTAAGACATGAAATCCTAGGAATTTTGTAGGCTGAATTACTTTCCATTAATTTCTATTTCTATTATCTAGACCTTATTATATTATATTATGAAGATTGAGGTGATATATGAATGACACAAGCAATTACATTTGCCATATATTCTACAGATTTATTGCTTACAAAAGATGGTAGATTAGCCAAAATTCCTTGGATGGTGCAAACTAGGTAATATAAGTTTCCTTGCCAATGACCAAGGTGATTTCTTTCCCTCACAAGGTAATTGAAATCTCTGTGCTTTTTCAATCTGTAGTTTCTTTGACTGTCCAGGGCTTTAACTCTAATACAGATAAGTCCTAGAGCTTTAAATAAGGTTCTGGAAATTTCCCAGCCTTCAGTCACACGATGCAACTGAATTGGGAGGTCACGTTTGAGCACTGGTTTTCAGGAATCACCTCACATATACTGGTACATAAAGTCTAGAGTTAAATCTTATCTCAGCCCAACAGTGGTGTTTCATCACTGCAGATGTATCTAATTACACTGTAAGCATGGAATGTGTCATGCTGAAATCCAGAGAAGAAAAAAAAGTCTAAACACCCTAGACCTTTGAGTTGCTTACAACAAGACTAGTAAAAATTGGCCTGCAACCAGTGCATCATTCACTGTTACCTGTGCTGAGTGTAGTATAAAGACTTCCCACAAAAACAAAATAGCATTTTTCTTTAGTTCCAAAAAACCCCATCTCTTAAAGCTCCTGGGTGTCTTTCCCCTGTCTGTCTCTCTTATCTCTTTGCTATTCACTTTCTTCCCTGTGTAGTTCAGATATTTTCTTCTGCTGCCACGAATAAAAGAGGAAAAGAAAGCCTCAACACTGTTTTCTTGTTCATCCTTTCTCTGGAGTACCAGCAGCTCTCAAAAGGAGCAAGCAATTCCTGCATTTTGTTTATACTTTAACTGAAGGGTAGGAGGTTAAGGACAACTTCATAGATTCCATCTGTCCATGGCTCTAACCGAATTTCTACAATTAATTCAATCTAAGCTATTTCTTTAAATTACATCAAAGGTAGGTCACAAAAACTGAAAATAAAAAGCAGCTAGAAAAGTCAGTGTGTATGAAGAACCAAACCTTGACCGCTCTGTCACAGGATCCTCCTACTAAAATGAAAGGTAATGTATAGGAGAGTGCACAAAGCTTTTACAAAGAGTAATTGCTTAAGCTTATACAACTAATTGAGCATGAGAAGGACAAAAGAAGTACTGAGTACTAGAACTACAAAATATTGTCTGAAGTGAAAAGTTAGCAATCACCGTGTGCTTTCAATTTTGTTACAATATGCTTTTTATCAATAGCTTGGGTTTTTCCATCTTGTAGGTTGACCTTTTACTTTGATTGCTGCCTCAGCTCTGAATTTCACACATTCCTGGATGATGGCTATGACTTTTGAAGGATATAAAATGACCTAAAAACTGTAAAATCAAATACTATAACACTGAGTGTTGGCATTTTTTCAAATGTGCAAGAATTGTAACTGTTAAGTTTTCCCTTTGCTGAGAATTAACACAGTTGGTGACACACCCAGAGAAACTGATCCAAAGTGCAACAGAAGAAGTCTGATTGGCAGATGATCTTTATAGATGGTACAAAAGTCCATTTAGTGTACCATTTTCTCAAACAGAACTATCTTTAAGTGCTATGAGAATAGTCTCTCTCTAGCTTGTATTCAAGAGGTGAGATGAGTCAGGTCATCTGACTTATTTGCAGCAAAAGCTACAAAAGCTAAATCATTATCTTGAAAAAATAAATTACAGGAGAATATACAATAGATGGAAACAGTTGCATCATGACATCATTAGCAGTACTGTTATTTGCTTCCAGATTCCCTTCAGAGAAACAACTCAGTTTCTCTTGATATGATGCTAACCCAATTCTCTACATTTATGTCGAAGAATCACAGGAAGTTATTGTGTCAGTTTAGCTCTACTGGCTATTTAACCTTGCAAATTTTTGGGGAATGGAAATAAACAGTTCTTTTAAATAAGACACTTGAACTTGTAAATGAATAACTAAAATAACCTAAATTAAGATGAGAAAAGCATATGCAACAATCTATGTTTAATCATAGAGGATTTTAGAATAGTTTTGCCAACAAAGCAGACAAAAGATTTCATGTTATTTTCAGGATATAGAGTGTCTTTAGCTAAGATGTAGCAAGAGTGCCTGTGACAATATTAACTTTTGAAGGTAATTGAGTTTCTTTACACCTTCTGAACACTTCTTATTTTCCAATGTATGATATCTGTCCATGTAAAATGAAAGTACTGGAGAAATTGCTAGTAACAATCTATCTGATATTATACTGTCTCACTCTAATGTCTGAATATTTATGCATGCATAAATGCATATATATTTATGTATTCATGTATAACCTCTAATACATGCTGTACTCTTCTGACAAAAATACTTCTGATTCAGTACCAAGGATGGTGATTTAAAAAATGTATCCATATTTTTTGCCATAATGTTTCAATGTGTCTGTGTCTACATAGCACAATGAAGAGATCATGGAAGTGGAATTAGACATATTTGACTTTATTCTAATTAGCACTGCTACCACCTGCAGTGAACACATGAGGGGATGTTTCACTCTGGCAGCTAAGTGTTCAAGAAAAATGGTGCTTTTTTCAGTTTATTAGCATGTACACTTATTACTACTCATTCTATCTTCATGAAAACTACTGTAGTTGTGCCTTTTCTGCAACCATTATCTCTTTATTTTGCTTTATAGGGATATCTGCTATGTATCCATAGAAACAAGCACAGAATGAACTCTGATGCCTTGTGGTCACATTTGTTTTGAAGTTGCCACATAAAGGAAGTAAGAATGCCCTATTAAAAAATAAAATAAAAGAAAGGATTTTAAAGAAGAAGACAGAACTCTTAATGCAGCTAGAGGAAAGAATTAATTTTAATCCTGCATGTTTACTTCCTTTAGTCAATTTCTAACAAATACATTGCAAAGCTATATTGGCTGACATATTAGTGAAGGAATTCCTTCCTTCCATTCCTTCCAATTCATTGATATCAATGCTGCTATAAGTGAAATGCACATTAGAGCTAGTAAGGGCAACTAACACCTCAGTTAGGCTGTGAAAGAAACAGTCTGTTTGTGGCTGCAGAATGATTTACTAATTAGAGTAGGTCCTTGGAGTTTTCCCAGGCTTTCAGGTTCACTTGACCAAATTATGACTGCGCTGTTTAAAACAGGTGATCTTGAAAATCACAGCTCTTCACACACTGTGACATAAATAGGCATAATTAAAATCAGAAATTTAATTTAAATTCTCAGTTGAGAGAAGGTGAACTGGAATTCCATTCTCTACTTCTGGACTGCTTTGCTTTAATATCAAATATTGATTGACAAAAAGTAGCCCTGGAGTACCAACTAAACCTCAGTTTTCCCAATTTCTGCCAAACGTCTCTTCAAAGGTAGGGGCAGATTATACCAATTATTCTAGTTATATTCATTATTTCTGGTTCAGAACAACAGACTCTTTCATGCTTCCACTGCTGGCTTCAATATTCTTAGTTTCTAAAGAGAAGGTGAAAAATGCTCCCAGAAAGCTTCCAAGACACTTGGGTACTTAAAGGCTGACCCAAACCAGGGTCTGCAGTCCAAAAGTTAATACAGACATGTACCATAAATTTCCCTAGAATTCTACAAACTTGATAGACTCTCAGGCATTCTTATTTTACAAGTGTAGCATTCTTATATTACAAGTGTAAAATTTAAAAATACAAATGTCATCTGTGCTATCCAAATGAATTACACAACTCAAAAATGAAAATATTTTCTTTGTCAACTGATTCAATATCCCAGGGATTTTCTACAGCCTTTTAAAGACATTTAGAACTGGAAGATAGTTCTCTGGAGTCCAGGTCCTACCACATCTGAATAACTTTCACATAAAAGAAAGTTTGTCTTGAAGCTCCCACCTGTAACTGAGCTTCCAACATAATATTGTTTAATGTGTGGAAGGGTTCAGACCATGGTGTGAATGTTCAGCTTGTCTGAACCAGTTGACTGGTTTCATGACGATCATTATCTTAGCACATGCTTTAATGCAGACAATGATATGATCTCTATGAAACCACTTAGGAAACTACAGAACTTGGTAAAACAGCTGAATTTTTTGATGCATATGCTTCTTTTCTTTGAAAAAAAGAAAAAAAAATCTTGCTTTACTCAAGGTCATGTAATTCTGAAAAGTTAATATTAAAAAATATACTGTTGTGTGACAAGTCAGGATGTGATACAAATCAAATTACTCCAAAATCAAAATACGAAAGATTATATTTGTCTGCAGAGTTGATGATTACACCTTGTTGTGTATTGGATAATGAAGAAAAGGGTGCTAGAAGGTGGGAAGTCTTACTGAGGCACAGCTATCATTGAACTGTTTACTCTGTCATATATAGCTTCTATATTAAATTGATGGGCATTCAGTGGTAGAAAAGCAATAAATGAAATAATGTAATCAAAACCAAATATAGTTTATTATTTGCTTTCTTTTAAAATGCTTTAAATTAAATGTGTAAAATCCTAACTTTGTTAACATTCACTTAGAACATTTTATATGTTCAATGTAGTAGAATATCATAACCACTGATATAAACAGGTCAGTTTGACCTGTTTTATCATCTGTGAGATAAGGTGTTCAAGAGATCTTTCGCTAGAACTGATATAAACCACAGTTGATTACAACCACTGATTAGTGTTTATTATTTTCTGCTGAACTATTTCAAATATAAGATCAACACCAGAGTTAACTACTATCTTCTATTATATGATGAGCAAATTCCTTTAAAATCTCACACTACACTGATTTCTTTTTAAAGGTGTAAAGAGATGAGTAACTGAACCATTTAAAAATATGTTAATATTCTCATATTTTCATTTGTCAAGATGAAGTAAAAATTATCTCACAGAGATTGTGAGATGGGGATCTCTGGCAGAGGTTTCTGCTAATGCAGATTAACAGAGAATATTTCCATTGGGATTGAATCTGCATGATAATTGTGGAGAAAATAGAGCAAGAACAATTTGTGTTGCAGTTGTTGGCTTGAGTCCTCCAATATTTTTACAGTGCACAAAATAATTTCTGGCAGAAATTCTTGTAACTCCTATGGCTACCCTTAAGTGTATTTTCTGTGTGTAATATAATTCTATGTCTTCTACAACTAACTAAAGCAGTGTTTGTGACAAGGTATCATTTATGTTCTTCCTGTGTTCCAGCACTTTCTGTGAGACTGGAAATTGCAGCACAGGAGCAATGGAGTGATTCATTGCTCATGTATTTCTATGGTAAGATTTTCTGCTGCTGTAATTGTTCAGCTCCACAGGTGGTAGCTATGGCAGCATCACTTGTGCAGAGAGAAAACCATGCAGCTTCAGATGTTTTAAGGAAGGTTAAGTTTTTTATTGTTAAAAGCAGTACTATACAGCACACTACCTATATATGGCATTAATTACACTGTTAGAGACTAGCTAATGCACAGTGGAATTATCTGTAATAAATGCTAAAACCAGAAAAAATAGACATGGAATGATTTTACTAAACAAAGAATACTTGAAGCTGTACAAAAAGAAATTACAGGTGAAAGATACTTAAAAAATGGTTGACATGACTTAAAAAAGTATATAATATATGCAACGGCAAGAAAGATATTGGTATATTTGTCCACTTTGTCTAAGGGTCACCTTTTTCTCCAAAGTGGTGCAGCTATGCCCCAAAAAGGCAAGCCAATCTATTTAACACAGGACTCCATAAATCTCAAATTGTAGGCAAGACAAGAAAACCAGATTTTTTGAAGCTCTTTAGCATTCTATTTGTTATTTATCAAATATTTTTTGTATATATAGCTACGGCAGTGTGATTCAGTAAGATGCAAAGAGCACTAGAACCATGAATTCATCTATGAATCACGAGCATAAATCACACAGGATCACAAAAAGTACATTAATCACTCCTTCCTCCTACGTCACCACCTGCCAGGGGATGGCCACTAATGTGCACTCTCTCATTCTCAGAGAGTTGCAGGCAGTGCCTGAAATAGTATTATGTCCTATTTTATGAAGGTTAAGTATCCTGGAGAAAAGGCATCATCCTCTTACTATCCAAGCTATTAACAACCTTCATCCCTCATTCATCATAATTTCAACAAATACTTTGCTCTGCAGTCACTGTGCACTCCTGCCTGGCAGGAAATGCAGCCTTGTCTGAAGAAGAGAGTGTAACCTCAGCACATTCCTCCCACCTGTCATAGTGCAACAGCAGAGCTTTGTGAATGCACACCAGACACCCTGTGAGAAAGCCCCCAAACACAATTTATTGCAGCCAATCTGATGACAAGAAAAAAATCCCTTCCCATTGTCCCAGAAGAAATTAACTCAATGCTCACAGAGGCTCTCAGGATGCACGGCTGTGCTCTGACCTGTCAATGAAAACCAGTGATCTCCCAGCACGAGTTGTGGCTGATGAGGCAGTATCACACACTCTTTGCTTTATGAGATATGAAAAAGAACTGGTGATCTATCTGAGTCATTTTTGACATGTCTTACCAATTCACCAGAGAAACTCAGAACCCTTCCTTGAGGCAGGCAAAGCTAGACTGCCTTTTAGCTTATGTGACATGAATTCCTGAAATGGAATATTTTAGCTTCAAAGAACTGACCTGTGGCCAAGTACAGTGACACCAGGCTATGTCTTCTCCCCTGAAACAGTACAGGGGAGCAGAAGCACATACCATTTTTCTCTTTTACTACACTGGTAATGTTTCCTATTTTGCACTGTTGTGAGCAGCAAAGATAGAAGAAGTGAAAAGAGGTGTAACAGATCAGAGCATCAAGCTCTCAACATTTATTCCAGCTAGATGTATTGGAAAGAGTTAATTTTCTGCAAAGCAGAAGGTCTGGTGCTGTATTGTGGATTTGAAACTGAAACAGTGTTAAAGTGTCAATGTTTACCTACTGCAAGAAGCACTTGCACAGCATAACATTTGATGTTTTCTCACTCTGAGCAGGCTGGGAGAGGGCAAGAAGTTGGGAAGGGACTCAGTCAGGACAGCTAACCTGAACTGGTCCCATAATCTAAGGGACTGTGCTCAGCAGTGAAACCTGGGAGCTCATCTTTCCAAACTAGCTGTTGCTTGGAGACTGGCTGGGTATTGGTCTGCTGGGGGTAAATTATTACTTCTGCATAATTTTTTTTCCCTTTGTTTCTCTTCATTTACTAAACTGTCTTTATTTCAACACACCAGTTTTCTTGTTTTTGTCCTTCCATTTGCCCCCATCCTTCTGGAGGTAAGTGAGTAACTCAGCTGGGGGTTAGCTGCTGGCCAGGGTGAACCCACCCCACTAAGTGACAAATTCCAAATGTGTCTGGGAACAGCAGTGTCAGGAGCTGCAATACAGGCACTCTACAGAAGTTTGCATTTGGCTAGGTATTCAAGGACAAATGATCTGGCCCAAAGACTGGAAAAACTGGACTTTGCAAGGCACATTAACTTCCAGCAATTCTTTTGCATCTTGATAACAACAGAAATTTGTCAGAGTGAGTTCACTAGCAGGTCAAGACTTGTGTGACAACCAGGCTGCAACACGTTTAATCAAGAAATAGAGTAGAAATGATGCCTATCCCTAAAGGTTTTCATACTCAAGTTTGAATATGTTCCTGCTGGTCCACAGCAGACTCCTTGCCCAGGTTCTGTGATGGTAAATGCAGAAAACCCACTTCCCTGGAATCTGTATAAATCCCAAGAGCATTCCCACAGAGCTGTGAATGTGTTGTGTGAATACAGAAGTGCAACTGAGGGGGTCTGAGCAGCTTCCCTGGGCTGGAAATCTGTGGAGACAGATTTGCTTTTCCTGGTGTAGTCCTTGAAATCCAGGAACAAAAAGGACCACAAGAGAGGCAGGCTGCATGCTCTCAAGGGATACCATTATCCTTTCTCTGACAGTGGACATCTCACAGGAAAGGATAGTTTTAGTGCAGCATTGACATTCATCATCCCACGACCTGCAGCAAAGGACATCTTGACACAGATGTGTTTCACAGTCCTTAACAGATATTCCTATGTGAACATGTCTGATCACTTTATAAACATGTCAACATCTTCATTGTGTTGCATTATTCCACTGCCTATGTATGAAATATTTCTTATCATCTACCTCTGCTGTCTTTGAATTTTTATCTCCTTTTTTTACATGATGTACAAAAATTTTTCCATTAGAAGGCAAATAATTAATGTCTGTTTGTTTTCTTATGTCTCTCCTGATGTTGTAGACGTGTCACTTTTCAAACATCCATTTTGCACACCAGAAAACTTCAAAGTAATCTGGAAAAATTCCATTTCTTCCATCATCCTTCTCTCTTCTTTCTTTTAACCTCATCACTGTCTTTTTGAGAATAAAATGACAAAGTTAATGAGAAGTAATGGAGCCTTATCAATTAATATTTATGCATCATGACATTTTCCCCCATTACCTCCTGAGGATTTACTCTTTACTTTTATAATTGTTACTGAGCACAGAGCCGGTTCATTTAATTGATTATTCTGAAATTGTTTCAGAGAATATTAGAACCTATAAAGTTCCAGAACCTTTCCTGAAGGGTAGCTGTTAGTTAAGAGCCCATCCTTCCATTTGGACAGTTAAGATCTTCCCCTCTTTTAATGTGTTTTACTTCTTAGTATGATTTACTTTTTAATAATTTTCCATATGCATTTATTTATCCTATATATTATCCCCAGTGTGGAACATAGATGAGATCAATCTCTTGCTGTTGCAGGATCCTGCAAGAATCTTTGAATTGGTGCAACTTGTTGGCAATGGTACCTATGGGCAGCAGTTTTTTCTTCCAGTCAGACAAGAGGAGGAAATGAGGGAACATGAGGGAAAACAACATGGTGGCACCAAGGTCAGTGGAAAAAGAAGGGGACAGGAGGTGCTTTAAGTGTCCAAACCAAGATTCCTCTGCAAGCCATGGTGAGGACCATGGTGAAACAAACTTTTCCCCATGTAATCCATGAAGTCCATGGGGAATGCAGAGATCCACTCACAGCCCATGGGAAAAGTGCTTACACCAGAGCAGGTGGATGCCAAGGAAAGCTGTGGTCCAGTGAGAAACTGGAACAGACAGAGAAGTCCCCTGCTTCCCGAGATAGAGAAAAGGAGCCCTTACTTCCAAACTAGAGCAGCCTATCCTTAAAAGACTGCACCCTGTGGAAAAGTGACCCACACCACAGCAGTTTTGAGAAGACTGTTTGCCCATGGGAGGAGCCCCATAGCCTAACAGAGGAAAACTTCTCTCCCTGAGAGAAGATCTCAAGTGACAAACTGGCCAAAAACCCCATGCCCCATCTCCCTGTGCTGTCAGTGGGAAGGAGGGTGGTTCTAGGAGGGGCAAAAGGTTCTTTACAGGCTTATTTTACTCATCATTACTTTTCTTGGACTGTTTTAATAATAAGTTTACTTTATACCTTTACATTTGAACCTATTTTGGCCGTAGAGTGTTCTTCTCCCTATTTTTATCTCAACTGATGAGAATTAATGAAATTAATTCATTAATTTTTTCCCTCTCCTCTGCACAACTATAGCAGAAGAGGACGAGCAAACAACTTTCACGAGTGATTGGCGTTTGGCCAGTGTCAAACTACGACAGCCATGGGTCAGCCTTTAGAGGTAAAGGATTGGATAATATCAGAAAAATGTTACAGTGGACCTTGAGCAGGGCCAAGAGCCAAAGTGCAGCAAAAAATATTGTATGGATGGCCTGCTTACCATGAACATAAAGAAGGATAGCAAACCTCAGGATCTAGTGAACCACATCTTAATTCTTTGGCATAAGTGAAATAAAGTTTGTTTTGTTTTTATTTTTAATACTTCAAATTTTTGAATATGAAGTAGAACAAGTAAGCAATATTAGTGCACCAGACACATGCTTATGCTGGGTTAGATGATGTCTCTGTTATAGTGTAGTTGCAATTTTGCAAGGACTTAAGGAGCACAGCTGCCTGTCTCAAACACTGTTAAGACCCCACAAGTACTTTGCCATAAGTGCAAAGTGGAGCAACAGGATAATGCTAAATTCAGGCCTGGCAGAAGCAAGGCCTGCTTACCAGCAAATCAAGACAAAAATTTCCACTGTTGCAACTTCTTGTAGACCTGTCACCAGCCAAAGAAAGATGACCCCGAGTTACGGGGCAGGTGGCACCAGCGACCACCAGTGACCAGTGAAGGCCCCTTGGATAGGCCTCTCTGGATACTTGGAACTTGGACTGTAAGTTAAAACACCACAATGGGACCTTGAGATAAGATAAAGGTACTATTGTCTGGGTACTATCTCAGACCTAGGGAGAGGTTAACAAGGTTGGGGGAGAAGAATTTATCACTGATAATGGACACAATGAATGCAGAATTTAGAGGGTACAAGGAAAGTCAACTCAGAAACTGAGCTGAATCATCTCTGATTGCTTACAAGGTAATTCCAGTGAGGTAATTACCTTGAATCATGACCACCAACTCATGACCCAGTGACCCAATAATGAATTAAGTTAAGAAGAGGCCACTTTCTGTGTAGTAAATACAGTGAAAATTAAGTCTTGCTTATTATGTCATACCCTGCCTGTTTTACAAAGTTGCTAAGTACAATCTAAGATGCTTTGAAGTAAATAGGGAATAAAATAATATTATGTCTGTTTCTGATTGTGTCTCCATTCAAGGTAGATTAAAGCAATTTATCTCAAAGAGCTGTTGTGCAGAGATGATGAGGTTACAAACACACCCTAAGTGTAAAGGGCCATTGTCCATTTCTGGAATATTAAGGAAGACATTATTATCAGTTAAGCTTGAAAATGATGATAAGAAAACATGACATTCACCTAGAATTTTGTATATGTACAAAATCTATCATGTCTATCATGACTTTTTTTTTTTTCCTAGAAATCAGCTAATAGAGCTGCCAAGGCAGAATTTTTGCTGTCTAGTCCCAAAGTGTCAGTAGCGATACATTCAGTGTTAAAAATTTTCTATAGGCAGAAGAGTCCCTTGTTCTGATGACTCTGACATGTGTCATTCCTTATGGTGGGAAGTTGCCAATGAAAATTACTTTTTAAAACTGGTAAGAAAGCAAAGAATGAAGCTACAAAAATTGGATGACTACTGCTCATCTGCCTTTTGAATAAAAGCTTCTGAGGTTCATTACTGCTCACTTTCTCATTAGTCCTGCTGTATTGATGCTGAAGATGAAGTAGGATTAGAATATGCTATAAGCTGTGCAGGAAAAAATACTTGCCCAGATTTTCAGACCTTGGGCAAATCTCTTAGATGTTTTCACAAAAGAGAATACTTAAGACAGAAATAGCTTCACTACAACATGCCACCTGCAGAGCAACCTGATGAGATCCCTCTGCTATCGCTGCCAACTTAAGAAAACACCATATGAAAATTTTTGGTAGTAAAAGAATTCAAGTTAGAGGCTAAACACAACCTTGAATCAGAATAATTTTTCACCTAAGGGAAGACAGGGTTTTTCTCAATGCTAAGGCTTTTCAGCTGTGAAACTGGTATAATTTTGTTTTCTGGGTGCATTAAGAAGGTCAGCAGGAAGCACTGTGGAACTATGATCCAGATGAGCCCTTGAATTTAAAAAAAATTCAATTTTAACATCTTTTGTTGTTTGTTCACAGACCATCCAACACTAGTGATTCAGTGGAATGAACAAATATTTCTTCTTCCATTTAGCAACATTTACTTCTTGGCCTTAGTTTCAGAATCTTAGTGCGCTGGCTGGAGAGAAACACTATTTTATTGTCTTTCAACAGGGAACGATTACTGTTTGGAATGAAAAGCTGAAAATTGCTGAATGAAAAATTACCCTTTTTATTCTGAATTAGGAAAATTACTATGATTACTTTTGCATTTGTGTTTAAAGCCAGGCTCATAAATGCAAGCTTTCAGAAGCAAAACCAGTAATATTGTAGCAATCCTAAAGTTTTGTAAGAGAAACTTATTAAAGGTATTTTCATACAAATGGATGTGTGACTTCCTTTCACTAGCTTGCTGAAAATGGCCTTAATGCCAGCCAAACTAGCCAAACACCAATGGTGTGATAATGGCTTCAGAACATTCTCTACAAGTCTGTCCGAGTTCTAAGGATGTTCCCACATTCCCAGAAAACTTTTCCTTAAAGTAGTATTCCCTTCATTGAAGTTCATGCACAAGCTTTTCTAGCTTTGATGTGTTTGCCACAATAAACTCTTGTTTCAGAAGAAACATATTTTTTTCCCCTAAAAGAATAAGAACTGGAGTTATTATGAGAAATCTTTTTTAAAAATTAATCTTACATAGAACAAGATATTTCTGCTTAGAAAAAAATCAAATGCAACTCCCTAATAGTCTGAGACTTTTAACTTCAAGCCACTGCTGATATCTAGGTCAGATCAGAAAGGACAAAAAGGACAATAAGTAGTCGACAGGTATCACTATTACAAGCAGATATGCAAGCCTATCAAAAACTCAAGCAGATGAACATAAGGCTGTACATGGTGATATACTGGATGTAACATCTTAGGAAAAGATTCTCATCCACTGCTTTTTGAATAGCTGTCAGTCATTAAAAAAAAAACCAAACCACAAGGGTAGTTGTTTGAAAAATGCCATAACTCCTGAATGCAGATGATAGCAAAACCTCCATAAAAATAACTTGCAAATAAAGATTGACCACCCAGCCAGTGGAATAAAAAAGGTCACCCCCTGAATGGATACCAGAGTTCATCTTTCAAAAGTATTAGTTGGGGAAATTCAAAGTAAAAATGCTGCTGGAAGAAATTGGTTTAACAGGTCTGTTTTTAGATTCCCAAAACTGACATAAAATTACATGTGAAAGACTGTAAAGTCAACTAAAATCATTGCAGTTTGTGTGGAAATGTCACACTTCTATCTGCTTCACTCCAGTTTTTCTGTTGAGTCCACATGAAGACTATTGGTTCTTTGCTCATTTAATTCCTTCTGAGAAAACTGTGAGATGGTATGTGCCATAATAGCAAATCCACCTTGTAACAGCCTCTTAAAATTGCTAAATATTATCTTCATGCCTTCATTTTCTTTCTCTTTTTCCAGATTTTTAAAAAAGCATGGCTCTTTCCCACTGAATCTGATGTGTCCATGAAAGCGTGTTAACTTTATAGGTTAATAATCACTCAGTGCCTTGTGAAACCATTGAGGATTGGGTCCTGTTATAACAAGTATTTAACGCACAGAAATATTCAGATTGAGCAATATAATGTCTGAACACCACAGTAATGGCTCTTTTTGAGCAGTTGCTGAATTATGGGGATCTCAGTGACATAAACAGGAAGTCTGAATATGTCAATAGCTTTTACAATTCATGTGCTTCTTTCTCTGTAGTCTGGAATGATGTAGGGATTCATATCTCACTGCTGGCCCACTCCTCAAATCTGTGTGTAAGCAGGAGTGACATACCTCACCCACAGATTCCTTAACACAGTTCATACTGCTGAACATTTTTTTGCATCTCTTCCACATCCCAAAAGGGTTTGTACCTCTCGACCATGACCTGCAACATTAATTCCTGATGCTCAAATGCTTGAAAAGTTAAACAAGTCTGGTAATTTCATTCCAAATACAAATGCAGAGTGAACAAATTTAGCAACTGAAAGTCTGCCCAGCATGTTACAAATGCTTTGTGCTTTTGCAGTTTGTTCTTAGAGTGTAATTGACTGCTTCTGACTTTGGTATCCACAGCAGTAGGCCAAAGTACAAGGCAGCACAATTGAGAGGCTTCATCAGTCAGGTTTCAGGATCGTGTTATGACAATTTACAACATTTATGATTCTGGAAACTGTCTGTAATGTAAACTCCATGGTCATCTAAATAAAATAATGCTCTTATGCTAATATGGTAAGGCAAAACTACTATATAGAATTTATTAGATATATTATGATGCCCTTGCTTTGGCATTATCTTAATGTACTTCACTGCAATAAGGCTCTGTACATTTGCAGTAATATACTGCAATTTTATCCAGTTGCATAAAAGCTTTATTGAAATAATACTGCATAGCTTTTTATGCTATTCCTAAAATAGCAGAGGCATAATGTAACACCAAAATCATAGGCTATTTAATAATGCATGAGATGTTAAAATAATGCCACTTCTGTATTTTAAACTGTCCATTTTTTCTTCATCTTAGTGTCTCAGATGTTCTCTTCTACACTGTACTACTTCCCCCTTCTTCTCTGATCTTAATGCAAAGTATCATTTTGCAGCATACTAATGTTATGTTTTTCCTACCAATCTGTAATGCATTATAAGAAGCTGTTAAAGAATAAAGGACTTCCTGTTGCCCCACTTCTCAAATTTGTTTGCTTCATTTGCAAACATCCAGAAAAAGCTGTAAGTAAAGAGCTGTTGGTAAAGAGTAACCGACATGTTTATCTTAGTGAATGCTATTTCAGACCTTGTAAAATCAAGAGAAAGATTTAGGGGTGGTGTTAATCTCATACATAGTTTTACCATCCTTTGGACACACTTGGATGTCAAAAGTTGTGTTGGTAGAAATTAGACACTCTCTGCAAGTCTAGGAGTCTGATTTTCAGTCAGCATAAAGATATTGCTGACACGAGTGTTCACGCAGTTTACCAGGAAGGAATACCCTTTCCTCTTAACTCCTGGCGTAGTCAGGCATTGTCTTAATGGTAAAATGCATTTCTGTCACAAGGGGACCCTAAAGCAGTGCAATCCTTTTGGTTAGCAATATCAAGCAAACAAGATTAAAATCAATTATCTTCATCCTATTTCCTTTGCCCCACACTTGTTACTTTTCTGAAATATCCGCAGACATTTGTGACTAAACCATATTAAGCTTATCTCCAGATATTTTTTTCTAAGTATGAAAAAGGTACCTTTATGAAATCCTTTAATAGAAGTACCAGCCACTATCAAATGTTTAAAATTATTGGACTGCTACTAAAACAGAATAATACACTTAACAAAAGCAGCTGTCAGATTCAGATTCCT
Source organism: Onychostruthus taczanowskii (assembly GCF_017590055.1). Classification (NCBI taxonomy): domain Eukaryota; kingdom Metazoa; phylum Chordata; class Aves; order Passeriformes; family Passeridae; genus Onychostruthus; species Onychostruthus taczanowskii. Next base: position 5,845,552 of record NW_024500683.1, on the reverse strand, counting down.
TAAAAAGTAGGGGAACCAATATTGTACCAGAAGCAGATTTTATTGTTCAAAGATGAGAGAATCTGAGGATGGTTGAGGTTGGAAGGAATCTCCAGAGGTCAGCCAGTCCAACCCCTCTGCTCAAGGTCACCTGCAGCCATTTCCCCAGGACTGTGTCCAGAAGGCTTTTGTGCAATCTCCAGGGATGGAGATTCTAAACCTCCCTGGGCAACGTGTACCAGGAGTACCTTAGCTAATAATGTGATACCAAGCAATTTATAATTTCAGAGTATCTTTTATTGCTCATTTCCCTCCTTATTAAGAGAGTTATAAGGAAAAATCAAGAATGCTGGCAACCTGACAGACAATCACTTTAATTTCAAGAAAGATTTTAGTTATTAATAATTACAGCTGTCAGTCAAATGGAAGTTGCTTACACAGGTGGAATAACATTAGATCAGGCCAAATGGACAGTGAAGGATATTCACTGCATTTTGAGCATTTTCAATGTTGAAAATGCTTACTTGTCAGTTGGCTAACTGGCATTCATAATCAAATCTTCAGACTTGCTGTGTCTTGCAAACAAATGCCAAGCAACATACGTTTTCAGAACCTCAAACACCCAGCTATTGAACTGAATGCTTGTAACTTCAGAATGTTCCATTTCCCTAGCATTTTATGTTTAACAAATAGTTCAAGTTATATTATTTTATGTTCTACAGGAAGATTAAAAGAATTTTCATAAATGTATACCTAACACCTGAAAGATTGCAGAGATCACAAATTATTCTAATCTGCAAAGTACTGAAATTCTTTAGATAAGGCAAATGATGCAGGATCAAAAGAACTGGAAAATGCCCAGTCTATTACTCAGCACATAGAAAGAGCTATGGAAAGGGCAGGGGGAAAGTCTTTACAGTAAGAAAAAATATAGTGTATTTTTTCTCCATTTTTAATGATAAATCTCAACACTTTGGTGTGTCTCCCTTTACAAGCATTTCCAGTTTAGCTCGGCTATAGGCTATAAAATGCACTAGATGGCAGCAAAAAGTAAGAGAACAGAACCATAGTTAAGGTGCAGAGTTGTGGTACAGACAGCTTGAATGGTTCTAATGTGGAATGAAGGTGAAAGAAATTCCTTCATTCTTTTGCTATGCTTTCCATTAAGCAGTGCAATGCCTAAGCCAGCTGTCTGGCTTATTGCACTATTTATTAATCCATGTCAAAACTGAGATGTTCACAATTGCCTTTCAAAGGGGATGAAATGCAGAGTCAATATGTGGCTCAGTGCAGAGAAGGTGGGTAACAAGCTCAGTGGCGTTCATAGGTGCACAAACGACTGTGTCATCTCAACACTTTGCATCAAATATTTCAGTTAAAATGATACTCCATATTTAAATATAAGAAAATAGCAAATATTTATTCCAATATAAGACTTTCCTTTTTCAAATGGTACTGTTGCCTCCTCTTCAGTATGTTTGAGTTTCTATAATTAGGATTTCAAAATGCAGTCACGCACAAGGTTCTCAGAAGACCTATGGGTTGACCAGTACAATCTGATTAAAAGTGGATCTCTTCTCTAAAAAATCCCAACAACAAAAACCTACATAAAGCTGTGCCACCTAAGTCTTGTCTGAACAACATTTTGAAGCTGTCATACTGTACTTGCCGTGGTTCCTTTTAAGGCTAATTGCATACACTTAACTGCTTGCTTGTCTATACAAGAGATGCAAAAAGTTACAACTATTTAAAAAAGAATAACATTATTCTTGCTATTTCACAAGAGGGAATCCCTTAAAAATGTTTCTCTACTAAAGGAAGTAGGAAACCTTCAGACAGAATAAAGGTTAAGAAAGAAGCAATACTAATGCAGATGTGTAAAGCAGAGAAATTGCTATTTATACGGATTTTTACATTTTTATATTTTCATATCTTCCCTTCTATCGTGGTACTACAGACAATGAACCATTTTCAGCAGCTCACAATTTCCATCCCAGCATGTTCTCCTGAATACTCTTCTCCCACAGGGATTGCTTTGTTTAGGAGTGGAGGAATAGGGAAAAGGAAAACAGAGCAGAAGGCTCTGCTTAAAGATCATACAATGACTTATTGAATTTCAGTTTCTTCAGTGTATACTATAACAAGCATTAAATAATCTATTGAATAATTCAGGATCAGAGGTGATAAATCTTTGTTGCAAATTTTATGTACTATTTAGCAAATTCATCATGTGTAAAAAGCACAACAACTATGTTGAAATGTTCTCTTTTGGTCACTACATCAAATCTGAATTAACCAGTAGACTGTAAATTTAAACTACAGAGCTTGATGATCATTCTGTCAAAAAGTAACAAGACCATAAGAAAATATTTCAGTCCAAGTGTATGTATAAATTAATAAGTGATCTTACACATAGTCTTTAATACTAAAGAACCTAAGTTTGAAACTCCCATTAGGATAATAAGGGTAGATTTTAATATCCAAAGATGAATTTAACCTGTATTTATTTCTTGTAGCATTTTCCATCAACATATTCCAACCCTTAATGCTGTGATTATCCATTTTTGTTTTCAGAAAGGTTGATAAAACTTTCCTACACTATAGACAAAACTGTTCTAATTATAACAGAATCAGATGGGTTCTGGCATCTCTGTTTCCATGCATGTGGATATAGACCTATGTTCTCTGTCCCTTTCCTGATGTTTCTATAACTTGTGCCATGAACAGAGCTTGGTCTTCGCTATTTCCACTTAACTCTGTTTTCTCAGAAGGAATTTCTTGTTGGTGCAATTTTTGCTGAATTCAACAAATTGAAAGGATATTTCTGTTGAAATAAGCACACACACAAACCCACATCCACGTCTTTTTCTAAATGGCTTCTAATTAAGATTAATTTTCATTAATTTTGTGCAGTACAAACTGGAATGATTTAATTTTTTTTCTGAAAATCTAATTTTTCAGTGAGGGGTGAAATCTAGAAAAGATTTTACAGAGAATTCCATGTGAAATCTTCCTTTTTTGAAATTGTTTTTATATCTATCTGGATGAAGTTACACTCTCTTCTGGAGAGATGAAGATTACCTTTTCTGTAAAAGGCTGCCAGGAATTCAGAATCACTAAACACAGCTGATGATGGTAAAGAAATTATTTGTGGTTTTTGCAAAAAAATTATTTCCTTCAGCTGATGCTCTAAGGAAGATGATCACAGCCAGTTAGAAACAAACAAACAAACAAACAAACAAAAAAAAAAAAGCGCAAGCTTTTACTACTACCTCTAAACAGAAGTAACTCTTCAAACCCATTCAAGAGGGAAGGTTTTGCTGTATTTGGAAAAAATGCTATAATACAACAAATGACACTTCTCAAAGTTTCCATTTTAACTCCTTTAATTAATTTATTTAATTTAGAAAAAAAAAAAAAACCCAACAAAAACCAACATAATCCCCAACAGAAAAAAAACAAACAAAAAATTCACTTTTAAGAACTCGAGATGGGGATGCAAATTTGGTCATAAATTGTATTCTGACTGTATTCTGTATAATAAAGTGTTTGAGTGCCTTTCTAATGTGTGAAGCTCACCACAACTTAAGTTATTGAACACGAAAGCACAATTCTTGAAGATAACAAATCAAATTGAAAAATATCCTTAAAGGATCCATTTTTTACCATTGAAGGGTGGATTTTTTTAGGAAGGAAAACAGTAGTGGCTGAATGAGGACTGAACATTTGAACAGGAAATGATAATTTATTTGGGTGTGCAAGCAGAACTGCAACAATCTCTCTTGTTTTTCAGACAGTAGGTTACTCATGTGTAAATCTGCCATATGTATTTTTGAATCTAGCAAATTTATAGTAAATTTCTAATAGCTTAGCAACTAAGGCAACTAAGACTCATGCCCAAGCTCTCATTCAAAAGAAAATTGCCATGTCCCTTAGTATCAGACAAAGATATTTAACCAGAAGTGATTTAAGGAGATGAGTGTTCCTTGCTGAATCAACAATGATGATTCTTTACTACTCGGGTCTTCTGAAGAGGTTTCATATTTGAGCACTAAACCAGCATCACATAGCTTAAGAGTTTTGACAGTTTCCCTGCAAAACACAATATGCCCACAGAATACCTGCACCTCTCATACTCTCCTACAACTTCTCATTCTAAAATTGTTTTTCTACTCCTCTGCTTCCCCATTTTAAGTAATTTGGAACTTGTTAAGATCCTTTACTGATATAGTGTTGCAAACCACAATGTCTGTTTAGGTAAACACATTTATAAATGCAGCTTTAAAAATGCATTGTCAATTTTTTTTCCACGTGTTTCAGAGGCTTCCTTGGAAAGAAAGTATATAGACCTGAATTGAAGAAAATTAATTTTTCTAATATAAAAAATAAATTTTAAGGAAGCTGTTAGGAATGATTTTATAATCATCCTTGAGGCAGAAACCATTTAGAGCAAAACTGGTAGAATGCAGGCTACATAAAAACACAAGAAGGCATTAAGAATATTTATGATTGTTGCAGCAGAAGTCCAATTTTCATTGAGTTAAAGCATGATGGAATTACCAAGTGTGCACATAAGCTGAGCAGGTCAGAACAGGATCAGTGTCACACCTTCAGGTATGTCAGATGTAATGTGTACTAATGTATATTTGAAGGATTTTCATGAAAACTGAATCAGATTAAGTAAACTGTTTCTAATCTGATTTTCACTGTATCAGGCTCAGCCCTACCCTGAGATAATAAAGCCAATGAAAAATAAAGAAAAATAAATAAGCAATGATCAGTAGAGTGTAAAAAACTTCAATCTGCAGTACCGAGAGTCAAGCAATAACTTTCTGTTATTAGTTGATTCCCAGCTTGCCAAAACACTTACACTTTCAAGACAAATTTGTAATTGATAGAAAACGGCCCCTTTACCCAGAACTGTCAAGAATTACAACCCCCTTGTTAGCATTTCTCAAGCGGAATATGCATTATTACTTTCTTCTCACCATCAAACACTCCCTCAAAACTGGCACTTCTCATCTGTAATTAACAAGCAGAACACAAGGTAAAATGCCACAACTATCAGTGGTGCAAGTAATGATGTGAAATTGTTTCCACAGGCTCCAGGTCCTTTGAGAGGAATAAAAAGACTCCACTCTATAACCCTCTCCAGACCATTTCAGACTCTAATCCTGCTTCTCTCCTACAACACAATCCTCTGGGGCACTGGGAGGTCCTGAATTAATAACATTGATTTCTTTTTGCCGTAGCCAGTTGATTCAGAAAACTGCATCAATCAAAATTCGTTTTTCTTTGGTCTGTTAGTAGTTCTACAGACATTTCAAGCAAGTTGCTGTGAAGAAAAAATAGCCTCAAGAATGGAACTACATTATGCAGGGACTAATAAACTGGCATCTACAAAATAAAAATGTGTTTCCAGCCTGGGGTTAGCATTTGGCTACTTTCAGCCGAGACAAAGGAATATTTTGATTTTACTTGACCTAGTGATTTCCCAGACTGAACAGTCTAGAAAGATTTTGCTAGAACTGATCACTGACCTTGGCTGGTGAAAAACATATATTGATGGCAACATTCCTTTGAACATTCCATTTACCAGTTCTAAATTTTGAAATCTTTTTTGCTGTAGTTGGCAAAGTCAAGGTAAGAGTGAATAGTATAGGTACCTCCAACTCTTAATACCTTGTCTAGTCTTAGGAAGTATATCACAATGTTTCTACATTATGAAGGAAACAAAATATCTCAGTTTCCCAAGGGCTTCAGTTTATATTTTACACTAATTAATCATAATTTGTCTGAGACTGTTCCTTCTTATCTGTTATGCTGGCTTGTCATATTTCAGCATCTTCTACCATCAGCCCCAGAGAAGCTGAATCAACCTTCATGTTTTAGCACTATGTTCTTTTAAATGTTGCAGTTGGTAACATGACTTCCAATTATTTTTATGCAAATGTATATGACAACAACCTGCATCTATCTTACCTCTCACTAATTAGATTCTAAGTTTTTAAAAATTTTTTCAGCTTTTAAAATTTTGCAACATGTTTGAAAAAGTATTATTTCTGTAACATTGCTCTTCAAACACTGCAGCTCGGTCTTTCTAATAGTTTCCAGATAATTCCACCTTGACATATTTCTGCTATATGATATGTCTTTCCCTCTGGGCTTTTAAAGGAAAAATATTCTCCACAAGAAGCCCAGGAAGACATTTACTGCATAGCTACAACTGCGAAGAAATTACTATTCTTATCATATTGCTGCTTCTAAGAAAGAGTATGACTTCTTTCTATAAACTCAGATGTGCCAGTTAAAACTTGAATGTCCAACTTCATTTTTACTTTATTATTTCTTTTCTGTTTTATTGTCCTTGGGTCTCATCTAAACTTTGACCTTGTTCTACATATTTATAGATGCGTACTATATGCAGTGTCATGAATCCTTGATAACTATGTAAAAAAAAGAAGAATCTCATTAATGTTTCAAAACAATGGCAGAAATTATTTAACATTATATCTGTCTTATCCATAGTTTCCAAGAATATTTACAATATTCTTGGCACAGAAAAGACAAGAATGTGACCCAAGGTGGCCAGGATGGTTTTACTAAGGGCAGATAGTGCCTGACCAATTGGGTGGCCTTCAGTGGCAGAGTGACAGCAACAATTGACAAGGGAAGGCTGACAGATGACATCTATTTAGACTTCTGTAAGGTCCTTGAGATCATCCTTGTCTCCAAATTGGAGAGAAATGGATTTGATGTGTGGTCTGTTTAGTAGGTAGGGATAGCTAGATAGACGCAACCAGAGTCTATGGATGACCTGGATGACCACACTGGAGCTGTGCTCAATAGCTCTGTGTCACAGTGGAGGCTGGTGAGGAGCAGTGTCCCTCAGGGCTCTGCTTGGGACTGGTGCTCTTCAGTGTCTTCATCAGTGACACAGTCACAACTGGGGACCTCATGAAGTTCAACAAGGCCAAGCGCAAGGTACTGCGCCTGGGTGGGGATAATTCCAGACATGAGTACAGCTTGGGAGAAAAGCTGCATGTGAACAGACCAGTGGAGAAGGACTTGGGGGTTCTCGTGGATGAAAAGCTGGACATGAGCCAGCAGTGTGCAGTCACAGCCTGGAAGGCCAGTGGCATCCTGGGCTGCCTCAAAAGAGGAGTGGCCAGCAGGTCAAGGGAGGGGATTCTCCTCCCCTCTGCCCTCAGAATTTCTGTGTCCAGTTCTGGGGTCCTCAACGTGAGAAAGACATGAACTGTTAGAGTGGATCCAGAGGAGATCACAAAGATGACCAGAGGAGAATACTTCCCCTATGAAGACAGGCTGAGAGAGTTGATGTTGTTCAGCCTGGAGAAGAAAAGGCTTTGGGGAGGCCTCCCTGTGGCCTTTCTGTACATTAAGGGGACCTATGAAAAGGAGGGAAAGGGTCCTTTTATATGGGCAAATAGTGACAAGGGACAGTGGTTCTAAACTGAAAGAGGGCAGGTTTAGATTAGATGTTAGGGAGAAATTCCGTACTCAGAGGATGGTGAAGCACTAAAATAGGTTGTCCAGTGAGGCTGTGGATGGATACCCCATCCCCAGAAGTGCTTAAGGCCAGGTTGGATGGGGCTCTGAGCTACCTGGTCTAGTGAATAACATTCCTGATAGGTGTAGAAGAATGTGTGCATGATAACTCAGTTGTATGGAGTGTGAGAATTGTAGCTTCAGGGTAGGGAAAACTTATCTATGAAAAGCCCTAGTGGCACCCCCTGGACCATGAACACCTTGTTGGCCTTGATGCTGGACCCAGGACCAGTGATATCCTTTATTCTCCTTTTAAAAGAAATTCTTTTATTTCTATTATTACTAGAAGATATGGGACTAAATTATTCCAATTTCTTTGACGTGAACTTAGTAAGGTTTTATTTTTGTTTTTGACCTTCTGGCATTTGTTGTTCTTTTTCAACCATGGGCATTCATAAATCTTGAGTGTTCCTTTCCTCTCAAGAGTGGAACAGCATAGACATGTAGATTAGAGCAGTATTTAATTTCATATCTGCTGCTCTCTCTTTTTCACATTATATGAAAGAATACCAGACCATACACATATGACACCTTTCTTCACATTTTACATGACAATAGTTAAAAGTTATTGTCAGAAAGGAGGAAAACCAGCAAGGCAGATGCAATATTTCTTAGCAGACACAAAACCTCAGCTTTTAAATGCAATGTTGAATTGTATTAACTTAAGTCTGAAAGAAGAATGAAATGCGATGCATCATCAGAAGGTTAAACCCTTGGCTATACCAGCTGCCTCGGGAGAAAAGTGACACTGCTCCATTTCAGGAAAGACAGAGGTACATTACTGAATTTCACTGACTACAAATATTACCAGTCAATACCTTCTTGCTGCAAATGTGTCAGAAAGCACAAATTATGTTGGAACAGTTAAAAGGACTGAAGGCATTTTATAGTATATGCTATGGCTAAACCAAAAATAGTAATAAAAAAAGCCTTAACAAAAAACTCTGCTAAATCTAGCAAAACCCCCCGACAACTACGAGGGAAGGTAAATTACTGTTCTGCTTCTCTGATCTCTGGCTTTTGTGTACTTCATAATCAGTCATATTGGCCAGGAGTCTCAACCCCTCGGTGTCAGTACCATCCCCTGTTGGAGGCAGCACCGCCTCAGGACAATCTGTAGGACAGAATGGGTAACCATGGTTCGGTTGCTTCTCTTCACAGCTCAGTACCTTAATACAAATCCACCTGGCTCGCACTGAAATGCCAAAGTGGGTGATGACATGCAGGCGTATATTCCTTCATCCAGCACAGAAGTGGAACAGACAGCTTGAACAGGCACTGCCAGCATTATCTGTCAGAGCTTTGAATGAGTTCATCTAGAACTGGAAATTTATACCAGACAAGGGCAAGTTTATGTGACACCTTTCTTTTTGAACTCTATGTGTGTATCTAATTGGGAAAACAAATATGACAGATACCTTAAATAATAATGCTTATGCAAGTGTATTTGGCTACAGTTTGTCTGAGAAATGTTAAATTATCACTTTCTGCATGCTTTCTGCAGCTATACATAGATAATTTGATATGTCAGACTATGTTTCTCTGGTCCTTCTTGTGGTAGTTTATTGCACCGTTGCACTATATGTGATGTTACAGAATTCTTTTTTAAAATCTTCAAAGTTATTTTCAAACAATGGGCTCTGATGATCAGATTCCTTCATAAAACTTGATCCTGTACATACTCATTTTAATACCCATAAACAATTTTTACAGCTCCTCTGTTGATTGTTAAGTACAATTCTTTTTTTTTTTTCCTTTTTTTTTAGTAGTTGTCCAATCAGCAAGATAGTACTTCAAAACTAAATCAAATATTACCAAGATGCCTTGCTTCTGATGTTTTGTATGGTGCACATGACCTGCTAAGACATTGATTCCCTCACTACCCATCAAAAAGTGTGGGAATTCTCTCTCTCTTTTTTTTTTTTTTTTTTTTTTTTTTTTTTTTTTTTTTTTTTTTTTTAACTTGAGCCAGCTCTTGTCACTCTCTACAACCTCCTGAAAGGGGGCTGTGCTCAGGTGGGAGTTGGTCTCTGTCTCCAGGCAGCAACTGACAGAACCAGAGGACACAGTCTTAAGCTGCACCAAGGGAAATATAGGCTGGATATTAGGAAAATGTTTTTTACAGAAAGGGTGGTAAAGTTCTGGACTGGCCTGCCCAGGGAGGTGGTGGAGTCACCGTCCCTGGATGTGTTTAAAAAAAGACTAAATGCCATGGTTTAATTGAGGTGTTAGGGCATGGGTTGGACTCAATGATCTTGAAGGTCTCTTCCAACCTGTGATTCTCTGAATTCTGTGGATTCTGTGAAAGTTACACAGCTAGACCAAGTCAATAATTCACCTATGTTTGACAGTCAAATAGGCAGAAAAGTACTTCTAGAGAACGATTTAGAACAATAGAATGACCTAGGTTGGACCTTAAAGCGACTTTTTGCTAGCCCAGTTGCTCAGAGCTCCATCCAGCCTGTCCTTGAAGACTTTCAGGGGTGGGACATCCACAGCTTCTCCATTTCAGGGCCTCACCACTCTCACAGTAAATAATTTTTTCTTAATATCTAATCTAAACATACTCTACTGAGGATTAGTGACATTCCCCCTTGTCCTGACATGATCAGCATCCACATTCCCAGAGGATGGGCAGACCCACACTTAGTGTTTGCAAAATCCACACCGCCTGTGGGGAACTGGGTGTGCACACCCTGTGTGTGGGTGTGTATAAATAACTTAGAGAAAGTTTCATGGAAATTTTTTCATGTTTATTAACATTCTGCGATGTCTGATATTGTGGTTTATCAGTGGCATTGCTGATACTGATCCTGAATTCTTCATTCACTTATTGTCACTCTTCATTAATAAATCAATAATTATACACCATGAATAAATTAATAAATACTTTTATCCCAATTTAAACCACATCAATTAAGCAGCTTTCCTCTGTGAAGAATACCTGTGAAAATTTGAAGATGGAAAAAGAACTGCCAATACAGTCTGCATCTAGCTTCTTATACTATATAATTCTGAACATGCACAGATTGTTGTGCTTATGCATTTAGGAAAATCCATAAGTCAAAATGAAAGTACCAGCTAATTTTACACACCACTTGGAGCTAGGAAGTTGTTGAAAGCAAGCAATCTGAATTACTGTCTGAGATAACTTAAAGTTTGTCTAAATTGAGAAAATAGGTGGAGACAGAAAAAATTGCAAATGTTGACATCTGAATAATTATTAATATCGTACTGTGGCAAATTTGTTTCCAGCTGAGTCAAACACAGATGAAAGCACTTAATGGGAGAAAATCTTTGAAGCATTCAGGTGTCTAAAACCAGATGCAAAGGTTCACAGTGACATTCTCTGTAGAATAAAGGAGAGCCCTCCCTTTTTCAGAGACTCTGACTTTTCAGACAGAACTAATTGGTTATTACGTAAGATTTCTGTTCTCTGAAAGCAATCAAGCCACATTATTTTTCTTTTCCTTGAAAAAGAACTGTAGTCAAACCAGAGAAAATCAGGCAAACATAATGCTATTTGCCAGTAGCTATGGTGACTGCTTGTAGCAAAAGGTAAAACGTTCACAGATGAAAGAAAAAACCCTCACTGTCGCTTCTGTAGGATAAAACTGAGCCAAACAAAACTATTTAATTTGTTAATATATATTTCTTTACCCAAGTAAGTGGAGTTGGAAGGAAATTATCTTCCTATATTTAAATGCTTTAATTGGAAAATTCTTCTAGGAAGAGTGTTGTAACACTTCAGGAATGCTATCATTATATCAAGACTGTGTGCTAAAGATCACTGTATTAGCTGAAAGCTTTGTAATAATTAACTCCTTCCAAAAAGCAGGAAGATAGCGAGGAGGGGAAAATGTTAATAATTCATGAAAAAAAATCAGGATTATTGACACACTATCATTATAAATAATTGAATCAAGTAAGTCTCCTCTTGGTAACATATCCTTGAGGTGCTGGATTCTTACACATATTGATGTGGCTCTGGGACATAATATTGATTAAATCATCATTATTAAATTATTAAGTCAGATTGGGAAAACAGGCCAATTCTGTACTCCTCTATGTGTTCATTCTTAAATAGGGAGACCTGAGAATGTTTATTTGCAATTGTCCTCTTTGCACTGCACTTATTCAGAAGCCATTTTAAGTTGGAGCACAAAAATGTTGGATTTCTTAATCATGAGCTAGTATGTATTCAGCTAACAGTGGGCTCTAAGGAGCACATCAAAGCATTGTACTTCAGCTACATTAATACACATTAATGCCTAAAATATTGAAAGACAAATGTGACAGAATTGGCTTGATAATAGTTTACAGCTTACAGCCTATCCCTGCTGTTGTTCATCAGGCCTGCATGGATCCCCTAACCACTCTGTAGTAAGGGTTGCAGTGTCATCTCATGGTGAAAAGACTTCTTTTTCCAAAGGATGAATTCTCAGACTTCTCAGCAACACTTGCATTTAACTATGACTGCCATCACTAGAGGTAGAACAGGTTTTGCCCTTTTCTTTGTTCCAGCAGTGGGAGGCAAGTGGATTTCTCTTTTTCCTGGTTTCACTAAGTTGCCATCCACTGGTATGACACACCTACTGGTAGCAGCAAGCTAGTGACACCACAGCAATTTCTGTCCTACAGAGAATTAATCTAGCAGTCAAATTGTACTTTATTGCCCTTTTTTCCTTCTCTTGTTGTACCACCTTGTCTCTTATCTTCTAGCTGGCTATACTCTGAACAAAATAATTAAATTTGACAAATTTTTAATCAAGAGGATGGCAGGGTTTTGGTGGTGCTCCCTCTACCCCAACTCTTTACCTTCTATCCACAGAAACCACTTTAAAAGTTCAACACATTTTTGTCCATGATTCTGACTGCAAGTTCTTCATTGATTTCTGAGGACGATCAAGCCAAGTATGGCAATGCAAAAAACACCTTAAGAACTTTTACTAGGTTCTAATTGAGACACCGTTTTTCAGATTTCCCTCCTGTTGTTTTCTGTTCAGTTCTATAATGCCGATCAATACAATCCAAAGTTATTCTGGGTAAACAAAAACTGTTGAATGTATCCAGCTGTGGTGCTTGATTAGATTTTCATTTCAGTAGTATAAATCAGAGTAACACTACATAAAGTGAGGAAATCTCAGTACTCTCAAATGGTGTAATCTCAGATGTAAAACCAGAATAAAATTCCATTTTTCTACTTTTTCCACTGGCAATTTTACATCCCAATCTTGCATCAGAAGATTAACCTCCTTTATATATAAACACAGAATTATACAATTACTAGTTATTAACTAATAGACTATTTAGACAGAGAGGAATATGCTCTTAGCATCCTCTGTTAAGAAAGATAATTGGAGATGCTGCCTAAAAGAATATCCTCCTCTGTGACTCAGACATCAGTGCATAATTTCTGTTTAAAGAAAGATAAGTTTTCTCAAGAAATGCTGATTGCAGGCATAAGTTAGCTCAAACAAAAAGCAGACTGGAGGATGAAGCATGGCAGGAATATGTTGATTTTATTTTTTAAATAACACAATGTGTTCCTGCAGTTTATTCTTATGCCCATTCTGCTTTCAGAAATGAAAACCAAGTCTCAAACCTAATTTCAATATTATAAACGCAAGATAAAAATTCTGCTTTCTGCACTGCAAATGAAAATAAATTAGCAGTGCTGTACAGGCTCTTGCCTATGTGCTTACACACCTCACTATGAAAGAATAATTCCATGAACACAGCATTTCTCCTGAAGTACATAATTTGCTACATCTCACTGGGACTATCTGCATAAGAAATCCTTTATGGGAGTGAAGTAGCCTGATGGGTCCACACAGAGCACTCTTCTTCGCTGTTGCATAGAAAGTGAAATGAAATCAGGAGAGCAGAGGGAAAAATCCCTCAGATACCACAGTTGTAGTGAAAAAAAGAGAATATACTTGAATGGATGCAAGCAAGAATTTCCCATCCTTCCCATGCACACAGAGTTTGTCATGCCAATATTTACTAGGTTAAGCAGAACAGAATAATGTTTAGATGGAAGAAACCCTATATTTTCAGTATTAAAAAAAAATACTGCAATAAAGCTCAGAACAATAAGTGTTGGAGCATTCACAGAAAATGGCACACCACTGGGCACTGTTATTCTTTCTCTCCTGAGGTCTTAATCTAGAGTGCGATTTTTTTATTTTTATTTTTTTTTAACAGCTGGAGATATATAAATGCAAGGGGAGGAAGGACAGACGTTACAGGGGACAACATTCTAAGCATCTTAAAATATTTGCAACACACAAATCACAGTGACTTAATATACCCCAAGAGAGTATAATCTTTCTCTTTTTTTTTCTTTTTTTTTTTTTTTTCTGATAAATCTCAGAGCGTTTCAAATGTTAACTGACACAAGGTTTGTCAGAAGCTGAGTTTTTTTCTCCTCTCTATGAAATTTATTTCTGCAAGCATCGGCCAGTAGGAAGATACATTTATGAGAAGCAAATTGCTTGAGTATGCTACTGGGGGATTTACTTTCTCTGTACCCCCAGTTTTATTTAAATGTCACAAGGAGCTGGCAAAACCCAATTACTACCAGCTCTGCAGAGTCTTCCTTCAGCTCACGGCTGTGATCTACTGCTTTTTGTCCAGAGGGGCTTTAGTGCTGGGTCCATTTCTCCGGCAGGGAGCCAGTGACACTCCAGCTGTAGGTGGCAGCAGCCCACAGCTCTTCTCTCTCGCAGCCTGGTGAAAGCCTAAAACCAGCCCAGAGACACGGAGCTTTTTACTCAAGAGGCAGCAGAACAAAATATGGTAATAAGGATTTTTCACAGCCAAGGATTGCAGGATTTCCCTGGCAAAGAAAAGAAATTTATGAAGCACCCATTTGCTTTAAGATTTTGTTTGTCTGTTTTTTTTTTTTTTTTTTTTTTTTTTTTTTTTTTTTTTTTTTTTCTGGGGAAAAACATTTTTTAACTGGAGAAAAGCCTTATTTTACACACACAAGCCCTTGGACAGTATCTAATTGTATAATCAAATGTCTCCAGACCATGAAAATGAGATTTGATGCAAACCCAATGTTTCTCATTTTTTATTCAATTTTATTTTTCTAAGTTGGGGCATTCTGTGGTGAGTGGCCTTGGGATGCTCTATTTTTTTTGGGTTTCTGGATCAGGTTGCAGTGTTCTGGTCTAAAGAAAGCTAATTGCACATGTATCTGGCTTTGTAGTGTAACTTGATAGAATACATATGCAATCATTGTCAAGAATATGAGAAATACATATATATTGCCCAAGTTACTAAAAACACATATTATCAAGTCTAACTTGAAGAAAATGCTTGTAAATTTAAACATCCAGGAATTAGGAACTGCCCAATTCATGCTAAAAAAAGCCCACCCAAAAATATGGGCAAAAACATACTGCTAAACAGCATCAACATATATGCTTGTATACCAATTTGCCTATGAATACACCTTATAAATATATTTTCTCCTATATACATACTATAAAGATATAATAATACTAAACTGGTTTTGCTACTACTCAAATATTTACCCATAAAAAATTGATGGTTTAACTATATTAGTAGGCAGATTAAAAAAAAGATATGTTCATTTCAATTACCATTTTTTACATATTCTAAACCTAGAAAGATTAGTTCCTAACCACAATTGCCATCTTGTTCATATTAAATCATAGCATTTTACTATCAATGTACAAAACATACGCCCTCTCATTTTAAAACTGAGTGTTATAACCCTACATCTGCTCTTGAATCATCGCCCTAGCTTTAAAAACCTGATTGAACACAAACAAGCAACTGTCCATAAATAAAGTGTCCAGATATTGAATCCTGCTCCATCTCAGTATTGACTCTTGCCTTGCAGTAGCTTCTGTGTAAAACATGCTCTCCTACAGACGGAATTCACTTGTCCTTGCTATTAAGTGAAACACAGCAGGACCCAGAGAGCATTTGCTGAAGCTGAAAACCAAAGTGACAATTCAGCCTTGAATTTTGAGATGGCATAACTACTGCCTTATAAATCTGGATGCTGAGTCTCAACACTTGTAAAGCTAAAAAAATATGCTCCTGATTGCTTTGTCTTTTTCATTGCAGTTTAAGCATACATACTAAAGTTACATTTCAGCGTTAAAAATGTTTGTCCACTCAAAGAATTTTAATGCCTAACAGTTAAATAGGTATCTGTGAAACAGTTTGTCTACCTCAGTGTTCTTCAAAGCAGGGAAATAGTAATGATACTCAAAGACTGTAGCAGGATTTTAAATATGAGTGGCTAATTTGAACTTACTGCATGTTTATATATTGCATTCTTGCTCTATCATCCCTGAAACAGTGACAAACAACAAGCTGTTTACTGTGTCCTGTGTCCCACTTCAACTGTGCTTCACAGTTTAAGTGAATCTTAAGTAGGCAAATTTCACCCTGGGGAAGATGAGAGTATAAGTATTGTACTGCCTGAATCAGAAACCTAGAGAAAGCATCAGGAAAAGGAAATGGTTTGGAACTCTTTTCCTGAGCATTCTCCAAGCTGGGCAGTGGGGTTATTAAGACCTTCTGCCTAATTTACAGGTTTGGTATTAATCACCAGGAAGGATTTATTGTTGTTGTTTTTTAATACCATTTTTTGGATAATAGGAGAATACGCTTGTATTAGGCATGACCTGAGAGGAAAAAGGAATTCATTAAATTAACAGCTCTAAATGTATCATAAAATTTGGAGTAAAACCACCTTATGGACTGTGTGTCTGAAGGAGCAAAGTGGGAGATTCCAACCATTTGGCAAATTTTCACTTTAATTTCCCCATGAAATCTACTTGAGGAAAAGCTAAAAAGAGTTTTAAAAAGGCAATCCCCTTTACAATACACAATTTATTTGTTAATGGTTCTTAACTGCAAATGATTTTCAGTTTAATTTACCCTAGGTTTTTCTAAACAGTTTGTTCTCTCCACTACATTAGTATTTTTTTCCAGGTAGTGACTCTGATCCATGTAACAATATCCTGAATACTAATGAATGCAAAGAAAAAAAATCTGGCTTGTACAAAATGATAACATGATGAAAATGAGCTTAGTGTGAATTTTGGGATTTAAATCAATCTATGAATATTTTGGTAAGATATGTTGTCCATAATTAATCCCTGAAGGTATCCAGGGAAGTGCTTAAGTCTGAGTTAATGAACTACTGTGTTTAGGTATCATCCTAGAAATATAATGCACTATTTCTGGAAATGGTTTACAGAATGGAAAAAATGAATTAATTATTGGGGAAATCTGACAACTGAAATACAATCATGCTATACTAACATATTATGTTCTACTGCAAAAAAGAATAATTAATGGATATTGTCCAGGCTACAGATAGTAGTCTTCACGTTTTATTTTAAGACTTGAGCTCAAAATGCTAACCATTTGTAACTCAAACCCCCTTGCTGTGAAGAATTTGTTTAGATTGAACGTCTCTGTTATTGATGATATACCATTCTCTAGCTTATTTCTGTGTATTTTCCTTTGCCTTTTCCAGACCCCACAACATGAATAATCCAGAAGAAAAAAAAAATTAATAAAAGCTCTGAAGAGGAGTCAGCAGTGGGCCCAGGTGGCCAAAAAGGCCAATAGCATCCCAGCCTGTATCAGCAACAGTGTGGCCAGCAGGACCAGGACAATGATTGTCCCCCTGTACTTGGCACTGGTGGGGCTGCACCTGGAGTGCTGTGTTCAGTTCTGGGCCCCTCCCTCAATACAAGGACATTGAGGTGCTGGAGTCTGTCCAGAGAAGGACACAGAGCTGGTAAAGCATTGGTCCAGAGAGTAAATCATAGGAAGAGCAGCTGTGGTAGCTGGGGTTTCTTATCCTGGAGAAATGGAGTCTCAGGGAGACCTTATTCCTCCCTTCAACTCCCTGAAAGGAGGCTGAAGTCGGGTGGGGGTTGGGCTCATCTCACAGGGAGCAAGGGACAGGAAAGAGGAGATGGCCTTAAGCTATGTCAAGAGAGGTTCAAGCTGGACATCAGGAAGAATTTCTTCACTGAATAGAAAGGTGGTTAAGCACTGGAATGGACAGCCTAGGGAGGCGGTAGATTCACCACCCCTATCAGTGCTCAGGAAATAACTGGAGATGGCGCTTAGTTCTAGGATCTAGTTGGCAAGGTGGAGATTGGTCAAAGGCTGGACTAGATGATCTTGGAGGTCTTTTCCAACCTTAATTATTCTATGATTCTAATTGCTAAGATTGTAATTGAGAAATATAGAAAAAAGTATTTTATTCACAGGACAGCACTCACACATCTTGAACAAATGCTTCTCATGTATATTTAATTGATAGAATTCACCCCCAATGCATTCCAGTTCATGTGTCTTTTTGGGATTTTATCTATTTTCTCAGTGTCCTTGTCTTTGCAATTAGGGTGTGATACAAAATTGTAAAAATTGCCATTAGCACCCTCACCAAAAAAATGCTGTAAAACCCAAAAGTATAATGAAGACAGGATGATTTTGGAGAATGGAACAATACACACAGCACAGCTATAGTCAGCATATAATTTGTTTGAGTGCATACGTATCCATGTGTTTGTAGCTGTGTTTTCACACAGATATTTATCACACACTTCACAAATTCCTCATGATTACAGCAAGCTTATGACATGGTGATTCAATAATGAAACTTCACATTCTATTAGTAGCTTCAAAGGTTGTTTGGAAACAGAAAAGTGATGTCATAACCAGAGCTTTTGAAACAGAAGGCTTACATATGTCTCTGAAATCCTGAGAAAATTTGCTGGGGAATGTAGAAAGAGAACTCTAATGTAAATAACAATCATTGAAGTGATCAGTGATAATTGTGGTCTAAGTCGATGATGAGTGCTGAAGCAGAACAGAGGTGACTCATCCACACTTAGTGAGCATGAGGGTTCCTGAACATTCCTGCCAGCAAAGTGAACCTTGCTGCTGAGCTGCTCCTCGGAATTGTCCCAGCAGCTGGTTGTACTTGGCCAGACGCTCAGAAGGTCACAGGGCACCAGTTTTGATCTGACCAGTGCAGAGACCCACTTCGAGATCAGTAAAGAAGGTGTCTGCTGTCTCTCCAGAGCCATGACTCACCATCACACCCCAGCCATTGGACTGGGCCAGCTTGCCAGTGCAGCCCTTATGACTGGCAGTTTCAATAACTATTTAAAACAAAACTTCTGCCTCTGAGTCACTGGTTTCCATCTGGGAGTTTCACCTTGTGGGACTCCTGAGGCACCCACTCCCACTGGAATTCTTTAGAACTTGATCTCATTTCTATTACAACCTATTCACGAGTGTGAAAACCTGCTAGCACATATGTGTTCTTTTAGATACATTGCAAAACAAAGTACCCATTAAAGTACTCTATGAATTAACATATACTGAAGTGCTTAATGTACAGACATGAGTAGGATGTCCAAAAAGTCATATGACTATGACATCAAATATATGAAATATATATCCCATATTATTGTCATTATAATGAAATCAGCTTTCAGGGAGCAGTGGTGCAGTGATTTGTATTGTTCCACAACAATGCTAGATGTCTCCACTAACTATGGAGGGAACTAATGACCTCGGCCTTTTTCTGACCTCTTCTACTGTGAAGTAACCTGAGAGAGGTCCTGGTGAAGGACAACAGGATTTTTGTGGTTCTAGGGTCCTTTTACCTTCATATTTCCAAAGACTCAGATTTCAGAAAACCAGTCTTCAAAAGCAGTTGTTTCATACATATTTTTTATCCAAGACAGTCTTTCCTGAAGAGGGATGTACTAATTTTGTAGCAGGACACCAGGTAATTCTTAAATCTCTGGACGTTTTGAGAATAAAATAACATATTGTTCTTCTATGTTCCCCTTCACTTCAGAGTAATACAAAACTTCAATAAGTTTTCCCTAGGGAAAAAAAAAAAGAGGTACCCTTCTTCACAACATGCAAGACTAATATATAACCTGATATAACTGGAGTGAGTTGTGAGGAAGACAGTATAAGCACCTTTGGTATTGGCCTATTCCTCTGTGCTCTGAGAAAAGTGAGGTACTAGTGCGGTGACCTTTGCCTTTGAATAGTCAGCTGGACATTTATGGATCCTTTGGCAGAATGTCTTCTCTATTTCTGTCTTTCTGCTTCCTAAAAGCTGTCTTTTAGCTAGGTTTGGCTACTTAAAAGACACCTAATCTAAATTCATTATATGCATACATATGGAGCATGAAATTCTTGTGACTATCGTGGTACCACTATGTATATTTATCTTTTCAGATGATCACAAAGTCGGCTAGTTATATTAAATAAAAAAAACCATGGTTTCCCATTAAAAAAAAAACAAAAAACAAAAAACAAACCAACAACCATATTTTATATTTCTAAAAGGCAAACTTAAATAAGTGCTTTCTGAGAAAGAAATAAATTACAAAACCAAATTTGGTGTCATGATAACCTTCCATATCAAGGTGATACTTCATATTCAGACTGTTCTGTTTGAATACTCATATTCTCAAGTTCTGTTTGAATACTAAGCATGTTCCTCGAAGCTAACAAGATACCAAAGGAAAACTTCTCTAAAGCATAATCAAAACCTGTTCTGTTCTGTGACCTGTGATAAGCTCAATTGTTTTCTTTCAATGATAACCTCCCAAACAGGGTTTCAGAACAATGAAGTTCTAACCCATTCAACCTCCATCAACTACACTAGATGTTCTCCATCTGTAATTTTCAGTACCTGAAGTGTAGAAATCTATAACTAGTAAGTAGGTGTGCGTGTTAGGTCAGCAGCAAAGGAAGAAATGTTCTGACATGTGTCACAGATGCTGCAGATTATCTGGTGGTTTGTTCACTTTCCTGGGCAGGCTGTTCCAATATATAAACTTTTTGCTTAATTTTTTCCCCTTAATATCCAACCTAAATCTCCCCTGCTGCAACTTAAGACCATTTCCTCTAGTTCTGTCAATTGTTAACTGGGAGAAGAGGGAAACACTCACCTTGTTACAACCTACTTTCAAGTTGTTGTACAGAGCAATAATGTTCCCACTGAGACTAATCTTCTCCAGGCTGGACAACTCCACCTCCATTGCTCTTGTCTGGACACACTCCAGCACCTCAGAGTCTTTCTTACAAAGAGGGCTCAAAACTGCACACAGGATTCAAGATGTGGCCTCAGCAGTGCTGAGTACAGTGGGGCAATCCCTGCCCTGGGCCTGCTGGCCACTCTATTGCTGACACAGGCCAGGATGACATTGACCCTCTTGGTCACCTGGGCACACACTGGTCATGTTCATCTGCTGTCAACCAGCATGCCCAAGGCTTTTCTTCTGGGCAGTTTTCCAACCACTCTGCTCCAAGTCTGGAGCTCTGCATGGGGTTGTTGTGACCCAAGTGTTAAATCTGACTCTTGGTGTTATTGAACCTCACAAAACTGGCCTCGGCCCATGGATCCAGCCTGCCCAGGTGCCTCTGCACAGCCTTCCTGACCTCAGCAGATCAGCTCTCCCACCCAATGTGAAGCTGTGAATTTACTGAGGGTGCACACCATCCCCTCATCCAGATGATCAATACAGATATTAAACAGGATTGGGTCAAACATTGAGTCCTGGGGAACCTCACTAGTGACTGGCTGACAACTGGGTGTAACTCTGTGCACCACCACTCTCTGAGCTTGGGTCCTCAGAAAAACTTACACTGAAAGTGGAATTTTGGAAAACCACTAATACAATGAATATGACACACTAGTCACTTTTCATACATAAACTACATGATGCACCTTATAGCAAACAGTCTGAGCTCTACTATTTGTCAGGATTCATAGTTAAATGAAATTCCTGTTAAGAATCTGAGCACTTCTCAAATTGGAAAAATTTGTATGAATAGTGTTTTGAGTATTTCTACTAAAACAGAGCACTTCTTGTGCTTAAACATCTCACTTGCCTTGGAAAAGTATTCCATTAATTTTGCTGCTATGTTGTATTTTAAAGCTTCAAACTAGATACCCCTTCTGGAATTAAAGCTATGAGAAATGCTGATCTAGTTGTGCTGTAATTTGCAGAAATAATGCCACATAGAATTTCTAGGCATTCAGTCAAAACATTCCGAGATGACTGGTATAATAATGGCCTTTACTGGTATTTCAATAACCCCACTAAAATTTTAGCAATGGCATCTTTTCTGATTTAAGTAAAATTCAATAGAGATGATATATAACATGATGTGTTAAAATTTTTGTGCACAGCCTGCACATTATCTAAAGAGTCAGGAATTTGAAGCCCTATATATTTTGATCCTTGATTTTCTCACGTGCACTGTTTTCAGTGTGCCACTTTTCACACTAATCGGATACTAAATCTGTGGATATGAGAACATAAAAAATTGATTTTCCATCAAACATTTTTAACAGAATCACTACAATACCACCTAAATTAGAAGCAGAATGCTTTATGGTTTGAATATCATTTTTTCTAACTTGCTTGTTTTGATTATTTTTCAATTGCCAGAATTTGTTATTACAACAATATTTCTATGAAAAAATTATGTTCTGAAGCAAAGAAATTCTGAAGAGAATACCTCATTTTAATCACTAGCAAAGAAGTTCCATATTTTATAAATTCTTATTTGAAAAGAATAACAGTTCAATACTAGTATATCCAACAAAATATATGATTTTATATTTTTCTATGTTCCCATACATTATCGTCATAAAATTTCCTGAGGTCTTACAGATGTCTTGTTTAAAATCTAAAACATCATCACTTTCAGCTTTCAGCTTAATGTAATATGGCTTTGATTTATTTGCCAAATATTTCCTCAGTACTACTATAATCTGAGGAATACAATGCCTGGGAAATTAAATACAATAAAATGGGAATCTATTTCTGATGCAAAGAGTGAGACACACCTTGTTCAATTAATTCAGTCTTGAAACAGATATTCTAACAAAATTGAAGATTAGAACAATTTACTGTCTAATCTTCAAGGGCTAGAAGGCAATAAATTTTAGTTTTCTGTTCTTATTTAAGGAAAATTAATGGAGGAGAAATGCAGATTTTATCCAGAAAAAACAGTGTGCAGAGTTTTTACATGGGCCTTAAGCCAAATTAATTCCTTCTACCAGAAACATCAGACTAGGTAAATGAATTCTCTACCTCTTAACACTTAGTGTTAGAAAAACTAGAAATGAAATTTTTTTCTTTTGCTTATTTGATTTTCTTGTGAGAATATGATGCAACAAACACACATCCAACAGGATTTTTGGTCATTATGGAATTATCTTTCAGCCTCCTCAATACTATTTTTTTTCTTCATAATAATGGCATTAATTTTTCCAAAGATCATCAGAAACCAAAAAGGATGAACAATCTCTCTTCCAGAAAAAGGAAACAGCTTGGAAATAAATTTAAATTAATTATTTTCTTCTCCAAAATAAAATTTGAACTAAGTAATAGAAAAAAAAAAAACAATAGATTTCCAACTGTGAATCACTTTCTTGAGTACCCACTATAATATCTAATCTTATAAAAAGAGCAGGACCCCAAAAAATCAAGCCTCCCAACTGGTCTTCCTATATAATGGTATGTGTAAGCATGAATTATCCTCATCATCATTATCACCATCAACATAATCACAACATCCATTTCTGGAGTTGTAAAATGTGTGCATCTTTGGTATTGAGAGATCTGCCTGAAAGGCACACCTTCAAAAGGAAGAGGTTACTTTCTTCATACAAATCAGCACACATAAGTGCATTTGCTGTAATTTCTGAAGAGTTGTGAAGGTAAACAACCCCCATTTGGAAATTTTCTTCATCTGAAAATCAGCTAAGATGAATTTTAATCCCTTTGGTTTATCTTTTTGCAAAACCTGAATATGGTGGTATTTAAAGTATTAATTCTGAACTTAATATGGATGTTGACTAGGATTTAGATTGGTAAAAACCCCAAAATAACTGATGTTCTCACTAATATGTTGACTTGAGTCTCCTAGTCTACAAGACACATGTATAAAAAGTTTATTGATATAAATTATGTTATTTATGACTAGCTGGTACCTTTCTTACCCAAAACCACCTACAAGTAAAGCAGTGAGAGAAAATCCATGAGCAATTCTAAAAAATTGACCTGTCGTACTCTTGCTAGTTTTGGAGAAATGCTTCAGTGTTCCTTAGTTTGAAGGAATATGAGTATTCTAGGGTAACAATTCTATCTTAAGGTCAAAAACACACAAACCAGATTTTTCAAGCTGGAAGCAAACTGCAGTTTTGTGCTAAAAATGTGAGAAAATAATTAACAAAGGCATACAAGCCTATTTTTAGATTCATACTTTCAGCTGAAACCTACCATAACACTCACTTTTGGCTTATGGGCACAAGAAAATATAAATGCATTTTTGGCACATGGCTGGGAAAGGATCACCAGGACTAGCCTTTGAAATGAAAAAGGAGATTAAATAATTTTGAAAAAAACATTTTAATGTCTCCAAGGTCTACAGTTTAAGGTCTTTCTTTTTTATCTTAAAAAATTCACATTCATAATTATTCTTTCTACTCTTTAATTAATATTCAGGATATATACTAAAAGGATACCACAAAATTTGTTAATTCACTTCATCTGGTCTCCTCAGCATCTACATCATAAGATAGTCTATCACTTAACCAAGTTCAACCATAAAATTATCTTGTACTTACAAGCTATCCTAACTTTGAACTCATTCTCAATTTTTTCTTTTTCTAAAAGACATTCAAAATGTTATCAGATGAACTTTAGAAAAGAGTTTGGATGAAAATTTTCATTTAGTGATCTATTCTTAAAGGCTAAAGAGGAATTGCATGATTTCCAAGAATGCAGAAAACAGACAATTTCTGAAGTATGTTTTAAAATACGTATTTCTCTATAACTAAAAAGGTACTATTCAAAAGAGACCTACATATCTAGGAAAGTATCTCTTAAATTGTCAGGAGATGAAATTGTAAATTTAAATTCCTTGTATATTTTTGTTGATTACAACATACATGGCGAAATCTGAAGATAAGTGTCTGTCTATTGAAATTTATTGCTAATTGAGTTTGATTTTTCAGTCTTGGTTAATTGATTAACATTAATGGACCCATCTGCTGCATCAATACATGGGGAATAACAACAGTAGGAGCAATCACTGTGAGAATAGTTTAAGACACTGCAAACATGATTGTTTGTGGGAGCAATTAACTTTGAGATTGTATTCTACACTATAAAAGCTAAGCTTGTGTTTGTTTGCATTTCTTGAATCTTTATAAAATTGAAAACAAATGCATTAATCAACTGCTAGTAGTGTAGTGGCTGACATAATTGTCAAATCATTGGTGAGGTAATTTTGTGAGTTTATTTCCCACACACAGATGTGTCTTCTTAATTAACACTAAGCTTGGTTTGCAACATCTGGCTCATATGATCAGGGGGCCACACAGAATATTAAGAGCTTCCTAGGTTAATCTTTCCAAACCCATTTCAAACACATCCAAATCCAAGGAGCTTTGAATTCCATAGAACTATGTGGCATCAAACCCTTAAATTTACGGAATAGTTGACATTTTTCCCCCTCTGAAATTAATCTGGAATTCTACCTTTGCATAAAGTTAAAGTGCTGTAAAAGAGCTAGGGAACTTGAAAAAGTGTTTCTTAAAGAAGTAGAACATTTACATAGTTAGATAGTTGTTTTGGTTTTTAATCTCATACATAATGACTATGTAAAAATTAAAAATTTAGATTTCTACTGAAACATTCATCTGATGCAACATATGTTTAAACATTTTTGAAACCAATGGTTTTTGTTCTATTGTGCAGGCTTTGGCTGGGATAGAGTTAATATTGCACACATTGGCTGTCTGGTGTGGGGCTATGTTTTACATTTGTGCTGAGCAGTGGGTTGATGACACAGTCAAGGCCTGTCTGCTCCTCACGCCACCACACCAGTGCAGAGGCTGGGGCAGCATGAGGAGGTGGAAGGAGACACAGCCAGGACAGCTGACCCCAACTGACCCAAGTGATATCCCAGACCATATGAAATCCTGTTCAGGGTATCAAACAGGGGGTAAGAAAGAGAAAGTGGGGCACGTTTGGGGGTACATAGTCTGCCTTCCCAAGTCATCATTACACATGCTGAAGCATGTTTTTCTGTCACCACTACCCTGCCTAGAAAATTTAGGGCTGTGCCTGGCCCTTTTTCCCCTTTCTGAGCTAGATCCTCATCCCCTGGCTGATGTCCCAGTCCTGCCTCATCATGTCACTACACCAGAGATATTCCCAGAGATATTCCCAAAGCCCTTCCCCTTTCTGAGCCAGATCCTCATCCCCTGGCTGATGTCCCAATCCTGCCTCATCATGTCACTACACCCAGAGATATTCCCAAAGCCTGAGATATCCCCAGAGATATCCCCACACCCCAAAGCCCAAGGGCTGGGTCTGTCCTGATGTCCTGCCTGATGCAAAGTCTTGCCCTGACAAATGCCAAGGGAACACCTGATACAACCAATGACCAGAACACAGGGTCAGCTGCACCCTGAAGTTTCAGGACCGAAAACTAGGTACATTCTAATCCATGTTTTCTTCTAGTAAAATGGCAAAGAATTTTTTTTTTTCCTTTCAGATAAATTTATTTTGCATAGTCATTGTAATTAATAGGCTGAACACTACAGTAATATTTTTTCTCTAATGATGAGAAAAAGCAAGTAAATATATTTTCAGGACAGCTGTAAAAAGGTTTCTTAAAAAACACACCTGTCTATACTCAGCAATATGAGTTGACAAACTCCAGTCTTCCTTAAGAAAACATTACAGAGATATTTGCTATGTAATACTTCATGGTCTTTCAGAAGCAACCCACTAACTATAGTTGCCAAGCACCTGAAGCATTAAATGCAATATATAAAAAAATATAAATAAATATTTTTTTCTTTTTTTGCCATTAAGCATTGCAATTGAAACACCTGGCAAAAATCTTGCTATGACATCAGATAGTTCCCTCATCACTCTCATGTGTGAATCCCATCAGGTGCCACAGATATATGTTCAGGTGATTTAAAAACTCTCTAACCTGATTCTCATCCACTACGTGTAAATCTTTCTTTCTTCAGACTTTCTCCTATAGGAGAGGAATAGGATTCCTGGAGCCCAGTTATCCATAAAGACTAATGCAAAAGTGGCACTTTAGTCTTTCCTGAATCATTTGTCACCAGAATTTTTCCCCGTTCAGCAGCAAACCTACATTTTCCTAGGTCTTCCTTTTCCTGCTGATATCCTTGTAGAAGCTTTTGGTTTTGCCCTGCCCGTCCCTGCCAGGACAATTTCCAGATGGGCTTTGGCTTGTTCCATATCTGTGGAGCTGGATTTTTTCTCTGTACTCTCCCCAGATCATCTGGCCATGCTTCTATCTCTTGCATACTTCCTGTTAATGTTTGAGTTTTGTCAGAAGCATCTTATTAATCTATTCAGGCTTGCTGACAGTTGATTTCCTGCTTATTGGATTGAATAATTCTTGGGTTTAGAGAAGGTGATCCCTGAAAATCAGTTGGCTGTTGTAGAAAATCGTGAAAAACTGTGCTACTGCACAGCCACTTATCCCTGGTTTGCACATGCCCAATCTTCCATGACGCCTCTGGGCAGAAGAGAAGCGGCCTATTTTGAAAAAAACCCATTTCTGAAAAGGGCCGAGGCCAGCAGCTAGAAAGCAGAAAGGCAGGAAATAAATCCAATCCCCATGAATTATTCAGGACACAAATTCAAACGAAACAGTATTCCATAATGGCAGCTGACAGGCCAAGCAGTAGAATGGCAGAGATGCAGTAAAGACCAACAGAGAAAAAACAGATTCATTATTCCAAAGTACACACTCAGTTTCATCAGACTGGTAGGCAAATTGTGTGTTTTCATAAAACTGCCTTGCTTTCATTTGTGCTCTAGTCAAACAAGACTTAGAGATCAAAGACCTGTTTTGTGTTCTTTGTGTGTTCACATCAATCAAGAGGCAGAGAAGTCCCTCAAAAATTTGTTCAAGATCTCTTCAATCTAAGAAGGACACAGTGGCCTAGAACATCAAAAGAACTTTAAACTGTTCTGTTCAGCATTTGCCTGGAAGTACAATTTTTTAAAAATTTGGCAGCTACTTCATAAATTCTATCATTTCTAAACAGAAATGTCTTTCTAAATGCTGAGTTCTTTAGATAATGATCAAGCTGCTATGGCTTAAAAAGTTACTGTGCTCCTACTGAACCATCATTCCACTGAACCATCATCATCTCTTCTTTTAACTCATGTGTTTTTCAGACTCCATTTCCTCTTTCAGCATGACGCACCTTAGCTTTCAAAGGTTCTTTGACAATATCTTTTCACATATGCTGAAGTGAACAAGAAAGTCACTTGTTAGTCTTTCCATAGCACGATGATGAACATTTGCACCCAGGAACACACCATGAAGATGTGTGAGGGTACACCACAGATGTGTAAGATGTGGAGTTGTTAGGAAAAAGAATGACCTCTTATGTGCCTTCTGTCCAAATTGTCTATAGAAAGGTTCAGATGTAGTCTTGTAGCAGTACTGATCTAGTTGGTTGCAAAGGAATTCTGGCTTCAGCAAGATATATATCCTGTGTGGACAATGTCATTATATTTCATATCACTTTTCATGCAAGAAAGTAAAGTGTAACATCTCTCTGGCTGGTATGAAGATGTCATATTTTCTACTTGAAATTATCAGGACAAAAGATTGGTGATTATTTCATTACAGAGAAAATTGTAGTAATTTTTCATCAAGAATGAATGATAAAATGGGTAAAGAAATACCTCTTACCTAGTGCAGGTTCCACCATTGTGACATGGATGATAATCGCATATTGGAACATTGCAGTTCTCAACATTCTTTCCTTCAAGAGCCTCGTCTATGATGAACAACTCTTTGTGGTTAACTTGAAAATCCCTAATGCATCCTTTATAGCCATATATCTGCCCAGCACATCGATGAACCTCCTCATGAACAGGAACCTTTCCAAGGAAGATTGATCCAAAGTTGATCTGCAGAAACAAGAAGAGATTCATCAGAAAAAATGTGATTTTTGATATTATTGTAAACAATGAAAGAATAATAGATACTGATAAGGGAAATAATCATTACTTGAAGATGGCCAAGAACTCTGACACTTTCTGAAGCGATTATTTTAAAAAATGTTGTTCTCTTTTTTTTTTTTTTTTTTTTAATAATAATCCTCACAAAGAGAGTGGTTTAATGTGTGTTCTTATTTTCAAATATACAAGACAACATACATCCCTTGAAACACAAATTGGAATTCCCAGCCTTAATCACAGCGAACACGGTAAGTTTTTTACATAGATTCCCTCACCCTATATGATGAGTTGTGTATTCATGGCTGAAGTTTGGTGCAGGAACACATGAGAAGCTGTAGACTTGAATACAATTCCTTTAGGACCTGGGATTTAAGGGATCCCAAGATACAGGGAATACAAAAAATATTTTAGTTTTTTTAATGAGTCACAGAAAATAGGCTGCTATACTGAAGCCCAAGGGGAAAACAAAAAGGAACCTTTCACATTTCCAAAAGCCTAGAACATCCTTATAGAGGTGCAAAGAAACAACCACAAATTGTTCATGCAGGGTCTGAACAAATCATATTAGTGCTCACTATGGTAATTCCTCTGTTGCCTGACTTAGAATTCAATCCCTTAATCATCACTTATAAATGATCTGTGGTTTATTTAACACTCTGAATTCTACTCCTCAAGCTAATTCCTGACTTTCTGGAATTCTGACATGGGGCTTCATCATTCCTAAGTTCATTTGCTAAGTGTCTGCCAATTCTTGGGAATTGAAAAAAAATTGTACTTGTATCACATGGTGATGCATTTATTTGTACAATACTATTAGTCCAGAAGGAGGGTGACACCTAGCCCATTCAAGTCAAGCAGGAATAAACCAATGGAATTACAAATTGTCACAGCATATGTAAAACATGTGAGGG
The DNA here is from genome assembly GCF_017590055.1 of Onychostruthus taczanowskii. Classification (NCBI taxonomy): domain Eukaryota; kingdom Metazoa; phylum Chordata; class Aves; order Passeriformes; family Passeridae; genus Onychostruthus; species Onychostruthus taczanowskii. The sequence continues at coordinate 5,815,998 of NW_024500683.1, read as the reverse complement.
GGTAACTTATAGAGAAGAGGCCCTTCACTATCATATTCAGACACGTGTAAAGAAGTAGAAACAGGAGGAAAACATCCCATTTATTTATCTGGAATTCACACATCCACATGATTTTTGATTTGCTGTTTCCACTATTACTTTTGTCAGTCCTGGAGCTATGTTGCTGACAATTTCAAGTGAAATTTTGTGATACAATGAATGTGAATACTGCCAGATATTCTTCTACTTAGCATCTTTCATTCTGAAGGGAAAAACACCTACTTATTTTAGAGCATGGATAAAATTATATCAGATTTTTCATACCAAAGAATTCTAAGACATTGGCTCTGCACTTGTTGAATTCATTTCAGATCACTTGACTTTATCCCCTTTCAAACAAAGCTATGAAACACCACAGTGATAGACAAGATTTGTAAGTAGTGTTTGCAAACATTTTCTCTCTGCTTGTGAATCTCTTTCAAGAATTAAGCAAAGCATTGGACTGCATGATAAAGTGTCTGTGATTAAGAACAGTGTTTTTAACACTCCACTGGCAACACCATCTCCTTTATTATTTGGCTTATTTTACAAAAGCACTAGCCTTGAGGGCAGATGCAGTGTATCACAGAACAACTTGAGTAGGCTTTGCTCAGTTTCTAGCATCACTGGATTTTATCGTAATGTATTTGGTGTTCAAGCTCGTGTTACTGCACCATAATACACATTCTTTCTATAAAGGTCCTCTTCTGAATTTAACTGACTTAACCAGAATATATTTTAAGGAGGCACAAAGAAAGAATTTCTGTAAGTCTTGTTAATAACATAAAAGGTTCAATATAGCATTATATCAATAACTTATGTAATACTAATGTTTAACTTTTCAAATACTAATTTGAAAATATCTTTCTTCACTTTTAGCCTGAGTAGAAAAAAGGATTATCTTGGGCAATAATGGGAAGATATTCATTAGACCTCTTAGTGATAAGAAATGTCTTTTTGTTCTTTCTTTGATTGTGTACTTTGTAAATAGACGTTCTGGGAGATTAGGAGCAGATCTGTAAAGTGTAATAGTTAGTCGTGAGGATTTGACATTCATAATGCATACCACACAAGGAAAGAAATTCTGTTACAAACCAGCAGTGCATACTGTGAGATGCACATCAAGATTAGCATCTCTACAAATAACTGACCTGTCTTCTAGTGAACAAACTTATAAAGCAAGCCATCAATCACAGTTCAAAATCTTGTCTAAAAACATTTAAAAATGCTTCATGCAGAAATAATCTTGCGATGAGAGAATGCATAACAAAGGCAATAAAAAGAAGAGAAAGAATAACTGAAAAATTCAAGATTTGAGAAAGCTGGCCTCTTGTCCATTCAGAATGAGTCTTCTGATACCAGTTTCAAAATGGAGACAGATATTTCACAATACTATCCAGAAGCCAAGTCCCAGCAAAAATACTGACACCAAATTAAATCACTGATGATTCATAGCTGTCCTCCACTAGACAGTGTAGCTTGCAACTAAAAAGTAACTAGAATTACTGCTTAATAATATCTGAATTGTTTCTAATAACCCCTTGGCCTTGGGTAAATGAGACTGCTAATATACTTTTTTAAACTCTCATAGCATCCATGTCCTTTTTATGGACTTTGTGCAGCAGGAAGAGAGGCTTCAGAGTCAAATAAATGAAGAAATTAATGGATGTGTTGTGGTTGCTGGATGTGAGAAGACCTATTAGAAAGAATGATATTTGAAGAGGAATTATATATCCTCCTTTAGAAGAAGTAAGAATATATTTATTCTCCTTTGAAAATAACTGTAGCGCATATGCTGAAGAAATGTTCAAAGCAAATAGCTATTTTTTTATGTCTTGGAGACTCACCTGAGATGCTTGATGTGAGAATGAAAGTCTGTGCTGTACAGGGGAGTTTCCATCTGCAGCCACTTCAATCATGCAGTAACTTTCAGGACTGCCCACAGGCAGCATGTAGCTGTAAGGAAACAGAAGATCCCATTGCTGCTTATACTGTTGGTCACGGAGTATTCAAACCTCACACGGCAAAGGCAAGGTGAAAGAGATATTCATACTTCCATAAAGTATGAAAATCTTTGGACACTACTAATTGCAGTTTCATGGCTATTAAATTACTCAAGAGACAAAATATGCAAGTTTTGTCCACTAATGTCCCTCTTCTGTTTGTCTTCTTGACTACTATTTCAAATATGTACAGAGAAAAGAAGAAAAAAAATCTTTAAAGTGGGTATTGATAAATTTTAAGTGCTAACTGTAGTTGACATACAGTCTCCCTAGTACAGAGGACTGTTGGGCAAGTGACATCAATGTTGAATGATGCTGAACAGCCGGGGTTGAAATTTCTTTTTCCTGACCTACAGAGGGAACAGAAATGGAATAAGAGATGAAAGGCTGCATACCCCTGAGCAGAAAAATTACACTGTGATGCAGTTATCACTACTAGGAAAGTGTGTTAGTGCAAACTCTGGTATTGAGCCTTAGAGATAAAGAAGAATGTGAGGTTAAGGGAATTTGTGAAGTAAATACTAGTGAACATTCAATAAAACACTAAGAATTGCAGCCAAGTCACCATAATGAGGCTGCCAGGGTATGGCTTCTAACAACAACTTTACATTTTTATGCAATATTTCACAAATGCTACACTACCAACTTTAAAAAGTTTCTGAAAAAAAATTAGTTTATTTATATGGACTACCAAATTTTGCACTTATTTTAGCTGAATAAATGGTAAAGGACAGTAATGGAAATCCCAGATATTGTTTTTTGTTGGGATAGATGAATTTTTGTGTTATGTCATACACATATGAAAGAGTTAAAATATTTTAAAGCTCATTATGATCTGTACATTTAAAGCATTCCTAATAATAGAAATTACTTCAGCATTGATAAGGACAAATTTACTCCTGGAGAAAACATATCAAGATGTACCATAGTCTCAAATGGTACCTTTTTATATATCACCACCTGGTTGCTTTTATGCAGCTGCCATGGCGTGTTTTATTTCAGGTTATGCCTTGAGTTTTTTGTCTCTGCTTCTGTTTCTAAATTCTTACTTTTTCATCCTTCTCTCTGTAGATTCATTATGAAATTTAGAGTCTCAGTTTTCACCTCAGAAGTTGCTGGGAACATTGCACTGACATAAATGGATATAGTATTGTATAGTATGGACCCCTAATGAATATTTATCAATTCACTGCAGTGATTTCTGAGTGAGTAGCACAAAATCAGTGCGTTTACTCACTCAACTTTATAGCCAGAACATCCACATCAGCGGCTGATCCTTACATATTAATAAATCCCACCCTTCCAATGGTCATATCACTGCTAGTTCACAGCTAAATCAGTCAATACTAATTCATTGATTTTCACTGTACTCCAATGCATGGGGTTGAAATGTGCTAAATTATTTCTACCTTGTAAGCATGCAACAAATTTCTTGTTTTTGAATCTTTCTTGAAAAGTCTGAGATATTTGAATGGCATTTTTTATTATCACCTTCTGAAATGTGATCTACACCCCTAAATTACTCAAATGATTTTGGAAAATATTCACTTTTTATTTATAATTTTAGGCTAAAAAGAGTAATGTTTTTTAGGTATTTTGAATTGCATTACTTGAAAAGTCTAAAGTTAGCATAATATTTTGATTTTAAATATAGGGAGCCAGAAACAGTGCCTGCTGATTTGAAGACCATGTGATTTGCAGAATTTCATTATAAATAATAAATTCAGTAAACAGAAGTTTCTCCTTAATAAACAATGGATATATTGACAGATAGTTGGTGATTTCCTTTTAGGTACTTGAAATAAGGACAGTTTTTGAGAAAATGCTTCCACTGTTGTGTTTTCCAACCAATTCTTGAAATATAAAATATCCTTTGAATTTGATTTATTATTCCTACTCATATTTAAGTTGCTGGGAATTATCTCAGCATGTCAGAGTGTATAAAGACAACTTTATTAGATAACAGAAAATCAGGTCATTTAAGATTCTCTCTTGAGGGAAACAAACTCACAGCCTTTCCTTGATGCATTCTGCTCTGAGTGGGTACTGTAGTAGAGACCTGACACAGTCATAGCAAAGCCCACCCTCTGCCCCTGCCTTGTTCCTGCTTTTCAGAAAGGTTTCTGAAGTCTGCATGCTTCTTTTTCTAAATAACCTATTATAGCACTTGTTACAATGGTCCAGTCCACAAAGAATGAAAGTTTAAGTGAAGTGGCAAAATTAATTAAGAAGAATGCTCATCTAAAGAAAAAGAAAAGAGCAATGAGGTCTGTGTCAGTGTGACCATCTTCAAGCAATTAGCCAGCCATTCAGCATTGTAAACTTCCATTGTAAATTCCTGGTGTACACACATTCTCACTGTTTTGTACAGATAATTTATATTGTTTTTGTCCTTTACTAGAGGAAAAAAGTGGAAGATTAAATATAGGTACAACTAAAATAAGCCTTAAAGACTGCTTGATACTGAAATGTTCTTTATTTTAGGAATTTTTAAACAGCACCTTATTATACAGTGTTTTTGATCATTAGATCTTAACTTCACAAAGGACATAGAGGCGTTTTGCTTTTTCTCTAACATGCAGCAATGACATCTCAAAGAGCAGAGCAGATTTGTTTGATGTCAGCCAATAGATTCGTGACTGAGTCATGAGAATAAAACCACAGGCTACAAGCAGAAACCTACTGCCCTGTATTCTGGAGTGCATGTCTGGAATGCACTCCATGCTATTTCTTCAGCATTTGTTTCTTTGTAAAGATTTCCAGTGAATTAATACTTGACATTTTTCTCTGGCTTGTCATAGTACGGAAAACCTGTCATTTGAAATGTGAACAAAACGGATATTTTTCATGCTTATGTTACCACAAAATTAGGACTGTTTGAATTTGCTAGATTACTTAAATATGCCTAGAATCGCTTTTAGAAAGAGACAGACCGTGGAAAATAATAGTCCAAAAGACAGATTTCTTAGAATATTATAAACATTTGAAAAAAATGGCAATTAAACCATAAATGCTGTCTCAGTCTTTATTAATAGCATTAAACTCAGAAAGTGCTACAACATGGACACATGTAAAATATAATCATATTAGTTCTTTAAAACCATGATGGGAAAAAGAAAGGACTTGAAATATTCTGTCATAGAAATTACTTGAACTAAAATAACATTAGTGTTGCTCTATAACCTGGTTATAGTTTTCTTATAATCTATGTTTAAATCTGTCTTAATCTTGCAACTGAATAAATACAGTTGTATTATTTCATGCACCTCACAGAAGATTGAAATCCATTAGAAAACAGAAAATGAAACTGATGATTTATTCTCTTGACATTTTTTCTTTATTTTTCTAATTAACCTCGTATTATGAGATACTGACCTTACATTAAGAACACCTGAGTTGAAAGTGGCTAATCACTGACATCTTTAAATTTTGAAGTATTTTTCAGTGGTGCTTTTTTACTCGTTGAGATGCTGAAGGCATTTCAGTCCATCTGCCTTGCATGTCAGTGGCATATTCTGGCTGCACTTAAAGCCAGCATATTTTTCCCTCCAGAGACAGTGACAGGAGAGAATGCAACACGATTCCTATTGCAGGATAATTTTGTCAGGCAGCAAAATTGTGATTCATTCGTATCACACTCATAATGATATAAAAAGGATTCACAGGGAGGTAAAAAATTGGGTGTATGAGAAGTAGTTACAGGAAATGTGTATGTGTGCAGGATATATGGGCAAGGTTATGCAAAGTAATCTTAACAGGTCTGGAGCCATGTGAAGCCCAGCCTGTTCCTGGAGATGCTAAGATATAGGCCTGATTAATTCAAATATTTATTTCCACAAATTTGAAATGAGAAGATGTTCAGTCTTCTTATTTGCTCTAGGCTTAGAAAATCATGATGTTTTTCCTAGCTGCTGTGGATTTTATATAAAAGTTAAATGTTAAGAACAAGAATTACAAAGGATTTACTATTTTTTTACAAAAGACTCATGAACTTCAACAGGTGCAAAACAGTAGTCATAGACTGTGTAATTAATAGTTGCATGTTGATTAATTATGTGCATGAACACTGGATTTCTAACAAAGTGCAATGTGTACCTCACACACCCATGACACAGATCTGGATATTAGGTATTGGGTCTGGAACTGGTAGTCAAATAAATCCTCTTAAGCTACCCAAGATTGGGGCACCTCTAAATCTGGTATGATCTTGCTCAAGTAAATGTTTTAATTTAAATTATCATAGATTTCTCCAATTGGAAATAAAATCATACTTTTTTCCTTTCTAGCTAGTCACCAGGTGGCACTAAAGGAGTGCAGTAGAAAGTGTGAATGCAAAATCTCTACTAATGTCTCTTCTAATAATTGGAAAGACTGACTTAAGCTCTAATTGATAGCATGATTGCTTCAGCTTCCAGTTATATCAAGGGAAACACAATAAAGTATCTTAAACTGATTACATATTTGACAATAGGGATGAGAATAGGTCCAGAGACTGGAACTTCTGGAAGTCTTTTAACTGCTTTCATGCATTATAACTTTGCAATGTAATCATGTAAAGATGGTGCATTCATGGTTATGTAAACATACTTAAGAAAGTTTAGTTTATAGCAATTATATTTTCTATATAATGCTGAAGGTGAAGCCATATTTCTAAAAGATTAAGGAGAAGTACAGCAAAATTAAATCATCATATCAGCAGATATAAATAACCCCAGGCATTATAAAGGAAACCTTTGTTTTTATCCAAGCTAAATAATCACGGTGTTTCTGAACACAGACCTCACACTGCTAGCAAAGCAGGGTTTATGGTCTTCTGAAAAAGTATTAGAAACTAATTACACCACTGTCCATTTTATGAAGTCACAATTGGAGGGCTACAATTAGAACTACTTGCTATTTTTCTCTCTACAATCTGAAAAATGCTAGTCCAGCTTAACTGTTCAACATAGGAAAAAAAATCCCCACAAAAATCCCTTTACTAAAAAAGTATTGATATAGAAGACATAAAATAAAAGGGTCCTGCAAAACACTGAAATAGTGCCTTCGTTTATACCCTTGATTTACCAGAGCAGTTGTCAAGGGAACACCTAACCAACTGTCAAGTATTACAGGTGATTTTTCAAGAATGGTGATTTTACTTTTGACTGAGCATATCCAATTCACAAGTGTGAAAATATGTATTGTGCCTTGCAGTTTTAATAATCTCGTCATACTTTTCCAAAATTCTTGCACTTACTACCTTTTATCCCCTTAAAATATATTTCTAAAAATTCCATTATTTTAAAAACCACACCTTCACTTCCCAAAAATTAACTTTAGCATACTTCTTCCATGGAAGTGTTGTCATGTCTCTTTATCATCTTCTATTTCAGTAAGGTCAAATTTTGGTATTTCTTACAAGCTCCAATTGCAACCCTCAGAAGTGACAATTATAAAAATGAATGCTGCATTTTATGTCTGACATTTTATTTGAAATCAATGAAACATATTTCATAACCTCCAGCAATTCAACATCAGTTTCTCAGGTTTTCTAGTTGCTGCAAACTGACCAAATAGTAAAAGTGTAGAGTGAGAGGAAGAGAAAAGGAGACCAAGGAGAAGAGTACATGAAAACAAGGAAGATGGAAAACCCCAAATTACTTAGACTCCTGAAGCGTCTTGCAGGAATCCCTTGATGGCTCTTTGTTTAGGAAAAATAAAACAAACCACACAAAAAAAGAGGTGTGTGAACTTTGGGAACACATTAGTGAATGATAAACTTCCAGCTGACCCTGGACTTGTTTGAAATTTGCTGCTCCAGCTGTATGTACATAAATCTCTGGTCCCCGATGGGACTCATCCCAGAGTACTGAAAGATGTGGCCACTGACATCACAGGGACATCATTCTGGGAATTATTGTAAAGCATCTGAAAAACAACACCCTCGCTGGACACAGATAGAATGGGTTCATGAGGAGAAAGTTTTGCTTAACCAACTTAATCTCCTTTCAGCACTAGGTCAGCCACCAAGAAAAGGGAGTAGATGTGTGCATTTGGATTACAGCAAAGTTTTCAGTATTATTTCCCAGAGGATCCTCCTGGATAAAATGTACAGAGCACAGAGAAATCCATAACACATTGGCTGAGCAGCTGGCTCAGAGAGGTGTTAAATGGGGTGGCATCAGGCTGGCAGCCAGTTGCCAGTGGGCTGCTCAGGGCTCAGTTTTAGGGCCAGTGTTCTTCAATATTTTTATAAAAGATCTCGACACAGAAATTAAATACACATTAAAGTGAATTTGCTGATGACACTAAACTCAGGGGAGCTGTGGACCCCTTCTGGGGCAGATAGACTTTACAGAGAGATCTGGATAGACCAGAGAGCTGGGCAAGCACCAACCATATATATACAAACTGGGGTTTGAGAGGGTGGAGAACCAATATGTATGAGAGAAATCTCAGGGTTTGAGGTCATGGAAAGTAGAATACGAGCCACCAGTGTACTCTGGCAGCCAAAGGGGATAGCTTGGGGTGCATTAGGCACAATATCATGAGTCAGCTGAGGGAAGTGATTGTCTCACTCTACCCTGTAGTGGAGCAGACGCATTTCAAGTACTGCATGCAGTTTTGAGGGGTCTCAGTAAAAGAGGGATGTAAAGTTATTACAGTGTGCTCAAAGGAGACTGACTAAGGTGGTGAAAGGCCTCGATGGCAAGACTTAAAAGGAGTGTCTGAGGTCACTTGGTTTGTTCATCTTGGAGAAAAGAAAGCTGAGGAGTGATCTCATTCTCAAGGGGAGCAGTGTAAGGGAGATCCTGCTCTCTCTCTGGTGACCAGCAACAGGACATGAGAAAATAGAATGAGCTGAGCTGCATCAAGTGAAGTTCAGATAGAACATCAGAAAAAGTTACTCTGCTGAGAGGGTGGTCAGTCACTGGAATAGGTTCCCCAGGAGAGTGGTCATGGCACCAAAGCGTCAGAGTTTGAGCATCTGGATGATGCTCTTAAGTGTGTAGTTTAATTTTTAGTAGTTTTGTAAGGAGCAGGGAGCTGGAATCAATAATCCTTAAGGGGCCCTTCCAATCTGAGAAAGTCAAACAATATGTTTTTATCATAGAATCATAGATTATAGATTGAATTGGGTTGGAAGTGACCTAACAGATCACCTAAATTCAACCTCAACCTCTCTGCCATGGCCCTTCCAGTAGACCAGGCTGCTCAAAACCCCATTCAATCTGGCCTTGAACACTGCTACAGATGGGGCATCCATGAATTGTCTGGGCATCCTCTTCCAGTGGCTCACCACAGTCATAGTGAAGAATTTTTACCTTGTATCTAATCTACACCTGCCCTCTTTCAGACTGAAGCCATTCCCCATTTTCCTGTCACTCACTACATGTGTTTATAAAAAAGAACCTCTTTTCTCTTTTTGCTATGGGGGTAGAATTGAAGAAAATAAGGAAAACAAATACCCTTTACCTTCTCAAATACTACTTACTTTGCACAGAAGATGCAATTTCTTTGCTTAATGTTGGTATACAGGTTTTTTTTGTACATTATACAGAATCTAAAAAAAAAACCCCAACCCAATGTTTTTGTATAAGCATGTTAGTAGCTGAAAATGGTAATACCTACATTAGGTGAAACAGATACTGTTTATGTTAGGTTCTACTTAGCTTGGTTTATGCTTCATTTACTCCAGCTCTGCTAGTCCAACAGTTAAGTTTATGATCCTTTAGTAGACTGGCTAATGGGACTCTCTAATGCATATATTGCCAAGCATACTACAGGCAGCATACACCCAAGGATCATTTATTTCAATGGAATGCTTTCTTCAACATATATATTTTATGAATCATGACTTTAAAGATATGTGTTCCCAGAAAGGATCTTTAAAGGAAAGTATAAACTCTGCCTTTAATAATACCTTTGAAATTCCATTTACTTCATGGGGACTTCACTGGTGTAAACACAATACATCACTGTGCTGTGACAACCATCACTGTGCTGTGACAACCATCACCGTGCTGTGACACCTCCATTTCACATATGCAAGAATGGGAATAACAAAAAGATTCTGGAATAATTAGTGTTAACATTTAGGCAGAGTTTTGAAGTTACAACAAAATTGAACTTTTATTACAATCATTACCATAGTCATTATTGCTGTTCATGATCATGACAGTATTGAAAGAACAGATTGTTACAAAATTGATCCTGGCAGAACGCACCAAGTCCTACAGAAATCTTGTGCTCTAATCTGAGTTTCAGGACAAGAAGTTTGTATATAGAAGAATAAAGAATATATACTGTACTTGTATTTATGTCTGTTGGATCATAAGGCTTCATGGTGCATATTGTGAGCTTTTTTGTTTGTTAGATGAGTTCATTGAGATTTCACTGCTGATAAACATCCTGTGTTTCTAAACCCAGTAATCCACCTTCAAGACTGAATACCGTTGCCTTCTCCTGCTTCTGAACTGCATTGCCTCAGGTTCATCTACCAACTGGGTATTTGCTGCACATGAACAAGGCTGTTTAATTTTTGTTATGGCTATCTTTACCTTCTCTTTGAGTCTACATTATATCAAAGAGAAAGACTTCTACTCTTCTATTCTTTGACGCTATAGAGATGACTACTCCTTAGGGAAGGTGCTTGTGGCCTTTTACACAGCTCATTCTTACCATGTAATCTGGCTTCTCTAATTCACTGATTTTTAATATAGATGTAATTGCATTCAATTTTATTAAAAAATTAGATAATGTCAGAAAAGAAAGTTGGCCTTCCTCTTTCAGTAAAAAGTCTCCAGCTAAAGCTTATGCAACAGCTAGTACAAAATATGTAAGACATGAAAATTCAACTATAATCTTCACTGAAAGGATGTGCTGGTGTGAAAATAGAAAACACTTTTTATGAAGAGTCACAAGATAATAAGTTTTGGACAGTTCTTTCCTTAAATGGAGATGGAATAATTTCATCAAACAAAATGTCTATGCTAACCTATTACCTCAAGAGTCATATGCCTTTGTCTCTCAGAAATGGGAAAAGTTGTCTAGGGGTGATAGGTAATATGGGAGTTAATTTAGATAAAGCCAAAACAGTCTTCAAGTGCAATGATGCAATATGACACTGATGAAGACTGGAAAAAGTTGGAAGACTTCCGCTAAATAATAAATAAAATTTGACTGCATAGAACATATGAATGCTAATTAAAGGAGTACCCTAAAAAAGTACCCTAAAAAAGACTCAGAGGTCTTTTAGTCTTAAGCAAAATGTGACCACTATCAAACCATTCTGACCACTATCAGGCATTTCCTTCTTTTTAAGTACAAGATCACTTGTAGGTAGAGTGATTTTGAACACACTGAAAAAGATCATGTGTTTGGATCATGTTTCTGTTTAAGAAAACATTAGTATCAGTGGAAGCAGAGTATAACTTCACATGAGAAATATTCAATATTACCACCTGGTGAGCAAATAAACACTCTTGTAAGCCTGGCAAAATGTGAAAAGAGGTCCTGGTAAAACTTTAAATTTCAAAACCTGCCTGCACTTTTCCTTTGGTATCACATCTTAAAACTATTTTTATGCCATTTATCTACCTACCAGGTAACTAAATCTCATGGATATGAATAGATTGTGAAAATAAAGAGAAACAAGAGAAGAGTTTCTGCGCATTTAGAAGCAATGGTCTCATGTGAAGTGACTATGAGATACAAAGTTTGAAGAAAGTACACATATACAAATATTACTGACAACAACCAATGTTTAAAATTTTTTCTTATGTGTACACAACTTATGTATGCATAATTTGTGCTTTTTAGAATGGTTAAACCAGAACAAAGAGAAGAATAAAGGGAAATAACATATCCAAACCACCATATTTTGGGGGGTGGGGTGTGGGGGGGTGGTAAGTTCCCCTCAAGACATTAAGAAAAAGGTAAAATCATACAAATGATGAGGGTTCAATTATCCTAATACCTCACTAAGAAAATACCACAAAAACCATTGGAAAAGTGCTTGAAGAGAGACATAACAGCCAATCCTCACATTATATCTCCTCCCCTAGGAGGGCTATCCTATCACCCCCACAGCAGAGAGACTCTTCTGGAGCTAGCAACACCTTGGTATTGCACTGGAGCATAGGAATTAATTATTATGTTTAACCATCTTCAGATACAGTCTTCCATCTATTGTCTTACATAAGTCTGATCCTATGAATGAAAATTAGGAAGCCACTTGACATGTGAACAAAGCTCCATCAATGCAGTGCTGTACAGATAATTGCAATACTACAATGATCTCCTATTGAGGATCTTTTCTTACCTATTACAGACAGAAGAAATACAATGATCAGTAACATACATTACTTCTCCCAGGCAGCAATAATTAATTTTCTTTTGCATACTCTGATGATCTAAAATGAACTGTTTCCTCACCTCTACATGGAAAACTATGAGAAAAATAGGTTAAGCAATGCGGTTCATGAGAACGTGATTCTTCAATTTGAACACCAAGAGAAGGAACAATTTATATACTAGTACAGGAAATCCTGAGTAGACTGGAGAATAACGACTACTATTGCCAACTAGTGCAAACCCTGAGGTAGTGACTGGCATATTTATTAATACTCAGGACCAAGAGACATCCTTAGTTCAGTTTTACACATATAAGTATCAATTGAAAAAAAAAATGTATTTTGCTTTCAGACTCTTTAAGGCTCATGTCTTCTAATCCTTTGTAACCTTAAGCCTTTGAACCTTGGAGCTACTGTCACATATCTCTAATTATGACTTAGGCAAACTTTATGTGCCAGCTTCTCATAGTTATATTCACACAGCTTGTTCTTGGTCCCTTCTGGTGACATTCTCAGAAGCATCCCAGTAGGAGAAAATAAATAGTCAGAACACTTAATCTTTCTTATAATTCACAACTGCTGAAACAACTATATCCTCTGCTCAACTCTTCTATAATGGACTATAAATGCCTAATTCAGTTGAACCACATTAATATCAGCTGTAAAAATGGCAAGAGAAAGAGAGTCAGGGCATACATAGCTAAAGGTAACTTCTTAAAACAGGACATTTAGTTCTCCACTGTATTGCTTAAGAATAGAATGTACAAACACATTATTGCCAAATAAAAGTTTTCTATTTATGACGAGAATTATCACTAACATTTTTTTTGTGTTAAGCATTACTTATGCTGTCACAAGCAAAGGGTTATGGAAACTGCAGAGAAGGGTAATGCACCATTTGTAACCCTGATAAAACTGGAAATGAATAACTGATCTTTCATATTAAGCCATAACACCAGTTAAGAGAGTTATCCCTTTACGTCTAATCTTCACCAACCTTCTGTCTCTCCATTTGACACCACCAGCAAGAAAGAAGGTAAGGCCTTGTCATCATAATCCCTTCAGGCCCCCTTCAGTACAGGTAAGAATAACTGATTTTTGGAGAAATGAGAGGCATCATTCCCAGAAGTGCTGGTCATGTTACAAATCTTTTTTCACAAAGCATGAACAACTTACCTGAGGTCAATAATACAAGGCAGAAACATTAAATAACACTCCCACTTACCAGACTTATGATTTATTGATTTGTGAAGCCTAATGGTCACAGAATGTAACCAGTTCATTGCATTTAAAAAAACATAGGTTTTTGACAGATACTTATTGCTTGAACACATAAAGGAACAGAACAGAGCAGACTTCTGATTTTAGAATACATTCATAAATACAGAATTGCACAGAACTTGAAGCTTACTGTTGTCATCTGAACTGATTAAAGTTCTGTACTCGTCTTTATCTGGACCAGACTCATTAAGTGTTTTGTTGCAGTCTGCTTTTGATAACACATGTGCTGTGTTTTCCCCCATCGGAACAAAAGCATGAGCTTTAGAACTGCTCTGTCAAAGAAATTAAGAATCTCATAATAATTTAATGTGCATTTTGTACTTTAACCTATCTAAATCAAAGCATCGAACACGAACAGCTAAGAATATTTTACTAAGCTATAACCAACGATTTTTAAAGAAAAAAGAGACTGCTTTATGGTGGTGCATTTATACACATTTTAGCTGCAATCTTAAACATACATGAGTGTACAGGATGCTTATTGCCTATTTGAATATCAAAAGGCATAATATAGTTTATAATGCCATTTGGATATGCTTCAGCAGAACCTACCTAAATAGCCAGATGTGTATTTCCTAGTGTATTAGAAATGTCTCTCCTACTGTTTTTGTTCACTTTGTTTAGTGATATATTTGAGCTGAAATGTATTATTTGAAAAATAAATACTGCACAAGGTTCATGAATATAAACTGCAAAAAAGGAAAGCAAGGTAAATATAATACATTTACTTTGTAGATGTAAATGTGTATTCACAGACCATCTTTTAGGAAATTTTTTGGTTTTTTAAACAAAATAGATTACTTTCATCAGATTGTAGAAACAAAAAGTATGAGGTGTTCATGAAAAAAAAGCAATCTTCTATGATGTGAAGTGGGCCACATTTCTTCATGGATAGTCAAAATCATACATAGGCCTTTCAAGAAGATTCAATTTTATGAATATAAGTCATTAAGGAAATTGTGGATGTGTAAACAAGCACCACAATGCCTGTTGCTGTGTATGTAAAATCTGGTTTTGCTTACAGATGAGGTTCTTTATTTCTTGGTTTTGATGCCAAATTTTCCACTTAATATATTATAAACGCAACTACACACATATTGCATTTGGAAATATTGGAAATTATTTCACCACAAAACTACTGTGTGATTAACTATTTCATTTCAGAGAGCTGCCTGGTTGCATTAACCATGTAGATACTTTAGGTCAAGATTGAAGCACTGAAAAATGTATCAATTTATCAGAATTAACATTTCTAACTGACAAAAATTAACTTTAGATTAAGTGTCTCTAATTAGCAACAAATTAAATAATGCAAAACTGGGGTTTACCAGTTACCAGTTATATTCTCTTCTTTATAGTGTTAGCCCTAATGAAAAGCATTTTAAATCAGTATTTGCAGAGTGGGAATCCCTGCAAACTGAGGCAAACCCTAGGAGGTTGTGCTGGAAGATTCTTTTCTTCTGAAGGAGCCGGTGAAAAACTTCATTATTTCCCTGGCTCACACTGAGCACTAAGGGATGCCATGGGAAACTGACTGCCAGACAGACAATGCAATGCTCACCAAGAAATTTTTTACCCACTTAGCTGATCTTGATATGAGGGTGTTAGGACAGCCTTGAAAGGAATGTTCTATCTGAATGGCAGTGTATTTGAGGAATAGCTTTACCTATCCAACATAAGTTATTTTTAGAAATTATTTTAGTCTTCATCTATGTACCTCAGAATCCTGTGATCAATAATGAATTTAATAATAAAAAGATCTCTGTAAATCTTGTATCACAGGGAAGGACCTGATGGAGATGAACAGATTTGCCCAAGATGTTGTCTGTAGAATGCCAAATATGTCAGGTAATGAGTGCAGGTTCTGTGATTGTCATGCTTTTATTGATCTGATGTGAAGTCCCTAGAAATTAGGATGAATTAATCTGAACAGAAATTGATTTTAAAGAACATACCCATTGCACTTATTAAATTGCAGCAGTCTAATAGTTGCCTGTTTTCAGTCAATATTAAGTGCTTTGCTTAATGATGAACCTGGAAAACTTCGCCTGCTATGCATCTGCCTCTCATTTGTGTGCCAGAGGAAGACAGCTGGCAGGAAGATAGGGTGAGCAG
This sequence comes from Onychostruthus taczanowskii, assembly GCF_017590055.1. Taxonomy (NCBI): domain Eukaryota; kingdom Metazoa; phylum Chordata; class Aves; order Passeriformes; family Passeridae; genus Onychostruthus; species Onychostruthus taczanowskii. The sequence continues at coordinate 5,800,247 of NW_024500683.1, read as the reverse complement.
GATTAGGTCAGCGAATTCTATGACTGTTTACATTAAACAACTATTGCACTGTTTTTTCCAAATTAAAAAACAAAAATCAAAACAAAAACAAAAATAAAAAACAAATAACCCCCAAAACAAAAACAAAAACAAAAGCAAAACAAAACAAAACAACCCAAAACCAAAACAAAACCAAGCAAACAACCCAAAACAAAAACCCAAACCAAACCAAACAAGCAAGTAAACAAACAAAACTCCCAACCAAAATAGGCTACTGGTTGGTCAGGAAGGAAAAAAAAACCATATACCTCTGCCTGACATATGAAAGGCAGGATACGTGCTGATGATTCAACTATAATATGTGCTGCACATAATTAGATATGCAGAATAAATTGTGTGGAGAATCAGTTATGGAAAATCTACTTCACAAGTACTTATTTTTTTATTTTCCCTGTCTTCCTTCTATCATCCTTTCTTATTCAGAAAGGATTGAGGGAGCAAAGGAAGTTCTATGTTTGTCCTCTGTTGTCAGTGCTGAATATTGATGCAGCAGCTTGGGCAGGTAAGGAAGAAACAGACCTTATTTGGCTTGAATCAGATGCAAACTACATTGACATAAAAAGAGAGCATTATTATTTCTAGAGGGAAAACTGAAATGGAAAGAGGAAAAAGCTTATTAAGCAAAGTTTTAATTCTAATCTTTGATCAACTGAACATTTTGGAATCTTCTATACATGATAATGATTTAAGGCACAGTATTTTTACAGGAGATGTTATTTGGAGCCCATAGAAAACCATCCCCAGCTATCTAGGATTAAAACGAGCAGGGATACTCTTAGCTACTGACATGTAAAGTATTTCTGCAACTCAATGTGCAGTTTGGAAGACTAAAATATCTGAAATTTTGTCTGCTTTTTGTTTAAAGGTATGCAATGAGATTTTGAAAGTATAGAATATGTACATTAAGTTTTCCCTGTTATTAGGCAATGTAACTTATTTCATCATCTGAAGATGCAGCAGTACTATGCTGTGAAAGTTGTAGGTTGCAAAATGTTATTTCATGTTTAGTCCAAGAACTTGTGTAAGGTGAGATGAAATATGTACTAGCTGCTTGCAACTCATCTTGAATTTAAACTGAAACATTCTGCGCTGCTTCATTTCCCACTCAATCTAGCTGTAAATGTTTTGGCCCTTTGGTAGTCTGTACTCAGTCCTCAACCTTTGGTGTACTTAACTGTCTTCCTGTTCATAAGAAAAATGGCAGCAGATTTTGAGTAGTTTAAAAAGTACAAAAGGAAAAAACACAAAACATCATAGCAAGTGAGAGCAAAAACACAAGTTCAGCATTCACTACTATAATAGTACATGACCAAGGAGACAAAAGCTACCAAAAAATCTCACAACCTTGCCGCCAACTTGTCAGAAAACATGATCAGCTATAATAACAATTGTATGGACAAATCACTTAATTACTTTAAATCACAAAGCAAGGATATGAACTAATTCTTACAGTGTTGGATGAATTGAATAATGTTGGTCTTGTATACATTAACTCCTCAGGGTAAGAATGACAGGAATTTCCAAGATCTTGGCCTCTCTTTGCATGCAACTGACATAATTGCTTGAATGGTAAAATATTTCATATTTAATCTACTGTTAATAAGGGACAGTTTTATTCAATATGAAACTGTGCTGCTGCCAAAAGAATGGTGCCCAATTGAAGATATTGTTCAGGGAGTGTAACTAGTGATCTGACCTGACTAAAAAAAAAAATACCAAATCCCTCAAAAGATAATTTTGTTGTCAGATAAGCAGAATTTCTACGGCAGTTCACAACAAATCAAACCAAGTTAATCACTCTTCTGTTTAATTGCCTGCTTAGTAAGACTGACATTATTTTCCTGAACAAAGAGGGTTTTAATAAGAGATATTCATTCCAAAAGCTGTAAGATGCTGACCAGTGTAAAACTCAAAAGAAAATAAAACATCACAGATGTATATTGTCTGAAAATACCTTATGTGAAATGTAATATATGCAATAATAGAGGGCCATATGAATTAATGTTTTTGTATTAGAAGGTGTGAATACCTTAATACTATAGGATTACTTTTTAGCATTCTGAGACTTTTTGCAATTTTAATATAGACAAAGGAAATAGCCATACTGAGAGCATTTCTTTATTATTAAATAGAGAATTTCACAATTATTAAATATGGGGCTTTTGTTCTGGCAAAACAGAAAAGAAAGAAAGAAAAAAAAAACCCAAAAATGAAACCTAAAAACTTTCTGGTTGAAACTTGAAGGTTAAAGTGTTTAAAAGGAACCAGATAAAATTATATGGACCTTAGAAAGCATTCATAGCCCCTGGAGAGTGAGCACTTAGCAAGGCCAACAATACCACATCAACCTCAGTTCATCACCACACTGAGTTCTAAAACTGAAAACCACAGATATACATTTGGCATAGGCTGCTGCTGAGATTGTCTGCATCGAGCAATCAGCAAACTCCGCTCACGCGTTAACTGGAGCCTTTTTTTCCTCACATATGGGGAAAAATTAAAATTAAATTTCCAGAAAAACTGCTTGTGTTCCGACTTCTCCACATAAGAATTGAAGAAATGTCATTGAAAAAACAGCAACAGAAAAGTGCCAGATTCACTATCTCCATGAAATACATTAAGAAATCTTGAAAGATTACAGGTTTAAGTATTTGATTGAAATAAATCCATTAAAACAAAGCAATGTGTTCATTTCTTCTGTTAAAAGTGAAGTAAAAACTCAGTCTGAGTAATCAATACCTTCCTCTTTTGCTGGTTGAGGATGAGTACCCTTCAGCCAAGGAAACTATTGGTCAGAGCATACCTCGGCTTATGCCAGGCACAGACTGGTGTTCAGTTTTGTGTTTTTCACAACATTTGCTGTTGAGCAAAACTTATACCTGCCCCAGAAGGCAGGCAAGCATAATCCTGTTATTTTCCAGATGGATGAACAAAAGAGGTTGTAGAAGATTGTTTCTGACAGTGTTGGGAACAAAACCCAGGGGCCAAACCACATGTCAGATTTACATAAAATGTATTCAAATCAAGAGAAAATGTATTTTCTGAAGGTGTTTTGAACGGCTGCTGAGTAATTTAGTAGCAACACAGCATGCTGCACTGTAGCTCTCACATTCACATCTTTCATTACTATTGGTCTGCTAGGTGCTGGCAGCTCTGACAAGACAATGTGAACTGTAGGGGGGATAAAACAATTTCTGTGACGATGTATAGATCCCTAGCTCCTGGTGCTCTCACTAAAACCCCTCAGTGCAGCAGAAGTCACAACCACCGTTGCTACAAGCAGTAGAGCAGTACTGCAAATTGCATGGAAGCTGCAGAAGAAAAACCACAGGGACACGTATCCCAAGGCACGGGAGTGAGTCGGTGCCATACAAACACCATTTGCCCAAACAGGGAAATGTACAGCAAACGTGATACTGCGCTTGAGCAAAGCCTCCAGAAAAAGCAGTCCACAACTGGAAGAATAATTTTTTTAATGTACTCCAAACCTCCAACAGTTACATGCCTTTTTAATGTAGTTCATTTGAAGTGTGAGCTCAAAAGCAGATTTGGCATTATAAAAAGTTTTGCTATTTTATATCAAAGCACAGAAAATCTGTTTACAAACGATTGAAACAGTTACTTTATCTGGAAATACTCTCTTATGCAGCAGATATTTTTCACACCTCTGGAAAGGCCATAGCACCAGCAATGTGAGACAATAATGACTCTTGTATGTTCACTGTATGATAGCACTTACTTATGACTACAAGAATTCTCCAACGTACTCATATTTACATTCTGTTGAACAACAGAATACAGCCTTATCCAACACAAGACAGTGCTACCTATAATTCAAAAGAATTAAAAAACAGAAGAATTCACAACAATTAAAAAACAGAAGAGGTCACATATCTGTTACAAAATTTTGCCTGCACAATTACACATGGAAGGAATGCAGGAAATCATGTTCAGTATCACTTCCCTGTTCCTTCTGTGGTGAGTTGGCCTCAATCAGCTGCCAGCTGCTCACCCAGCTGTTCTCGCTCCCCTCCCTCTCAACACGACAGTGAGTGTGGAGAAGCATGATGACAGAACTCCTGGGCCAAGCTAAAGACAGGGAGATCACTTACCAATTATCACCACAGGACTCACATGGGGAAAATTTATTTAATTTATTGGCAATAGAATGGGTATGGATGGTAAGAAACAAAGAGAAAAATTAACCTCCTGCTCTCTAATCCCCTTTTTTTCAGGCTCAGCTTTGCTCCATTCCCAACTTCTATACCTCCCCCACACAAACAGGGCAGAAGGAGGATGAGGAATACAGTTCAGTCTATAAGAGGTCCTTTCCGCTATTCCTTGCCTCTCACACCTTCCCCCTCATCCAGTGTGGGATCTCCGTGGGTCCCAGTTCTTTCAGGAAATATCCAACTGATGCAACCCCCACTGCCAGTGCCTGGGCACCTACACTCTGTACATATCCTTTCTATAACCTCTGTAGCACTTTGCTAAAATATTAAGTAATCAAGTAATGGTCACAAAATGACAAAGCATCTTTGGATGAAGCTGATCAGAGATGTAGCAGCAACATCACTAACTCCATGGAAAATAGATCAGCAATGCTAAAGAGAAAGGGACAGGAGGCAAGTGATACAAAATGGTGAGCAAGCAGAGAAGAGAGTTTCCCAGGCACTTTACAGTCTAAGAAAAAGCCAGGTTAATGTGTGCTTCAAAGAAAAACTAATGATAGTGGCAATCAAAGTGGTGGAGAGATAAATAAAATAACTTCTCCCATCTGAATTATTGATACCAAAATATAAATTCCTAATGGAATTGGTGTACTTCAGTTAAAGGAAGAGAAATAATTTCCTTCCTGCGATGTGTTCCACAAATGAGTTTCTTGCAGACTCTCAGAAAAATGCAGTGGATGTTTCTCTCTCTCAGAAAGATGACATTGACATCTCTCTCTTTTTTCCCCTCTCTTTCATGACTGTCAAGGAGGACTGTTTAATAAATGTGTGTGTGAATTTTACTGAATATTCTCTTTAAAGAAGTGACTCAATTTGCAGCACCAAATTTTCTTACTGCTGGTATGCAGAACTAGACCTAAACCAGCTAGTCTTTAAACAAACAGCTGTCTGATGTCCTGTTTTGTTCTTTCTTCTCTGCCTATGTGAAAACTATGTATTAAACATCTACCTGAAATTTATTTAGAAAGCAAGAATTTAGAACAAATAAGATTACAGCTATTAAAATTAAATAATAACCCTCTCTGTTTCTTCTTTCCCTCAGCCCCCATGAAAAAGGTTATCCAATGAACTATATGAAACAGTGATCCCCAGGACACCTGATGTCTTGTGAGAATTTCTGGTCACAGAGATGGACTGAGTATAGTGAAAAATATAGATCATGCACCAGAAGTTCAATGTCACATTTAAAAAATCCTTTGCCTCAGAAAATTTAATCTTTTGAATAATTTTTGGAGATAGGTAAATAGTGCTCCCACCTTAGAGTTGTCTGAACTAAGATTAGCTAAACTTTTTGAAAGCATATTGAAAATTTGCTGCTGAGCTGGGAGCAGGTCACCTAGACCAAGAACTGCTCTCTTCTCAGAAAACTGAGAAAATTCAGCATAATCTCACAGCAGTCTGGACTGCATGACTTCACTGCCTGTTTCATTGTTTGTGGAGCTCTGACATCTAACTAGAGGCCATCTACCTGTCTCTGTGGTTATTAGTGCTCATGAGATGAATCAAAAAGAGCCAAATTGGCTTGTTGAGAGATAGATACGTTTTCTTGCCCTTCCCTCTACCACTGCTTTTTTGGACATTAATTCAAAGGCTGGCTGACTACTGGTTTTTATTTTCTACTGATTTTCAATACCTACAGAGCAAATAGTACTTCCTATTGCTCTCAGCTAAGGCAAACCTGAAGAGAATTGCCAATTGTTACAAGCACACTGAACCAATTTTATTTCTGTATTGATCTTCCACATACAGAACAACAGGTTTGAGGAAGAGAATTAAAAAACTGCTTGCTCTTCACAGTTTTGTTTTGTTGTTTAGCTCTTCAGAACTCTCAAATACAAAAGTATAAACTACCATCGCACTTAGGAAGAAGGCAACACAGCACCTTCATATGATATTTGGCTTTATACTCTAATGCTATAGTTCCATGTGCTGTGCCACACCAACAGAAAGTAAAACGCTGTCTGAAAAGTCCTCTGTGTAAATCACTGGGTGGTCAGACATAGCTGGTGAATTTTAGAGAATTTATATGCATTAGAAATTAAAAAAAAATTGAAATTATAAAAATATTTAACAATATATATAATATTCTCTTAAACTTTGTTATTTTATTATTTCTTCTGTAATCCAGTGACTCCTTTTTTTCCTTCATGTCAGTGACATCTGCACTGTTTCATGCATAATGCCTTGTGTCCCTGCAGCAGTACTGAAATCCCTTCATACTAGCCTGTATGTGAAATGACTGCTATTTCGTCCAAGCAGCCCAGAAGGGCCATGCATCCCACTTCCTCCCTGGAGCAGTGGGAGTAGCCAAATATTTTGAAATCTTTGCTTTTTCACCCAGCCTGACTCAGGCACAAGAAGATGGAGAAGTGAATCATATACGATCACTGTCTATGTAGGGAAACCACAGTGAGTAAGCAATCACATCAGCAGGACCTGGAATGCAATGCTTATTCAGAACATAGGAAAAATAAGAGTGTGTACAAGTCTGCACCATTAAAGCAGTGTCTCCTGTAATACAGAAAGGGAGGGTTCTAAAGAACATAACAAATTTTGGAAATTAAGGTTAAGTTCAGAATTTCCATGATATAACAAAAAATCTTTTACATATGATTTATCTGCAACACTGCAACACTGAAAGGCAAATAATATAATTTTCAAAGCAGATGTATCCAGAAAATGGAAATTGGGTTATACAGACTATTAGAACTTTATTCTTTCTATTTTTCTAGCAGAAACCCAGAAATTCTTTGGATATTGGAATTTTAAAATTATAACACATAGCCAAATCTAAAAGTAGAAGATAAGAAAATGTGTATTCATTATGCTTTATAAGGTATACTTTAATTCTGGTGAATTCACAACTTACTGTCTTTGGAAGACCTGATAAATTATGGCACAGAGAGTCAGTAAAATCTCATAGAGAAATAACTGCTGTTAACAGCATCACTCACTAAGAAAATAATAAATAATTATTGCAATTGTCAACAGCACATTGAAATGTTATCCTTAAAGTGATTATTAATCTTACAACTTCTTTTGGAAAATGAAATTTTCTGCTTATTCTGAAAATTACAGTAGCTATTATTTTGTCATGTTTGATAAGAGGGTTTGATAAACAGGGACATTTTAGAATTTTCTGAATTATACAATATTTTAGTCATGCTTTTGAAAGTTATAGCATGAAAACCTAACAATCTATTCACATATCTAATTACCAACATATCTTTAATATGCTTAACAATGACACAATCAATATACATTGGAGATTACCATGGTCATTAAACATCTGATTCTGTTTAAAAATGTTAAAATTGATATGACAAGGTTTTTAAGCATTCCTCATTAGTCCTTTTCATCTTACCACTTCTGTAGGAAAAAATTACGAAGTAAGTATGCTGTCTTGAACCACTTGGTTCAAGTGGACTTTTTTAAAATCAATAACTGGAATAAATGAAATTCAGAGTATGAATATGAAGGATATCATGGAAGTGTTTGACTTGTACTAGGAAAAAATGAACATAATAAAAACTTTGCTTCAACCTGATAATATCAACCTTCATTATTATTTTCAAGTCTGATCCTCTACATTAGAGAGGGAGAATGGTGGGAGAACAATAGTTGGACAGGAATGCACCTTAAACATAGTAAATATCAAAAAAACCTTTCTATTCTACCCCTAGTCTATACAGGCACTCTCACTGGGAAAGTGACTATATAAAATATAAAGTTGCACTCATATCAAAAAGACCACTGACATGACAGAATTTTCTTCAGAACTATGAAATTGTTCTTTTCTCTCCATTATAAAACCTTTTTTGTCTTGCAAATTAATTGAAAGTTAAATATCCAAGTCTTTGTGGTGAATGATTGATTATTCTGCATAGCTGTGAGCCACTTATGCCTATCAGCATCTTTTAGGATGAGTTAATTCATCCTACACAATCCAAAATAAAATACTGTGAAAGTTAGTGCATTTTTTCCGTGTTGCTTGATTTTGCTTTATTATGCTAATTTGAACTCACTAATAAATACAAATACCCTTTAGCAACATTGGTAATTCAAATGAAATATGTTATCTTAAAACAGATAATATGGTTAAAATAACAGCTATCCTTTTTCCTGTAGGAAAAAAAACCAGTCATCTCTAGCATCTCTTATTCTATCAACTAAAAAGTGATGGATACCTTCAGGAATAAATATTAAATGATGCTCCTTTATTTTTTTTCAGGACATGGAAGTGTAAACAGGAATTTACTAAGTCAATTTCTAGTTCATGAAGCATCTTTTTGAGCTAAAGTCAGCATCTCCCCCCAGACAGAATTTGATTTAACAGAATGCCCGATTTGGCATAAAATTTAAATACATAAGATTACCAACAAAATTTAATTTTTCAAATTCCACAATTGACAGGAGATTGGCAGGTGTGCCCTGCTAACAGGACTTTCCAAATAATACTTTCCAGTATTATTTTCTGTGATACTAGAGACATTTACAAAATATATTTATCATTAAGACTTACAATAACAAAATCTTGAGTTTTAAGTAAGTTTGAAGCTGCAGTAATTGTAACAGAAAAAAGGGGTTATCAATGGGATAAAAGATTGTGAGAAACAAATAAATAGTATTTTGCAAACCAATTTTTCTACTTTTTCAGCTTATTTACCATTTAACACTGACCACTCAGGGAGGTAACCTAAAGAAAAACTGTCAGTTTTCAGCTGTGTCAAAAGTTGCTAGTGAGTACTAAATGTCTGTGTACTGCATTAATTTTTAAATTTTGCTATAAATCCATGTACTTATATGGACAAACTCCTTTAGATTAACACCTTACTTGAAAGTAGGTGAGGTTAGATGGAGTAAATATGACTCATCAGAATTTTTCTTAAATAGTGTAAGTAATCAATGGCCTCATATTTTTTCAAAGCTTTATCTTTGAAATATGGTAAATACACATTGTTTTCCTTGTTGCTTCTGTGGTTCCAGGTAGGTCATAGCACTCCAGCTGTGACTCAGAGTTCAGTTCAGTATGGAGCTCTGGATGCCTGATGCTACTCTGTATTACTGAACTGTTAATACAGTTCACTCTAACATCTATGTAGATATGAATAGCTTTGAAAAAGACTGAAGAATACTCACACCTAGCAAGAGAACCTCAAACCTTCTTTAATGCATTGATTTTGGTGAGTAGTTTTAGCTTTTGGAATACACATCCTTGTAGGAGCTCAAATGACATTTAATGCAACTCTGTAATTTGTCCATAATTAAATACGGCAGATATCACTTATTTTGTGACATAGCCTTTTCATCTGAGATAAATGTATAATGACACACTACGAACTGGAAGATGAAAATATGATGACATCATATACTGTGAACTGCTCTGTGGTGAGCCACTTTCCATTAAACCATCCAAAACCAGTTAAGGATTTTTTTTCTGTATCTCCTTACAGAGTGTGAGACACAAAAACAAGCCCTTGATTTATTATAAATACGATTTAGCAACAACCATAGCATTCAAGTGGTATTAACCTAACCCTCATACAGAATGCAAACACTATACCAGGCACTAAGAAGAAAACTCTACCCCTCCTGAAACCAGGACAGCCAGCTTGAGCAGGAATGTTGGAAGGACCTCCAGAGGACCTTTCCAGCCTAAAGAATCACTTTGTCCTTCTGTGTTCTTGGGTCATTCCTCTAAGGGCAGTTAATGTAACAAAATCTAGCATAAACTCAGAGCATGAAGGGTACAGGAATTCAAACATCTGTTCTTCAAGTCAGTGGCTAATGAGCTTGAACAGCCATAGCAGTTGGTTTGTTGGCTTTGACAGATCACTGATGAAATGTTGCATGCTGCTGATGAATGAAGGCAAAAAAAAAGTTTCAGAAAGTGGTTTATGTTTCTAAACACACTGAATGTTCTGTTCATACACAAAAGCTGAAATTGAAACAAACACAAAAGGTAACCTTTTCTATTGTCTTTATGAGAATCCACTTTCTTATTTGAGTTATTCCAGATAACATGCCACATGGAATCATTTAACTAGCTGATTACAATGTCCCAAATTTTCATTTTAAATTTTAATTGCATACACAAGAATTTGTTTTCATTAGCTTGATTTAATGCATCTCTTATGGGACTGTTTTTAAGACTGAATAGATGTAGTGATAACTTGTGTAAAACTGTAACTTTGATTAATGAAACTGGGATTAAGGCTTTCAGAGAATAAACAATACATAGATGTACAGGTCAAAAGATTTCCTACCTTAGAGTGGCAAATATGACGATTCTATGAAATTTTCAATTGCTGTAGAAAATGCAGTAAACATAAATTCATGTAGTTGTATATACATCCTTCTAGAAATAATCACAAATTTTGTTCAAAATTGATTAAGTATAATTAATATTCTACAGCATTTCCAGTTCTATGCAGCACAACACGGGTATAATTCATCTACGTGCTGATTTAAAATTCAAAATTAAGATACAGAGTGCGTAAAATATTCCTTTTTAAAACCACATCTAAATGTGCTTTCCTTAACAGTTTTATGAATTCATACAATAAAATAAAAATTCTTAAATCTATCCCAGGCTGCTTTCACTGTTAATCTTCAAATAATTTTGAAAAGATGAGGTGTGATAAGATGACAGCAATATTGCATGCAGTTGTCATGTACCAAGTCACCTTTCCATTTCTCATTCATCACATAATTGATTATGTTGGAAATCAGTGTGGCACGTATGAAACCTAGGCTACATTATGTACCTGCTGAGATACAAAACCTGCTGGTCAGATGTTTCCAAATCATCAAAAATCATCCTATATTTCCAGGTAACTGGTAATGTTGGAAGCAATAGCAGGATATAAGATAATTAAGTTTGGTGTTTTTTTTTTTTGTTCTTTGATTGATTTAATGTAATTTTAAGTAATACTTTCACACTATGCAGGATACCCAACACCTGTAAATAACAATAAAAATATGCACTAATATGAAAACCTATATATCTCTGAAATAATGAAATTAAATAGGTAAACATCGTGATTGAAAATGAGACAATGTATTGTATGGATAGTGATTTACATATTTTTTTAGAAACACATTTTCAGAATGCACATGTATGAAAAAAACTTTGTAGAGTAGTTCAAGCAACGATTTTCTTCTTCTGTGGAAAGGGAAGAAGTAGAAGTGTAGGAAAAATCATGGACACTGATAATAAAATCATGTAGCTAGTACTTAATATATTACACCTGCCAAAGTTTCCATGTGGAAGTACAAAAACATTCTGAGGACTTCCACAGTTCAGAATGTGCCATCTGCTTTTAAAGCTGGAAGACCAAATAGTAAACTTCAGCAGCTTCTGTACCACTGCATGGTCTAGGTGATAGCTGGCCAAATTAACTGGATAATGTATTTAACAAATAAACCTTTTTAAGGACAGCTAAAGGTGTCCTTCTCAGCCATGAGTAAATGCTCACATCCATACTACTGATTAAAGTGTTACAGAAAACTGGGAATAACTGCTTCCAATATGTTCACTTGGAAGATACATGAAATGTAATTGTACATAATACCATGACATAGCTCTGTGGGAATGGGCACTATGTTCATTAAATTCCAGAGAAAAATTCTGAAAGTTCTGCAGGTGAATAAGATTGAAGAGTGATGTTGTTACATACAGGGAAGATTTTAATTAATGCTTGCTTGGAATCTTCTGAATGGAAAAGGAACCGCTCTATCACATCACTGTGCAGAACAGACAAAAATAATATTTAGAGACAAAAATCTAAGATGTCTAAAAAATGTCAGTACTCATATTCTAAGAGCAACAATCCACTTTACTATCTAGATAAATCAAAATCATGATCACCTGAGTATTTCAATCTCTTTGTTAAAATTTACCTTCCTTCAGCCACTGAATTGAAGAAACACCATTTGCCCCCATGACAGTAATATCATTTTAACCACAAAGCAGAGCAAATTTTACATCAGGCAAATGCATTTCAGAACCTGCTCATGGAATGAAATGTGTTTGGATTAATGTTCTTTGAATAACTTTAAAGAACAAATCCATAAAACCAATCCAAACTACATTTCAAGTATGTGCTCTAAGCTTTGACTGAAAAAAACAGTACATTCTCCATCATGAAATCACAAAAAATTACACTCAAATGAATGCACATTTTCAAACCAGCAATCAAATAATCCTAAAATAAACAGAAATAGAAACACAAATGAAACTGCATCGAAACAGGTTTCTATTTTCTTTAGGCAAGGCAAAAAAATGTAAGCAATCAGAGCTTTATTGACTTTCTTCTATAAAGATGCAGTTTCACAAGTATCATAAAGACAATGACTGAACATTTAAAACTCATTTAATCTTCATCAGGTTTGAGAAAATGGCCATATCTAAGGAAACTAATCATACAGTTAAAAGAAAGCAATAGCTCTAAACTATGGAAATGTATTTGTTTCTTGCACATGTGGATTAAAAAGCATAAGTTTGAAAAGGAGAAAGTCTGTTTCTAAAGGTATTGGATATGTTAGTTGTGGTGTTTAACCACTGCAGTCGTAGTTGCATCCAAAACCGGAATAGCTGTCAAATATGATCTTCCAAACTAACTCAAAGTCAAATGTAGCCAATGTATTGTTCCCCTGTTGGAGAGCTTTGAAACAGTAACAAAAAACATCATTTATTGTATTCTTTGACTCTTTTCCTGCATTATAGGGAAAAAACCCACATAATTTTGCAGGTAAAGCATACAGATAGAATTATCTATCTCAAACTGCCTCTGAGAACACAAATCAACAGTTTGTCATGGATTCATATTTTATATGTTATGATACAAAGACTTGGGAGGCTACAACTGCCTTGTCAAGTTTGCTTTTTCCTTTGGCAGAGGTTAAGGATGACTGCTGAAGGATTACAATTTTATTGCTGTTTGGTGAAGGATATACTGCTCTCTCTACATTTTAGAAGGACTCACAAGAATAATCACAAGTCATTTTGAAGGCCAAGCCCATAGACTCAAATTCATGTAAATCCCTACTAGTCAGTCTACAATCACACCTTGCAAGTTATTTAGTATGCCACTGTTTCAAAGATAACACTATAAAATTCTAGTAAACAAAGAAAATGTGTAAATTGAACTGACAGTATTTTTTAGTGTACCAACACAAAGAATGAGGCCATAAATACAGAGGTGTTAATATTAAAGTAGAAAAAGAAGGGAATAAAATGTTCAGTGTGAGCTTGAACTCTACACTGAGAACCAATTTTTTATTTGTCATTTAGCTGCATTTGTTGCTACAATATTATTAGGCTTTGAAATCTGTATGGCATTTTAATGGCTTAAATGTGTGAAACAAAGACAATGCTACCACAGCTGATGTAGTGCAGACAATTATCTGACCAATGTCTCATACAAAAGAAGCCTCTGGGATTAAAAAACAAACTCAGAATAGTTGATTAGTATTGAGCTGTATAACTCTATTAAGTATACTCTGAGAGAAAAACCACTTTATCTGCTAGATCAAAAGGAGGGGAAGTGATATAGTTTCCTTTGTAAATTTTATATGCTTTTACAATCATCAAAAAAAATCCTAAAATAAATATACTGCCAGCTATAAGATTTGAATGTATGCTATGTGACTTTGCTGCATTAATACTAGATGTTAACACTAAGCATAAAAGGAAAACATCCCTGTTTTAAATGTAGAAAAAAAGTAATGGAGAGACCTGTGGCTGAAAAGAAATAAAAGATAGAAACAAAACAGTTTCTTAAATGGCAACTCCTATTAGCCTTCCATACATTGAAAAGAGGATTTATATTCTAAGAAGTCTGTTTCTAAAAGAAGCGATAAAGCTCATGGGTTAAGCATACAATCTAACAAAATACGCTGAACATTCTCTTCTCCCCATATCAATCTACTATATATAATGAGATCAACAAACCTCTGCCATTTCAGAATTTATCAACATTTGCATCACAGAGAAATAGCTCAGAAGAAAAACAAAAAAAATTTCTGATTTTGCTTTGATTTTTCTTTTTTTGACAGTAAAAGGCAATTTTGAGAAGTCTAATATGCATGTTTAATGGTAACTTTTGCAGCAGTCTCCTTCACAGACTGTCCTCTAACAGCAAAAATAGTCCTAGCTAAGGTTTTCTTTAATTTCATAATTTGTGTATTACATTCCCTCACATGACAAATGTTTACAGTTCAGGTGCAACAACTAATACTTAATAATACTTAAATGATATAAAAAACATTATCTTAATCACAGTAATTTGATATTTTTATGGGTCAGAATTATTTCTAAACATTTCTGTAGTAAAGATTGAATACTTTACTATTATTTAACGTCATTAATATAAATATAACAAAAGACCCTATATTATTTCTGTTTTACTGCTTACCTAGTTTGCACTTATGAAATTCCATGACTGGAAAAGAGTTAATTCATTACTAAAGCATGATACCAATACTCATCTCAAAATGATAAATGAACCATTTTGAGAACTATCACTTGTACAAGATGAAAAATGACAGCAGTGATTAGCCACTCTTGTATAACCCTGATAGTACAGTGGCAAATGTAGATATGACAACTTTTAGAATCATAGTTGTTTGGATAAGGCTTTTAAAATCACACCAAGTCCACCCTGTAATGTAAGATGCTGTTAGCATGCCCATTTTTAATTTATTTTAAGCAATAGATTAGTCTTATATTTAGCACTAAATCGTGATGACAAATCTAATTTATTCAATGTGTTAATGAATAAGTATAAAATATGAAAGCCCCATTTGTAATTTCAAAAATTATGTTTAAACTGTTTCAGTTCTCAAACTGACATAACCTGTATCTGTAAATGTATCTGGACTTTGTAGACTTGGAAAGATTCATAATTTCTCCAAAGGACTGCAGTAATATGTGTGAACTAAAATGTATTTTTAATCAAGGAGAAATGAAATTAAATTATATTTTCAACTTTATGAAAAAAGTTACCAAATTTGCTTTCCAATTTTACTTGCCTTTTTATTGTCCAAAAAATGAGTGAAATTACAGTTTATTGCTCAATAGAGATGACTAAAACTCTTTTAGTGTAACCCAGTTCTTACCTTATTGTGATAGGGATGAGGAAACCCGTGCTGACAGATTGGTTCAGGGATACAGTCAGAATATTCTGAGAGTTTCCACAGCCTAATCGAACTGTTGGTCTTCCCTCCACAAGATACAAGTGAAGAAACTGCTCTCCAAAATTTTTTTCACCAGCTTTGAAAACAAAAGTGGAGATAGTCACACTTCTGAAAGTGTAGGACCTCACAGAACTAAATCACACAACTGGAACACCATCATCAGACACTATGCCTATGTGACCTTGGGGACTCTTCTGTCCATATGCAGGACTCTTCTTGAATGACTGTGAGAAAAAAAAAAACAGACTGTAAATCTCGATATTTAGCTGATAGCAGTTAAAAGTAAAAGAAAATAACTAAAAGACAAAATTTACTTAATACCACTGCAGTGGCATCGACCTTACTGAGATCTTAATTAGTTAATTGAACTTCTCTCTATATCCAGCAGTGTCATTAAGGCAGCAAAGGTGACAACAAAAAAATTCACATTCATTCAGCTTTTCAAATAAGTTATAGAAAACAAAAATCATAAGAAGACAGCTCTTATAATAGATTTAAAGATTATGAAAAAAATCACCTTTCCCAATTAATGATGTATTTCAGACTTGAAGAGAAGAAAAATTATTTACAAAACACCAAGCATACTATTACTTGAACTCTTAAAAATATGAATGAAAAATATGCTTAGAGTTCACTTCCACTAGATAGTATATTGTACATTGTAAAAATAACAGCAAAATATTTAAGTGATGAATGATACATGGCTCTTCTACAAAAAAAGGACTGACACCTACAGTTTCAAAAGATATTGAGTGAATTTGTACTTTGAATTTAACCGCAATTTACTTTTCATAAAAGGTAAGACAGTTCCTGTTTACAATTTTTATTCACCTTTAAGACAAATAGTTAAAATGTTAATCTGTTTTTTCACTGTATTTTACTATGTTTAACTGAAATAAAAAAGACTCACTAACTGGGTCACGAAACTGAAAGTACTGCATGTATTCTTTGATGTACTACTGCCCCTGAACAGGAGGCCCTGGGTGCTGGCATGGGTGTTAGACAGGAAGAAATCTCATGCTGGCATTTGGGGGACCCTTGGCTGCGGAGTGCCTGGGTTTGGGTGTGTGAGTCTGAGTGAGTCTGCCCATGAACCACGAGCAGGAGGCCCCGGAGTGGGTCAGCAGGGCTGGGATCTGGGCTGGGCTTCACCTGCTGGGTAGGATCTCCCAGGCCTGGAGCTGCTGCAGGGGGCCACAGGTCAGAACAACCTTTGTTATTTTTATTCAGAAAGGTAAAAAAAATGAGGCCATTCTTGGGACTTAGAAAATATACTAATTTGTGAAAACAAAATAATCAGCTTTATTTTGGAGGGCAAAACAAAAACCAAAAAATGATCCTTTAGATCAGAGAGAGACAGCAGTGCTTGCAACTGCCTGATCATTTCCTTTTGTATAGTTCCTAGCAGAAACAGTTCACAGTGTAAACTCCCTCCTTGAGAGCAGCTTTCTAGTCAACATTGCATTTCTTCAGTCTGTTACAAATCCTGATGACCTACCAAAGTCTTTTATGCTGAGACATATTTTGTATTCTGAATACCTAATTAACACCAAAACTATTTTATTTTGACTGGATTTCATGCCTTTGGCTTTTACAACTTCCTTCTACAATAGTCTGATAATTCTCTTTCAAAATATATTGCACTATTGCACTGCTTTGTAACCACCACATAACTGAAATACACACATATTTTACTTTTTGTTTCCTAGTCTTCTCCGCTCTCTGCACATGCCATTCCTGCATTTCCAATTTCTACCAGTAAGTAGGTCTGTAAGTCACGTTGATTCACAGAGAATGAAGTGGATGTGTATGTACATGTATAAAACATGTCTTGAAAAAGTGAAGTTACAGACGAACAGCTTGTTTCCCTTCTCCCTGTGACTCTGTCTGTCTATTCACATTGCCCACTAGTAAAAACTTGGAAGCAGGTCCTCATTATTACCAGTAAAGTAAAAAATCTGGGACAGCTTTCTCAAAGGCAGCATTACTTCTTGAAGCTTCAGTGAGTGTTGCTGCTTGAACTTCAGTCTAGGGAGCACTTTTAAGTCACACTTACAGGTGACTAACAGCATTCTTCACATTATTTGCTAGGTGGTATGAAATCCTTTGAAAGGACAGTCCTTTAAATCTTTCTACAGTGAACATGAGGAGTCAGAGAATTCTGTTCTGGCAATGTGAAAGAGCATATACTACCTAGTGCATATGATGGAAGTTACCTTCATGGGAAAAGCTCAAGTCATAAGCAAAACAGACAGGCTCTGGGAAGAGACAGAGATCAGAAAATATCTGAGTTAAAAACCTTGTTGGATATTAGGGGTAAATTGTCTTGACCTTAGTAGAGATTATGTGAGGGGCTCCAGCAAAAGAATCTCAGCAATTATCCCTTCACAGAAAACGGTGAGCTGGAAGGTTATTTTTGTACACCAGTATGTCAACAACCAGATGGCCATTGAGCTTAAATGACTGCCTATCTAAAAGACAGACTTGAAGTCCCATTAAAATATGGGATAACCTTTATTAAGAAAGAAAATATATTTTGACACAGAGGAAGGATACTGTGAAATGCTCTACCTGAAAATGCCAGCCGAAATCAGAGACAAAGAGACTGCAACTGAAACATCTGAATGGTCTCTATTTAGTTTCTTAAGAGTAAGGGGAATATGAGAAGATCTGGGGAGCAGAGCTTCTGAGAGAAAAGGAAATAATTTATGAGCCCAACTCATGAAAAGAGAGCTGTTGTCCTTAAGGAATGCTATAAACATGTGCTGTGATATCTGAAATCCAATTGTCAGAAGTTATAGTCTACCATATATAGCAGAAGCTAAACAATCTGCCCTTGAAGGGATTGTGAGCAGCATTATGCTGACTCTCTTAAAAGTGAAAATGATGAAGTAAAACTTTACAAGTGTATCAGGTTTTTATGATCACTAGCAATTTATTTTGCTTTGTGGCTAAATATC
The DNA here is from genome assembly GCF_017590055.1 of Onychostruthus taczanowskii. Classification (NCBI taxonomy): domain Eukaryota; kingdom Metazoa; phylum Chordata; class Aves; order Passeriformes; family Passeridae; genus Onychostruthus; species Onychostruthus taczanowskii. Next base: position 5,781,817 of record NW_024500683.1, on the reverse strand, counting down.
ACAATTTGCTTTAACGTGTTGATGAAATTTAATCATGCTAACAAATAAAATACTTAAGGAATAAAATAGAAATTTTATGAATCCATTCTGCAGTCAACAAATAAATCTTCTCAAATGATTGCAAATCTTTATTGGCACAAATGTAATTTTCACAATGCATCAACAATTTAAACATAACATAACAGCAAAAATTCCAGACATTTTTAATCCATTTGCTGTTAACATTCTTTAATGTATGTATTTCTTGAATACATACTGAAATAATTATGGAAAATGTCATTATTAAGAATGTAAATGCATTTTTCTTTGTATTAAGACAGATGTATGTATAGTAATTTTCTATAAATCACACATAGACTTCTATGACATCCTATCTCTTTCCCCTTTTTTTAAACAAAAAACCTATTTTTGGAAGCCTCTAAAGTCCTTAGTACTTGTTAATTTCAACCAACGATTGATGAAATTCTTGCTAATAAAGGTATCAAATAGGAAATTTTTTTTAAAAACAGTATGGTATAATTTACTAAAGTAACATGCCGTAACATAGCACATGTTATGATTCTCATATTCTGCCTATTGGTTAGCCTATAAACAAGCTTACTTCCTGTATTCTCCATGTTTATTTTATTTGTCTTATATATATTTGTAATAACTGCTAAAAGGTATTAAAGTAATGCATTGATATTTTCTGTATTCTGTTCTTTTTATTTAAAGGCATGTTGACATGAAAATTGAAGAAGGCACAGATTTTTGTTCTTCACTGGCTAAAATACTAGGTAAAGACAGATGCACGTTTCAATCCTTTTATATTATCCTGACGGTTTTGACTTAAATAGTCTTCTTATGCATACTTTCTGATTCAAATTCATTTGGGTATCAGTAGCATCTTGTCTGAGATTTCTCCCTGTAATTAAATATCTAATAATTATCTGCCAGAAAAACAGATGTAACCCCACCACCACCTGGTAAAAACAGGTGTGTTTTTAAAATGCATAATCTGAAGGTGGATTAATTAAAAAAAAATCAAAAATGTTTAACGATTTTCTAGTAAAGTACATCTGAAAGAAGCATATCACTGTAATGATCTTACTATTTTAAAAAGTTATTTTGACAAATAGAAAGGTTTTTGCTTTATGAATATGGGAATCTTATTGTAACCATAATTATTAAACCATTGCTAACATGCATAAATTAACAGAATCTGAAAATGTTGGGAACATTAACCCTTAGAAGTGTGTGGTTCTTGTATCTGGTGAGTGCAATAGCCCCAAGTTGACTTTCTGATGATGGTTCATTCCTTGGATGTTTGATGGTAACACAGCTTCAAAAAAGCAGCAGTAAAGGCAGTTGTATTGCTATTAAAACCAGAAGAGCTGACAGCAGCAGCTTCTCTTTTCTAGTAGTTAGAAGTGAAAATGAAAGACAGAGCAGGGAGAGAAAATGGGGATGAAGGAAATACAGAGAAAGCATATGAGGGAACTCACAAAAGATATTTATCTGACAGAAGAATGTACAGAAATAATTTAAAAATTCTCAATTATCTGTATAGGCACATGTAGTTCATTCATAAAACACCGGAGAGATTTTTATTTACAAATTTATATATTTTTTTATTTTACATTCATGTAAAATCAAATACAAATATTGATCTGAACCATTATAACAAACATTTGTAATATTTGGAAAGGAATTTAATTACCAGGGAGACACAGAACTAAAAAAGAAAGAATAAAAACTAGGAAAATTAATTGGTGCTATAAAAAGAGGGGCAAAGATAGTTAAAGTGGAAAAGTAAAGCAAAGATCTATTTAATGTTAAAAACAGTATCAAAATTCCACAAACATTCTGATAATAAGACACAGAAAGTAATGGATGACTTATTAGAATTGTAGAAGAATTCTGGTAAGTCATCCATTATTTCTGTGTCTGTGGTCCACAGCCAGGAAGAGATCCGAGATTTACTTATTTACTTATTTATTTAGCTTAACAGAAATCTAACCTTAACTGAAACCCTACTGGTCACTAAAAGAGCAGAATACTGCAAATCAGTTAAAATACCATTTTAGCGGTAACAAAAGGAATGAGAATGTGAGTATGACATGCTACTGAGAACCTATGAAGAAAAGGTGAGTTTTCACTCTGTGAAAATATACAAAAATTATCCCAAGTTCCTGCAGCTACCCCAGCTCAATTTTAGGGTGAGAACTGAACTCCTACCACTAATCCTGACCCATGCTGCCTCCTTTTTGGAGGGACAAGAAATGAGCTGTGACACAGTCCATGGAAGTCTCAGATAAGGGTAACTGGAAAACAAAAAACTTCATGGTTCTCCACTAATGCCATTATATCTTTCCAGAAAGCGGAAACACTTATATATTAAAGAATGTGAAGTCCTCAAATACTGCTGAAACAAAATCTCTGCAAACACCTGGAAAATACCATATTAACAATTTTCCATAGACAGTATGAACTAATAGCTGGACAGGTTATATTAGGTTTTAATATCTAATTACGTTAGATGCAAAATGAGTATATTATCTAGAAAAGAAAATACATAGAGTCATAGGAATTGGTCATCTAGTTCACCCCTTGCAATGAGCAGGAACATCTTCCACCCGAGCAGGTTGCTGAGTCTTCTCAAACCTGACTTGGATGATTCCCGGGATAAGGAATCTACCACCTCTCTGGGCATTGTACCATGTACAACCTCTCTGGGCATTTCAGTACCTTGCTCCCCGCATTGTAAAAAAATCTTTATATCTAGTCTACATTTACACTCTTTTGGTTTAAAGACATTGCCCCGTGTCCTATTGCAACAGGCAACTAAGAAGTTTAGCTCCATATTTTTTATAAGCACCCATTTAATACTTAAAGACTGGAATGTGGCAGCTTCAGAGCCTTCTCTTCTCCAGGCCGACCAAACTCAACTCCTTTAGCTTCAAAAAACACCACTTCCTCCTGAGTATAGCAGAGAATCTTCCTTATGTTTGTTTTTTTTTTTTTTTTTTTTTTTTGGGTTTGGAGTTCTTTGAGATTTTTCCTTCACAAAGATGCTTACTCAGGGATTATTTGTAGACAGCAAGATTAACTTTGGCTGGAGCCAAATTACTCTGCAGTGATGAAGCAAAGAAATTCACTAAATGCTAAATATATTCAAAGTACTTCCAATAACCTCCACTGAATTCTTCTTCAAGGGCAAATAACTCCTCTTGAAATTGAAATACCTGACAAGTATAAAACATTTTGATATAAAGAACTGCAACATCACCACTTGTCCATGATTCTTGGCAAATTTTGCCTTGATGTAGCTTAGGCAGCTGCAGCAACAGCCCAGATATAACACACAAGGATTTAAAATACTATTTTGAAAAGAAGTAAACATTAATTTTCAGTTTGGGGCTAGAGTGTTTCACATCTTAAAAACATATCTAGTTCAGATAATAATAAAAGGCATAATTAAATTATGCCACAAAGCTTATATTACTTTTAACCCTGGCTTATAAATATGTACATCGTTCAGGTGAATTCATATATAGTACTACTAGGTTAATATAAATGCAACAAAATTTAATCAGAATTATTTATGCTATATCACCAAGATTTCTTGTGTAGAGAAACCCTAGCAAGCTGCAGAGAACTGAAAATGCTCCTAATGATTTTGTCTTTGTGGAGTAAATCTATCAAATAATCACATTTTTCTAGCTCTTCTTTGGAAGAAATCACCTCACTTTCCATGTTTTCCATTTGCAAGAAATTGCAAGATAAAATATATAATGAAACACTCAACTGGCAGAGAAGTCTATTTTTTCTTGCTGACTAGTAAAAAGTGTACTTCTGTCTCAGAAGTTTATGCCATATATTGAGGAATGAAATATGCAGGCAAGAAGCAACTTTTTTTATGTAGTATTAACAGGCATCCATCCAAGTCTGCAAGTATACTCTCTGGGGATCACAAAAGAATTCTCTGAAGTGTGAAATCACAGTAAGTACTTCAAAATATGGCAAAACTGCAGAACCTAAGATAGTTCTATAAATCAAGAATTTGGAATGAAGATCACAATTATAAAATGTGAGACTCAATCCAACTATAGAGAAGTTGTTTCTCTATAAGTTCAAAACTTCTTCAACATTTGTATTTTAGAGCTGTAAAACTTATAATTAAAGTCATATGCTTACTATGTTCTTTCTTGTCAGGAAGCAGCATTTTCTCTTGTAAGTTATGTTTTGCTCAATGAGTCATAAATTAAAGAACTTTCCAGAGGAACACAAGGAACAATGGTTCAAATTTTATAATGCAGCATGCATTAGAATACCAAAAGGCTTCTACTGCATTTAATGACTCATTTTGCTGCTGAAGAGGAAATGCCAGCTGATGTACACTAAAGTTAATAAGGACCTGAAGGAGCTAAAACTGATACTTAGCTTCAAGTATCTTTGGTACTCACTGTAAAGAATTGTGCCATTTAGAGCAGTTGTTTTCACTGTCAAGTACAGAGTTGTCAGATTGCTTGTTTCCTCCCCAGATGCAGTCCTGGTATCAGATACAGATGTCAGAGAAGGTAGCTCCAAATAAGAATTTCCAGTGAAGGATGGAAAAAACAGCGCTATGTCTGAAATGAACAACAAAAAGTGAATTTTATTAAATTATTACAAAATAAAGTAATAAAATGCAAGCATTTTACAAAGATCCATTTTTTTATACCTGTGAATAGCAACATCAACTGTATTATTTGCATTTCTTTAATTTCAAGCATTCAAATCAAATACACAGAAAATGAAAAGGTACTAACATCTGCCTATTACCAGAAGTGAAAAGACCATTATAGGAGGGACGACTGCTAGAAGATGCAAGTTAAAAAGACTGTCATAAATTTTCTTCTTTGTAGATGTGTCAGTACAGAACTTTTGTCCTATGACATCTCTGTGAAGGACTTCTCATTTTTATTTCTAGACTGGAAGCATAGTTTTTCTTCATTTGCAGAGTACTCAGATTTGTGGGGTTTGAAATTACAAAGAGAATGCCATTGGGCAGAATATGCATTTTTCCACTACACTAGTCTGGAAATGAATAATTGTTAAGAGAAAATTTTTAAGTGTGAAGGCTTAACATTTATAATGTTTATTGCATTCATTACTTTAGTCATTACGGTTTTCAGGGATTTTTTACCCTTTAGACATGATAATAGTATCATGAATGCAAGAAAAAACAATCTAAAACTAATTGAGGTTAGGCAGAATGTCTTCCCAATGCCTTAAGAAACCTATTTCAGCAAAAATATCTTGACGATTTCCCAGACTGATCACCAGGGATATGAATAAGGAATAACCATCAAGAAAAATATTTTGAGTTCAGGTAATATTTTGCAAAGAAATTTTTAGTTTAATGAACTAAAACTATACAATGGATCTGTAAGTGATGATTACACATTGGCATGACTAGCACTTTTTTTTTTTTTAAATTGTATTTACTTTATTAATTCTTTGTTTGTTTGTGAATCTGACCACTGTTTATCCTCTGCTGTTTCTATTGGACTTAACAAAAAAGGACAAAAGGAAAGGCCTAGCTAAATAAGCAGGAAGGATAATGTGGAAGGGCAATCATTAAAAAACCCCCACACCCTGACAGCAAAAGAAAAGCAGGGTGACTGCAAACAGGATGACAATAAAAGAAAAACAGCAATGACTAGTCATGCTTCTAAATCATAGGTCTGGAAAAGTCAGGATTGCTGGAGAAAGTGGAAAAGATATGGGATGAAAAAAGGTCAGTGGCATTGCAAATCAGAAGCAGACCTACATGATTATGAGTATTTTTTGCCTAATTGAATTCATACTTTCAAGAGAAACAGTACTAGGAGACCTAGCAGTGTAGTGCAGGGCCACAAACAGGATTAAGGTCTGGGTTCTCTTTCACATGAGGAAAGGCTGAGAGAGCCAGGACTCCTACAGCTGCAAGAGAAAAAGCTCAGGTGGATCTTAATGCCTGTCTGTAAATACATGGGGATGGAGAAGAGGGAGACAAACTTCTCTCAGCAGGGCACTTGATATATCGATAGCAATGGGTACAAATCAAAACCCAAGATGGGTACAAATCAAAACCTGAACACACGGAAACTCTGTTTCACTGTGAGGATGGTCAGCATTGGCACAGGTTACCCAGGGAGGTTTGTCAGGTCTCAGTTCTTGGAGATTTTCAAAATCAGATTGGGCATGGTTGTGTGAAACCTGTTCTAGGTGATCCTGCTCTGCTTGAGCAGGGGGTTGGACTTGGTCTCAAGATGATGGTCCCTTCCAGCCTCAACAAATTGGTGATTCTGTTATCCTGCACAGGGAGGTTCTGTGCACTCAACCTTAATTATTATTCTTGAAGCACAGTGCCTTTAGAAATCTCAGTGTAGTTCAGTACTCACAATATAGTGGTACACTGAGCAACAAAGCTATTAAAATGTCTTTTATTAGGTAGTTTTAAAAAACCCAAAAAACCAGTCAACTTGGAGAGTAATGTCTGCAATTTATATTCTAAGTTAAAATTTATCTGTGAAGTTTCTTTCAGCTAGATGAAGGGAAGGGGGAGACGAATGAGGAAGGAAAGGGATCATGGTATATCTGGGCAATCTTGAGAGGAAGGATAATCTCATCAGTCCTTTAGGAAGGATAGCTCCCTTCAAAGGAGGGATGTCCCCTAAAGATTTAAAACTTTCCAGGGAGTCCAGCACATTGCATCCAAAGACGTTTTTGAATTGATGTGTAGGAAAAATTACTGAGAAAAAATGCTATTTCAAGAGTCCTGTCTACATCTGCAGTGCTGTGCCCAAAGCAGCCTAGGCTTCCATCATCAGTGCTGTGAAGTCCTCTCAGAAATCAGCAGAAGAGACACAGCAAATGCAGCAACTGCACCAGAAACAAATGCATACCTGGCAAAAAAAGCCATCCAGAAATGCCAAGATGCAGAGCTCATCCTCTTCCCTATGGTGTGCAGGCTATTAGCCTGCTGATCCTTAACAGTCATTTTCTGCCCTAAAGATGTACAACAGCTGTAATCTGTTGCATGCCTACAACATCAGTAAAGAGGTCACTGAGAGCACTGGGATTAGTCTTCTGCTTGGATGAAGGTTCTAAGTGGGGAAAACAGATTGAGTCTGTGTATTAAGAATCTAAAACCTATCTCTGTGACAAAGTACACAGATAGAACACTATGGGCAAAGCTGCCAGTCTGGACAAAATTTTTCCATTTCCCTCATTCTAGTAATTAGCAGAAATTAAAGTCCCATGAAGCACTGACCATGGCTGCACTCTGGTAGGATCCATGAATCAGATCCACAGAAGGGTATCTGCTGAACTACAATGAGCTAATTCTCTACCACATAATGAGAGTATTTTAGTACTGCTTCCTAGCAATATTTACAGATCTTCATATTTTAAAATGGTTGCTGGCAAAAAATAATTTAGTATTTAATATATTTCACAGGACAGGCTAACAAGAAGAAGTAGTTACTTAATTCCACCCTGGGTCCACTATCTGACACTGTCACCTCTGTCCATGATCACAAGGGACTCTTTTCCACTGAGGCAATGGTCTCCAAGTCAGTACCTGCAACCTAAGGGGTTCTCAAAACAATTAACTAGGATACAGGAAGAAATATAAACTTTCTCACTTTTTAAGGATAAAAAGGATTACAAATAATTAAAGGGAAAAAATTTGTAAGACAGACAACAGAGGTGGGCCTGAATTACCTGACAAACATATATTGCTAAGAATTATGCTTTAACAATTTAAGGAAAGACTCAAATTTTCTACTGAAATAAATAGATTAGCTGGGATATTATTTATGACAATTTTTACAATAACACAGTGCAACAAGAAAAAGTTGAGAAAAACCAACAAGTTTCTATTATGTGCATACCTGATTTTGTCTTAGTCAGAAAATAAAGAGGAGTAAGGGGAAGGATATAATTTTCTACTGCTACTAAAATGGAATCAATCTGTTTCCACTCCGACCTCTAATTTTCCCTTTGCATTCTTTTTTTTTTTTTTTTTTTTTTTTTTTTTTTTTTTATTACAAGTCTGGTTTAGCTTGAATTTGATCAAATTCTGTTGAATCTTTTTAAAATATATTTTTCAGTCCTGAGATGTTAAAAGTCATCAAGTGCACCAATCATCACTAAATAAATTCAAATGAGAACCAAGAAAGAATTTTTAACATCAAAAAATCCTAGAAAGAGAAAAAATGCATTCATCTTCTGGTAGGAAAATCAGGCCAAACATCTGACTAAGCTTATCTACAATCTACAGGGTTAGATAACTTCATTGAATGTCCCTGGTCTTCTTTAATAGTGAAAGTAAATAGCTAATCCTAGGATGTGATTATCCTCACCCAATCATGACTTAAACATGCCTATTTCTCTCTATTTGCTATAAAAGGACTTGAGGGTCAATAGTTTAGGTGTAAACATGTATGCCAGCATTATCTGTAGGCAGATGGACAATTCTCATTCTTGTTGCTTATGCATCACAGATAGACGACCTGCAGAAAGATTTTCTTTAGGCAAAACCAAATTAGTCCTGTAGTTCTGAGTTGAAATGTTAAAGATGCGAACAGAACAGGATATCAGAGTATTTAGTCATGGGATTAAACTCTGAATTTGCTGTTTGTATCTTTCAATTACAATGGTAAACATCCTCTGAAACCTATGGACAGATTCTGTGCTTGTTCTTTTCCATCACTCAGAGAATGTAACAGAAGCACAGGTGATAACTTTTGCGAGCAGTGCAGCAAACCTTTTCCATATTATCAAGAATGGAGGTGTTCCCAGCAGGCAGAAAGTCAGTTAAGAAGCAATATCAAGGGTCTGATGAATACATGATCTGTTCTACCCATATCATGCTCACAGAATATCCCAGGCAACCAAATTTAACCACCTTAGAGTAATGCATTCTTTTATCTTATGTTCATGGTGTGAAGAAAATCAAAATGAAATAAATATGATTCAGAAAATTCCCAGGGATTATGTCTGGTACATATGAAATCTGACTTGGGTGTTTCATAAAGCATCACACACACCTACAACAGTACAGAAATACAGTAACCATTTCCTATGAAATAATTGATTAGCTGAGTTCAGCTGTTTCAAGACAATAAAATATGAAACAAAATAAATCTTACCCTTGCTGCTTGCATTCATTTGTCTCAATGCACAAAAGCCTCCTGTCTGCTGTAACTGAACTCCAACATAACAAAGCACAAAACTCTTACAAAATAAAATGCACAGGTCTTCCTCTATCAGGCCAGCCTGGTACCTTTTTGATAATGCTCTCTGCTGCCAACTGGGAGGTCTGAAATCAGATCACTGACTTAATCTCTTGCTTTGCAGACTTCTAGGGCCTTTGAATGGCAGAAAGACAGTACATTTAATTGTGAAGACTCAAGAGAAAAGCACTATGGGCAATGGGTCACACAAGCAATCCTTAGAGCAAGACATCAATTCATTTTCATTGAAGGAAACTGCCATATAAGTGGAACAGTAATAGAAAAAAAGACATTAAAAATAGGAAAATAAAGCAGAAGATATTCAGCAAGCATGCATGTGCAAAGGTACAATAAAATACAGCACAAAATAGGGATGATCAAAGGGATGACATTGCTTCCAAATGGAGAAACAGAACAGGCCTATTCAACAAGAAGAGGAAAATGTGAGTAAGAAATGGCAGCTCCATGTCTTGCAACACAGCAGGTAAAGGCATTCAATTACTCAATTATTGTCACTAAAAGGCCACAGGCTTGCAGAACAAGAGGAAATTCTTGTTAACTTTTTGCAGAAAGTTTGGGGTAGTTTATTGCCAAAAGATATTATGTTGGTCAAAAGTGTATTAAAAAATTTGAAAAATTAAGAGCAATACAAGAACAAGGGAAAGTAATCCACCAGACCAGCAAATATAACAGAACCACAGGTCAGGACACCTTAGTCTCATTGATTGGTAGAAGTGAAGTAATGCACTTGGGGAAAAATCTCTGTTGTCCTGTTTTATATATTCTTTTTAAAGAGTGGCTGTTTTTTCTCTAAGACAAGATATTGAGCTAGATCCTGGCTTGATCTGGCTTGTGATTTTTGTGTGACTTGTTCTGCTCTGTGTATCACTACTAAGATTGCATGACAGAAACTAAGAGAGATGAAGACCATTTAAAATAAAGGAAATTAATGGTTCTGTAGATATTGAAGCATACGGGAATTGTCATCACCTAGTGCCTAGAGTTACCCATCTCCTTTGACAACTGTATTTCAATAATCAGATCAATGCAAATAAGTTATTAGATTTATTACAAGAAAAAAATTGTTGATAGTTTTAGCATTCCTTAAGTACAAAGAATTTGAAGAGTTAGCTGAATGTCGAAAAAACAAGATCATAGTAAATCAGTTTGATGTTAACATGCTTTGTGGAAAAGAGAGACACAAAACAAAGAAATAAATATTTTCATATTCCTGTTTTGTAGCTCACAATATCCCTCTTCCAATCTCACATTTTAGGAAGGATGAATAATTGTTAAAAATTTTTTCCCTATACCCTCAGTTGTTTTACATCAGCAAAGTTATAACTGCATTCATTTATAGAAGAAGATAATTTAGTCAGCTACTGTGTTTGTGTGAAAGGATGAAAATTACCTGTCTCAGAATAAGAAGAATTTTATTCAGTTAATGGGCAAGAAACATTATAAATGTCCAGGTGAGATGTGCTGTGTAATTATTAAGTTCTGTAAATTTTTCTGGATGTTTCATAGACATGTAAAGTCCAGGTGTGTGAGCAAGTACAACAGACTGATATGAAAAAGAAATAAAGAAAAGTATTAATTTATATTTAGCTCAAGATTTTGTGAAAATAGAAATGACACCTCCGCAGAAAGATAAAAAGTAGTGAGGATGTTTTTTGTTGAAAGAATCCCAAACAATCTAGTTATTATTAGCCCAAATCCACAAACAGAATTAGCTTCTTACTACCTGTTTTTTCATAGTTTTGAAAACAACACAGTGATTTGTCTTTTTCTGTTTGATTAGTTTCATCTCAAAAATTTATTACTTGTCTCCTAAGTGCATTGGATTTCAAAGTGGAAAGAATGTTCTTAATTGATACTTGTACCTAATCAGATGTATTTTACCACCTGCATTCAAAATGATGCATAAGTGCTTCTCTTTTCCTGAATTTGACATGGAGGAAATTGGGAAGCTATTATCTAATATTTTTTCAAGCTGAATATATTTGACAGGAAATATGATCTTCCTGCAAAAACACCAGCGTTTTATCTATTTTTAAAAAGCACCCCATCTAGGAGGGAAATGAATGTCCTTTATATCTTAATTTATATATTTCTATCCTTACCAATTATGGGGAAAAAAATCTAAGACAGACTCTTAATATGAAACCATAATTTAAACTGGAGCTGTCATATTGCATTGCTATATTTGGTGCTGAAATGCTAGTTGCTTTGAAGGTCGTTGTGACACATATTATGGCAAAATTTAATGAAGCAAGACTTGTAAAAATCTTTTGAAGCTCCCTCAATAATATATTTGTTCTGTAAAATATCACTACTTGAACATAGCTTTCACAATTTTGATTCATATCTAATTAACTGGTAAAAGAAGAAAATGAAATAAAATATTGGTTTTCAGTGGGAAAAGAGGCAGCTGTCATAACATTTTTGAAAACTCATACTTTTCATAACAAGTTGATATACTAGAGATCATCATTGCAATGAGCACTTTTTGATTCTACAAATGAATGGGTCAAATAGCTTAATTTTCTATTGGTCTGCAGTGAGTCTCAGCTGAATGTGTACATATTTTATTTGTATGCTATAATTCTTATGCTTATCAAAATTCCAAGGCCTTTTTTGTTTTGTTTTATGGGGTATATGTTTTCAGCCATTTTAATTTTATCTCTGCCATCTAAGCTTAATTTTATTCTTTGCAATGGTGCTTGAACACATAAACAAACATTCCTATCCCAAAGGATCTTAGAAACACTTGAAGAGTAATTTGCTATAAAGGTTTAATTTGGAAAAATATTCAGATTTTTTTCAGTGTGTGTCATACTTAATCAGTTGAAGAAGAATCTTCCATCTGGATAACATTGCAGACTAATTTGTCATATGGTTGGCACCAGATATTAGATGATCAATATTAAAAGTGAAATGCAAGCTGTAGTTTCAAGAACACTAAGTTTAATGTGCTCATGTAAATAGCACAGTTTATGTATTGCTAGCTACATTGTGTGTGCAACAGGTTTTTATTATTTTCCTGGGAGATTTTAATGAGATTTTGATTTGACTTTCTTATTATTATTTAGCTATATAGGTACATAATTTAAAGAATTGTGCAAATCTAATCTGAGTTCTAATCTGAACTTGTTTTCACAGGTTCAGGGTGCAAAAAAAAAAAATAAAGGAATGTGAAAGCAATTTATTCTCTGTCTCTTAATTTCTTAATTCTATGAACATCTTACTATGTCTTCCTTTGGGAATCATGTAACTAACTCAAGGGCTTGGTGGACAAAAAACAACAAATAACAGGCAAAGAAGGATATTTAAGTGTTAAAGTCATTAACAAATTAAGTTAGTATCAGAGCATGGATTAGAAAACCAGATATTTTGCTCTGTTTGCCCTTTCCTTTGAAGATTCAAACCCCAGTATTTTTCTGCCCCCAGTTTTGCTAATACAATTTATTTATTTTAGCCTAAAATGCAAAAAATATGAAATGGAGAGCTATCTATATAGACACCTTACCTATTCCTTTCCTTTATTTCCTAACATTTATCACTGTTACATGATTTAGGAATTATAAATCTAGAAGCATCACTTACATATAATGATCACTTTAAACATTTACACTACAATATATGCAATGTTGGTCTCAGAAAAGTACTTTCCAATTGATTTTAATATATTTACTGTGTTAATATTTAACAATAATGAAACAATAATAACAAATCTGAATTGTAGTAACTTTGATTGTTTCCTTGGCAATTACAAGACAGCAATATTTGGGGAAAGCATGTTCATTTGCAAATATTTCAAAGTATTTTAGTTGGGCTCAGCGTTGTGGGCACACAAACCAGTTCAGCCACATGAAATGGCTAAAGAATATTACAATCAAGTAAGCAAATTTATCTGGATTAAAATAATGAGGTGGCCAATTGAAAAGGAATTGTCTTGCACAATTCCTAATTTTTTAGCAGCCTTATTCAGCCAAATTATCATACTCTGACATCTTAGGTTTTATCTTTGCTATAGTCTTCAGCTGTAGAATCCTCATTCTCCCACTTCCAAAACATAAGTGGTAGAAGTTCCAGACGAGATGGATGTTCAGTATGAAAGCTTTCAGCTCATGTGCATGATTTTTTTCCATTGATTTGACATGACAGTGTTAGCAAAACTTTACTGTGGGTGTAGGTGAAACAAAGAGAGAACCTCTTCAATACATCTGTACATTGCCTTGTTTTTGCCAACTCTGGCATGGATTTTTAGACAGGGCTTTGAGCAACCTGTTCTACTTAAAAATATTCCTGGGTTTTTTAGGGAGAGTTCAACCAGGTGGCTTATAAAGGACTCTTCAACCCAAACCACTTCTGATTCTATCATGTTATTAAAGCAGAAGTGACTGAGCAGTAGACAAGACACTAACTGCCTGCCCATAGCTGCTGCCTCTTGGGTCAGGGATATCCTTCCTGAGGAGGAAGGCAGAAGGAAGGGGCAGACTGCTTTCCTGAGGAACACAGCAAGCTCCATTTGGAGAAAAAAGAAGCCTACAGCATGGCTGTAAACACAGCATTCCCAATGCCATTTTTTTCCCTGTTTTCATTCTTCTTGACCACAAATGCCTGCCTAAATTGAGTCCCAAATGTACTAAAAGGCCTGTGAAGAAAACCACCAGTTTTGAACAGATTTTTTTGCAGCCTTTTTTTCCTTAGGAGAGCAGATCTGACTTTTGTATATACTGGGAGTTACTTAGTGGTTTATGTTCCATGCAGGATAATTTTAGACAAAGATTTCTTTCATATATTGGGCTTTTGCCTGAAAGAGCAGCAAAATAGCCCTTCAACTCTAGCTTTATCTAGCTTTACTTGAAAATCTGAAAAGTGGTTGCTCCAAAATAAAATACCTGGTTTCAAAAGCACTTCTGGTACTCTTTTCCCACTCAGTGCAGAATATCACATGCCTATTGATTTCACCACAAGCCAGAATCTTCCCTTTGTTTAACTATGCAGAATTAGATTTTAGCACTACTACTACCTGCTTTGCATTGGTGTAAGTACATCTATTCGCAGGTTGCTGAAATTAAATGCATAGCAAGGTGGTCAGTGAAAGAACAGAGATAATTTTATCCTACAGAAAAGTATGTGCACACAAAATATTTCCTTTTCTCCATGGCTTACTGCAGATTGTAAATACACTACTTTCAAGATAAGCAGAACTTCTGCTTGATAGCAATTCAAGTCCAGGTGTCCAAGCTACAACACCAGAATATAGTTTGGAAAATGCACTGATTGAAATGACACAAATGATGGAAAGCAAATGACAAGTTATTTTCCAGCCAATAGTTTGCCAATAGTTAAGAAACAATTTCTTGTGTACTTGGATATTCCTACAAAGGATTTTAGGAGGTGAATATCATCTCTTACAGGCAACAATGCAAATAGGGAAGCATTTTTCATAGACTAAAGTAATCCTTGTTCCTCAACACCATGTAAAATAGAATTTCTTAAGCAAAGTATGAAGCAGCAGTAGATCTCAAGTATACCTAGCTTCATTTTGAAAAACACAAAGGTACTATTAAAAAATGGCTTGATTTTTTTTCTGTTGTTTTATTAATTTTTGAGCTAAGAAATTCATCTTATGCTATCTTATTTTCAATTAAATACCTATTTTAAAATAGTGTGTCGTGTTCTGTCATAGATCTTCAAACCGACTACTTCTTTCATCAATGTCAATGATTTTCTTGTGTAGTGGGATGACTTTCACTTTATTTTTAGGGAGAAAAAGTGATAATTTCATCAGTTTTCTGTTATGAGACAGAAAACTGTCTGTTGAACGGTTGAGTAGCAATCACAAAAAAACCCCAGCACTGCAAAGCTGATACTGAACTCCTTGTGGAACAGACAGTGAATTTAAAATTTAAGATTTTAATGTAATATAAAATCAGGACAGTCTTCCCTGCAACTTGATAATGAAAAGGATAGAAGATAAATAATCATTATTTTATAAGATTTAGGAAATTCTACATATTTTGGAAGTGAGGCCAAAGTAAACTAACTATACGTTTGAAAAATGGATGACTCCTTCTGCTGCTTTGCCAAAATTAGTACAAATTAGTACAAATGTCTGTGGATGGTCTGAGAAAAAAAGCTATCATAATGTGCACACTTTGCTGCTGGTAAATATAACAGCTGAACTCACAGGACAGGAGCATGTTTTAGATAAGAGATGCTTAAGTACTGATTTACACCATGTGAAGGAATCATGCTCCCAGCTAGAAGGACAACTGACTTCCAAAAGAAAAGGAGGAACGAGAATTATGTTTAAAACATGACTTTTAAAAAGTCTTCAAACAGGCTTTCATTCCTCACACCATCCTAAAAAGTGACCTACACTGAGCCGTCCACCTGTTTCCCCAATCACCCAACACAGATCAGGAAGAATTTGGACTCTGTGCTGTCCCCTAGGACAAACTCCTTACTCAGTATCCACAAATCTGCAAATGCCCTGGTCTCCAGGTCTGAGGAAGGAAACCCTACACTTCTGGACACCCATCAAATCATCCAGGAGCTTACAGATTATGGTCTGTTTGTTCTGGAGAATAATGAATTTCTGCAAGATTGAAGAACCATCTCTCTCAAGTTTGCAAAAGCCTTGGTGAGTTTTTAATGGTAACAATCTCAAAGTACTAAGTCCCAGCAACCATCCAATTTTGGTTTTATTGTTCCAATTTGAAATTAGAAGAAAAAAACCCCAAACTCCTAATTTTTTTTCCCCACAGTTGAAGAATGTATTTCTCCAGCAAAGCTTAAAAACTATCCATGGAACACATTGTGAAAGTACTAACGTTTTTATTTGTAAATTTTTTTTTTCTGCTTTTTTTATAGCTTTGTCACACTGGACATTTTTATATATGCCTCTTCCATCAACCAGGAGCAAATAAAATAGTCTACATTTTTTTCATTCTTGTCTTAAAAATGGAAATTTTCAAGCCAAAAGTTTAGATAGGAAATACAGACATAAATCCATCCAGTACATTCCAGTATTAAAGAGAGAATGGAACCAACCATAAGAATTTATATGAAATATATTAGTTTACTTTCCATATTTAAACAGAAATGCTTTAGAAGTTTATAGTTATAAGTTATTTGATAAGTACACCTTTCCACATAGCAGCTTCCCAAGGATATCCTTGATGTATTAGAAAAAGGAAACAAATGAAAGTAATGCCTTCCTTTCCAAAGTAAACACTTCTGATTGTCTTCTCTTGCTTCTATCCATGATGATTCCAGAACACATATTCTCACCCATTCCAAGGCTGAGAGATTAATGCTTCACCTCAGGTTTGATATCAATTTTAGATTTAGCTTTGACAGTGTTTCCATCAGCTGCCTACCAAGGCAGACAGAAACACATGAGGCAAAATGTTCATCAGCATTATGTGATACCAGAAATCACAAAGAATTGGAGATGGAAAGTCTGCTGCCCTCACTGATGGAAAGCTAAAAACCCTTGCAGGTTTCAGCTGGTATGTTTCTGTTTCTGACCTTAGAGCTGCTGACAAAGGACATTATAGGCAAGAGGGCTGGTCAGCATTTTTTTAACTCAAAACCACTGATGTCTACACTGCAGCAGGAGTTTGTTAGCAGAAAAGGTTTGAAACTCAAATACTTCTAACTATGTCATGTAGTATAACTGGCATTTAGCAAAGTAAACCTATAGTCTGATATAATGATAAAAAAATAACCAATCTTTTACAGATGGCTATTTTGTACTTCATTCCATTTATCACTGGCCTATGGCTGATACCTATTAACAGTTTATCTACCATTTTACACTAATTTATTTCTATTACCTAACATATTGGAGCATACTATCAAAATATAAAATGATTAAATTTGCTTTTGTATAGCTCAAATTAACCAATAATCTAGAACAGAATTAATTGTTGAATAGGTCAGTCTTTTGCTGCATTAATTATAATGTCAAGAGCTACTTAATGAAGTTCAGTACTTTTTTTGTTGTTGTGACTTATTAAGTTATTTTTTCAGTTTTAAATCTCAGAGGTTCCACAGTAAATTTCAATGACAGCACTGGTTTTAGCTGTGGTGAAACAAGTGTTCCTCACTTCTACCTTCCATTTCTCTTCCCCATGCCACTGGGAGGGAGGGAGGGAGGGAGGGAACAGCTGTACTGGATTGAGCTGCCTCCTGGGCTCCTTAAACTACAACAGTGTTCTAGGAAAAATACTTTCAGGCCCTCTAGAAAGCATTGCAATGCAGGTTGTTGTCATTTTATAAAAACCAACTATCAGTAATTCTGAAGAGAAGGTGAAGCTCCTTGCTCAGACTTGGATACTGAAAATAATAGCTGGGAAGTATACATCTGCCTACAGTAATAAGGCTGAACAGGAAACTTGCAAAATCTTCATTGACTGGTAAACGCAAGAATTTCTAAAAACATCTGAAATGTCGGAGGTAACAGAATTCAGAACAAGAATATCTAGATTAGAATTAATTAAGGTATCACTCTCTTGACAGTCCTCTTTGTATACCAAATGTTTTTTTTCCTCCAGCAAAATCTAAAAAGTCATTGAGGATGACAGGCCTGGTAAAATGCAATGTGAGATATTGAAAAGGAGAAATAAAGGAAGCAGATAATATTTCTGAGAGCCATTATAAAAATAAAATGAGCCACACCATTTAAACTGCATCATTGGTGCAACTAAAGAATAGCTAGAGGATGCACCAAGAATTTACTACAGTCATTTTTTGTTTCACAAGCATAGTTCAAATAACACTTTTAATTCTTTACCTCCAAAAAGTATGGACCTGAACTGTGCAGAGAGGAGCCTCTCCCAGCCTCTGCTCTTATAAAACAAAGCACAGTTACTAACAATTCCTTTCTGATGGGACATGTACCTTAGGATGGGAAATGTTACTTAAAGTAGATGCAGGACTAGAATTCATTTTCATTTTGAGAACTACCTGCACTACTGTAATATCAATTTTCTAATTTTTTTCCCCAATCTAAGAAACAATTATAAAATAACTTTACAATGTCACAGCTGTGCCACTAATGTCACACAATATCATGGTTCTCTGGTACATGAAAACAAAAAACTACACGAAAGTAGAGAATAAAACAATACTGCAATCATATCTACTGCTACTTTTAAGTACACATTCCCCGTCTGCCTTACAAATATCTGCTAGGCTATAAATAGTAATGTAGGAAATTACTTATTTTTCTAATCATACATGAAAAATTGGTGTGAGAGGAAAAACAAGGTTTAAACGAACTATCATTCGGCACAGCTCAGATGCAGCTCAGAACAGTAGCAGTGCTGATTATTCTTTTGAAATAAACACAATCCCAAGACACATTGAAAGGGTGATAAAATCAAAACAGGCTCAGAAGAACATGTCCCAGCATAAGGAACACCTGCCCTTTTAACTTGTGGTATCTAATTATTAAAAAAGTGCTTTTTGAGTTTTCATCTTTGAACTATATCTTAAATGTAGTCACACCTCAGATATTTTCTCTCTAACAGTCTCAGTGCTGATGGATTTCATATTGGAAAATGTAATTGCTTTTCTGGATTTACATGCATTTGGTAACAAACCTGCTAAAAAGTACCACAATGGGTGAACTGCAGGTAAATGATCCAACACAGCTTTAATCTAATTTATCTGCTAAATCATTTTAATAAGTTTTGGACTGTCAGCTATTGCTTCCGGATTTTTAAAACAGAGAGATAAATGAAAACACTTATTTGAAAAAAAAAAAAAACATACTCCTACGCACTTTCCTCAAGTCAAATAGCCTCCCACAAAGTAAAAAAAAAACAAGTGGAAAAAACCCCTCATGTCATTAGTACAGCACTTTCATTTTATAACTTGAGTATAAGGCACAGAATAACTAACATCTGTCATTTTGTAAAATGTTCTTCACCTTTATTATCTAATGTCTAGTAGGCTCAGACAGTGAGCAGTCTTGTTAGACTGATTTAAATTCACGTTTATTTTAATGCATGCCTATAAAATTTGAAATTTGCCATTTGGTTGTTTTTTTCTACAGTGCTTACTTATGTCAGACACAGTAGTATAAATCCAAAATAAAG
The DNA here is from genome assembly GCF_017590055.1 of Onychostruthus taczanowskii. Lineage (NCBI taxonomy): Eukaryota > Metazoa > Chordata > Aves > Passeriformes > Passeridae > Onychostruthus > Onychostruthus taczanowskii. The sequence goes on along the minus strand of NW_024500683.1, from coordinate 5,762,451 downwards.
ACTCTGTAATGCAATGCATGATAGTGACTACTGCCACTAAGTGTGGGCAACCATTTTTAACAATATAAAATATCATAAAAATAAACTTATTCTCTTTTCATATCTTGGACCAAAAGAATGAAAACTTGGCTTTATTTTATGCACAGCATGTAAATAAACAATAAATGTTTAAAACCTCATTATATGGTGCATGTTGCTTTGTCTCTGAGCACCAAATGTTTTGAAAGTAGTTTCATGATGATTACAAGAACAAATTGTATGAAATAAGGAGAACGCATTCAAAATTATATCCAAATATAAAATGAATTTTAAAATCATGCTGGCATTGCTAAGAGCACACAGTAGTGGTCTTGGTGAGAGACGACGTTGGCTTTGTTACACTTGTTTAAAACTGTAGAAGAGGACCAAGAGAGAGAATGAAAACACGGACATAGAATAGCACCTTACCCCACCACCTAAGCCTTACAAGTGGACATATTTGCTTTTTAATCTATGGGAAGTTTTCATATATATTAAGAACTGTCTGGCATTCTTAGCAATAAATGAATTTATCTGCTACTATGGCATACAACTCTGCCATGAAACAGAAAGTGTGGTGACTAAACTGAAACTACTGCTGTAAAAATGTACTGCCTGGTCTTCAATTTAATTCTCATATTTACATAAGGAGTTGTCTGGAGCCAAAACCTGTTGATTCTTCTTTTCTTATGTTTATATGTCAAGGAGACAAAAACCCCAAAGTCCTGATCAGCAAACTAAGTTATAACTTTTTCTCTTCAGCTGGAGAATAAATCCTCCTGTCCTCCTAGGAGGTGTGGGAAACAGTCACTGCAGGCCATCCGTTAAAGCTCTGCTAAGAGAAACATCAGAAATGGGATTTCCAAATGGAGGATTATGCAGGAGGGATCTGAATTTTTGTGCCTGGAAATAGCCAAGCTGTTACACAGGTGAAACTTGTATATGAGCTGAGCTGAAATCTTTTGAAATGTCAAAAGAAGAAGTTGTGCAGCCACAGCCTAACTCATGATTCTTTTTATGACAGGAGCTGAGTGGACGTCACAGAGGAAGACAGAAACATGGCAAGTACACAGTGATGCTTCTGAAAAGTATTCTGCCAGCCTTCAATGATTTGCAACTCGTGGACTTTATGAGACAAAGACTTTGTCTCTGCATTTAATGTTTCCTAAGAAACCTTTATCTCATGAATTTATACATGTTGTTCTTTGAAGCCATATATAAGAAGCTGACCCTGGCTGGATGCCAGACACCCACCAAAGCCTCTGTATCACTCCCCTCTGCAGCTGGAGGGTCGTTGAGTGGAGATAATGACAGAGAGATGATTCACCAAATACTGGCATGGGCAAAACAGGCTCTAATTAGAGATACTAATAGAATAGAGAAAAAAACCCAAAAATCAGAGCAGGATAATTAGAACTAAAATAAGACCTTAAAAATAACTTCCCAGCTCTAACTCATCCCCACACAGTAGCACAGGGAGACAGGGAATGGGGATTATGGTCAGTTCATCACAAGGTGTTCCTGCCACTGCTCCAGTATAGGGTCCCTCCCACAGGCAACAGTCTTCTAAAAACTTCTGCCACGTGGCAGAAGTTGCTCTTCCATGGGGTGCAGTCCTTCAGGGACAGGCTGCTCCAATGTGGATACCACATGGGGTCACAAGTCCCACTACGAAATCTGCTCCTGCATGGGGTCCTCTCTCTTGGGTCCGCAGGTCCCTGCCAGGAGTCTGCTCCAGCACAGGCTTCTGCTCCAGGGGCTGCAGGGGAATCTCAGCTCTGGCATCTGGAGCACCTCCTACCCCTCCTTCTACACTGACCTTGGTGTCTGCAGAACTGTTCCTCCCACATGCTCTCACCCCCCTCTGGCCACAATTACATCTGAGCAATAACTTTTTTTTTCTTCTTAAATATGTTATCACAAAGGCACTGCCATAATTTCTAATTGGCCACTCTTTGAACAGAATGTCTGTCTTGGCTAGCTGACATTGGCTCTGCTGGACATGGAGGAAGCTTCTGGCAGCTTCTCACAGAAGCCTCGCCTGTAACCCCCCTTCTGGCCCTGCAAACTCAATACATTCCACCCTGTGAATTACATATATATGAACTCTCAGCAAAAAGCCACATTCATCACAGAACATACACTCACATCAACAAAACTAACTAAACAAAGAAAGACAAAAATTCCACATACAAAAGCAAAATAACATAATCACAGCACTTAATGAAAATGGACAATTTACACAAAACCCACCCCTTGTCCCTTTGGCACTGTTACTCAGATGTCATGTCACTCACACCATGATGTAACTTCTAGTATCTACAATTTCCTACAAATAATAAGTCCCACTGCTTAATTGCACTACATGAAGAATACAAGGAGAAGAATCTCAAACTATTTCAGTTAGACTGAAGGTTCTTTCCTCTCTGAACAGTGTCCTTGAAAGAGCAAAACCTGTGGGAAAATATAAATTCTATGAAATAGTTCTTTGGACACTCTTCTAGCAGACAAGACATTAGTTCCAGAACTGATTGGTTTTTTTTTTTTTCCTTTTTTTTTGTTTTGTTTGTTTTTTTGTTTTTCCTGAAAAACTTCATATTTATCTTCAGAATCTGAAAATTCAAAAACTCTGTTATAACTTTCAGCACATTTGCTGAGGATAATGAGAGAAAAAAACAAATTCTACTGCTGCCAAGTGCAAATTAAAAAAAAGTCTTGATGACTAAAAGGTATATAGGCATAGCAAAAGTTAACAAACCACCATTTCTAATGTCAAAGGAAATAAAAGACAGTATCATCTGTTGTGAAACTGGTTTCTACCAGCATTAGAGCTCAAGAAGCCCTAAAACCTCAATTATTTATTCACAGTATGCATTCTGGTGTCATGGGAGAAATTCCTGGTCAAAACCCTCCTGTTCATCCAGACACGTGTACTCTTCATTTCTCTATCTGTAAATGAAATTTAATTCATGCCCCAATTCATTGCATTTTTATTCTTCTCAATAATATTACCATCTAATGAAAGAATTGAAGTTTAACTAACTCATCTGAAAAAGAATTCCAGAGGACATACATAGAGAGAATAAGAACTTTTTAATTTTAAAATGACAGAGGGAAAATCATTTTCCAAATGAGCTACAATTTTAGAAGTAGTGGAAATGCTGATACTATATTCATGTTCATTTATTAATTAGATGTATTAGCTTAAAATGTTACTGTTCTTCAACTGCTTATTACTGTGCCCTCAAATAAGATCTAATCATATGAATGGTGATTCCTTTTAGACATTTTAGTGCAGAGTAAAACACGTTAATTTAAATCATACAAATGAGAGCATTGCAGAATCAACTTTTATCATCATGGATTACAATAACTTCCTAAATTAGGATAAATTAGGAGAAAAATTAGACAGTAGACTCATGGTTTACCAAGTCTTTGAAAAAGATTTAAAAATATGTTGTTTGCTTCATGCGTTCAATTTCATGCTTCCAAAAGCTAAATAAGCTTTCAGTCTTTTAGAAAATAGAAAATTTTGGAGATTTAAAATTTTATACAAACCATTAAATAAATATTGCCTTGGGCAGGCATGTGGAAACCATGGACTTCTAAAGAACCAGAACACCCTTGATGGCTTCATTATGCCCAAATAAGAATAATGATAATAACCCCTAACAAACTCAGCAGAAGCTTTTATGGTCTTTGTGTCTTGTTCTCACTTAATGAATGCTTTCTGCATTAGATTATATTTTATATTACAATCCAATGGCTATCATTGATAAACTCAGTTTTTTAAGAATTCTTACTTTCTCATGCATAAGGTATTTTGGAATGATCCCGATCAGAATTTTTCATACAAAAAAACCCCACAAAACTCCCAAATATGATGAGGTTTGCACTGGTTATATTTCAGATAAACAAAATGGTGCTATATTTATGTGAGTGTAGTGTCACATGAAGTAACAGGAATAAATTGCAACACTTTTTTCCCAGGATTCTGTGTTTTACAAAGAAATTTTAGTAGCACCATTTTGTGTGAGAAAGTTTCTGTCATCATTATGAGACAGCTGATGTTGCAGTTCAATCTCTACAGGTATAACATTGAATATTGATGCAAATTGACCAGTAACATTTGCTACAATAAATTTTGTTCCAGACTGATTCTATTTTCATACTTCTACCTAACACATAAAGGAGGGATAGATATTGTATCATGATATCAATGGGGCATTATTTCACATTTACTAAAAACAGAGTTTCATTTGTTCAGCACTTCGTTAAATGAAAAAAAACCCTGAAAATTTTGACCATGTAAAATCTGACTCCTGTCCAAAAGATGCTTCTAGAATGCTATGATTTAACTGTAGAGATTTATAAGAAAACAAGAAAATTAACATTCATAGATTATGTCTGGCTAGATTTAATTGGCTTTTATTCCTCAGAAATAATAATCATCATCCATACTTAGAATCATAAAATGGCTGGGATTGGAAGGGATGTTTAAGAATCCATCTAGTTCAACATTCATCACGTGTTTGAGAATTGTTGAGGGATGTCCAGACAATTGACATTTCCATGTTGTATGTAAAGCAGCTGGGAAGTAGATTGGGTGACAACATACATTCATGCTTCAGAGAGGTAGAGCTCTGGTTGCCACACACACAGCACGAGGAACTGTCCAATCTCATGCTGCTTATGCACACCAACTAACCAAGTAAAACATGGCACTGTGGACATCACTGAACTTTCAACATAAAAATCTATAAAAAAATTTAAAAAAATGGTGGTGCTATCTAATTTATGATTCAGTGTCAGTATCACAACATAACAAGTTGTACTATGAATAATTTTAAATGCATCAGTTAGCTTGGAGGCAGATTTGCCATGTGCTAGAGATAAATGCTTTAAATGTTACTGTCAGTAACTGGCTAGGATGCTAGTATTGATAGAGCACCTGTTAAAAGTGTTCTGCTCACTCATGGAGAAGAAGCAGGGAACTTACAGTTTTGCTACATGAAGCTTCAATCCTGAAAAACAGCCTGCCATTGCAAAGGATAAATAAATTTTTAGAATGATCTGTTTCTTAAATATCATCACAATTTCTTTTCTCTCCATTTTTAAAGAAATCCACTAAGTACACAATTTTACTATTAACAGTGAAGCCAAGATTTCAGTCACATAAGTATATGGCTGTGCCAGAGAAGTAGTAGTTAGGACCGGAATTAGCTGTTTGGCTTGCAGACAGACACTGCCAAAAGCTATTGAAGTTACACTTAAAACTCCTAATAGATTTTCTTTTTAATTTTCGTCTTTTTCTGACCTAGATGTTTGGTCAACTTGTGTGACAGTTATGTTAGGCTGCATTATGTCAGCAAAATTAACTGGTTACAAATAGATAGATTCTCATCAAAAGAACAAAATCTGCATTTGTTCCTGAAGAAGAATTTTGCAACAGTACTCTCTTCAAATTATTGACAGATCCCCTGAAATGGAACCTGACACCTAAGTAGGCAAGCAGTAGAAAATGTGTTGGTAAATTCAAAATATTCATCATTGTAATAGATAAAATGCACTTTACCCCACCAAATAAATAAAAATTGCATTATAAGGCAGAACGGATGACATGGAAGACTGAAAACAAATGGAAAGAGAATAGAACAATATGCAAAAGCAAAAGACAGCAACTGGTTCTGTTGTTTTGTCTTTCTTTTAAAGGACATATTTAATGGATATTCCACACATATCACTTTATAATTTTGTAAGTGTTAATGGGTAAATCATAGGCCAGATACATAAATAATGAAAACAATATGGCCATTTAGATATGAAGTATATGTAAGTGATGACAAACACTGAGGGGCCTTATGACAGCCAGTAGGTTTTGAGATGCACTCTGCATGGTAGTATTTTTCTCTTGTTCAAGTGAGAGACTTTTCTACATATTAACAGCTGTTGGGGAAGTTTATTTTCTGCAAAGTTTTTATGATTAAGTAATGGTAACAGAAGGCACATCACAAAATCAGTTACAGCATATTTATTTCATGGTACCTCATTTACCGGGAGATAAGATCCAGTTTCCTTCTTGAGTGGAAATCTTCTATGGCTAGTGTTCTACTGCAATAAGTCCTTTTAATAGAAACTCTGTCCAAAAATTATCCACAAAGTGACCAAAGCAAAAGTGCACCAAGTTTTGCATCATAAACATGGGGCATTTAGTGAGAGAACATATAAAAATATTACTGTATCATATTCCCCAAAGAGTTCAAGTGAAAAAATTGCTTGCCAAGGTTGCTTGATGGCCCTGAGTCCTAAAAGAGTCAGATACAATTTTGTTAGAATCACCAAATCTTTCACCTGCATGATGGTATAACCTGATATATCCACATCTTACACTAGAGATCCCTTCTTTGGTGATGGATCTGTATTTTATTTTTTAACCATCTATTTCCAGCTGTTCAGAATATACTCTAAAATGTACTTGTCTAGACAGAGTGAAATTTTACTTCAACATACAATATTATAGTCTGTGTTCTTACCTGAAAGCAATTTGGAAATGCTGGTGAGACAATAGATTCCTTTATGAAGTCATGCACAGCTAGCTAACTTTGGCGTATTTGTAAGGTGAAATGTCACAGAAACTTTATGAAAAATGACCTATGTCCATGAGTGAAAAATGGCACAACCACTGGAAAGAGAGCAGTGGTCCACGGGGGTTGAAAGACTTCAGTTTTGTTTGGGCTTCACTATTAAGTGAAGATTGGCACTGACAGTAAGTCAAAATTTCTCAGCAACAGCTGCATCACCATGGGATAATCTAAGCCTGCTGTATTTGGCAACCTGAGCTAGAGTGACAACAAAAGCAAAGGGCAGTGCAACTGGGGAAAGTGATTTTAAAAGTAGGGTGACACATGAATCTTCTTATATAAAGTGATGATAAAGCACTTGTATATTATCCCTTTTTGCTTTTTGCTATAAATTCAAATCTTCAATTTTTATCAGAAATGTAAGAGTTGTTCCTTGCATGACCCTCAAGTATGTTCACACCTTTCTTTATCTTTTAGTCCTTCTGTATATCTCAAGTCTTCAAAATGTATCTGACAACAAAAAAAGTTCTTGTTTTCCTGCATCTTTGCTTCTATTGAGTGTTACATTAAAGTAATAAGGAAAGAATTCTGTTGTTTTTGCCTCAGGCTGATGTTGCAAACTCAGTAAAATGAGGGCTCATTATAAAATTTCCTGGTTTATTGTTTTTAGTGTTAAAGGAATCCAAATAATGTCAATGTGAAATATCTGCAGATCTGGGCTAAAAAAATATCCAATGAAATATAACAATTAAGATTCACATGCGAGTTTACCATTTCAGTATCATGAAACAATAGACAATTTCCAAATAATCCTCTTAAATAAGAGGATTCCTTATATAGTGGAAAAGCAGTGTTCCTGCTCAAGTGTTTACACTCATGAAGAGCAGTCAGTCCTGCACATCAGGGCAGTCAGGAAAGCTACACCTTCAGCAATGGCCCAACAGGCTCAAACAGCACACAGTACTATCTGGATAACACTTACAACTCAGTTCTTGGTTTTAGCTCTGAGTTCAACTCTACATTGGATGGATTAAACCCTGTTTGCTCTCAAAAAACCCATCCTGTCCCTCAGTGCTAAAGACAGTTTCATTCTTGTGGAGAATCCTCCAGAGTGAGAGGTGGGGAGTGTCTGCCTGCCGCCATCTGCCATGGGAACTTGGCTCAGTCAGGCCAGGTATTCCCTCTCTGTTTCTGTGACACAGAGGAGCTCTGGTCACTGAGGGACAAAGAGCTTTGGGACTCTGTCTGGCTGGGAATGCTGCCCTGACCTGTCGCACCTCCTTTCCAAACTTTATTGCCCAGACACCACCACCACCACCAGTACTCCTGCTGAGGGGCCAGGGTTTTCTGTGAGGAGCATTTACCCTGATCTGCCTGGCTCCTCTCTCAAGCTGTCCCATCTCCCCCACCACGGGCAGGGAGGCTTGTCCCTTGTTAGTGGTAAGGACACATCTGCACTAGCAGTGCTCCTGTGTCTGTGTCCATTTGGTCTCCACACGGCAGCTCAGTCTCAGACGCTTTTATGTCCTGATTTACTGGTTATTTATAGTGGTCCCAAGGAAAGGCTACTAGAAAAGGACTTACTGACAAATATAAAGTGATTGTTTATACTGCACTGATTGTATCAAATTCTAACATACTTAAGTTCCTTGCAAAGTATGTTTTCAGCAAAGTCCATGACCAGTGTGGCACCACTAAGATGTTCTGCTTCCACACTCATCTCTCTCCATGATACAAACTTGACTGTAGCTTTAATGGACTGCATAGACAATTGCTGTATGTAATATTGTCAAATGAATTATTTTTACTTAAAGAATAATAATTTAGAATCATATCAATATTTTCAGTGTTTAAGCTTGGTTTTTAAGTCTTGATTTAAACCTGTTTCCCATTCTGTTTCTATAGTTTTCTGTGCAGTTGTCTCACAACTGCCTTCCCTTAGGCTGTTCAGAAGAAGAGTGGTTTCAATCACTGAAGACGCTGGTCTAAATCTTAACAATCAAAGTCTAACATTTTCTGGAGAAGTGTTCAGTGTCCTGCACTGTTACAGCTAAGGTACATATACAGTTTCTGTGTTTTCAGATTTGAAAAGAGTATGTATAGACAGATGGGTAAATAAATATCTTTACTCACACTTTTTTGAGTTGCAATGTCCATGAAAAATAACCCTGTGGTGATTTAAGACTGAGCACCCTTATATTTTCTAAATTCTTTTAGCGTCTTATAAAAAATATTTCTTCTTCTTTTGTACACCTCTTCTTTTGTAGGATACAAACACAGCTGGTGAATCCTTTCTGCCAGTGGTAAGCAATGACAAATGTATCCAAACATGCAAGAGGATATTAGGACAGTTACTTCAGAATACTCCTCAGTTTTAAGGATTTTATAATTGTATTGCTTTCCAGATTTGCAATGCCTGCACAGCATGAGGAAGAGAAGGAAAGAACTGTACTATCTGCTGTCCCTTTTGGCTGGGCACTGATCCATTCAGAAAACTGACTCTGCACAGTGCTGCGTGAAGTCAGAACCACTAAGTTTACAGAGGCTCCAGAACAACTGAGACTGCAGTTTTGGTGATGCAGTGAAATAGGAAGGGCATAATTGATGAGATCAATTACTGATTATTTCTACTAGCAGGCAGGACAGTAGCCTGACAAGTGTATAACTGACTACAGCTGGCTTGGAGTACAGTATGGTGAGTAAAGTACCTGTGTAGCTATGCAGAGGTATGATGGATAAACAAAAACACAATGTACATTCTTAACTAATTGAAACACATCTTTTGGCACTGCATGAGCAGTAGGAGTAAAATATATGCAAGCTATCACTCAGTGAGGAGCATATTTTTCATATATTGGAGGAGCAGAAGACATTGGAAAACTCATGCCATTGTTATAACAATCCAAGCCATTGAATTCTTAATGGTTCAAGCCATTTGAATTTTTAGTAAAAATCAAGCCATTCTCTTGAAATCTGGCAACAATACCTAATATAAAATACATCACTAATTCTAATTATGACGAGATTATGAGAAAAAATAATCAGTTCCTGTAGCTGCAATCCCTGCCCTAAACTATCAAAGTTAAGCTATTTAATAATGAATCAAATTGAAGGCCCCTCCAGAGTTTCAGTTAAGTCTTTTTTAAATTAAGTTAGCAGGCTTACAGATTTCTGTTTGCATTAGTGAAGACTTAGCTTAATGTCACAAATACAATCCTAAATATCAGAAAAGCAGAGGACATTCAAGCCTGAGAAACTAAATCTGTGGGACCTCACTGCTTCTTTGAAACTACACTGAGAAATTTGACATCATTAGTTAAAGCTGCTGGTAGGTTTGAGCTAAGAAGAGAAGACAAACACCCACCCTCTAGAGTCACTTTCACAATTACACTTTTGCACAGAGTGTCTAGGTGTAGTAACTGCATATGGTCAATATTTATATATATATTTATATATAGTCATGCCAAAAAGTGAGTTACCATGGCTTCTATTGTGTGGGGTTGTGCTACCACAGGTTTCTACCTATCATAAGGAAGCACAGCTTTTATAGATGAACTAATTAGAACTGAAGTGTTTTCAAATATTATTGTTGCTATTTTCCTGTCTCCTCTGTTAAGCAAGCTCAATACAACATTTTACAAGAGCCTACTTCAAATACAGAGGTTTCTGAGGAAAACAAAAGAGAATTCTTAAGAGTGATGCAATTCTTTTAAGGCAAATTTTGTCATATTAGAAAGTCCATGGATCTAAAAAAGTAAGAAAGTATTGTCTGCAACTTTACACTAGTGTTTGACTAAATACTATCCCTCCAGCAGTTCAGGCTAAGTATTTTAATGACAAATTACATGTTTGATCCAAAACAAGGAAATACTTAATTTTTGCACTGTTTGAACTAAGGTATGTAAAACTGTCAGTGATTTGAGGACAGGATGTTAATGGGGAGAGTGTTTAGGAATGTATGCCTAAAAGTTCAGCAATAATTTGTCACATGCTTAAAAATTTCATCACATGAAATGTTCCTGTTTCTGTAACTGTTTGCTACATCAGCACAGCTTTGGCATTTTGTGTCAAAGAAAGATGCAACTAATATAATTGTTATATTAAAAAGATGAAAGTTCATGCGTACTGGGAAAAAGTGATCCACTCACTTTTTAAATATGCTTTTTCAACCCTCATTAATTATTAGTTTCCTAATCCTTCACATCTTGAAATCAACGACTTGAAATATTCTTCTTGCTAAATGATTCTTATTAGGAAAAATTAGTAATGTAGGAAAGAAGTTGCAGTACATAGCGAGATTATTTTGATCACTTGGTAGAGCAAGCACAGTCTTCTAGCCAATTTTATAGGCTGAAGATAAAGAGAGAGACATTTTTCTTTTAAACTTACAGACTATAGTCTCACTGGATATCAGCCACAAGAGATAGGTCATGTGGGCACTCACAAAACACCCAATCTTAATTAGTAGAAGAGACACCAACACACATCACATATCTTCACTCTATGTTCCCTTGGTTCTAACTTAAAGGCAGTGCAAATCCAAAGGCTGTAAAGATCTCTTCTTTCATACATAAACAATCTGAAAGACAAATACTTACTTCTAAAAAGCTAGGAAAATGTGCTCTCTGGTTAAAAGCTAGTCTTCTCCATTTTGCTTTTTTTTAGAAGATAAAGTTTCCTTCCTGTCAGGATACATAGCACTGCACATCAAATAAAAGTATAATTAAAAGGACAGTGGCAGTAGTGACAACTTAGCTACTTACCCAGCTGTCAAGTTTTACTTTATCTTCAAACTGCTGTACTTACAAAATTGCTGGAAAAACTGCATCACTTTACCTTCTAGTGAGTAATGTTTGCAGTGTTTTAGTTATCCCATCCTCATGCATCTTTTTTTGCCTGGCACTCTGGTTAAAATAAAGCTCTCCTATATGGTTTTCCAATGCAATTTTCCATTTTTACTAGTCTTTTTAAAAGGCATACTCTCTGTGGTAATGGTTTTAAGTGATTTACTTAGTGTTAGACCAGGGGGAAGAAATCCCCGTGTCTCCTAGAGCAGCCACACTTTTAATCAAATATAACTCATAAATCACATTTACAACTTTCAGAACTCAATCAATAAGATACTTTATAGTCTGTAAAAAATTTACCTGGAAAGTAGTAGAAGTACAAGAGGGATGTTACTGAGGGACCACACACATCGAGGCTCTGCACATTGTCTGTCTTTAGGGACTAAACTGCCAATTTTAACAATGACTGATTTGTCCCAAAACTCTAATGCATTTATAAGCAATGCATAGTTGGCTGATAATGAAGCATTCCAGGAGGCCATAATCAATAGTACCAAAGCAGAGTAAGTTTACTGTTCCACTTTACCCTGGTTTGGTGACTATTATTAATATTTTTCTCATCAAACTTTAGCTAAGGACTTTTGTTCTCTTGGGCAGAAGTTTGCATGGCTTTTCTCTGAAGCAATCTCCAAGTAAGTTACAGAATACCAAGGACTTCTCAATGCTAATTCAGTTACATGTCTTCCTGAAGTTTAATTTGCATATTTAATATAGCAAATTCTTCATCAAGTGTTTAATTTGTATACATAATACTGAAGAGTCTCCTGTAGCAAAAATTACCCTATTACACAGTACTTCATCTAGGACTGATACATAAGTCAAAAGTAAGTTCTATAAATTACTGCTCAAATATCTGCATAACGTCAATTATATAGTAGATAACTTTCTCATAATTTCTGGACCATGCATTAGAAAAAAAAAAATTAATCACCTCACATTAGATGCTTCAAAATATGTTGCCTGTTTGTATATTCCCCTAATGACTCAAACATAGTGTGTATATTTTGTATGAAGATTTATTTGAACTTTTTTCATGCAAGAGACACCAAAAAATTGTTGTACTCTATGCTAAGAGAAAAAACCCAGAGAAATATTATCTCAGCCTTTTGAAGATCTAATGACAGCAGCTTTCATGAAATATAAACAGATGCCTGCAGCTGTTGTATCAATATTCAAATTGAACACATACTCCAGTGATACCAGAGAGTGGTGGCTAAGAGACTTTGAAGTGACAGACTACTCAATAACAAGTTTTCATTCAGATGGAAAAGATCTTATCGGACTGAGTTCAGACAGCTTTGCCTTTCATTCCTTTTTGAGACATCTGCAGAAAGTACTGGCAAATATCTGGATGATTTCAGTTTTTGAAGCCAGAAGACTAGAACAAAACAGAATATGTGAGAGCTGTTAGCAGAATATGTGAGAGCTGTTACCAGCTCTTACAACACAGAAAGGAAAAAAAATAGAATATAGTACTGATACATTAAAACTTCGCATTAGAATGTATTTCTGTTATTACTTTCAACAACATAGATGGCAATTTTGTGTAAAGATAGATGACAAGTAAAGTGCAATCACAGCTCAGAAATCCATTTTCTAGCCAAACTGCAAGTGACTTTTAGTGTTAGCTCTATGAGGGATCATATTGTCACTCATTTAAGACGGTTCCATAGGCTGAAAATGTTAAATTAAGTTCCTAGTAGTGATGGAATCTTTAATAGGTTTAAATACTTAGCCTTTTAAATCAAAACTGCCAATAATTTTGCTTTAAGAGAGGATGGGAGAAATTTGTTTGACAAAAACAAACTCTCAAATAGTCAAGTTGGTAGCAGCCAAACAATCTTTGACCAAATTTAATGCCTAATTTCTCTATTTCAGTTTTAATAAGCTCTCTACAATGGAAGGTACCAAAACCTCACAGAAATCAGAAAGCGACTGACATATCTCTGTAAATAACATGAAAAGTATCCCTCATGCTGCACATCCTACGGCTTTCTGATGGACACAAGTGAATGTTTCTGATGTGTATAAAAAATTGTCTGTTTACAGAGCTGCTTTGTTTTGTGATTTGGAGATTCAAGTGGAATAGCAGAATGCTGAGGAGGGGAGCTGAATGGATTTGAACTCTAGAAAACAACTATTTGAATCCTACATGGCATCAATGTTTTAAGAAATAATTAGGGCCTAAATATATACACACCTAAAGCTATCTCCAAGTGTTTAAAAGATATGTTGTCATACAGAGCCTTTGATTTTCCACTGATGGTATGAGGAGAGTATGTCTGCTAAAGTTTTCTACACGGTTTTCTGTAGACCTGATGCGTAAGTCAAAGGAAATGTTATCTGGCTTGGGGTGGTCAGCTTCCAGACAAAACCTCTCCTCATACTCATGGAGAATATGGCATATAATAAAATTAACATATTTATTTATATACTATCATAATCAGAGTCCTCTGGCATGAAGTCATACATTAAAATGTTGACAATAACATATTTTTGGTATTCAGCAATTGGATAGACATACAGAGGCCTGTCTGCATGATCTTACACGGAAAAATACTGAGTAATTCAATTTCTATTCAAACTTGGCAGGGCATGAATCAGATCTGATCTACAAGGCATGATGCTGCACTAATGCACACAGATGGTAGTAATTCTGCCAAATGTGTGAATTCCTATGCTAATAAAATCACATTATTTATGATTTCTTCACACACTGCTTCAAGACAAGTGATTTTTCAGATAAAGTCAGAGCATGACCATCTGCCACTGATCATAAGGACATACATAGAATGGAGCAATCATGCAGCATCTGGTCAAAGTATGATTCAAAAGGCTAATGAGGAAACATAATCTGGAATATGATATGAAAAAGTTGTATCATAAAATAGACATATAGCAAGTCAAGTAACACTTATAGTGTTACACTATAACACTTATCTGGATTTTCTTTCATTGTAAGAGTCTGACATCTACCAAACCAGATAAACTCTGAATTTAGATTTCTCTCCAGAGAAATTACATATCAGAGCTTCTTTAGGTTTCTTAACATGTTGAATATATGTTGTGTATCCAACTTGTAAGATGATGTTTTCTCTTGTGTAAGCCAATCACCAAAGAAGGATAAAGAACCAAGATAAAGGTTTTTAAAAATTATTTGTGTAATCAGTTCCATTGAAACTGGAAGAAAGCACATTTATGTAATTACTAGACAGGCATATTTTCTATTAATAACAAAAAGGATTTGTTGCCAAGAATGAATTATGGATACATGATATATATGGAGAATGCTAATATAGGAAAATTTATATTTAAAAACTGTTCAGTGCAAATGAATCCTAAAGTTACTTTTTCCCATTAATGTATTAAATTTTAAAATCCTTGAGGAAAGAAATTTTCTTCTAGGAAAATAAAGAAGGAAGAAAAAGTCGCTGATGACATACATGCGACTGTTCCAGAGAAACAAAACTAAAAGCTTGTATTCTGTGAAAATGATGAATCAGATCCTCTGTGGCTGGTCTTAGGTACTGGGCAGTGGATTTAAAACTGTTGATCAGAAGTACCAGTATGCACAGTCTGACGTTTCTGTTGACAGGCACTGACAGAATGAGCATGTCTGTGCTGGCGGTTATGGACAGTGGGTTCGGACTATAAGAACACTGACTCTGTCTGGGTGATCTGCTAATCCTTTGCAGAAAAAAATGGATTTAGAATTAACCTTTGTGGAATATGATTGGTGTCAAATATGTTTTATTTGACAGATTCCAGCACCTGTAAATTCATAGAGCTTCCTGCTCTTCATGATATTGTATTAGCTTTCAAAGGCAAATGATCTGAATTATCAGACATCCCATGATTAGAAAAGGATGTAAATAAAAATCTCCTTGAGACAACCCTAGAAATTTGAAAAACCATCTAGATTAAGAATGGACAAATGAATTATTAATTAACAAGCAGAATCACATCATCACAATCCCACAAAAAAACCAAACCAAACCAAAACAAAACAAAAAAACCAAACAAACAAAAAAAAAACAAACAAAAAAGAACAAAACCAAAAAAACCAACCAAACAAAACTACAGAAGAAAATGCAGGAACAATTGCAGTGAGGGAACAGAATTCCAAGGTCAGGTCATAGAATGAGTCTGAGGCTAATTCAAGAATACAGGTGAACTTGATTTTTAGTCTCCTATGCCATTTAAAAGTACAGACTACAATAGACAATAAAATACATCCATAACTGGAAAATCAGTTTTTACAGAGCATGCATTGAGCTGCTTTTAATGTCCTGACATAGTCTGCTTAAACTGCTCCTATGGATAGGTTTTTGCCCTGTGAAATGACTTTAGGTTTACTTCGAGATAGAGGCAAAGATGCTCTTTTCACTTCTTTATCTGGGTTTTCTTTCTTTCTTCAAATACACTGTGTTGAGTGAGAAACAGTTGCACTCTTTGATTTGTGACAGTTCATTTTACCTTTCTTTCAGAATATTTGGCTTTGTTATTTCTTCCCTTACACTGAACATTGTCAGTGCAAGTACCCCTTCTACTGTTAATATCAAACAATTGAAC
Organism: Onychostruthus taczanowskii; assembly: GCF_017590055.1. NCBI lineage: Eukaryota > Metazoa > Chordata > Aves > Passeriformes > Passeridae > Onychostruthus > Onychostruthus taczanowskii. The sequence continues at coordinate 5,746,433 of NW_024500683.1, read as the reverse complement.
AGTTTGCTTCAGGAAGATAATTCTGCAATGCTACAGGACATCATCTCTCTCCAAAATTTATCTCTTTCAAGTCAAACTCTTTCTCATATAATCCAATTTTGTGAGGGTATTTTTTCTTTGCTACCTTTGATTCAGCTTTATAATCCACTATGTATAGCCAAAGAAAACTATTTTTGTGGTCTCTGAGTGATTCAGTTAATCTCAGTATATATGTACCCTTCCTCCTTAAACCCTTTCCTTTATCCTTATTGTAGCTCTGATGTGACATGTGCAGAGAGGATCAAGTTAAGTTGGGTGGTGGATTCTATTCTCTGCTGTATCATATGTGTGATGGTCGAGTGGTCACAAAAACAAGGAAAACAAGCAGCAAGCTCCTGCAGATTTCCAGAGAAGGGCTTGTGGAACCATCAGAACAACAAAAAGTACAGGCCATAGATTTTATGGTCAAAGAGAGAATGAATAAAGCACAGTGATTGCTAGTGTCAAATTGTAACACAGGTATTTGGATATACTTTCTGAAATAATCTGTCTGATACCCGTGACCGTATTCAGCTTTTTATTCAAATTCTCCAATTATTTCCTAGCATTGTCTCTTTAGGTGGTGTATATGTTAACAAAATTTCAACCCCAAATTGTCATGGAATTTTTCCTTTCCACTTAACCATTTTTACCACAAAAAAAAAAAAAAAAAAAAAAAAAAAAAAAAAAAATCACAATGGCTGCTAATGAAATTGAGCCCCTTGCTTGATGTGATAGTATATTGGCTTTCATAAGCCAATGCTCTGCATGATCAGACATCCCAGGGTTGGAAAAGGAAGTAAATAGGACGTCACAATACTACACAGGGAAGTGTTAACTGGAAAACTCACTTTTTCCAAAAAAAACCACTGTTTTTTTTCTACACATGTTGTCCAAACCCATTCATATTTTCCACAAATAAAGAAAGAAACTCCATAGTTCAGTCTTCATTCAGTGATGATGTTAGGGAAACATTCAAGGACTTTTAAGAAAAACAGTCCAAATAAGACTTGGAATAATATTACTAGTTCTGAAATTGCACCCAGATTTATACCAGGAAATACTACCAAGAATTAACTGAATTGAGATTTTGTTTACTAAGTATTATCTCATTTTCAAATTCACTTTCATTATTGTTATGAATAAAAAGTTATCTATTTTTTTTAAGGTTCAGAGTTAAAACCAGTTGGACTGGTTGCTGTTAAGTTAGCTTCATTGTTAAGAGTTCTTCTTCAATTGCCCGTTAATGGTTGGTGATTTAGCCATTGTCCTCCTGATGCTTGCCAGGGAGCAACACCTGGATACTGCAGAACCAGGAGAATGGGAGTGGCATCAGACCTCGTATGCAGATGAGAAATGCATTGCACCAAATCTTCCAGTTTTCCAGGAAAACCCCTAAAAACAACGAGCCAACGTAGAATTAGGGGACCTAGGTGATGTCTAAGGATGGGCGCATAGTCCAGTGCCTGCTTGGATCCTTTTTGCTTCTCACCCTAACCTCAAAGATGTTAACTAGGGAGAGGGCCTGAAGAAAGGAGGAATCTGCTAATCTCCCGTGAGGACGCAGTCCCCAGCTCTGCCTGCAGACCAGCGGACAAAGCTGCTTCATCCTCCTCCTTCGTGCCACTCCTGGGAGCAGCGGCAGCATGGGTGCGACCCGTCGGTTTCTCCCCACCTGAGCTGAATCTCTTTAATAAAGGCATTAAAAAGGAGAAAGATCTCCTGCCCATTTATTTCAATTATCAATTATAGATAACCACAGAAAATAAATTATGTGTCAATAGCACACAAAACCAAGAAGAATATTGCTGCTAAGCATTCAGTAACACACCAGCAGCAAAGAATCTCGTTTTCACTTTCACTTCGAATTTCACCCACATTCCCTACTAAATGGGGTACACAGCAATTCTACTGACCTGCCTTCCCCACCACAGGAACCACTACAAACCCCTGTAGCCACAACCACAGTAAGCACCTTTATCACAGAATGCATCTCCTGCCGACTCATGCCAAATGAGCGGGTTATTTCAGAGGAATGCTACTCTAGGTGGGTGCTGCGTGGCCCAGACTGCCTCTGAAAGCAGTGTAGCAGATGGTACACGACATGCTCACATATGCTTTGCTGCATCTGTAAAATTAACTTAACTTTTAACTAGTTAATTAAACTGGTCTGGACTGGAAATAAGAAATGTTTTCCACGTAGCTAGATTAGAAAAGGAGTGATGCAAATTTGTAACAGTGGGCACACACTAGGAAGGAGACTTCTGCCTGATACAAATCAAAGAGTGACTCGGCCCTGGTACCTGGACTACCGTGTCTGCTTCTGGGCTCCTCAGTATAAGAAAGACCAGGAGCTACTGGAAAGGGTCCAGCAGAGGTCACAGAGATGATTTGGGATCTGGAGCATCTCTCTTATGAAGAGAGACTTCAAGAGCTGGGTCTGTTTAGTCCAGAGGAGAAAAGATTGAGAGGAGATCCCATAAATACATATAAATATCTCCAATGCAGGTGTCAGGTGGATGGTGCCAGGCTCTTTCTGGTGGTGTCCAGTGACAGGATGAGAAGAAATGACCATAAAAAAAAACCCACAGGGAGTTTCATCTCAACATGAGGAAGAGCTTTACACTGAGAGTGGCAGAGCACTGGAACAGGCTGCCTGGGGAGGTCATGTAATCTCCCTCTCTAGGGACATTCAAAAGCCACCTGAGCATGTTCCTGTGTCGCCTGGTCTACGTGACCCTGCTTTGACAGGAAGGTTGGTCTGGATGATCTCCAGAGGTTTCTTCAAAGCCTAAAGGTTCTGTAATTCTGTGACAAAGAAATTGTCAAATAAAAGACAATAAAAATGTCCCTTTCTTTATACTGGGGCTCAAAAAAAAGGACATGCTGAGTCAGCTTCTTTTATTTCTGCTCACACTGCCCTGGGGAGGTTGGCAAGTCAAAAAGGACTGTAAAAGCTACAACAAAAATGAGGGAGAATAAACAAAGAACAAATGGTGGCAGGAAAAGATACAAAACATTTATGAAGTTGAAATATAGAGATTCTTGTGTTTTCTATAAATATACACAATAGCATATAAATAGTTTATTGCTATTTGGGAGAACAAAGCCAGAAAATAAGAAAGGATATAATATAGTATTATGGGGTCTGTAACATAACAGTAAGGAAGAAAAGAAGAAACAGTATTGGTCAAGGTCAGTAAGAAACATTTCTGGTTTCAAAAAAGAACCTACTTGTAATGACATTTCCCAGTATTGTCATAGATGCTTTCGGCATTTTTCTCCTTCACTTTTTGTTTTTTAGTAGGCAGATATTGATTATAACTTTCTAAAAGACTCATGAATCAAATATTTAGGAGAAAGACACTTTTTGTAAGGGGAGCACCTTTTAGAGCGGAAAATGAAAATAGCCATGTTATGAGCAAAAAATCGTGGCATAGATAAATGAAGATATTGCCGGAACTTATAAAAAACTTAATGTCATAGAGAGTGACTAAGCCTTACTGATTATTACAAGTAAGCTTCAGCACTACTCACAGAGTCCTGTATGTTTTTGGCAAGTTGTTCATGTGAAAAATAAGCTACAGCAATATAATAGGAAAGTATTAATCTACTGCTTCTGAAACTGTGACAATGCAGCAGGATTTCAAAATTCTGCTACTGGAGCCAGAAGAAAGAATAAAGAATATTGTGGTTCTGGAAATGCAGCAAACATGTGGTGTATTTTTCACAGGTAACAGAAAATGCAAACAGGTGCAGGGGTTGGTAAAGCTCCATTTGAAGTCTCCTTTTAGCAACTACAAAGTGGCAGGCATTCCCTGCTCTGAGATAGGATGATTAACACTGCAAGCTGAAAGAGTTTGTGGAAAAGGCAAATAAAAAACAGTAATTTTCTTCCTCAGAAAGTTCTGAGCTTTTATTAGCACTGCTGTGACAATTTTTTCTTTATCTTTTTAAGAGAACTTCAGCTGGATTAAGTACAATGCCAATGACTACTTTTCTTTATAACTGCTCATTTTATTTTCTTGTTCTGGATTTGTATTTAAAAAATATTTTCATTGTTCAGCTGCCCTATCACACAACCTCACAAATCTGTCCTCCCTGCTGTTAAGTGCACAGTAGTAATTCTTTCATCCTCTTCCCCACTTCTTTTCTTAAATGTTATCAACATTTTAGCATATCTATCTGGGACCAAAGGCTTAAGAACCTTTTTAATGGACCTAAAATCCTAAACAAAGAAAAACAAACAAATAAACAAGGCCCCAGCATGCCCCTTGAAACAAACACATTTTGAGCCAATATTTTGGATCAAAATGTTCAGTTCTGACAAAATTTATTTTCACTGTTCCTTTTAAATCTTTTGCCTCCCCAGCATCTCTGGATAAATTTTAGACCCACAAGCATCAGTGGCTGCATTATTCATGGGAATGTTCAGGCTTTAAATCTGGGCTGACATTCTTTCTCTTATTCTCAATTGCACTTGGTTGGTCTCCAGAAATGTCAAAAAATGGGAGAGTGCTTCTGATTATCCAGAAATAAATTTCATATTCTCAATTCCTCTCTTGAGTCTCTCTGAATTCAGGAAGAAAATTATGCAGTCTGCTGGATCTCAAAGAACAAAGAATGAAAGGTCCCTTCATACTCTATTTTTTTACTGCATGGAAATTCTTGATTTTTTCTGCATCTTTTCTCTACATTAATTTTTTTATGAGTGGTATAAAATGCTTTTATATCAAGGGAAGAATTAATTTAATAGGAGTTTCTGTAAAACTCCTGTATAAGAATCTCTAAACAGAGAAGGCTGTGTAGCAATTCTACAATGCTTTTAGCTAGACATTTGATGAAGTTCACGTGTATTTAGTAAGAACACTCCCACCTTATGTATTTTTTCCTATTACAACAACAACTCCATAATTTATACCTCAGACAAACCTCCAGAGATAAAACTTCTAAATTTTGCAACTGTGCTGCATAAAACCCAAACTCAGTAGTATACTCCCTTTAATACAAGAAAATGCACATGAAGACACAGATGTACAAGAGGGTCTGGACTTCTGCTGTCAAATTCTAAAAGAAACTTAAAAATCTTGTGGCTGTACACATTGTACACATTTTACTCATAGAAATATTTGATTGATTTTTGCTCTTTATTTTGCTGACATTCACCAGTTGCTGAAGCCAACTGTACATATGAGTAAAAAGAAACAGCCATTCATTTACAATTTCCATAAGATAATATTAAGAATAAGGCCACATGTTGGAAAACAGCTTTGGCAGTCGGATGAATCTATAGTTTTCCACTTTGGTTGGTAGAAGCTAATAGGGCCCTTGTCTTTCCTTTTTTTTTTTTTTTTCCCCTGAGTTTTATTTTTCATATTTGCATATTTTCTATGGTATTAGATAGCCAAGTGTCTTTTACTATTTGCTTATAATACAGTAGTGTGATTTTTGTCTTGTATAGGGCTAAAAAATCCATTAAATAGAATTCTTGATGCAGAGAAATACAAGACACATAGGAAATTTTTTCATTTGTGGAAGTTGTTGTTTGAATTACGAATTTACCAGAGTATCTGTTAGGGCAATGTATCAATCCTTTGCGCTGTTTGATGAGGTATTCACTATTTACAGTAATTCCACTAAAACACAAGGAGCCTATACATGCTGACAAGTTTTGAACCTCTCCATGTTCTGCACAGAACTTATTTACATCCATGTAGAATTTAGGTATATAAGTATATTGTGCTACTATGAAATTCACCTTCTGAATCCTAGATTTCCTGGGTAACTAAAATGCTAAATCACTAAAGTGTTTTTGCTTGCCTATATATTTACTTGATAATTTTATCACCACAAACTGTTATTACAAAAATATGAGGAAAGTAAAATGGTAGAAAGAAAATCAAGATTTTATTTGACATAAAAGAAGTGGCTTCCTCAGAAGGAGTTAGGAGGCTTGAGGAGCCTCACAATGGTAACTTCCTAACACCTATATTATAAATTTTCCTCCTCTTTAAACACCAGCAGTTTAAGATTTTATGTAAATGCAGACACCAGTGTTCCATGAAGATGCACGAAAAAGAATGTGTCAGGCACCCTTAATTAGAAATAATGGGGGGGTTTCATGATTGAGTCAGAAATTTATGCTTAGGCCAGGAAACAGCAAAGCCATTTTCTCTTTAGCCACATTGCTCAAGTAGCCAACATCCTTCCAAACTGGCCACTGGCCTTGGGAGATGGCATGAAAGGATTGGCCAGATGACATGGTCCTGAGCAGGACACTTTACTGAAGTCCCTAGAGAATCCTGATGTTCACTCCACTCTCTCATCTAGCTGAAAGTTCCTGAGAGTGGTCTGGGAGCACACCCACAGCTTCACATCTTGTGTGAAGGAATGAAAATCCCTGTTTTCAATCACAGCATTCTTGAAATCAACATGTCAAGGTAGTAAAGCATATTGTTATCCTAACTCAGTACCACAGATAATTTCTAACTAACTATTAAATTAACCTTGCACACACAATCTTCTATGTCTCTTTCTTACATGTTACCTAACAAAGCTCAAAACCATTATTTAATACCTCACCTGCTTTATTACACAGTATCTCCTGGGGAACAACTCAGTCAAGTGTAGAAAATAAGCATTGCCAAACTGACAGGGGAGACACAGCATTTTTGCAGATGACTTGATTATCAGCAAGTTAGCACAACAGAACAAATGGTTTCAATTCAGGAGTTACTGAAAGAAGCTTTTCCCAGAAAATGCCATAAATGGAGAAGTAAAGCAAGAAAAAAAGCAAGTGCTTGTCACTTACATGACAATGATTACCTTCAAATGAAAAATTACTCAAAGGACTGGGACATTGCAGCCTAATACATTGCAAGCTTTAGAAAGAACCAACTTTATATCAACATTTTCAAGTGGAAAATGAAGGGGAGAAAGCTTGTTCCCTGCAGATTGTAAACACACCATTATTTCATTTCCTGCTATCTGTTGCCCAGAATAGAGTTTGTTATCAAATGGTTACAATTCTCATAAAAATTATTATGGCAAGAAAACATTCATCCACACACATTAAAGAAATAGTGATTTACAAGCCAAATGCTAGAAATGGTAAAATTTCACAGGTCTGGTCCATGTGATGAGGAGACATAGATTTTTCTACTGCTTTTATAAATTGTTTTTTTCCAGAAATGTTCATTAATGCAAATCCTTATAGCAAAACGCTACAGCTATCTAATTTTTAATGAAATCCAAATAAAAAGAAGCAACTTTAAACAACACTTAAAAGCAATACTTCTTATTTTAAATGGCTCATGACTGGATGTGAATGGATGTGAATAAAAGACAGAGGATGTACTAGCAAACTGACAACTCTACAAAATTTTTCTATAATTATTAACTTTTTTTACCACAATCTTTGAAAACAACTTATGCCCAACAGGCTCCATAGTCTATTTCATAGAACAGACTTGTGAAATATATATTACATCTCTGTTAATAAGAGAACCCTATAGCTCTACAGTACAGCATAGAGCTCTATATTATATGCTATAGCAGTAGACTCTACAGATGTTCCAGAGCTCATTGGTTGTGGGTAGATGGCAGCTGCAATCATAAATAACTTTACAGACATTGGGACAGCAGTTTTTAAGACTTTGTTGGTGCTTTGAAGAGCTTTTTCCACATCTCAGCTCTTTCTGATTATCCTCCCTCTAGGTATAATTAAGATTTAATCACATATTTAGTCTTAACAATCATAGAAAACTATTACATCCCTTTACAATTTCATTAAGTTCTCTGGAGGGATTTGAGATGCAGGTTGATTTTAAGTAATAAGCTTATATGAGTGACCAAACAAGTAACAGAATGGAGAGATCCTAAATCAGGGTCTGATGTAGTGGAATGCCTGCATCCCGAACACAAATGCCATGAATCACAGAGGTTCCTTATGCTCCTAAAATTAAATATATGTAAAGCTCACACGCTTCACTGAATCTGGGACATAATATCTAAATTGGATGAAAATGAAATATTAAATTGTATGAAAGCTCATACTGACACTTGTTTCTGTAGTGGCAAAATTCTACAAAAATGTTCAGGAGAGCATAAGAAGGATTAGCCTAAAATTACTTTACCTCTTCCCTGTGAGCTCAGTTTCTTTTCCCTGAAAATCCTGTTTTTCTTTGGTTTCAAAAACACTTCAGCAAATTAACCCACCTTAAAATAAAACTGATAGAACAAGATGCAATTGGATTGGAGATATTTCAGACATCTTGAAAAAGTTTTGTGAGCAAGGAGGGAAAAAAGCAAGGACCATATGCTAAGTCCAGGTGACTGAAGCTAATATGATTACTCACAGACACAGGGTATTATAAAGTGTTAACAAGTTACACTTTACAAGGTTTACATTGTCTGATATCAAAGTGTACAACTATATCCTCAAGTGAAAGTCCAGAGAAGAAAATTAATTCATACCATTCTCTTTTGCATTGCTCACCCAAATTATATTTCTGTTGAATTATATTGAATGGAACAGATTGTGGGAATAGCTAGCTATTTCCTGTGAAAATTGCTATAATCTCAACTAATGTATCATATCCAGCATACAAAGCTAACTACTGGCTAAATCCTTGTTTGTTCCTAACTAGCCTACTGTGTTAATTTTCAACCCCATTCCCTAAAAGAAATAAGACTGAAGGGAAACCTTACTACATTTTTTCAAATCTAGTCCAAAAGCTAGAGTTCATTTGGAAGTTCTACATACACAAATACCAATTGTGGGACATCAATAGGTATCTCACAAGTCTAGACATATGCTGAGGTTAATGACATCACATTAATGACTCTGGGAATTTATAGAAATCTCTAAACATTATTTTTTTTCCTGCTCACAGAGTCTTACAAGGTATGAATCATTTTGAAGAAGGACAAAATGAGTGAAAGAACCCTTGAACCCTGGAAAAACAGAGGTTTTGGGGTAACCATATACCATTTTTTCTTTCTGGGTGCGTCAAACTGAAACCTGAATGTGTAGATGAAAGTGCAATCTTCTTTCCTTAACCTCTTGATATCATTTTCACTGGCTCACTTTTCTTTTTGATGTAAAATGTCACAGACTTGTTTTAAATCATAAATAAACAGTATAAACGTTATTAAGGAGATAAATAGTTCTACTAGAGACATGAGATTTTTCTAAATATGGCTGAAATAAAATAAATTGGACCAAATACATTTCTTTTCAAAGGCAAAGACATAAAGACAAAACTCCTGGTAGTTGTCTGAGATGAATTATGGTAGTCACTGACACAAGCTAGAAATGTTTAATTAGGAACATCTAGAAAAGCATATGTAAAAGAAACTTCTAATGTTCAGGGTGATATTATCAAGTATTTCTCAACAAATCAGGAATTCAACAAGTGTATCCTGGGGAACAAATGTCGCAAAGTCTTTAGTGTGACTGTTCCAACCTAAGTGCCTGCAACAGCCTTCCATTTTACTGCTAGTTTTGCAGCTTTGTCAAAGGAGTTGACCTTTAAGTAATGTACAAAATATACAGAGGCAACAAATGAAATTCAACAGATTTTCTGGTTTTAACACATGACATTTAAACACACTTTTTACTGAACAATTTATAAAACTTTTACAGAATACTAAATATTTTTGAGACTTAAAAAATGTTAATCTTATAATTAACAGTCAAGGATATACTATCTTCACACATGCAAGACACTGATATTCCAAACTATTGCTATGAACTTTCCAGTAATACACCACCATCTGCTTTCATGCTAAAGCAGAGCCATAGCAGTTTTTTCCACTCGTGAGGGAATTTCACAATGAAGCAGATAACACAGCTTAGCTAATAAAGAAAGAACAATACATTCAATGTTAAAGTAAAAAAACTTATTTATGCAGAAAGGAAAAATAAAAATGGGCAGTGCAGAGTACACTATCTACCCTTCATACCCTATCTATAAAATCCTCCCTTTCTATTGGATGAAAGCACCCATGTAGCACTCACCACTGAGTAATGAAGATTAATTTTATGTGACAAACATATTTTCTATGCTGCATTTTAATAAAGGTTTAAAGTACATCTCGTACTAACTTCTAATTTCCTATTAACTTTGGTAATTTGTGATTAAAAAAATTGAAAAATTGAAGTAGTGAAAGCAGTATTAAAGGGAACAGAGGCCTCAGATGGTTGCCCTTCCATTCTCTATACTATATCCTCATTTTGGCCTTGGGTATATAAGCAGTGTTGATAACTTCAGTTGGAATTTGGCAAATACACTGATTGGTATGTATACTTTTCTATTTCCTTAGAAAAATGGAGATAGACTTCCATTTTTCAAAAGTGTAATTTAGTGATATTTCAGAGGTATCTTCTTAGAGTAAGTACACAGTGTATTTAGATACACTGCTATGGTCTAATATATACATAAGGACAATTATGACTTGAATGTATTTCTTGTAAGGGTAGAACAACCTGCTAGAGCTTACTAGTTGAGGAACAAATGAATAAAACCAAGAAATTGCATTTAATAACACTTAAGTTAAAAGAGATAACTGATAATGACATTCACTTGCTCTTTCTCTCAAAGGTGTTCTTACACTCTGTAACAAAAACAGTTAGCAACCCACTAAGTGTATCTTACTGTAGCTATTAAATCAACAAATTCATCCATTCTAGTGAGTCCATGATATCCACAGAGGGTTTTTATGTAAAACCCTGTGTACCTCATGTGCACTGTTAATATGCCAGGTAAGTGTACAATGAGTTTCTTGCTGAAATTTAGTTAATGGTAGGTAAAAGGCAGATCACAAACATGTTTAATGAAAATATATTGCTGAAATGTATAGGTGTACATAATAGCACATTATAATATATCACAGGTATCATTAAGGAGTGAAGAGAAAATTTCCTTTACTGTCATAAAATTTCTGTATTGCATACATGACAATTTACTTTCTCCATGGGGAAGTCTATGTTAAATAATTATAAAATTATTTCAGATGTTTTTATATCCTGTAATTATGAGCTCTCTCTAGATTTCTTGAAGAATATTCTTGATATTCAGGTATCTGAATATCAAAGGTTTATAATCATAGTTCGGTTGGCCAAATCCTGGTTTCATTAGACTAAATTATCAATCTCATTGAAAATTTAGTATTAAATAAGATCACTCTATGCTGTAGTTACTTTTCAGCTACTAAATACAGGATCCATCAAGACATATTCTGATCTACATAAAGATGCAATGTGACAGCATGAGCTCTGGGATGCAGCTGCCCCAGTGAGCTCCCAGCCATTGAACATGTTCAGATACGGCAGCCCTGGCTTGCCCAGGATCACTAGCAAAATGAGGAGTTCCCTGTATTGAACAGAGGGTTTTAGAGGGTAAAAGCAGAGCTCTGTGAAAGGAGAACTTAATTCATTTTCCCCACACAAAAAAAGAAAAGAAAAGAAATGTTATTCTTCCAGTGCTAGAACTATTAGACAAGCTATGTGGAAATAATCTCTGTTAATATCTCAACATCATGTAAGCTGCAGGAAAGCCAAAGGCATCTCTTCCACTTTTAGGAAAAAAAATAGATACATAATGGAAACTGGGTGTTTGGCCATTAGAAGGATGATATTGTTGTACAGCTGAGGCTATATTCTTCAAAGGATCTCCTTGTTTCAGGGTTTCTTTAATTTCTTCTATTCTGTTTTATTGAACGGAATGGTAACTGCTGTACCCTATGTAGAGTCAGTCCTAACAATCGGAGATTTGGTTACAGCTGTGAATTAGTTCAGATTCTGTGAGGCCTTGGTGTGTAACTCTGAGCTTCATATAAAGTGTTTGCAAGTTCTATTCACAGGGTAGTTAGACAAAACAATCCTTTTCCACCTTGAGAACCAAGGACAGCCATTACAGCCTCAGGCCGAAAAAGCATAAACAACAGCAAAATGAAGAGAGCAAACTGCGAGGATGGGACTTCATAACTTGAGGCTGCAATTGGACAATTAACCCCAATAAGCTAATGGACCAAAACTTATAAAAGTGTGAAACCTCATGACCGGTCTTCCATTTTGTGAACATTTTGGGTCCACCTTGAGTGTAGCCCTGGCCAGGCCCTTGTGCTGGGCAAGATGCTTCCTTTAAGGACATTGAATAAATATCTACTTTATTTTTTAACTCTGTCTAGTCTCTGCTCTATGTCAGCCTCTCTAGGCATCCACAAAAGGCCCTCGGGGGCTAACAGATCAGCCATAATCAGACACTGGTGGAAGGAACCAGTGGAGTCCCACAGAGTGGTTATGCACACATACTGATATGGCCTATTATCACAGAATGTCTGTCAAACTCCTGCTTAAATTGAACATTGCTCACTTCTGGCATAACCCTAGCAAAAAGCCAGAACCTGCCCTCATCCAAAATAGCACAGATGATGCTGATAAAGAGGATGCCAACTGCATTATTTGGAACACAGAAGGAAATTCTGGCACATGAAATGTATGTAAATAAATAAATAAACTTTATTGAAATGTTGAAAACACTTAATTGAAGCACTAACTAAATATTTCATGTTTTATGAAAACACACTTTTTTAGTTTCATTATTTCATGTTGCAGTTTCCACAGCTGCAGTGTATTGTAAGCAAGCGCAAAGAGTATGCCCAGAGACTAAATATGTAGAAAATACTCATGGGACTAAATTTTAACACTGAAAATGTGCAAATATATGCTTTATTATAAACTTGAAAAGGCTACATGGTAAAATAGTCTCTGATATCTAGAGAAAAATGACAATTTTTTTTTTTTTTTGAGCTGACAGTGACTGCTTTCACATATAGTGAGTGCAATGACCTATTTTTAGACAGTAATACAATGTGATGCTAACTCACACACACTAGCAGTCTAGCAAGGGCATTCTTAATTCTAGTTGCTTTTACTTCTTACCGTGGGAAGTTCATTAGGAGGATGATACAGTTATATAACTATATTCTAGACATTTTTGGTTCTTTTCCTGTACACCAGTAGTGCCATTTAGTGCTATGAGAATTATCTACTGCAATTCATTAACCACAGTACCTTAAAAGCTAAAATAGTTTTTGAAGCCAGCTATGAAATTTACTCTAAAAAAGAACTTTCTGAAAAGCAATAATGAAAAGCAATTATAATTACAAAACAGAAATATTGATCAGTTTGCCTTATAGCCTTGATTCATTTTACAAAGAAACCAAAATTACTAAAAGAATTATTTTTTATTCAAATTCTAATTATGTTTATTTGATTGATCTGTGCTTTATGTGCAACTGTAGTAGAAGTATAAATGAGTTACAGAGAAAAAGAAAAGCCTTTTTCAACAAAGGGTCTGATACAGTGATGGAAAAAACCCAGTCTGTAAAAATGGAAAACATAATATTTCAAGGAAGTCAACTTAGTTTTGTCCCAGAAATAAGAACACTGAAAATTATGCATTGTTCACTACAGTTTTGCAGAAATAATGCAATTTTTTTTATTAACTCAAATTGCAACCCTTAGGAATGTGCCTGACTGATATCACCAAATTTACACTGCATGTAAGTATTATTCGAATTACCTCAATGAATTTGCTCCTCAGTTAACTAAAAGTAACTGGCATGAAAAGCAGAGAAATATGACAATCAATACCTCTTTTCTCCCTTTTCATCTCCAAAGCAGAATAAGACTTTCATTTCATAACCAATGGAGAAAAAATTAATCACAATTACCTTTTTCACAGAATCGCCCAGTGAAGTGTAGTGGGCAGTCACACTGGAACGAGGTGGCCCCAGTAGGTAGAGAGAGAGGGTGACAAGTTCCTCCATTATGGCACAGTCCTTCCTGGCACACAGATGGAAATGCAGGAGAAATCAGAGAGGGCATACCAGGGTCAGGCAAGTGAGGCACATCAGAAGAAACCACAGGGAGTGCTGTTGATAGACGTGTGGGTACAGAGATTCTGAAAGGAGAGACAACACATCAAAACAAAAAAAACCCCATGAGATCTAATTTTGGTACTGCACTTAAGCTTCAATTTATATTAGTTTGTTGTTTTTAAATAGAAATTCAGACTATACTTAAGAAATATGAATACATAAGGAATTCCCAAATCTAGTCCCCATCCAGAAAACTAGCAAAAACACAGTGAAGGTATTTTTTCCTGTGAGGGGGCAAGGAATAGCCTTCATGTCAGAAGCACAGTTTTTATGTGCTCTCAAAATTCATTTTTGGTGGATGTCAACAACAGTTAAAAAATAAACACAGGCTTCACTTATTAAATAACTCATTGCCTGAAGCTATGAAAACTTGTAAAGTAGTTCTATAAGAGACTTCCATACAAGTTGATAAAGCATGAATAGCAGAAGGCAAAAAGCTGTAGTACAGAAACACAGTATCTTTTAACTCACAGAAGTATTGGGGAGAAAGGAAAAAGGTGACAAAAAAGAGAGATTTTTTGGTTTAATATCACCTGTTTGTCAACTCTATTTTAAAGAAGCCCATATATTGGCTCCTGCTGTGCTCTTTCCTTTCTCTTTGGCACCTGCTCTTGTATCAGCTAAAACTTTTGCTTCACCATGTTCTAGAGTTGTATGTCTTAAAAAGAAGCATTGGAAAGTGATGATACACTGTTAGATGGCAACTGCAGAAACAAGATAGGTGGGGATGCATTCAGTGTGACATTACACTCACCACTCCATGCATCTGTCTAGCTTCTTCTTAAGTCTAGCTTCCAAATATTTTACATATCCCATTTATATGAAAACTGATTTTAATAATTTATTTTTTTAAATCCATATTTTAGAAAGTGCGAACTTCATAATATTCTGAAAAAACTCTGCCCAACATAACACATCACAGGTAAATAAGTTGTCTGTTAAAGTCACTATTAAAAATCTGCTCCTCTAAATTATCAAAATCTGCTCCTCTAAATTATCAAAACAGCAAAAAAAAAAAAAAAAAAGAAAAAAAAAAAAAAAAAAAGGATACATGAGCAGAGGCAGTTAGGAAAGAAAAGGAGGTGGACAGAGGAAGGAGATAAAAATTTCAGGGCAAAGTAAATATGTAAGGGGATAAAGGAGGTGGACAGAGGAAGGAGATAAAAATTTCAGGGCAAAGGGGACCCAAACAAAGGCACAGTAACTGAGAAAGGAGTGGAGCCTGGGGAAGAACAAAAGGGATGCAGGGCTTATGTGGCTTATGTAAAAAGAAGATGTGCAGGGCCATAACAGTAAAGAAAATATTAGAATGGACACTTAAGCAGGGATGCATCCAAAACACAAAATAACCAAAATGCACACACTGTGGTGCTTAGCAATGAGGATTTCAAGGCAGCAATCTACTTTATTTGAGAGAAAAGTATCCAAAAATATGGCAGTCATCAAGGTGGCTGAAAATAAATCCTTAAAAATTTTTGAGGCAGAGGACTTGTTAAAAAAAAGCTTGAAACTTTTAGAAATTAAGTGACTTACTGTTTATTTCCATTTAGATGAATTGAATAATAACATTTCCATTTATATAAATACAATGAAAACAACATAATTGCTGAATTTATAACAATACTTTTCTCCTAAGGGAAATAACTCTGTTGAGCTTCATGTAGGCTGTTCCATTCAAAGCAGCATTAAGGGTGCATTAACATGTGTTATCTTCTACCAGCAAGCAGAGCAATTCTTCTATTTGCTAGCACAGCAAATTAAAAATGCTTAGTCACCTGCTGGGATTACAATCTCTGATTAAATGTAAATAAACCAAAAATCTTAATTTTGTCCCCAGGCATAACCTAAATGTTGTAGAAACTCTGAACTAATAGCAGGTTTACGTAAAGATTTAGACATTTACAGGATAAATTTTTTGGGAGCAATTACTGGTATTTGTTGATTTTTCGGTTACTCCTGAAAAAAAAAAATAGTCCACAAAAACTACATAAAACCTGGGGAATTAACACAGTATAAACTAAGCTCTCACTACTAGCTATTAGAGAGACCATTTTTCTAATGACAGATAAACCTATCTGACCACTGCAAAATTTACTTCTCTGAACCTGGTCACAGCTACTGTCAGGGGTAAAATGCTGAACAAGAGGGAGAGCTGTCTGACTGGCAGGTGCATTCTTGTCTCTGCTGAAAGCACAGATTTCCAGCTGTGGAAGTTTCACATCCCCTTTCTGATGGGAAGCTACTCTTTTTCTCTAAAATAGAATCACAGCAGTGTGCTTTAAATGAAATTTTATGAGCGCAAGTAATGCAGCCTTGCTTCATTTTTTGGTTGACATTCTAATCTGCAGAGGAGAAAGGAAAGCTACTTGGTAGGCTGATTTCTCCCCGGTTCATTTGCTAATTTTCACAGGATGTCAGCCTTTGCAGTGCTGTTCTGGATGTTTTGCTTCTAGATGGTGCCTGACTGCGCTCGTGCCAGCACTGCTTCCAGGCACCCCGCAGCTCCCTGCCTTACCACAAAAGCAGGGAAGAGTTTGCTAGGGCTGGTTAGTGGGGCAAACATCTGCAGCTGCGCTCACAAGCCGTTCAGGCTGCTGCTGTGAATAAGCAATGACCTCATCTCAATGAATTTTAACTAAAACACTGTTTGAATAAAGAGCTGGGAACATTTAAAGTAAAATAGTAATTGAGGTGTTGAAAGTTTTGACAAAGTGTAACAAAAATATATCAAGCAAAACTTGATTCACTGCTGCTCTGCAACAAGGCCACAATTCTATATTTGTTTTTATTCTTTTCAATTTCCCAGCCTGTCACTGCCTCTCAGGTCAATAATGCACACAAAGATCTTCTAATTTGCTGCAAGCATCAACACATTGTTTTTAGTCTTACAATGAGCTCAAAAAGCTGAGTTTTAAAGGTCTGCAAGCTTGTGCTTCATAGCTGAGTGCATGTAAACTCGAAATGCTTGTCTAAACATAGACATTAGTGCAATTTGAAGTCTTATTTATTATATGTTACATTGTTTGCCCCCCATGAGATGTATGGTGAACTGAATGGCAGGAATATAGTACTTAGAGGTCATGTTCAATGTTATGTTATTAAACCAAAAGCACACATACGCAGACCAGCTGTGCTTCCCTTTCCCATACACTCTCCTCTATCCAGTAAGAGCCTGAAACTATCAGTGTGTGAAGTTAGAGGCACTACTGCAGCTTAAAAAGTTAACAAAACCTCTGGGACGCCCTGCTCTGCACTGACCTGGCAGTGAGGGGCTCAGCCTCGCCAGGGCTGAGCTGTGTGCTGCCAGTTTAGCCCCTGCACCAGGGCCAGGAGAGTTGTTCAGCCTGAAGAAAGGAAGGCTCTGGGGAATCTGGTCAATTTGTAAAAATACCTGGGGGAGAATGAAAGGGGAAAGGATGGAAGCAAATGCTTCTTGCTGGTGGCCAGGACACACAGTAATGAACACAAACTGAAAAGCAAGAAATTCCACCTAAATTTAACAGAGGTTTTTTTTTTTTTTTTTTTCCCCAGGGTCATTTATTTATATAATGGACTTCAAACTGAGACCTGTAAAGAGAGCAGACTTTTCCCCCAAGCAATTCATTATCAGGCTGATGGCAGATGTGTCACAGAAGCACTCTGACATTTCCCATGAAGCAGGTTGATGAGACAAGCAATGGCATGGGAGTCCCCATGATATGATAGCATCTCCACTGCCTATATCTTCTGGTACTTATGCACTTAACATTTTATTACTGGAGTAATGGATTTAGCTTTATCTGATATGAGTAGGATAAGGCAGTTTGTATTTTTATCTTGTCAATAAAGTAGTTTGTGCTGGGAAGCAACTGCTTTTCTTTGCAGTTTTCTTCAGTGTACATCTGCCATTTTTCTTGGGTTGTGACAGAATATTATTTTAAGGGAACATTTTAGAATTTGGAGACAAAAGAAGGATTTTTCAAGAGCATTAGCATGCATGGTATAATATAATTTCAAAGTTTACGAAACTGAAAACAACTGCACTTCATGGAAATGTTGGTTTAAACAGGAATAAATACCTAGCACCTAGTATGCAATTTGGCAGGAATTAATAAAGCCTTTTACAGGCTGTTTATTTTACTGTTCACAACCGTGTCAAGCAGAGTACTTTAAATGGCATCTCACTGATTTCAGTGAATCCACAGAGCAATGTATCTGTGCACTTACCCTCCTGGAGACACCATTTACATCACTCAACACAGTAATTGGGAAAACAATTCAAGAGCTTTCCAGATATGGATTGTTTATATTCTGCAGTTTATATGTGAATCTGTTGTCCTCACTCATGATAATTTTTGTTTTAGTTGGAAGTGCTTGGGGTCAGTTTTCTGAACACAGATGATATATGCTCAGGCATATCTCTTAAAAAAATTAAATTTTCAGTATATGTTCCAAACTGAGAGCCCAGCTTCCTCCTCCTACAAGCCAGAACATTTGATAGCAGAACTCAGTGATAATGTAGTTGCAGCTTTCCATTAAAAATTCACAACTGGAATATCATCACTATTTGCAACTGCTTTTGCACACACAGAATCTCATTTAATGGTGCAAACTCTTAGCAATGCAAAAAATATATTCAATATACAATACAGTCAAGAATGTGAGAATGAAATTAACAGATATAATGAAGTTGATGAAAGCCCTCTTTACAAATACGAAGAAAAATTTAAACTCCAGGATACATAGTGGGGCTAGATATGGGAAGAAATATCAGTTACAGACAGATGAAAGTGGAAAGAGGGGAAGGAAATACATGTACTGAGACATATTCCTGTTGTTTCCTCTAAATTATATAGATTCCATGAACTTTGCAATGGATAAATAAGTAACTGCAGCAACAATATGTTGAAAGTTTAATAGAAAAAACCTTTCTAAACTAGACATTGACATGAATGTTCCTTAGTTGATACTTGAAAAACACCCTTAGTCCGTAAGTTTAGGACAATTGGTAAAACAATGGTTTTGCTAAAACTGAAGAACTGAATTTCTGCCCCAAATCCAGTCATGTTTTTCTTGGCTTGCTTGAAGAAATAAGGGAGCATTAAATCTTTCCATTGTTCACACTGATCTTTATTAAGTGTAAAAGATTACACATACCAATGATCCAAACATTAAACTCAAAAAAAAAAATAAAAAAAGGAAAGAAGTCAAACTACTGAGCACTGAGTGGCCTCGTGTGCAAATCTTACACTTTCTGAAGTTTAAATAAATCTCAAATCTGTGTGATCTTCAGCTTTCTATTTTACATTTAGTCAATAATCACAGTTGGAAAACCTCTTACCAGTTTCATCTTAGCTGCTATTTAGAAAAAGGGCACTTGAAAGGCCTAAGCACTGCAACTTTTTGCAACTACTTTTGTTTCTTGGAACTGGTGGTTTTGAAAGGAAATAAATACTTCCATTCCCTCTTTGAAGATTATTTCAGCAGATGAAAATTGTTATTTTGTTTTTTTTTAATATGACATTGTACTTAAAGTTTCCTTCTGAAAAGGCTCTGCAAAATTAGAATATAAGCATTCTGTTCCAGTCCTAAATGGCTGAGTTCTACTGTATAAATTGAGTTCCTGTAACAGAGATGCTATGACAACTATCTCAAAAATCACAATTCCAGAATGGAGTCACTACTGTTCACCAAAGATTCTATCTAAGTTCAAGCAGTTCATCACCTCATTGATGCCATCTATAATTTAGGCTCCAAAATGCATGAACTACCTATGCAATATTATTGCACAATGTGTCTGTGAGGGATAAAGGAGGAGTACTTCTAGATCCTGAATATACAATTGATTTCCTAAGCAATAATTAATTCAGGCAAGACTTCTGCATAGTAATTTTTGGGGCTATAGTAGCCAAACTTTGGTCTTTGCCCACAGTGAATATTCTCCAGATGGGTAGTACCCTGCATTGACAAGAAAAAAAACCTTAAATGCTTCAAGAGATATACTTAAAAAACAAATAACACAGTGGAAAAATACAAATCTATACTCAGGTAAATATTCTAGCCCAAGGGATGGGTAACCATATGTGAACACTTTTTCTTTATCCATTCATCCCAGTCAATGCTTATTCCATGCAGGACAGAACAGACAAACTTTGCTTTGGGGAGTTCTTACAGCACTTCTGGAAGGTGTTTATAATTCCACAAAGCTAAGGACAGAACTGAAGTCAAGAATCTGAAAAACCAGAAGAGTGCTCTTATCACTGATCTGAGGAACAAAACCAGAAAGAAGGATATACCAATACTGAACTTGTCTTTTACAGTCTCATCTCAACTTCTTCTGGGAATATTTCGGAGATATTCTCTCTGAGACACACCTGTAAAATAGAAGCATTCTCAGATCCTAACAAGTGTGAGGAGGACTCTTAAGACCATCAAGATTCTTCCAGAAATGAACTGCAGGCTAGAAAATCAATGTACCCTGATTACATTAGAGATAAAGTGCAGTTTTGAGAGTACATGCTTTGCTTTTAGAGGGCTCACATAAGAACAGTTTAGGCTTTTAAATGATTTTTACAGATGAACAGCCTTATTTCTTTTAGGATTAGTTTCCCCATGTGCTGAAAATAGTTCTTAGCAGATTAATAAAAGTAGGGAAGATTTACATTTGTGGTTTTGACTGGAATAGAGTTACAGTAGCAACTGTGGGTCTATGTTTTGGATTTCTACTGAGAATAGTGTGGGTAATATAGAGATGTTTTAGCTGCTGCCACACAGTGTTTGCACACAGTTAAGGCCTTGCCTGCTCTCACCCCACGGCGCCAGTGAGCAGGCTGGGAGTGTACGAGGAGTTGAAAAGGCATACAGCCTGATCCCCTCTGCCCAAAGGGACACCCCATTACAATCAGTTGATTGTGCTGTGTCACAATCAGCATTGAAGGAGAAGGAACATTTGGAGTGATGGCATTTGTCTTCCCAAGTCAATGTTGCAAGTGATGGAGCAGTGCTTTCCTGGAGATAGCTGAGCCTCCACCTGCCTGTGGGGAGTGGTGATTGAATTCCTCGTTTTGCTTTGCTTGTCCATGGTTTAGCTTTACCTACTGAACTGTCTTTATCTCCACAAGTTTTCTTACTTATACATTTTGGTTTTCTCCCCCATCCCACCAGGGAGGTCTGAGCAAGTGGCTGAGTGTGGATTAGTTGCCAGCTGGGGCTAAACCATGGCATTTTACAAATATTAATTAATATTCCTGGATAGAAAGCATTTTTCTATTCAAGGACTCTGTTACTGGAGAGAAATAAGAATTTAAAAGAGCATTTTGTATCACACATTATAGGAATTAACATAAAAGGTGTCATGAAAGGAAGATGAGGATAATATGTAGAAATTATTAGTACAGAAGGAGTTAAAAATGCAGAGTACTGTTATGTATCATCTAGTCTTTCTTCCAGACTTAATTTCTAATTATATCTTAATGCTGGAGAATGGCTGACATGCATAAACACAAACATCATTTATTCATCAGTAATTTGGCATTTAATTAAAATAGTACTGCATTCTCATTGAGTGCATAAGAAAGAGTGTTGTAAATATGACAGGTCAAAAAATCTCAGCAATATTAAATGAGAGAATGAAAAAATACCCTACTTGAAGCCTTCTAAATAGAATTTTACGAGGTATTTTACAAAATAAGGAACTAATATAGTAGACTTCATGTAATTTTTTTCTGGGAGGAAGAAATGATTTTACAATCAATAAAGTGCATGACAGATGAGAGAGTAAACAACAGCCCACCATTAAACCGGGTATAGGGGTTTACTTAAGAACTGATGAGAATAGAGCTGTTACCCTGGTTGTTTATCTCATGTGCTCTTTTGTGCCCTCAGTTCCCCCATGCCCTGTTATGCTCACTGCGTTTCCCCTTTCACTTCTAGTAGGGAGGATGCTGGTGGTCTGGGAAGCTTGAGTGGAAAGTCAGGTTGATTCACATTGGGCTGCTCTCTGTAGTAATTGGTCTTGACTGCTGGGAGCCACGGTCCCTGTGCATCCCCTGGTATTCATCTCCAGGCACCTCTCTTATCTTCAGTAGCCTCCCCCACTTCCAGGATCTTTCTTCCAGCCAGGAGGTTTACCTTCTTTCCTGGCCAGCATTAAGTCATCTGGGACCTCAGCTTTTAGCAAAAACTGATGATAAATGATGAGAGTGGCTGGTGAGCTCTTCCGTCACCTGTCTCAGTGCCCTTGGGTGAATCCCATCTGGCCCATCAGACTTCAGAGTGCTTAAGTGGCTCAGTAGGTCACTAATTACTTCCTTCTGGATTACAGGGGGTCTATTCTGCCCCTACCAGCTCAGACAGCTGGTTGCCCTGAGGATAATTGGTCTTTCTGTTAAAGACTGAGGTAAAGAAGGAGTTAAGTACCTCACTCTTTCTAGGTGACAATGTTCCCCTCCAAGGAAATGGAGATTTTCCTTGGACCTCCTTTTGCTGCTAATGTATTTATGAAAACTCTTTTTATTACCTTTCACAGCAGTGGCCAGATTGAGTTCTAGCGGCACTTTTGCCTCTCTAATTTTCTCTCAACATGACCCAATGAATATCCTTGTACTCTTTGTGAATTCCCTGCCCCTTCTTTCAAAGGTCTTAAACAGTCTTTTTGTCTTAAGGTCCTGTGAAAGCTCCCTGTTCAGCCAGGCCACCCTTCTTCCCCACTGGCTCATCTCTTGGCACATAAGGTTAACCTCCTCTTTGTGGTCAAAGAGGACCACTTTGTTATTAAAGGCTGTCTTCTAAGGTACTTTCTGAAATAGAGTACTGAAGAGGTACCCAAAGTCCACCCTCTGTAAGTTCAAGGCAGAGGTTTAGTTGATCTCCTACCTTACTTCACTGGAAATTGAAAACTCTACCATTTCATGGTTGCCCCAGTCAGACTCTGACTACCAATAGTCTCTCTGTGCAGAAATACAGTGTGAGATCAGCCTCCTAAATTATGCTTTTATCTCATGTCACTTTATTAACTGCAGGCTTTAGGGTCTGCTATTATTGTTTGGTCCAAATATTGTCAAAGTCTACAACCACTCGTATTGACAGAAGTAGGAGGTTTCTGTTTAAGAATTAAAAAGTTGAATTTTGGATATTCATATGTGTGTCCTTTTATCTGCTGACTGCTATTATTTACAATTTAATATTATTTTCCCTACAACAATATCATATTTAGCATGTCCCAGTGTAAGATGCAATGCTGGTGGATGACTTCCCCTTCTTGAAATGACTGTAAGGGTATACTAAACAATGTTGTGTTCTTACTAGCTGGATTTTCCTAAAAGAAGACTGTTAAGTGCTGGTATAAGTAATATTTATCTTTCATACAATTGGAAAAGTATTTGAATTTTGCCCCAAATGTGTTTTTGTAACAAACACTCTGACTTTACCTGAGTGAACAAATACTGTAACTATGATGTTGAGAGCACCAAGGAGAACCAACAATAACAAAGTAATTAAGAAGTTTGATACTTATGACCTCATGTTCAATCTCTTTTTGATTCCTAATTCTCCAAGGCATCAAAATACCACCCAATATAGTCTTTTTTCTCCTAAATATTTGAAGAAATTTAATCTACAAATAAAACCCTAGGACAGAATTCACTTTGTCATTATCTGCCTAGGAGGTTTGAAACTTGACTGAGATGGCCACCGTGGTTCTCCCTGTAGACAACCTATATGCAGAGAGGTATCTCCAGCTCATCACATTCTAAGAAAAGTAACCAACTTTCTCCATTGACTAGAGATGGTACTAAACAAAACAACTATGATGAGTGAGGAAAGATTCCGACTTCTGCTCACTATGGCACACTTAAAATCATTTGTGTTTTGATTGTATAGCTGAAAAACAATTCAAACCACTTTTACATATTGAAAACATATCCTGAAAACATTTCCCATAAATCATATGCCTTTACAGCAGAGAATGGAGCTTACCTTATCTTTCTACAACCTAAAATAATCTTAACATTTTCAGCAGCTTAAGTTTGCAATGAGGGACTGCTGTTACTTTACATGTGTAACAGAATGTGACTCTAACCTATGAAAATCTTAAAACATGGAGAGATAGTAACAGGAAACATTATCAAGACTGAGAAGTTTTATTTTTAGTGTGAAGAAGTGGAAGAAAAAAATAACAGTCCAGAAACAAGAAATAAGGAAACTCCAGATGCCTTGTCAGCAGATTTCTGTCTTTCCTTCCAACCTGTGAGCAATATTCAAAACTGCACAGGAAATAAGATCAAGTGCAGCAGAAGAACATGCCACTGCTCTGCATTAAACTATTCACTTTTGATTAATATTACCAATATTAATTAAGGAGTTGACTTTCATTGTTGTAGATTATTTGACAGAAAAATGTTATAAATGGATTATTCACACCCTCCCATCTTATCAGCCCAAAGGTTGTGAGAGGGCAAGATCACAGCAAGATAGAAAATATAATGAACTAAAACTGTGTTATATTGAATTTATCAGGTGGCCATGCTGTTCCAGAGTAAAATTGGAAATTTTAGATATTTTTCATCCATTGATGCTAACAGCTTTTTTTTAATCTTAAACACTACCTGAACCCAACTACTATGTCATTGGTGAGTTGGGTACCCAGCTATGACTTGGCAATAGGTAACACTACTTGTAAAACTAGTTGTTCTTTCCGAAGTCTCAAAACAAGAGTAAAAAAGAAACCTGAGACAAATCTGGGAGATTATTCTCAATGACAGAAAATACTTCTCATTTTTACATTCAAACTGAACTATATTTTAAGCCATTCTTAAGTAACTTTAAATCATGAAGGGCAGCCATATTTAAAGCATTGATATTAGTGATTGAAGAGGGTCATTGTATCAAAGCAGGTCAGATTTAATAATATCAACCAAATGCTCATCATTGTGTCAACAAAACAACCTAATTAATTCAGTCAGGCAGTTAAAAGATGTAAGATGTATGTTTTGCTTACTTTCTTAATTAAAAAAAAATAATACTTGCTTTCCTTGTGAAAAATTTAGACAACTCATTTAGTAATCAAGACTTAAAATATCTAAGCTATAGATTTAAACTATGAAAATAAAATGCACCAAGGCAAGTAGATTGTGCTTTGTCATTTGTAAAGGGCTTAGGAGGGCTTAGGAGGTACAAACATACCTTTTAATGTAAAAAATAGTAATTTTATTCAATTAATCCAACTTGATTAAAATCTGTCAAAGGTTGCAGGGCCATATTCCCAAATTAGAGAATTTACCTTAGTCTGTTTATATTAGAAAGTTATTCTGAGGGGAAAAAGTTATTTATTGTAAATAAAACTAATCTCACTTGCAACCAGAACTACCTCACCACTTAAGAGATCTGAATGCTGCCAAATTTTTTTCATAGACTTTAATTCAGTCATGAATACTTTATATCTTCTGGTTTATGAAATGGATTTTATAATTGGTAAATGCTGGAAACCAGTTACTGATGTCACACTTGTGCTTATAGTGCTCAGAAGAGATTTAATCATTTCCTATCATTTCCATACCATACTTACTCAATTTTATAACATCAGTGAGCTATGTTAGACAGTTAGTTCTAAGAAATTAATGCATTTTCAATTGACTAATGTAATTTGGCCTCCAGCCTTCATCCTTACAGTTGTAAAAATTTCACATTATATCTCGCTATTTAAATAAGGATTTTTTCGGCAGTAAAGGCATGCCAAATCCTTTTTTTTTTTTTGTCAAGTAGGAATTTTTATGGGTTCTAGAATTCAGCATCATCTCCTATCTACCTCTTAATTTTAGCATGGGTATAGAGAGGGAAAATGGAGAAATCTGGCTACAGAAAACTGGTCAGAAGCACATATATCTCAAAAAATTCATGCACTGCATAGAGACAGGTGGTTTCTTAAAATTAATTTTATTTATGTCCATATTTTCTTTTTGGCACTGTTGGCAGTTTTAACAGCTCATGGTTTTATGGGGTAGAAACCTCCCTTCTCCCCATACATAGATAAATTACCTTAGATTCCTGCTATTGCCAACCATTGCTTTATTGTAACTTCAGAGTTTCAAAAGAAATCTGTATACCCATAACTAATACTGTGTCTAGAAATTTGCCAATGACTTTAGAAGTATGTGGGTATGAGCTGAATGAGAGCAAACAAATTCCAAACTTATCTTTACATTATATATGTAATTTTGAGCAAATTTTCAAAAATATAGATGAAAATGTACAAATACCTACAGTTTAGCACAGTTGAAGCAGCATATCTCAAATCTCTGAACATTCTCACATTACAGAACTTGGCCTTCTGAGAGTCAGAATTTTTTTCTTTTTTTATAACTATTCATTTTAAAGTTTACACATATATTCTCAATTTCTTATGCTTCTGATTCCTGCTTTTCACATTCCAGTGTATTTGAAGGTAAAAAAAGGGACTTTTCATTCTCACAAATATACCCAGATCTGTCTTGATTTTTAGGCTATACTTCTGAAGAATTTTTTCTTTAGCCAAGAGCTGCAATTTCACTTTTAAAGAAGGAAGGAGAAAAAAAGGAAAGGATACAACAGGATTTAAAGCTGTTCTTTTTCTGAATAGTTATTTCAACAACGATCAATAGCATTGGGGGTTTTTAACTGTTATACTAGTGTTTTAAGGCTGCAGGGGGCACTGATGCACTGTTTATCTACAGTACTGCAGAGCAAGAGTCAGACAGGACATGATTAAACAGTCCTGCAGGTTACAGAATCAGAAAAAAAACATATAAACTATTTATAATCAATTTAGGTCTTGAGAAATTCGGCAATTGTAAAATATTTATATGAGTTTTGGAGGGAAATTCATGTGTCTTTTACTGGTTAATATATTTGTTTTTCTGCTGCAATCCAGTGGTTGTGGAGATAAGAATGTTTTCTTAACTTTACAACCAAGGTCCTTTGAAGGATGATATATCTTTCTAGTCTTACATTACTTATTATTACAACCTTAAATAAACAATCCTTATCCTGCACAGAAAATAAAATTTTGCTTAGCAGCTCTCCAGAGAAGCCCATTTGTTCACTGTAGGCAATAACTTCCTCATATATTAATCAGCCAATATATATACTACCTGATTCATCAAGTCACTTAGGTAAGAATTTATTGCAGTAAGAAATAATTATATTTGTAAAGAAATAATTACATATTAGTTCACTTTATTTAATATTTTATGTTATAGAACTTAGGAGTGAGGGCATCTAAGATGCAGAGATTTCTTGATAATAAGAAAGTAAGACAACTTATGACTCAGCAACACACATCAGATATGCAGCCATGTCTCATCATGTATTTCTCATTTATTCTTTACTGCTTATTTATTCTTTAATTCCTTTCTGCACATAATCACTTTTTTTTTTTTTTTTTTAAGGTTACATTAGTGGCCTTAGCATTTCCTGCATTTACAATTGTACTAAGGTATGGCTGCTTAGAGAGCCCTTTCTAGAAAGACGTGAAGTATAATCTTAAAGCAACAGGAAGAAGCCACCACTTCAATTGGTACTTTGCACCAATTATCATCACTTATACCACAGCTATTTTGGGAGGTTATTACCAATTCAGACCTTCAGTTACAAATTTCAGCCATTGCTTCTAACACGCTGGTCTCTGCAGAGCTAAAGAAACCTACTCTGCATCCTGTGCTTCTCTCCATTAAAGGAGGGAGCTACCTTTGTGTACACCATAATCCCCACAGTCATACTTCAGCAAAAACCATGAGACACTGAATTACTAAAGTATCTTTCTTCATCCCTGTTTATAAAAAATATCACCAATTTCTTTGAGGGTTTTTGAATTATATCTTTCATCTTTTATGGTTTCTAGGTTCTGCTGCATTGCACATCAGGACACAATGAAATACAGTACAACCAATATCACAATCAATAGTGTACACAGAAAGGAAATTGTTCTCCTCCTTTCTTGCTCACACACACAGAAATCACATTAGTCATTTTGCTCCAGAAGCTTACCTTGAGTTGCTTGTCTAATTAACTAAAAGTAACTCTTCAGGACATTGCTTTCCCTTTGCGCTTTAGCCTGTTTAAAATAATTCAGATGTGAAGCTTTGTACAAAATTAATTTCAAAAAAGTTACTAATATTGCCTTTTTTCAGGCTTTTCAACTAAATCTGCAACGTTTGAGCAATTTTAGATGAGCTTTATTTTAATTTAAATACCTTTTATTAAGTTAATTGCATATTAATTATCAAATTTTGATTCATAGTTTCACTATACCTAACATTGTAAAGAATATATTTTTGATTTCAAGAATATAAGAGACATCTTTTAAAAAACCCCATTTTAAAAATTTAGATTCCTGATGATTTTTTGACTTGAAACAAACCATTGTTATAAAAAGTGCTCTGTCAAGGAGAAGTTCAAACAGTCTTTTTAATTATGGAAAATATACAAAATATAGGAATATTATTTGTGATGCATTTTATTTTCTAGAAAATCACACAAGGCTTTATGATGATGATTTTTTCACTTTCAGCTTTGTTAAATGAAATTTTTCTAAACGCACAAATACTTTATAAGTCACAGAGTCCATGGTCTATTCAGCAACACAGTGAAAGACATAGAATGGATACCAGCAGAATGCTGCCAGACAGAACAAAACTGAACTTCCAAACTTTTCTCTTGTCATTCTGGCTGTTAGCAGTCGAAGGTAGCTCTGAAGATTTCTTATTACTTCTGTACAAAATTTAAAAGTCAGAGAGAAAGTATTATACCAATTCAAGTTTGCAGTAGGCAAATTATTTCTTTCAGTGTGACTTTCATTCTCACTGATTCTCTCTAATATGCCTCTCCTCACAATGCAGCCTGGTATAATACCAGGAGCAACTGCAGCTCCATTATGAGGCACTTTCTGCACATAACTCAGAAGTCATGGAAACCTGCTCCAAAGTTTAATTATTTCTGAGTATATAACAAAACACTTCTCCATTTCTAGGTTTCTGTAATTGGAATGACAGCAAATGCTTGCACTAAAGTTAAGTGTGACTGTAATTCAATAGAGAAAGCATGCAAGATCATTTTCCATTTGATTGTTTTTAGACAATTCATCATCGTATATACTCAGCCTTAACCACTGCTCATAATATATGCAAGACTAGATATATAGGCCAATATTCTTAAAGCAAAATTTTGTCAAACTACACATGTGCCCATCTTTAAAACCATGTTTTAAATGGACAGAACAAAACTGAGATTATTTTTTCTATTCTAAGAAAGTAGAAGAAAGGGACTTTATTATTCACATACCTGTTTGGCTAGAAGCCCAAGTAATTATTCCAGGAAGCTACTGAACCCTACCACTTGATGTCTTGTGTCACTAAGATAACTTTTCTTAAGAATTTAGGTAAAGTTTTCAGAGTATTTCAATGGCTATGACGCATGATATTATTAATACTGTGAAAAGCATATGTAGTAAAATTTTAAGAACTTTGAAATATAACTTTAAATTTAGCTTCTATTCTGTGAATCTGCACAAGTTTTACAGTAAAGTTGATATGTTCTCAACCTTCTTAATTCTTGGAAATGCCTTCTATTTTAACATTAATAATATTATTTTGTTTTAGGGGGAGGCTGTGCTGAAATCTAAAATGAAAGAGTTACATTAATTAATAAAAAATATATAAAAATATATTTATAGATCATAAATCTTTAAAATAAATTGTATTCTGCTTTTCTATGCTTTTATATTTCAAAAGCTAATAATGTTCAATCAGTGTGATTTTTTGGACAGAATTTCCAGGGAAATATAGATATTCAAAACAATTTGGCAAAAGGAAATAAACACTGTTGATAACCTAGAACAACCCAAATTGGTAGCAATTTGCAGTGTTTCTGGAACTATGATCCTTGGTATAAAAACATTCTCCTTTACTGCAGCTAAAAATATACAGCTGAAATCCTACACCTCTCCAACCATTAAATAACCACATAATCCACAGGTAAGAAAGGCTGAAAGATTGCCTTAAGGCTTTTAAACTATCTCAGCAGCCTTCTAATTCTGATCCGTCCTGACAGTGAGGAAGCTCCAGGTGTGGAGGATTCATTCACTGAGCTGTCCTTTGGACTGTGATGCCTCCCAGAATTTCTCCATGCTGGTCCACAGAGCTCAGTCAAATCCTTAACTCTCTTACCTCCTACGTAAGAACTTGTCATGACCCAGTGAACAGACATCTGACAGGCAATCTCTCCCACTTCCATGATTTGGGAACGTGCTTTGGATGGATACAGCAACTTTATACACCAAGCACAGTTCTGGGGCTTTGAATCTACCTCTCACTGTAAACAGGCCATAGCAGGTGGAGTCTCTTGAGGTAACAGAAGTCTTTAACTCATATTTTTCCTTCCTAAAATAGTCAGAATCTGAGTCATAGAAGGATTTGAGTTGGAAAGGATCTAAAGGACCAGTTAGTTCTACCTCTCCAGCATCATTGGCCAGGCCCTCCTACTAGTCCAGGCAGCACAAAGTCTGATTAAACCTGGCCAGGGAAAGTTCCAGAGATGGGGCATTCCCGGCTTCTCTGGGCAACCTATTCTAGAGCATCACCACCCTCACAGAAAAGACTTTTTTCCTAACACCTACTCTAAATCTTCAGTTTAAAGCCAGTCCCTCTTATCACTACATGCCCTAAAAGTCCCTCCCCAGCCTTCTTGGAAGCATCCTTCAGGCACTGGAGTGCCCAATAAGGTCTTCCCAGAGCCCTCCCTTCTCCAGGCTGAACAGACCCAACTCTCTCAATCTGCCTTCATAGGAGAGATGTTCCTCTGATCTATGTAGTGGCCTCCTCTGGATTTGTCCAAATGGGTCCATGTCATTCTTGTGTCAGGCACCCCAGAGCTGGATGCATACTGTGAACAAATTTGGTTCTGTAATATGAACGTTCTGCTAAAAGTGACCCATTGTGGTCCCTCCCAGCCTCACCCATCCTGTGTTTCTGTGAATGTGTGATTTCATGACTCATGAAGGGACCAGTTTATATGCAATGGTTTAGCATTTGAGGTGAAAAAAAGCTTTATAAATTTCATTAGTCAATTTAGTAGTCTAGAGTAAGAATCACCAGCAACTGGAGACATTAAATATTATATAAATGAACAAAAATAGATCCAAAGGCATGACTGGAGTGCAAAACCACTCCATCAATGGAGCCTCTTGTTTTAGAACGTTAAATCAATACCTTATAAAATAGTGAAGTACCCATGAGCAATAGTAGAAAGACAATTTCATTTAAAAAAACAACTGAGTCTTATTCACAGAAATATTTCCTTTTTCACAGCTGTGTCAGAGTGTTTTCCAAAATATTTAACTGATATATTATTTATTATTTTTAGTAACACATCGTCTCAGGCATTGTATGCACACCTCAACATATATACTTACAAATACCTCCTTGATAAATGTGAAAGGAAAAAATACATGGTATCCTTTAATACTTGTCTTATTTGTATCCACGCAAATACCTGGCAATTTCAGCAGAAATCACAATCTCATTACAATTCTTCACTACAGACACTAATGGACAGTAACTGCCACTGAATTCTGTTGACAGAATTAAGAAACAATTTTCTCTGGGTATAATGCATACTCCTTAAGTTAGAGAGGGATAATTAAGGTCAAGATAAACATCACCAAGTACAATTAGTAATCTCTAAATAAAGAGTTTAGATAAAGAAGATTAATAATAGTTTTGTGGTACACTGATGACAGACAATCTTGTCCAGGTACAAGTAGAGAAATGTGACGTTTACAAACACACATTGTCTCACCTGAATATATTTGACACATGGATTTATCTAATATCCATCAGAAACTATTTTCACAGAATACTTCAAAAGATTGAGATAAACTGCTTGTATAACATTTTACAGTGATTTTGAGTATTTATAATAGTAGGGAAGATTACATATGTCACTTGTTTATTTCTTCCTTTTTTTTTTTTTTTTAATCACAGAAAAGTCATTATCTATACAGGAATGCCAGAAGAAGAAGAAAAGGTAAAAGAAGAATAGAATTCATATATGCACAGAGAGCAGAAAGGAAATTGTACAGGATGGCAAAACTCACAAAGGAAAAGAAAATATTGAAAACAAATGCAAAAGATAAAGGAAATCAAGAAGGGCAAATCAAGTAAAGGGATGAAAGCATATGAAAGCAACCCAGGCCCTGGAAAAGGAGTAAGAGGCAAACACACAGAAAAGTTATCAGCAAGCAAAAGCAATAGATGAGAGAGGGAAAAAGTAACAAAATAAATGCATAAAGAAGATCAAATTCTTGTTATCACTCTCTATGTTAGAATTGTAGAGAAAAGCTATTAACATAATATCAAGCATCATGCATGTGGTGAATACAAATGAATGATATTTTTGAAGATTTAACTTCAGTTCTATAATTCAGAAACATTTAGTCCAATCTCCATGTTAACCAGAGAGAACTCACAAAACCTGTTGAATAAATTAAACCAAGTAATGTCAGTATTCTTCATTTAATAATTTTCTTTTATAGTGTTGATGGGCACTGCATATTCTTCTTTGTCTTTTTTTTGTGATTCAGAATTAAGCACATAACTTTAAACTCTTGAGGAGAAGATAAAAATGTAGATAATGTAAGAAATGAAATGTTGGGATGTAAGATTTTAACTGGTAGTCTCTCACATATAACAGAAGCTCAATGCTTTTTATAGGATCATGCATTTATTAATAAACTAAGATGTAAATGGACAGAAGAGCTTAAGCTTGAAACTCTATGATTTCTCTTTTGATTTTGAGCCAGCTTGTGCATTTGATTGATGTTAAATTTTTCAGTTCAGGTGGATTCATATGAAAAAACTCTTCAAGCTGACCTGAGTCTTCCATGGACTCTTAAGATGAGCTCTGAAATACAGCATGCACCAGCATAACCACTTTCCTTGGAAAGAGGAATGGTAACAGTAGGACTTTCACAACTGACTGAAAAACTTTCAGCAGATGAACTTTCCCCTTTTTAAAGTATGCAGTTCATTCTGAAGACAGAAGCCAAACACCTTCAGACGCCTGGTGTCAGATGCTCTGCGTTGTGATGTTTTATGATATACTGAAAACCAGGGAGTTCCGCAGTGGAAAAAATGCTGAGAAATTGCACAAGAGACTGATTTCACAAAGGTGTTGTGGTCTGTGGGATTTCTGTGAAATATCACAGAAAACTACAGAATGGAAAAGGGAGTATTCACACATGAGGAAAGGGATTTGGAGCTTGTTGGAAAGTGCATGAGTGAGGCAAAAGTGGAACTGAGGGCTTACTGAAAACATGTAGAGCTCTCCAAAGTGTATTGCATAGCTCCTGAGAAAATTGCCATATATTAGGAAACCCATCAGTCCTCTTGATGGAATGGACCTTGGGTAATGCACTTTCAAGAGCCTCTTTCCAAAATGCAGATAACAATCAGAGTTTTTGCTGAAATAAAGCTCAGCTTCAGCCTGGAAACACATATTAAGATAAATTAATAAGAAAACCAAATATTTTTAAAAATCTACCACAGTTATGACCAATGGGCAGTAATGAAGATTTTAGCTTATTAGCTTTTCTCTGAGAGTCCAATTCACTGTTGTACATTTGCATCCATCAGTAAGACTTCTCTTAAGAAAACAGTTAACAGAATTTTTCTGTTTCATAGATATGATTCTTTCTTTTTTTTAATGAAAAAACAGGGCTTGGATAGGTACAGCTACATATATATATGTATATGTGTATATTTTCTGTGTGTGTTTGGAACCTTTGAATTTAGTACATGCAGTAAACTGTTACAGTAAACACTTACAGCAATATATAGCAGTCATGGTTCCCAGGCACTAAAACAGAAATGAACTTCAGTAAACACCAGCTTCTAATACTGGGACTCAAAGCTTCATTTACATCTGTCAGCTGAACTCTGTCTGGAAGTGATAGTCATTTATCCTGCAAATCTATTCCAATAACATTTTTTTAAACACTTGAAGAAGCTTTATATTGCATTAACACATTCCAAGTATCTTTCTTCAGAAGAAGAAAAAAAATAGAGATTTCATTTCTTAAAAAATGTTATCAGAGATCGTTCGTTTTCAATTGTCCTTCTACTACTACTACTGGTCGTTATATAATCTCTTTCAAAATTACCTATATATTCATAACTCTAAGACAGGTATAATTTAAAGAGAATCATAACATAAACTTTGACAAGATTTACCTAACTATATAGTCTAGCATAATTCGAGAAAACTACCTATTGGAGGATTACCTTTACTAATTGATACGATTCCAATATAACCTCTCTTGAAAACCAAAGCTGCATAGCTCAGAGTATTTTATGGCTGCCAGTCTGCTCTCAGAGAGTCAAACTCCTCCTGCCTATGCCATTATTCTGCCATTTCCCGTTTCACCTTGGTTACATTGAATGGCAAGGAGTTCTGATGAGCTCTGAGCACAGTACATCCCTCCTACCTGCTCTCTGTCCATGTGGTATCATGTAATTGTGTACTTATAAACACAGTGCTTAAACAATGATGCACGTGAATAGCAGAAGGAACTGGGCCAGATTAACTGAGTTAAAGCCACATATCTGAAATCTCAGTGCTTCTGAACACGCATAGAATTCTTGCACCTTTCAGAATGATAGGGATTATTGCAGGTATTTGGTCTTTAAACATATCCAATTGCCTGGTGCTGCCTGTATCAATAATCTTCTTGACTTTAAGCAGAATTTAGCACCTATTTCCAAAATGACATGAAAGGTAATTTCCATGATGCCCCCATTTCCAATTTAATTCTATCAAGTTAAAAAAAATTCTCTCTCCCTTGTGGTGGATGATATTTGTATTAAAAAATATGAATTTTAAAAGAACAAATAACATTCTTGCCATAAATACAGCATTTTAGACTGTAGATAGTCAGATATGTATGCCAATGAAACTAATGTTATGGTGCAATTTTTTCCATTTCTTAATTCTGAATATTTTTTAAGAAGTAATGTAAATCTCTGAGATAAGGCACATGCAGTATATAATATCCTATGAAAGGTACTGTCTTGTCCTGATGTACTGATTTCAATAGTTTTGAGAAGGCAAATGAACTATCTCTAAAATGTGTTTTTGAAAGCTCTCTATATTCCTTGCACATATTAGATCATCATTTTGGTATTTTAAAATACAAATAGATCTAGTTAGAAAGATGGCAGAACACATTTGGGTAAATTTCAATCCTATGAAAAAAATCATAAGCTTAAAATTTAGTCACAAACCCATACATTTTAAGAAGTGTCAGCATGACCACAATAATGAAGTAATCCATGCAGCTGGGGCACCAACAAGGACAAAACCCAGCAGGATAACTGAATGTCACTAGAGCATGCTAAATATGTAAAAGCAGGGCATTCAAAAGTATTATAAATCTACAAATAGGTGATGATAAGTAGAAGGTCAATTAAAGAAAACCTACCACACTAAGAACAGAAACAGTGTCCCTGAGTGACAAGTACAGGGTTGTTCTTGCAGAAGATATTGGATTGCTTTGTCTGCCACACTGTAGAGCTCTCTGCTACTATTAGGCAGCTCCAAATGTAGCAGTACTGCATCTGAAGAACCATGCAAATTCCGAAAACAAAATATAAATTACACCATTTTTTATCACTGTTACTCTTATTTGCAAAGTATATAATCCATTATTTGCTTATTTAAACAACTTCAATCACTTTCTCCTTGCTTCTCAAAACAAATCCATCTCCCCCAGAAGCCTATCTTGCAAAAGGGGAAGGACAGCTGAGCTTCATAGGTGCTTTTAGGGAAGAAGACTACATTTAAAGGCTGATGATGTCAAGGTGAGTGTGGGTAATACCTAAAGTGAAAATCAAACCATGATGTTAGCTGCCAGGTGTCAGCAGCCATTTGTGTTTCACAGGGCAGGAATGAGTAAGGAGAATGCCTGCCAGGCCTCCAAGCAGTCCATTTCTATGGCGTTCCCTCCCCACCAAGGAAAATTCAGAACAATTTCAAATAACTGTTGAAATTAATCTGAATTTCAGCAGGCTAAGTACAACAATTTCCATTGCTGAAATTCAGCTTTTATCAGACAGGAATAACTGTGACTTGGACCAGGATGGTGTCAGGTCTGTATGGACTGCATGGGGCTGGACAGTGTTAGACACAGCTGCAGCATTCTGAAGAAGCAGGGAGGTAAAAGGAGAACATGTTGCTTAGCATAGAGCATTGAGAAGGCCCATTGTTCTTTCAAGAACCTTTTATGTAAAAGATTATATCCACAGTTCATCTGTACAAAGTCACGTCATTTTACTCACCTAATCAGTAACACATGCACAATAAGTATTTGCAAGAAACAGACCTAGACTGTAATCTCTGAGCTCTGATTCAAATAAAGCAAACTTTAATGTCTGTATTATACAATGTAAGCCATATTTGTATGCTGATTAACTTTGAAGGGGAGAATCAGAATCAATACAAAATTCAATAAATCTTGGTACATAGTTCTATAGATTATAATATAACAGATAACACAGCATTCTATAATAATAAAAATTTAAAAGGAACAAAGCTATTATTTTACAAGCCACCTCTTTCAGGTCTATATCCCTCTCTGTCTTATATACACAGACTGGACAAAGCTGTTCTCATTGCTTTTTTTTCTTGTTGAAGGCTATTGATACTAAATAGAATGGTTATATATAAAGTCTTCAATAGGAAAAACTGTCAAAAAGCTCAAGGGTGTAAGCACTTGTATCAATGAGAGTATTATTAAAGAGAATGAAAGAAAGTAGAAAAGACAGTAACAGTCCTGATTTTTAACTTATCCTGTTTTTACCTAGTAGTTTAAAAACCAGAACTGCCTCTTGCCTGTGATTTAGGACATCAAAGCTCCAATGCATACGCAAAACAGAGGAAAATTTCCTAATCTAGTAACCAGAGGAGACAGCAGAGATGGTTTATGATTTTTTTTCACCATGATTCTTTAAAGTTAATACCTGAATGAAAGACATGAAATAGCTTCCTCACTTGCTTTCAACCTTATGAATTTCTGTTTTGCACAGAGGCATAGTTTCACATACGAGAGTACATGCCCTCATTTGGGAGGACACGAGAGCTCTGACTAGGAAAATTTCTGATGAAACACTGTAGAGAAAGACAGGAGAGGAGACATGGTTTCTTTGTTATTTGGGGTTTATCACAACAAAGGCCAGGGTTTTCTTTTTTGTGCAGGATTTAGACCCACTACCATTTGCTAAATGCACTTAGAGAACATATTCCAAACTAAATGCTTTGGGGAACTTGAAGGGTACAAAGATTTATTTCTTCATCAAGCTTGGACAAGGAGATGACACTGAGATGCTGTTCTAAATAAAAATGGTGGCCGGTCTCTGCAGGGACAACAAATTGAATTTTGTGTCCAGAGTAAGTTTTATTGGCAAAAGCTTAGATGCCTGGGACTTGGGCAGATAATTCATTAGCCAGTGGGTTTACTGTTGTACCTTTGTAACTTTGAGTGAGATGTGTTCTCATTAAGGAGTTAGTGGTGGAGGTGAGTGCAGGGTTCAGATCTCACGGATCTTTAACTAATGATCTAGCAGCTTACCAGCAACTTTTGAGGATAGTGTTTAATCAAGCACATAAACATTAACTGACCTGTTCTACAAATTCTAGGGAAAAGAGTCATATGCTAAAAGCCATATATAATGTCCTCCAGGAATCTAGGACATGTACATCCTATGACCGAAATGATATTCTCTCCCGAAAGACCTCATTATCTACAAATGCAATTCACCTCTGTTTTCCTTTGCTTTCCACTTTGCCGTGTTCAAACCTATCATATTGCAGAATAGAATCCTAATGTACATCACTTCCCCTGTATGGCTTTTATTTCAATCAATGCATGACCAAGAGCAATGTGAACATGCAAAACTGAAATCAATTGGGGTTTTGAAAAGTATTCAGAAGCAATGCTTTCCAGCATTTCTCACAATCTCTTGTAGAGTAAATGCGGCATCAGCTTGTCCATATTTGTAACAAGATTAATGGAAGTCCCAGAGACACAAGTAAGACACAACCAGCACATCTCCCCACTTCCCAGTCCTGTATTTTCATGCAGATCATCTTTCTTACTACACTGTTTCAGCATTCAGGGTGTGACAACTCACTCCAAATAAGCTATCAAGTTTAATTGAACTACTCTGAAAAAAAATAAAATCTTCCATTAAGAAAATGCTTTAAAAGCATAAAAGAAAGCAAGATATCTGTCTCTCTGGGGATTTTTGTTTTTTTTTTTTTTTTCTGTAGCCATTGTTGAAATTATCTAAAATGATCACCTTGTGTAAGGAAGAAAGCAAAACCAGCACAATCAATTCCTTAGGATTTGGAGAGGCATAGAAGGCAGTTTACCTGCAATTATCAACATTACTTCTTCCCACAGCATTAGAGAAGCTGAAAGGTCCGACGTTATTGATTTGTACGACTTTTATACAGCCAGTGAAATTGTAGACAGGTCCAGAAACCTATAAAGGAAAAAATGCACACAGTTCTTTTGCTTGTTGACATTGTGATCAAGGTATTTTTCTATGGAGGAATACAGGTCATGGGGAATGGTAAACAGGGAAGATTTGAAATTTGTAAGTGTATTACTTCCTTGCTTAAAAGATTTCTAGCACCCTTAATCATGTTTCAAAGATGCCTAAGGACCTACTGAAAATGGGAATCACTGCAGGAGCACTGAAAACACAGAGAATAGTAAGCTGTTATGCACTGCCAAGGATTCATTTTTAACAATGAAGTCAGGTTTAGATAGTTGCAGAAAGAAAAAAACATATCTTGAGGAACAATTTGCTGAAAGCATAATGGAAAGCATTAAATGCTTTTTAAAGCCCAACAGGAGCATTAAGCCTGCTAGAAAGGCTTTAGGGATAATAGACCAGCTAAGTGAAAAGGGAATGTTCAAAGAGACAAGGCTCTAGCAGGAAATGTAAATGACTCACCAAATCAAAATTTAATGAAGAGTAGCTCTGGGAGGTTCCCGTGACTGAACCACTTTTTAGTTGGGGTAGATCAGAGATCTGTCTCAAATTTACTTACTTCTAGAAAATGTTTTTTAAAAAAAAACCAAAAAGTGAACAGTGGCAAAAAAGGAGAAAGATCAAGCAGTGTTTCTTTCCAGGGATTCTTGTGGGAAATTACTGTGGTCATCACTTAAAATGGCATCCAAACTGTGGGAATAGTAGACATAGATTTTTGGGGGAGAGGGAGGGGGCTTGGGTTTATACTTTGTATGATTTTGAAAATGGGGACAAGACTAGGGCATGCAAGGATATACCTCAAACTACAGATCAGTAAGTCCCAATTCCATTCAAGACAGTGATTATGAATTACACTGAAGAACAGAATTAACATATATGTAAATGAATGCAATATACAGGGGAATAGTTGAGAGGGTCTCTGAAAAGAGAAATTGTAACTCACAGAAGGAACACTGACTATGAGAAAAAGGATGCCTTGGCACATATTCTTTGATTCCCAAAGGAATTTAACAAGTTTCTGTGTTAAAAGATTCTAAAGTAACTCAGTCTCCCTGGGATAACAAGAAAGGCCTTCAATAAATTAGATGAATGGTTAAAACAGAAGCAGAAAAATTGTGAGCAATCAATGTGGAGAGTCCCTAGAAGTTCTCTCTGCAAGTCTGTATTAGGGTCTGTGGTCTTCAACATATTTGAGTGGCCCAATGTTTTCTGCACTACTCAGGACAGCAAAACCAAAATCCTGAGAACAGGATTTCACAATGCACAAAAGTGTCACAACATACAAAATTATAAGGCATGTAAGGATGATTATACATATGAGAGTTTCTGAGCAGGGTAACTGTACAGACCAGGGATCTTCAGTCAGGAAAACTCACTGTCAATGACAGACAGAAAAGAGCAGTGTGCAGATGAATAAAGAGTTTTCAGTTTCTCAAAATACAGAACCAAAATGACATGAAATGACATAAATTAGTGCGAAGATGAAAACAAGGTAAGGGGTTTGCTTTTCATGCAACTCAAAATTAAATTGTGGAACCCTGCCACAGCATGTTGTGAATGGTACAAGTGTAAATGGGGTTAAAAATCAATCATGTTAAAGGGAAGAAGAGCTGTCTCCCTCCCCGCAGACAGATAGGCTGCACAAGTAACATGCAGCAAGGAGAATCGCTTTTCTGTGCACTGCTCAGCCACTCTGGACCATAATACAGCACGCCATGCCATACACCATAAACAGAATGAACTGGCCTTCCAACCCATGGGAGGGCTCAAAGAGTTCATTAATAGTTTATTGTTTATTTCCTTAGCAGCAAAGGCTTACAGGAAGTTAAGACTTTAAAAAAGATATATTATTACACTGCAAAATGTGGAAAGTTATGTAACCATGTATAAGGTGGCATTTAAAGTCAACACAGTTCAAATTTGGCAAAGGGAAGATGGTTTATCTGTGGAATAAACACAGAGAATTACAATGAAGCTTCCTGGAACTTAAAAAGAAACAAAAATCTTATTAAAGAACTGGATGTGAACACTCTCCTCCAAGTTAAATTTGTCCATTAAGAAAACAATCCTATTTGATATTCCACAAGGGCTGGCAGAGGTTATATTCATATGGATTACAAACAATAGAACACTCTTTCTCTTCCTCCTTTTCCAGCCACTCTGGCATAGAAATAAGTGTGATGGACTGCCAAGATGGACATACACTCAGCAGTCTACTTTTGCTGCCATCATTATAATAAAATATACCAGATAATCTTCGAAGATGCCTTGCTCTACTAAGCTTCACATTTTATTTTTATAAGAGATGCTTATTTTTTTCCCAGCCTTTTATAAATAGTAAATAAAATAATTTTCAGTTTAACAGGACGAAGGATCTGTTATAAAGTTACTATGAACACAGACAGAAATGATTACAGGATTCTGAGCTGGAAATGACATGGGACCTGTAACATTGCTCCCCTCCTGCCTCCCCTCCCCCCAAAATGAACAATTGAACAGTGTTTTAATATTGGCTGTATAAACAAGTACAAAGGGCAGATACAACACGATTTTATGATACTGTGCCAAGTTCATCCAAGACTCTGGTATAGGAAAAATTCACTATGTCAGCCTGTGGCCCATTTTGCACACTGAAGAGCAAATTATTTTGGAAATCAACATGTAGCTGAATACTTCCCCAAACACTAACAGTGAATATGTTAACAACATGGTTTCCTTCCTCTCACTACTGGCTGGCTCCCTAATAAT
This sequence comes from Onychostruthus taczanowskii, assembly GCF_017590055.1. Lineage (NCBI taxonomy): Eukaryota > Metazoa > Chordata > Aves > Passeriformes > Passeridae > Onychostruthus > Onychostruthus taczanowskii. The sequence goes on along the minus strand of NW_024500683.1, from coordinate 5,705,160 downwards.
TTCTCTTACATTGATATGGGTATATTTTGAAGGTAATATTTTCCTGTAAATCAATCTTAAAATTATTACTTTTTTGTTTTTAACTAGAACTACATTATAAACATTTTGGTCAAACTATTACTTACATTTGTTCTGCTATGCTATCTCTACAAAAAAAACCAAAACAATATCTTAGAGATATATAGGAATAAGAGCTATTGATACATATAATTAAAAATAAGTGGCTTTTATTCTTCTACTTTTGAGAACAGACACGTTTTGTGTATAGCAGAATATTAAAATGTAGATTTCACATGTAGTTGAGTTCCCTTCCATTTGCAGAAATACATCAATATGCTGACAAGCTGTAACACTTAAATTGTCTGAAAATGTCAGGGCCAGAGCAGCACCAGAAATTTAGTTTAGTAAAATTCGCTATTCACAATCTATACAGATATGTTTGACATATAGTAACCATGCTCTTTAAACGCCCTTTATACTTGACAAAAATGAGTACTCATACTTACCTTGTAGGAAAAGTTCACACATATATGCCAAATAATTTATTAACATCCTTTACTGACTAGCCCAAATTAAGCTGCTGCTAGATAGAATTAACCTAGAATGAGTTCCTAATGAAATGAACTTACATGCTGTCAATTCACTACTGATTCATAAATAATATAATGAATTTTTGGCTTATGATCTGAGCATTTATTTGAAAAGCATGATTAACTGGAAATAACACAAAGCATAGCGCAATCTTTCCTCATTTGTCTTGTCAAGAAAAATGTTATGTATCTTAAATATTCTCACAATAGATATTACAGTGTACCAGAATACACTATTTAGTAATCTTCCACATCTTTGTGATCCCTGAAATATGTCTGATTTTGGAGTCTGATTTGTAGAATTCCCTTCAATAGACCACAAAACTTTTTAAATGCAATATTTCAAACTTAAATAAAATAACTCAGGTGCACAGTTTGGAATACTCAAATAAAAACTTGTATTTACTAAAACCATGGTGAACCATTTGTAAATTAATAACTCAAACAGCACCTCAACTTAGGTAACAGCTTCTTTACTCCAGTTTTGTTTTTTGCTAGTGATTAGAATCAAATGAAACAGTCATAATGAACTCTGAAATTAAGCAAGCCATAATTTAACCTCTGTATTTTCTTTAATTTTGCCATGAAAATTTGTCTAACCATCTCAGTTGTAAGCTGCTTGAAGCCTACTGCAACTGAACTTCAATATCAAGCTGACTAAAGAAAAATATGAAAATCAAAAGAAATATTTAAAAAACCCAAACCAAAAAAAACAAAACAAAAAAACCCCACGTCTAAGTTCCATGGGTTGTGGTGGTAATGCTTCCTTCTAAAGAAGAATTTGTAATTTGTTCTTTAAACATGTCATTTTAAAACCCATTTTCTTCTCTTAGATACTGAATTACATACATCACAAAACAGAAATATACAGACTAACAAATTAGCAGCAAAACAATCAGAATGGGCTTAATCCAATAGGATATTATTCTGCCTCTATATTTCACTTACTGAACACTGAAACTTGCCTGCGTTCAATGCAACATGTTATATTATGGGACATGTACTTTCTTCAAGCCCAAAAGTTTTCAAGACTTTGTTAACAATCAACAATATTGAGTCAGACATCACCTTGCTGAAAAATGTCACTTGCTGATTTAAATTTTTTAAAAATCAATTGATAAAAATTAAACCTTATTCATTTTTACTGTGGTAGTTCAAGCAAAATGGACAAGACTTGTCTGGTCAATTTGCATAGCTCCTAATGAAAGAAAGATGTACCTCCCTTTGAGAAGTCCTGCTGAAGTAGACAATGGCAGGGGAGTGTGTGTCTGTGATGTATCTATACTGTTCATTGCTTCACTTCCTAATATTTACTTTTAATAATACTTCCATACTCACTTCAAATTTTAATTCACAAGCATTTTTATTGTTAGATAATGGATTATAAGCCAAAGAGTTTAATGACATTTCAAAATGTGTAGGAAAAGAAAAAGTAGTATTAGCTCTCCAACAAAAGTAATAAAAGAAAACACTTAAAATATGGGAGAGGGAATATTGCTTCAGCTTCTGTCCTGGTACTAGTGTAGAAATGGGAAGGCAAAATGGGAATATGCACTGGTAAAATTGCCTACATTCTATCATATCAATAAATTGGGTGAAACATAAAGGAAATGAAATCTTCTCCATCCTGACTCATACTGACTATGAAATGAAATACTGTATAAACCTATACATAACAGCAAAATTTCATTCAATTAATATTTAAATACAATAGATGATTTTACACTGATATTGTGATACTGAGCCAAACATCCCAAAATAATTTTAATGAAGTTATACTAGCACAACCAAAAAGGAGCTCAAGTGGTGATATTCAGATTTTTTCATCTACCTCTACTGAATTTTTAAAATAATTTACCATTATTACCCTGAATCTGCTTTTATTGTGTCTGCCATGGATATTGAATCCTATCACTAGAATTTGAATGAAACAAGAATGGTAAAACATAATAATATAGGCAGAAGAAGGGGAGAAAATTAATCCCTAAACTGCTTAGTGTGGTAGAGGTTTACATTTCTGCTCTTCATGTCTCATTTGTTCTAGGCACTGAAATCAGGGGTTAGAAAAGTAGCAACCATGACAGCACTGTGAAATCAGCTAGTCTATAGTTCTTCCAGTCCCATGTGCTGTAGAGCAGGTAAATGAGGCTATCCTCTCTCATTGGGTCTGAATTGGCAAACCATCTCCTGCACTGCTGTGCTTCACAGTGCAAACCAGACTGGTCATCTGCCTGGTCCCACACTCAGGGACAACCACAAAACTGATATTCACATTCCTCTTGCATAATTCCATAATCTAAATTGACTGGCAGTTTAAATCTTGAGCATAAGAGTTTCACTGTAAATATTCCATGATCCTGACAGTTCTAGCTCAGAATGGTTCATTAAACCATGAAGGATTAATTAAAATCAGTAAGTCTGAAAGATTCAAGAGCACTGAGAAATTCCCTTACCATTTTTATGAAAGTTCATCCTTGGCCAGGATCCTTGTCTTTTAAACTTGCTCTTGGCTTGCGCTGTAACAAGTGCAATGCAGCATTTCAGAAGGGATATAAAAACTCTGATGTGAAGAAGGATATTTCTAAGCTTTGTGGCTAGAAATATCTGCCCCTTTTTTAACTAATTTCAGTGTTTATGCTTATAACGATAATGTATAATTTGCTTACTGCATTTGTTATTGCAATTCTTAATAAATTCAATTACTGTAATTTATATTTTCTCAATTCTCTCTGTTTTATGTGGTACAACACCTTGTCCCTGAGAAAGATGGAAAATATATTGGTCTGAGAGGACCAGAAATTGTAGAGTGAAATTTGGAAAATGGACTTACCTTTCTTGAATAGTCCAGACTCTATTAAAGTGTGGAAATCAGTTCATCTCCCTGCACTTCACCTTTGCAGAGTGACACTGAAGTCACACCTGTTGAGCACCATGCTAACACATTACAGCATTCCAGCACTGAGGGAAAGGTCTTCTGAGTCCATCACCATGAACTAGTTTTCAGTCCAAGTCAGTCTCTAGTCAGTCTCTGGTTCTGGTTCTTGTCCAATCAATAGCCAATCACTCAAATCTAGAAACACTTAACCCGAGAGATCCTTGTATAACACAAGACAGCATGTGTGTTTATATGCTGATGGTTTTGGTGATTCTAGTGGGTCATTTTCAAGTCAGGGTATTCTATTTCTAAAGTAAGATTCAGTGCAAAACACTTAGTGAATTATAGATGTTGAGTTATGATAAAGGGAAGAGTTCTAACAAGAAGTTGTACATCTGTCTGTCTAGAAGAGATAACATCTTATCTAAAACAAAAGGGTGTCTTCAAAATGAAAATATGTCCATAAAAATTAAAATAAAATAGGCTTTTCACAAAATAAGCTTTTCTTTAATGAATATATATGATATATGGTATTCAGAAGGGCTTAATTTTGTCAGACTCCTAAGAAAACTGAAAATTCTCTGTTAAAGAAGAGTGAGAGGAGAAAAATTTCTTTATAAATTTTCAGGAGATGTGCTTTTCTTACATCATGTCAGTACACCTTTTAGAAATACATGCAACTGGTTTGACTGGTTTTGTACATCTGAAATACATTTTTTTCTTAGCACAATTTCTTAAGACCAGAGGTATTGCACGATAACAGTATTCCTCACACACCAGGTAAGGAATATAACAGCTGTCACACTATGCCTTTCATTAAATGCCTTCACTTCCCCACAATACTCCAGAGAATCCAACAAGGCATATATCAGGACCAGGTGAGAAGCAGTGGTTTACAGTGTTAGGAACATGGTAATGAGGAGAGCTGCCTGATACACAACAAAGATTTTAGGAGCATGTGGACATTCCATGGTTACCAAGGTGTTAGACACATGTATTTATGTGATTAGAGGTAGACAGATCACATAAAAACACTCACCATAATGTGCCAAGATGGTGATGAATCCACAGACTTCCAAAATGCATTTAATTATCTTACTATGGTAAAACACTATGAATTGTTGTGCTCTAAACCAAATAAACTCTATCAATAACTAACAATTTTATTCATTTTTAAGGAAGCAACTGACAGGTTATCACTCTTTTTTGTCTGCTCTGTCTTTCACTGCCTTGTGAAAGGCAGTGTTACTGCCCTTGTGACAAATGTAGTGGAACATGACAGTACACCTATAATTCATCATATTAAGATAGATTTAGATTAATGGCAGTTTAACTTGGCACAGTTGAGAAGTGGACATATAATCTGGTGTTTTAAATCTCTGAGGAAACAAAAACTTTCAGTAAGCAGTTGGATTTGGTGACCTAATCCTTTGGTTTAGCTTGAATTTCCATTTTGAAAGATGCAGTCCTGAGACACTTATGACAATATGCGTTTACCTGGAGTTTTGAACTGTACTACCCACTCACTGCCAGAAACTGGTGTTGATTTTTGTGGAGCATTTCCTTTTGCTCTAGCTCTAAATTTATTTTTCCCCATCTTGACTTGTATACTATTCATATACTTGGCAAAAGATACACTTAATTTTAAAATCCTCATACTTGGCATGAGTTTCGTGCTCTTAGACTCTTTGTCTAAAGCATTTACAAATTTTATTTAGAATTGATAGTCCCCAGGAAAACCATAGTAAGCAAAAAGATCAGGTTCACATGTAACTACATTATGCACTATATGATCTAGAGGAGAAATCAAACTATGTTCTAAAACCTGGAAGTTTAAAGTAAATTCTTCACTTATATAAAAGAAAACACATATTAACATAATTAAACATGCATGGCAGATTCTAAACTGCTTCTTTACTTGCTTCCATCACTCAGATTCTGGAAGTGACTTTTCTCCTCTCCCTCCCAAACATTGCTCTAAGCCTCAATGCTCACCTGTTCTATTCTTCTCAAGATGAAATCTTACCTCTTCCATTTTTACTATCAAGATACCTCAGGCTGTTATACAAGACAAACACTACAAGGTCAGCTACTTTCCCTTTCCAAAGATTCAATGCATTTGCATTCCTTTTCAAGCATATTCTTTCTTATTGAAAAAAAACAACTTTCCAAAAGTAAAAAAAAGTCAATGCTATTAAAATCTCTTTGAATCAGGTTAAAAAAACCCCATGTTCATGCAATATGCATCCTACTAAGATAAAATAATTTAATTTTTCTATTCAGTCTTCAGAGAGATTACAAATATCATAAATAACTGTATGAAGATCTGGTACTCAGAGTACTCAGAACCGTCCTTTCCACTATTCTGCAGCCAATGAGGCTTCTACTGCCACATCAAAGTGCATCTGACCATGTGAACTAAATCATGTTTCTTCTCCTATCATTCCCTTAGAAAAAGAAATATTAGATGAGGGTAAAGAACCCTCTTCAGAAGACACTGAACCTGTATCCTACATCTCCATAGTAGCAACCAATACAGGATGCTACGAAAAAGAACAGTAACAGATCACACCATCACTGAGGTTTGAAGGTGCCTCTGGTATGTCTCCTTTTCCAACCCCCTACTGAAATGGTGTCACCTAGAGCCAATTGCTTGGGATCAAGTCCAGGCAGGTTTTGAATATCTCCATGAATGGAAACTCCCATAACAATCAGAGCAACTTGTGCCAGTGCTCAGACACCCTCACAGTGGAAAAGTTCTGATATTCAGATGACACCTCCTGTGCTTCATCTTGTGCCCATTGCCTCTAGTTCTGTCACTTGGCACTGCTGAAAAGAGCCTGGCTCTGTCCTTTTTGGAGCCTTTCTTCAGCTATTTGCAGAATATTGGTGAGTTTTCCTCCAGAGCTTTCTCCAGGCTGAACAGTCCTGGCTCTCTCAGCCTTTCCTAACAGGAGAGAAGTTCCAGTTCCCTAACCAACTTTGTGCCCATGTACTGGTGTCTCTCCAGGAGCTCCATGTCTTTCTTGGATTGAGGAGCCCAGAACTGGACACCTTCACCAGGGCTTAGCACAGGATAGAGATCCCCTCCCTCAACATGCCAGCAGTGCTTCTCCTAATGCAGCTCAGGATACCATTAGCCTCCTTTGCTGCAAGGGCACGCTGCTGGCTCATGTCCATTTTGCTCTCCACTGGGACCTCCTGGTTCTTTACTGTAAGAAATCTACATACTCTTTTCTGTAAAACTGTACAAACCACAGGATGCCTGATGATCTCAGATATTTCTTCATTCATGTTAGTAGAAGACTTTCCACATGATGATTTGGCTATTAGAATTTCAGCGTCCATAATGAATAAACTTTCATATATGAATACACACGCACATGCACATGTACATACTCACACACAGTGACACAGAGGTTTGCATTCATGCACTCATTTATGTTGTAAACCAGGAATCTCTTTTAACTAAACATCTGGATAATCAAAATCCCTCTCCTCAAAACCCATTAAAGGATTCCAAAGTACTCTGCTGTATGGACATACAAGATGGACAGTAGGATCGTAGAACGGAAAAACAATTTTCATTTTCACAAACTGATTGTAAGACAAAATCAGTAGCATTATTTTTCAGATCTGGCATACCTCTGAACTCACTAATGCTAAACATTGTTAGGTTATCTGAATAGTCAGGATATTCCTATTATTTCAGGTTTACATTGGCATTTCATCTATAATTAACTTGTGTTACTTTTAAAATACATTCTATATATGTCCTTTGTTTTAATTTTACCTCTCTTATTTTCTTCCCATGCTATTCAGCCCATGCTATAAACAAAGCAGCATTTTGTAACCTTGTATAAGAATCGGCATAATGAGATGTGACACAATCACATATAACTTTTTTCTGTTACTATTATACACAGAGAAAACAGCTTGCTGTATTTCTATATATGGTTCTCAGAAATTTGTAGTCACAAACACAGTAAAATAAGTAAAATCCAGGTAAAGGGAGAGTTTTAAACCACAGAAGAGAGAGACAGGCATCAATAGAGTAACTTATCTGTACTCATTTTTTGCTTTCAAAAAAATTACCATTCATACTAATAAAATTGGAAATTAAAGATTTTGTGCTAATGTTCCCCACAGTTCCATTTCATTAAATTATTCTTCCTCCTGCTCTATTCTTTCATTTCCAAATCTCATTTCATTTAGGTGAAAAAACAAAATTATAGTTGCATTTCCAATGTAGAACAGCTGCCCGTTCCTTTGTTCTGCTCTTTTTTTATGTTGCACACCAAGAATCACAAATTTACAATGTGATCATCATGTTCTTCTCTTAATAATGACTCTTTATGTTACAGCAGCTTTGTCAGCCTCTACCTTCAGAGCAGAGTGCATTTCCTGCTGGCTTGGCAAATGTCTTGTTTGACCACTGCTCAGGCTGAGATATTCCCTGCATGCCCAATAGCTACATTCAGAAGCTTAGATTAGAGTGAAGTCATTAAGCAAACAGCACTGAAGGGCTTATTTGCCAGGGCTCAGGAATGGCCTCCATTTACTGCAGTTTTCTATAAAATCTGCCTCTGCTACATTGTTTGCTATTGGGAAAAGGAATGAAACAACACAGCAAAATGTCAAAGCTGTCAAGAAACACAAAGTCAATTTATTGTTACTGAAATAATGGAAACTGCTACATAGAAGATCAATGAGAATGGGAGATCCTCTACTGAGAATGAATGCAGAGAGAGATTGCTGATATTATTAGAGTAGATTCTAGGCAAAATCACGTAACTGTGTGGCTAACTTAGCATGCAAAACAGAAAACCAAATGCTTTTGAATGTGATAGTTTGTATTCCTCAACAAAACTAAACACTCAGCCTAAAAAAAATGCACCCCACAAACGTTACACTGTAGATTGATAAATGTCAAGGACACTACAGAAACACTAATCACGCAGATTAACTCTGGAAGGAGCAAACAAGGATCAACATAATTTAAACAGAGTCTAGACAAACAAAACCACATCTTCAATGATGTTTTTTTTTTTTTTTTTTTGGAAGGAAAAACCACAAAATTAAAGAGATCAGATAAAGAACTGAAAACATCAAAGATGGAAGGTGTGAAATTTCCTTAATTAAAATTGCATGAGTGTCTAGCAATCACCTGCTGGAAGAGGGTACTGGGAATAATGAATACACAGAAACCCACACACAAGGAAACAGCAAAGAATATAATATGTGTTGGAAGAAGAAAACATAAAGAATACAATATCTGTTGGAAGTAGAAAGCATAAAGAACATAATATATGTTGGAAGTACAAAGCATAAAGATTAAATAAAACTTGCCAAAAACTCAAACTGAGCTGGACCTTACACAAGTTTCAAACACGTAGAGGAAAGAAGAGTGACAGACTACAAATGAGAAACAGAACCGAATTACAAATACTGCAGCTGTCACCAAAACCCTTTGTAATATTAACACTAGAAAAACAGTGCTAAAACTAGGGTTAGGGTTTTCCTAGACAGTGGTGTATCAGTGTGATTTTGTAATAGGCTGCATATTTCATTTGCTGCTATTTAAAATTAGCATTATGGTCCCTTAAGTACAAAATTTACACTGTTAGAAAGGTAAAATAAGATTGGTTTCCATAATGAGCCAAAGAGTGGGTTCTGATTAAAAAATATAAAAAGTTTCTGGGTCACAACCCAGATGGAAGACAATAGGCATCACAGGAAAATAGCAGACTGCAGTTTCAGCAGAGAAGCTGAAACTACTCTTTGGAGAAAAGAGCACAGAATCTGGGCTCAGAGATAATGAAGAAGAAAATAGGATCAAAGAAGATGCAAATTCACTAAATTTCACAAAGGAAGTGAGAAACTAAAAACCCACCTGCAAGATCATGGTGGGTGGGTGATGCTCGTCTAGTAATGTTTCTTCTACTTTGTCTGACTTCATTCTAAGCTTTTATTATGAAGATATTAAACATTCTAGTTTCTAGACTATTCTACCAAAATGTGGGATGTTACTTATTTTGAAGACTTTTGGTCTTTGGTTAAAGAGATCCATGCAGAATATATCCAGAGAACTTCCTGCAATTTAGGTCAGATCAAGAGGCTACCAACTGTGAGGGTATTTATGCATCCTTGTGTTAAGATTCCAAAAGAAAACCCCAGATTTGAACATTCATTTCACTCAAAGATTAGGAAAGTTATATAACCTCGTATGATTATTTTCATATAAAATATGCAAAGAGTACTTCTGGCTGCCCTAGTATTTCTTTATAAAGAGGTTGTTAGTTTCTTGCAGAAGGAATGGTTCTAACCAGCTAGTCAGGCAGGACACTCACCTCTGGAAATACCTTTAGCACACTGAATAGTCAGACCTACAAATTATCAATGATACCTAACAGAAGTATAAGAGAAAATTCTGTGTGTGATTTTTTGTGAGCACATGCAAATCAGCCACAGACATCCCTCTGAAGTGACAGTGCAGTTGAGGGAATATAGTGGGTAGAGCCCAGCTCAAAGATAAGATCCCTCCACTGTCTTGCTCCCAACCCCCATCAGGATGATAGAGAGAAGAAGGGGAAAAGTGAGCAAACTGGTGAGTTGTGATTAAGACAATTGGGCAAATGAAGGAAAAAACCGATGCAATCACCACCAGCAGGCAGGCGCCCAGCCAGTTCCTGAACAACAACTAATTTGGAAAAAGGTCTTCCCATTTCATCACTTAGTGTGATGTTACATGGTATGGGATATCCTTTTGGCCACCCAGGATCAGCTGTCTTAGCTGTGTCTCTTCCCAGGCTCTTGACCACATCCTCTCTGTTCACTGAGGGGTAACAGCAAGGAACAGAAGGAATTGATGCTGTGTAAACCATGTTCAGCAACAGCCAAATCATCTCTATATTAGCAACACTGCTTGGGTCACCAGTCTAGAACACAGCACCATACAAGCTGCTCTGAAGAAAATTAGCAACATCCCAGCCAGATCCAGTAGGAAGATTAATACATATTGACACATTGCATTTATCATACAAAATTTCACAGATACATTATAATGTAGTTGATGCAATGCTTACTGTGAGTCATTGCATGAAAACACAATTGCCATTAAAGAGGTTAGAGAGATACAAAGTCGTACAAACACTAGTAAAAATGGTGACAGGTGTAAGAAATAAAAATCCAAGATACTGTACCAGAATACTGTAAAAAAACCTGCTGTGAGAGCAAAGATTTTTTTTTAATTGTTATTATTATTATTGTGGTTTTTTAATGCTAACAGTTCAGGAGACACTACATGATTATGGAAAATTAAATAAACTACCTTAGTGTACCTCACAGCAATGTGGATGTTTTTGGTAACTGAGTTTGTATTTATCAGAAATGGCAACAATTTGCTTCACTTCCCATCCAAAGCACAGAAGTTTAATTGGTAAAAGTAATTTTCAATGGGATTTAGCAGCAAATAGTCTTTTTTTTTCTGAAGAGAAACTCATGGATTTGCATTTTAATAGGACGAAGTTACACACCTAAAGTTTCATGTTTGTGGCATAAATCTTGCTGCTGAAAAAAGTTTGAGAAAAATCACACATACATAAAATAGAAACAGATGAATATTCAGATCAGTTTTTATCTATTAAAAAGTGATAAGAATTTTGCTTAGCATTCTTTTTGTCTCATACAGATTAAGTATTGTTAGATTGCTACAGCTGTTTCCTCAAAGTTTACCTTAACCAAAAAACCAAGTTAACAGATGAGTAAATTGATAGTTAAGGAAGATCAGCTCTTGATCTTAGCTGTGTGCTGCAGAGAATGCATAAAGAAACTCAAGGCAATATTTGAGCAGTGTCATCAATTGCATAAAGAACCAGTCTTCAAGAAATGATCCTGCAGTTGCCAAATACAGAATGAAAGAGTGGGTGACAAATCTAGGGAACTGTTGGTTGAAAGGGTTATTTGGGTAATCACAGGATTAGTTGCTTGATTAATACATACATGCTGTCAAATATATCTCTGCTGTCAAGGAGAGAAAGCATCAAAAAGACACTGAGAGTTTTATCCCAGGACAACTCCCATATCAGTGCACACATCAAGATAAGGTATCAAGGAGATGTCTTGCCAACAAGAATGGGCTGTAGCTATTGCCAGGATCCTGTAGTAATGTGCAGGAACTGTGGAATAATGAACTGGCAACATCAACCATAAACTGAAGGCATTAACATCTGACCAACCTGGCAACTATGGGAAAATTAAATTCTTCAGAGGTGAAAGACAAAAACCGATCTTGCAGGCCTGACAATATCATTCAAAGAAAAATGATCACTTGGATTTGAACTTTCAAATTCATAAAAGTAACACTCATGCAAGTTCAAAACACTGCTATCCTTTTTAAAATGTTCTTCAAAATAAGGAAATAATCTCCACAGAAGCAGAATCATATCTCTGTGTATAATCAAATAATATCTTTGCAAATCACTGAAACAGCATCTTTTTTCTGATAAAGTTAAGGTACTTTTGCATGGGGTCCCTGTGAGAGTTGATGAGCAAAAGGCCTGGGATGACATGACAGGAAGGCATTAAAAACCCAAAAGAAATGTCACAGTTCTTTCAGTCTTTTCTTATATAAGAGATGTTCCAACCCCTTGATAATATTTCTCTCTACTGGAGATGCTGCAGTAAATCCACATGTTTCCTTTACTGGACAGGTACAGGACGGGTACCATTAATTCAGATACAAACGCACCAGTACTGAATAGAGAGGAGGAATCCCCACCCATGCCCTGTGAGGATGCCTAACTGGCTCACAGACAGCTTGCTGCCCACCAGAAATCCAAGGTCTTCTTGGCCAAGCTGAGCTCCAGTCAGCTGACACCACAATGTTCTTGCACATGGGATTATAAATCCTCAGTTGCAGGACTTTGCAATACTCCTTTTTGAAGTTAATGGGATTTCTCCAGTCCCATTTCTCCAGTCTGTTGGAAGAAACGGAGCCCATTTCTCCAGTCTGTTGAGGTGCCTCTGGACAGCAGCACAGCTCTCTGGAGAATTAGCCACTTTCCAGTTTTGAATCAATCTTAGATCTTTCTGAGGGTGCATTCTGTTCTGTCATCCAGGTGAAGATGAAGAAGTTGAACAGTATTGGACCCACTAGTAAATTCTGGGGCACCTCACTAGTTACTGACCTCCAACCAGACTTTGCATCACTGATCACAGCACTCCAGGCCTGGTCATTCAGACTTTTTTTAATCCACCTCACTGTGAACTTCTATATCCCCCTGTACTTTGTCAGTTTTTCCTATGACGATGTCAGAGGAGACAGTGTCAAAAATTTTACTGAAGTTGTAGACAGCATCACTGCTCTCTCTTGTCCACTCAGCTAGTTACCTAACTGCAGAGACTGAGGGGCTGGTCAAGTATGATTTCCTCTTTTAAATCCATGTCAATGACTTCTAGTTACTTTCTTGACTTCCATGTGTTTGGAAATTGTTCCCAGGAAGATTTGCTATATCATCTTCCCCGTGACTGAGGTGACGTTGTCTAATCTATGGTTTTGCAGATCATCCTTCTTGCCCTTCTCAAAGATGATGATATTTCTTCTCTTCCAGCCTTCAGGAACCTCTCCTAACTGCCATGACCATTCAAAGATAATTAGCAGTGATCTCACAACGGCACCAGACACCTTTCTCAGCACTCCTGGATGCAATCCATTAAACCTAGAGACTTACATATGACCAGTGTGTTTAAGAGATCCCTAAACAATCCTTCTCAAAGAATCACAGAATTAACTAGGTGTTGAGATCAAGTCCAGCCTATGACCTAAGGCCACCTTATGAATTAAACCATGGCATTAAGTTTCACATCCAGTCTTTTTTTAACACCTCCAGGAATGGTGACTCTTGCAGTGTTAAGTATTTCTTGCTCCAGAGTTTCCCTCTGGTCTTCCATTCCTGAAGGCTGGTTTTATGGTGTCCTGGTTTCGGCCAGGACAGGGTTGATTTTTGCAATAGCTGTGGGGGGGCATGGCCAGGACCCTAATGTCATTCCATACCCACTCCCATCATTACCAGGGGAGATGGAAAGGAGTTTTCTCTCATTTACCAGAAAAGTGTTCCTTCAAGTTAAAAAAGCTTGTGGAGCAGAATGCTCCAGTACTTGTTTATTGTGGAGCATTTCATCTCAGTGCAGTATGACGTGGTTGCAGACATTCTTGTGTTTTAAATGCTGACTGAGAGGAAGATCTTGAACAGAATCCCTAAAGGTACTTGAATAGAAAAAAATTCTGGTTTCACACAGGAATACATGACATGCACTTTCTATCAAACAGATTTTTTTACAGTATATCTATTTATCTGAACATGCCCACCAGTTGCTTTTAGAAATTGAATTATATAATACTATTTTCCTTTAATTTATCTTCTGTTTCCCAAACTCTTATTTCCCTCTATAGGAAACACTAGTTAAAAAAAAAAAAAAAAAAAAAAAGAAAATAAAATATTTCTTCCCTCCTAAACAGAAATCTGAATTAAAATCTCTTATAAAACTCTCCAAATACAGAGTTTGTTTGCATCTCTCTACCCCATATGTTTTCTAGAAATTTTCTCAAGAGAACAAGACAGAAAAATTTTCAGTGATGCCTTGGTATCTGTCTTTTAATTTGCTCAGGTTTCTATGTGATTAGCTTCAAGCATTTAGTACACACCAGTTTGAATTCAGGCACTGAAATTATGAAATAATTAAAATGCTTTTGAGAAAAATACTTCCATAAAGCCATATTCTGAAGGGCTTTCAGTGAGATAGTGGCACAACCATCATCATTTAAGATCAGCAAAAGATTTGCAATAGTTTTTTTTCTTTTCTTTCAGACTCAGAATCTTCAGGAGTTTGTTTTTTCCATGCACACAGAGCTCTGGTTATTTCTAGCTGCATAAAAGATCTTCTAGAGGACACAGTTTAAAGCCAGGCATATCAAAGTCTCACATAAACAAGAAACAGATATAATCTCTTTGGCTCAGCATAGTGATTCTGCTGAGAGTTTTGGAGCACAAACTCATTGCTCTTAATGTTCTGATCCAGTGTGGCTGCTCTCAGCCAAGGCCTGTTGCACAGATGGCCCTGGGCCATGAACTTCTTAAAGTTCACTGGCTTCTTTTCTGCAAGAATATAGTGTAGCTATAATATCACCATTTTGAGTGATTTGTAGATCTGTAATAAGTATAATGATCTTGGCATTTTAGCATTATCAAATGAGAGTGAATTCCATTTTTAATCTCAGTTATAGTAGTCGGTTTGTATTGTGAACTGCTGATACATTATATATGTGGAATGCAAATGCTTTTTTTAAAATGTAGAGATATTGATACTAACAAGATTTTGCACTTTTTTGAAGCACAGCCTTGTCAAAGTGATTCAATATTTATAACCTTAAGTGTCCCCTTTAATTTGATGCAGAAGATAATAAGTGAGAAAAAAAACTAATTTCTCACCAGCAATACTTTCTTGTCTGTGGACTTAGCACAGTGAAGGATATTTTTTGATTTCTCAATTGAATTTATTTTGTTATGGTGTTAGGAGACTTTCTTGAAAAGTTTAATACACATTTTATTAATATAATATCAGTATTTGCATTTTATAATAATATAATATTTAATACATGCATATGCACTTACATGAATATTGCATATGTGAATTTATAACTTTGCTAAATCAACTCTAGTGAAATTTAAAATTCAAGCAGTAAAAATATCACAGAATACAGCTGGAGAAATATACATTTTCACAATCAATAAGTCTGATATTATAAACTTCAAAAATACTTCTCTTAATATCTTCCTAATAAAATATGAAGTGCAACCAATAACTAATAAAATCACCCAAATTAACATAACTTTTCAATAAAGACTTATCAAGAAGCATTCAGGAAATGATATTGAAAATCTTTGCACTTACCTTTATGTCTCCCATTTTATATATTTCATATTATAAATTTGGAATTTATTAGGCATATTAGAAACTTTTATTGTACATTTTGATTAATACCCTAGGTTTAGATTTCACAATAACTAGCAAAATTAAAGATTTCTGTGATCTGTAAAGCTGTTCTTGTTTATGAATCACACTACTAATAATGATCTTCAGCAAGAACTCAAACATGTTTCAAGTAGATAAATTAGTACTGAATGGTCTAAAACACTTACATGGATACATTCAGATATAAGAAAAAGAATTTACAAATCCATAAAATGGCTATAAGCATACTGAATAACCTAATTAGAAAAAAGCAAATAAAATGTGTCGCTCTTCACTACAATGCTCCCTGTGCATACCTCTTTCCTATAAGTTAATATCTCAAATGCTGCAGTGTCCAAGATTATCATCTGCAGCCTTTTCAACACAGATTGACTTGAAAAGAATAACACAAGCCAACAAAACATTATTACAAGAATGTTTTAGCTTTCCACTGATGGTATCACTTTTCTGTATTGTTTAGCCTTGAAGACCTAACAAGAACACATTTCTAGATGGTAAAGGCTACCACCAGACTAATAACAAAAAATCCTACAGGGCAGCATTGGATATTTTCAGCAAAATATCTCAAGTCTCCTATCTATTTATTTTTTGATCAATGGATTAGGCAAGACTGTCTATTACCATTATATAGAAGACATAATTACAGAATACTGAAATTAGAATAAAATTTATTTACTAATATAATTCCATTACATTTTTCTCCTTGCCTGCAAAAACCTTTTTAAAAAAATCAAAAATTCACATTCAATTATACATAACAGAACTAAATATGTTACAAAAACTGTAATAGGAACATTTGTGTAATAACATCTCTCTCTGCCAAACCACTAAACCATTATTATTTTCAAAAGAAAAGTAACTGCCTATGAAAAAATACTTGTGTTCTAAAAAAGCAAAAAAAAGCAGTAAAACAGTAAGAATATGATAAAAATCTTGATGGTAGAAATATAAACACTGGGGTGTTATGATGCAAGAGTAAAAATAAAGAAAGGTGTAGGCTGCACCAGAAAAAGGCAATATAACAAAAGTAGTCAAACAAATATATACAAACTAGCACAAATAATTTTGCACTAAATTTTCATGCAAAATGAAAAATATTATATTAGATCTATATTATATATCACCAAGATGATGATAGTATTTGTTAAATACTATGGCAGGTTAGAAGGGGTAAGGCAGAAAAGACAGTAATAACAGAGTTTAATTACTCCAAGCCATCTGGTAAGAAATCATGACAAAATATGCTGAAGGGACTAAATTTTTTGATGGTTTCAATATGTCAAAATATAATAAATAAAAGATACTATGAGAGATATAACTCTAGGCAGATAATATGTTTCAATATGTCAAAATATAATAAACAAATCCTCCCCACCAAAAAAAAAAAAAAAAAAAATTAAAAAACCCCTGACTATAATATTTGCAACTTCTGTACTCTCCTGGGAGAAAATCACACTGAAAAAGCCACCAGAAGGTTTAACTGCATCAGGACAAGGTTATTAGGGATTAAAAAAAAAAAAATAGAAAGCTCAATGGGTAATATACTTGCAGGTTACAGAAGAACACTTCTATAGAGTTCTGCATATATATCTCATCACTGCATATGATCAAGTAGAAAAAAAAATCAAGCATAACTTTAAAAAAAAATAAAGCAAAAAAGAGAGATTGGTTGTCAAAGCAGCAGAATAAAGAAGACTATTAGTCAACACTTTTTGAGCCAAAATATGGGTGAAGGTTTAAAAGGGTAATGTCTGGTAAATTAAATCATCTTTAAAATGTTTTGGGATATATTTTAATTTTGACTGAAAAAAGCACTTAAGCCATAAAATCACAAAAATTTTCAGGCTGGAAGGAATCTCACTAGATCTTCTGGTCCAACCTTTCATGTAAAAGGGAGTTTAGATGAGATTACCTAACACCCTGTCCAAGCACATATTGAAAACCTCCAGGGACAGAGAGACTTTATCATCTTCCTGGGAAGGTTGTCCTATGTCCATCAAAACTTTCTAATATGTGAAAGCTAGGAAGCCTAGAATTGTGCAAAAATATTAGATAACTTTTTAATTAAATATGTTTGGTAACCATATAAAGAAAAGTGGCAAATACGATACCAGCAGTTCAAAAGGGACTGTGAAAGGCCAAAATGATGGAAGCAAACTAAAACCCAGCAAATCTATTTTCAGAAGAAAATTCCTGAATGTTGTATTGAAGAATGTAAGTAGCAGAAACATGGGACAATGTCACATAAATAATCTAAAATTTTGTTTAAGGAAGATATGCTTCTTCATTAATATCTCTTGAACACATCAATGGTCTTATATAAGAGGGTCACCCAAAAACTGAGCCAACCTAATTTCCAAAGATGTTCTGACATTGTTCCCAAGCAAAAGTCCTTCAAGAAAATTAGAAATTGTGGGAAGTACAGGAAGGGGGTTTCTTATGTGGGTGGTGAACAAATTGAATAAAAGAAAAGACAAAAATTACCAATACCAGTTGAGTTTTCACACTGGTTAGATGCAACAAATATTGCCCACTGATTCTTATGCTGTTAAACACATTCACAAATTATCTGACAATATAAGAAGTACTGATGAAAAAAACCCTGTGCTGATCAAAATAAACTATTCAGAACAGGCAAAACATCTCTCGAGTCAAGAGACAGGACCCCGACTTCAGAGTAATGCTTAATAATATAAGAAAAGAGCCTGCAGACCACGAGAATCTAAAGAATAACAAATACCAGAATATGTGGTAGTAGCCAATGAAACATTGACATGTAGAAATATTTTTGATGATGTCACAAATATTTATTTAGCTTATAAAAGTGCATAAATATTTAAAATATCTTGAGTAACAGTAAGTGGTGCTCTTAATTGAGATAAGCATTCAGGTGATGCAAAGACAGAGTCAAAGCATATCCTAAGTAGGACATTAGAAAGTAAATACATGTCAGGATCTAAGGCTGTCATGCCAAGATTCAAAAAGAAGTCAGATTCTCCTAAGGATGCAAAATGCATTTCAAATCAACAAACACCCTGAAAGAGCCTTTCTGAATATTTTAAATCACAAACCTGACAGCAGAGCAGACTTAGAAGTTGTACAATGTATGTAGGGAAAGTCAAATTAAAAGGGAGCGGCATAAATATAAGGACAAAAAACTTCATCCCATTTTTTGAAAAATACAGATTCTGGAATTGATGTAAACAGGAACAACTCACACTTTCAGAAATGTAGCAGTAAAACCACAATGAGATTCTGGATAAAAGAGTCAACACTGTTCATTTTCATTTTCTGTACCACTGCAGAACCTTAAACTCCACTGCATAGCTACTACAAACTAAACACCTGTATTTTGCTATATCTAGGGGGAAGACTAATGCTTGGCATCTGGCTTCCACTTAGTCTATCATTAGCTAGATCTTAAACTGATGGATCAGATAATTCCTTAAATTATATAGAATATGAAATATTCTTTGGATAATGTCTAGGCAGATTTATGATCTAATGAGAAAAACCCAAAAACCTATAACCACTCTCCCTAAAAAATTATTTTAAACAATATATGGTTTTTAATAGTTAAATATGGAAATTTCAGATATGCTGTGGAACAACAGTAAATGTATGGACATTCAAGAACTGCCCCTCTAAGGTTTCAAACTACCCATTCTTGCTTACACCGCTATAGCAAACAGCTGCAGCCATGTAATAGCCTAGTATGCCTTGGAATCCTGTGACAGATTGGATGTTCTTTCCTTTGTTGGCTTCTCCAGAATCTTCTCAGGCTGAACACTGCATCCCAGGGAGCATTAATTGGGTCAGGACCACTGTAATTTGCTCACATCCAATGATTACTGTAGCAGGATGCTAAAGAATCATGTACATATTATATTATTATAAATTATAATGTGAAAGCTGCTGTCAGAGCCCAAGATTTATCAGATAACGTGAATGCCAGACAATCACATCTAAGGCACTGTGCACAGATTGTACTAAATTCTCCCACTGCTTTGCAATGCTCTGGCAAGGGAAATGGATCATAAACTGTTTCTAACTAGACAGTTACAGAGGGGTTACTGTTGTGTTAGTCTATGGAAGCACAGCAGCTGTAACATAGAGCAAATTGCTTTTGGATCATTCTAAATTAAGGGTCTGATTCTGTATTTTGTAACATCTGTTTCACATTGTCCATTTCTTCACTCAATGCCACTGAATTCTGTGGATGAGTTATTAAAAGAGAAAGAACATCTCTTTGTATGTTTTAGCAGTTGATTATTAAAATGTTTAAAACATTTTTATCTACATGTGTATATACCTGAGAATATCCTAAAACTGGGCAGTACATATGATTCTGATATGACTTTATCTCTTTTTCATATAAAAACTATATATGTTCTTACATATGTGTAGTGTATTTTACACATTTGTATTTGAAGTACAAGCCCATTAGACTACTGTGTCTGAGTCTTTAAATATATAATGATTTCCACCTCACCTTCAACATTAACACACTATGATCCTGAGCACATCACTCAATATCTGTTGCCATTTCCCCACTGGTAACATATTGATGTCCACATATGTATTTGCGCACCTTCTCCTTAATCTCCTATCTTTATTTAGAAGATTGCTTTCCTGGTACAGAAGTTTCTTTTCCTTCTGAAACTTCCCTGTTTTAATGCTTGCAAGGTTTAATTATAGTGAATGGCTTGAGTTGAAAAGGAATATGAAGATATAATGACATTTCACATTCTCAATACTAAAATACTATTAAGTGTAGAAATATAAATTACTGGAACAATTATAGCAGCAGAAATAACAGTATTACTGCAGTCAGCTGCTACTGCTGTAGACATTTGAAAACAATATTTAATTTCCTTTTGAGTGTACCAATCTTCTCTGCAGAGAAAAAGCTATTGTAAACAACTAACAATACTAAAACTAGCATGAAATTAATTATTCTGAAACAGATCTTGAGATTTCAGAAACAATACCTTTTCTCAATTTCTGATCAGAAATAGGGCTTTTTTTTCTGTGTCTTCATTTTCTGTTGATTTTTATGTCGTAAAAACCAGTGATCATAAACAGCTTAAAAACCCTAATGTTTTAAAAAGATCATGCTATTCAACTGTTCAAATTATTTTGCCATTTACTTGCGGCAAGTCTGAACTATTCCCATCATATTCTTTAATAAAGAAGTAGGATAAAATACAAAAATAAGTAATAAACTAAGCTGGCACAGAAGTGAAGAGGATTTTATTCACTGTGGTGAGACAGCAGGACAAGATATCTGCCAGCCAGCTATTTAGAGTTCAGCTTTCATTCTGACTGCTCAGCAATGGCTTCCTAGACTGTCAGATAACTCCACTAAACTTTGCAAAGGACAGTTTGCAGAGTCATAAAAACAATTTCTTGCTTTGCATAAAACAGATTGCAGTACTTGAATGTGGATGAATTCATTTAAGGTGTTTCAGTGCATGTATCTGTTGCCTTGATTTCTACCCCCATTTTCAGATCCTTCAGAAGTCATACCAAGCCAAATACTTTTTTCCATCTTTGGTCTGTGGATAGCTAAGAGAAGTGTAGATGTGTAGGAGGAAGAAGTGGCAGAGACAAACTGTTATGGTCTGACTATAACCCCCATTTTCCATCCTTCTCTGCCACTTAGAGATAGGAGACCAAGTTGGGAGTGAAGCTGTCTGGGACACGAAGTAAGGTTATCCACTGCCCTCCCCTTGCCCACAGGGCCAGTCTTCTCAACAGAGAATGTAAGCATACTGATCAGGCAGAGTTTCCCTTTGGTAAATCCATGCTGGTTGTTCCCAAGGACGTGCTTATGCTTCATTTGTTTCTATATTAGTATCAGGAACATAATGGTGCCATTGACCTGACTGGCTCATGGTTACCTATCTTCCTTTTTAAGATGAACATAGTATCACATTTGTCTTTTTTCACTGTCATCAGGGGCTTCCTCTGATTGCTCTAGGCTTTCAGAGGTAATGGAGAGTGGCCTAGTGATAACATCAGCCAGGGGTGCATGCTTATAAAGTGTCTCTCTGAATCCATGGTACTTTATATGTCTGGTTTACTTAAGCTGTCCATAACTTTATCTTGCACTTGTGTTTCTCACCACCAGCCACAGGCACTAGGACTGAGATCTGGGAGGTCTGAGAGCATCTGAATAGTGAAGAAATATATTGGGTATTATGGCATTGCTTCCCCAGATGTCACAGATATTCTTTTAAACGCATCACTGCCTGAGGGTAAGGCTCTAATCTCCTGAAGAGACTGTGGCAGAAACAAGAGAAATCAGTAGAATTGTTGTACCTTGCCTTACATGTTAAGTGCACTCTGACTAAGGAATACCAAATAACAAGCATACAGAAAAGAAGAAATATGTGGAAAGAATGCATGGACATTTCAGAGCTGATTAGGAAAATGTATAGGAAATCATCAGAGGAGACAATATTTTAGCCCGAGGGCTTTATAAGTCATCTCAAACTTCAATCAAAATGAAACTCAGAGGAATCTATCTTAGAAATGAATTATTTAACATGAGTCAATTCCAGTAATACATGACTCCCCTGTCAACAGTTTCTGGTACTGACAGCTAAAAGTTCCTGTTAGTCAGAAACTGAAGAAGTCTAGGGTCTGAAGTCACTGCTCTCTGCAACTCCACAATATTGGAAGGTAGGAGAGCCAGAGTGAGCAGCAGAGTGAACTATGAGAGAAGGAGCTAAAACAAGACAATGTATTATTAGGGGAATACTGCAGATATCACAAGGGTCATTATCAAACTTGACTCCAAGAGTGATCAGAGCACTTGCCAGAAAAAGCTGAGTCTCAGCTGGAGCAGAAATCTCCCTTGAAGCAAACTGCAGCATGAAGGTCAGAAACAGACCTGTAGTGTTTCAGGGATGAGGAAGGTTTTACAATAGAAGTCTGACTGCCTGGGTCTAAACTGATGGAAAAGAAACTTTCTGGAGTGGTTTCCTACTGCTGGGTTTGAAAAGCCCACATAAAGAGTACTTGGACAGGCAGTTCTCCATTCCCTGACAAAAGGGAAAAAACCCAGCCTTTATAGGCTATATTTGTCTTGGACCCTAGAGACTTTGACAGGTAAGCCAAGGAAAACTGAACTTCCCTGAAGCTAGAAAAACATTAAAAAAAAGAAAAATTAGATACTAAGATCAAATTGACTGCAACAATTACCAATATGCAAAGAAATTTAAGTGAAATAAAGGCTGAGGTCATCTCAAACAGAAAGAAAGCTGCAAGAAAGCTCAGTGGAAAACTAGAAGGCAACTGAGAGCAGAGGACATATTTTTACCTTTTTGGGGAAGTTATAGGAACATATGTTTTCCAAGTACTAATAGAGGTTAAGTATCACCAGCTTGAGCACTTATACATGCCTCACATCTACTACCTAATTTAGATAATTAATCATGAACCACAACATCTCACCTATTAATCCTGCATTAAGTACAGAATTGAACTGCAACATTCTCAAAGAAGTCATAGCCTCAACAGAGAATATGACAATCCAGTACATACAGGCAAAATTTTTAGCAATACATTATCTGTAAACCATTATGTTTAATTTCTATTTGGACTTCCTTAATGTAAATTTATTTTTCTGGATTTTATTTGGCCTTTAGCTAGTAAAGTGCTATTTTTCATTTCAAAATTCATTCTCATATACACATTATTACTATATCCCTCAAAGAAATTGCTTGTATACCTGCTCCAAAACACAATGTGAATTGAAGTTCTCTAAGCCTTCACTATAAATTCTTTGGGGTATCCTCCAAAAATTTCTCCTAGCTTCTACAAGAAAGGTCATTTAAACATTGAAAAAATACTTTTTATATATCTCATTAGTATGGATAATTTTTTGTAATAAGTAAAATTATAATGCAACTGAGAATAAAATATTCCAGATGAAGGTATAGCTTGTGTAAGAACATTTGACTTAAGGGAAAAGTTGTATAACTGAATACCACTTGATGTG
The DNA here is from genome assembly GCF_017590055.1 of Onychostruthus taczanowskii. Lineage (NCBI taxonomy): Eukaryota > Metazoa > Chordata > Aves > Passeriformes > Passeridae > Onychostruthus > Onychostruthus taczanowskii. The sequence continues at coordinate 5,681,654 of NW_024500683.1, read as the reverse complement.
TTCTTTTAATGTCAGTATGAGCTACTTAGAAGCACGCTTTTTGTGAAATACTTTAAAACCTAAAAAGCACTTATTCACAAGAACTTTTAAGTTGGATTTCAACATTCTTGTCACATCATTGATTACTGTGCAATTTATTATAAGGTGAAAGCAATCTAGAAATGCTAGACTACAGTAGCAGTATCAAAAACATGCTGGTGCTTGAAATGAATCTATTTGCCTCATGATGAGATGACCTTCACTTACTGAAGAATGGAACATAAATAAAAAGTTCAAATCAGTTGCACAGGGTGATGCCTACCCTAAAGTATGGCTTAAAAAAATGAAAACTGGACTACATATCCCCAGTTTTTACAGTGCACTGGAGAACAAAACCCCTGCAGTCTAACTTTGCTCCAGTTGTGGGTTACACCAATCCAAAGATCCCTGTTCAGATGAGATGCACACTACACCATCTCAGTGCTCACAGTTTAATTTATTTCACTATGTGGAAAGCACAAACACTCAAAGATACTCTTTATTATGTAATGATGAACAGTTTTACATTCTGGAAGCACATTTGAAAATGAGACAAGAGAGTCAAATAGTCCAGGTAGAAGCACAGGTTGGATTTGGATAAGCAAAAGTCAGAGACCAACTCGGAGCTATATAACTAATGAGGTCACCTGTGCCTTATGTAAAATATTTAATTAAAATATTTGTACATAGCTCTAAAAACAGGCCATTAGATGCTTAGGTGCACTCCTACTTAGACACCTGACAAGATGTAGAAGGCTGAACCAGCTCACTGAGAGCTGTGTTGCACAGGGGCCATGCTGCTGGAAGCTGGCCTAAGTGTGCCCTGGCATATGGTGCCAGTCTCAAATGAATTACAGGGCCTGGGGCTTTGATCTGTTAGCATGAGTTAGAAGAGTTTGAGCGTCATAAACCAGAATAGAAATTGCTAACTACACTCATCCTGCTTTGGAAAAAAGTAAATTGGAAATCACTTAAGTGATGTGTATCTGTTATTGTGACTACTCTACCCCAAGATCCTCCATAAGAACAACTGAGTAATGATCTGCTTGTCTCCAGCTCTCCAATGACCCTGTGGGTATTCTTCTTCCCAAACTCTGCACAAGCCTCACTGCACATTACTTCTTATCCCTGCATAGGTGGTTACCTGAGCTGCATACAGACACCCACAAATTCCAGCTCCTGTGCTCTCTCTCATTCATTAATGCAGTTTCACGGGTTAGCTTTCTCTTGTCTGGTCCATTTTTAAATACACCCGTCTGAGTCAGCACAGGATGCAAACAGCGCCTCCTTTGTTTTGGAAACCATTGCAGTTATACTTTTCACATCCTCATAGAACTAGCACCTGACGTAACACGTACCTCCTCTAAATTTGATCATATTTGCTCCTTTACTCTGCCTACTCAAGACAAACAGGATTTCAGATAACCACTTTAGACTATAATGCCCTTTCAGTTCACTTACCAAAGTCCCACACATGAACAATACTCTGCAAGGGATCATATTAATCTCTTAGATGTAACTCTCAAAAAGCTGTAATTTCTATTTTTTGCATGGTTTAAATATTTTCAGTTATATAATATTCAAAATGCCACTCCTAAAATAATACAAATTTTAAATGAAAATAAATAATAATAATAAATACCTGTTTTGCTGCATAAGGATGAGGCAAACCACCAACAAATATGGATCCTGTTTCAAGCCAATAAGGGCTGGACCAGAAATTTCTAGTTACACTTGTATTTGAAGATAACTTCAGGATTGACATTTCTGCTTCACATGGTACCATGCCTTGCCTGTACAAATTCAGAAATAGGCATATTTTACCACCACATATTGTTTACATTACTGTCTATCTGACAAATTAATTAGGCTCTTACTAAACCAACAAAGAAAGAAAATTAAGTAAATAGCTGTTTTGTATTATGGAACTATAAATATAAAAGAAGCTGTTTAACAAGCTGTAAGTTGACTTGTCTTTGGGGTTTGAAATTCTATTAAAATGAAGCCATATTGTAAATCTGGGCAGTTTAATTGCTAAAAAAGGCAAACACATAAATGACTGAATAAAAAGAGTTAGAAAATTTTGAATAATAACAGGAAGACTTCTTAATTTGAAAAAAAATACATCGATTGAACTGAAATATTTTATACATCCTTCTTTCTCATCACACACACACAAATCACAAAAGCAATTTAAAACAAGCTGCATTTTAGAAAGTGCAGAGGTACTATAATAATCTGTATTACTTATCTTCAAAAGCATAATTTCTAAAGCTGAAGTTAGTAATATTAGGCCCTGAAATTGATATATACATTCCCATTTCCCTCCCCCACTCACATACCCTCTTAAAAATGTTGCCGTTAACCACGTGCATAAATTGGCCACAAAAACAGAAGGTAGCAGGCAAATAATTTGGTTTCTTTCAATTTTTTTAAATGATGTAAAGGTCATTTGCATTCCAATAACCAGCTGGCAGCAATCATTTTATCTTCATGTAAGAAAGCGCAATAAGGAAATATCAGAACTAAACCAGTCTCCCATGGGGGGAATTTCTTACAGCCTACCCTTCTCTCTGTACATGAAACAAATGAGAGTTCTATCAGCTCTATATTTAAAGCTATCCAAGTGTCTTTTTAATATGGGTACCACAAAAAGCTATGGGAAAATACCACATACAAGCCCCCCCCCCCCCCCAAAAAAAAAAAAAAACCCAAACCAAAAAAAAAAAAAAAAAACAAACTAAAATCACAAACCAACCACCCCCAGCTCTGCAAAAGCAATTTGGGTAGGATGCAGCAGGTATGGTATTGTAGGAATTCAGTTTATTTCTGAAAATGTGAAACAAGTTTCTGAAAATTCTTACAAAAAAGATCACTAAAAGCTTTCTTAAATATATTAAAATCTTTCTTAACTATATTAACTTATCGTCATATGGTAATATATGGATTCTCACATATAATTTCATAAAGTCTTCTATGTGTTTTTTACAGACATAGTGGGGAGCTAACATTAGTAACATTTGCAAACAGTTCTCTCTGTTTTCCATGTAATTCTGGTCTGAGGTACTTTCAGAACAATATGCAAACATGGTTATATGTATTTACAGAAAGGCCCATAAATATTTGTGTATGTAAAATGGCCTGTTCATCCTATGGCAAATAACTTCAGGTGAAGAATAAAAAATGTTGGTTTGCTACTAAAATCAAGAATGAAGAAGAGAAATAAATTGGGGTTTTGATTCTGTGGACTGAAAACAGGGTCTTAATGGATCAATTCAGGGGATTTTTGTTCTCCCCTCAATTTTTTTCGAACTTGATAATAACTATCAGGAATGCAAAAAAAGGAGCCAAATGTATCTAGAATCAAGGAAAGAAATGTTTTTCCTACCATTTTTAAAATATTATACAATGGCTGTATGTCTAAGAACACACACAAGGTTCTGTAACACACCATTTTCATTAATGACTTATAAAGGAAGTTTGCTGATAATGTGTGTAACTGACACAATCATTCTCTGTAGCTCTATTTGCAATGGTCAAGCAATTTTTACTACTGTTTGAACCCAGTATGACATCTTGGATATATCATTCTACAGAAAAGAGTGGCAGTGAGACTTCAAACAAAAAAAAATTATGATTTTTTAAATATCTAAAATTACTTCTCTTCCTGATAAAATGATATTGTAATAATGAATAAAAACATAGTAACAAGATAGCAATCTTTCAGAAATATTTTAAATCACACTTGTTTTAATGCAGCATAATTCTCAAGATGGACTGGAAGAGGGTAAGGGAGGAACTGCCAGGCTTATCTTTTTAACTATTTGACTGATGTGCTAAGTGAAGTACAGCTGCTCAAACTTCTCTTTTGTTTTTCTCTTAATTACTATTTCTTCTACATGTTTTCAGATGTTAACACTCTAACTAGTTGCATGACCTTGTACGTACTTCTATCACACAAACACCATATTGATGTTATTCTTTCCGCATTAGCTTTAGACATATATTTTAGCTTGTCTGAATAGCTTATATGATTGGTATGTAAAAGTATTTTTGTATGCACATATTAAAAGAATATTTTGAAAGTAATTCCCAGTATTTGGTTTCAGAAAACAAGTTAATACAATTCAAAGCATGAGCTGCCTTTGCCCTAAGCTTGTTAGAATGTCAGCCGTGCACCTCTGATTGTGTTTGATTGAATCTAGCAGGGTCTGGCCAAATTAGAATAATGACTTTAAACCATTGTTTAGCATTTGCTGATGATACAATCACTGGGTCATATATGCACTCTATGAAATTACCATCAGGCTTTTAAAATACTTTTTCTACAATCAGCACATTGGGTGCTTTAAAGGTCAAGTAAGACGACAGGGCTTTTTGCATAATTATAAATGTGGAATTGCATACAGCAACTCTCGAGCACTTTTGCTGGGTAAGCTACCAGTAATTGTGCCTCAGTCCAAGCCAGCAGTAATAGTTCACAGTTGCCTCATTTGTAATCACACAAATGTAGTGATTAAATACTGGCCTATTAATTATAACCTGAAGATGAATTCTGTCTAAACAGTACTAAATCCATTGCTCAATGCCTCGCAGGTTAGAACGATGGAAAGGTCAGGCAATAATTTGATAACTATTGATATAACAGTCGCCAAACATGGCAATGTCTGTATGAAATGCAAGTCCTTTTACATAATGTTTTTACCTTCTGACATTTTTCAGTGATGATTAAATGACATTTTTAGGATTATCATAAAATGGCAAAAACGTAACAAAACAAATGGTAGAAGAGGAGGAGGGAAAAGGGGATGTTCAGAAAAAGTATTGTGTCAGTCATGCTGTACAGTCTTGCTGAGAATAAAAATTCTTTTACCTGTTCTTTTCTAATAGAAAAGAGAAATCTTTCCTTCTAGAAACAAGATTGAAACTTTCATCTGTCTCTAGGAATTTTACTTGAATGTGGCCATGCTAAACAAAAATAAATAAGTAACTAATACTATTGAACTGTTTGGGTTGTAATATTAGCATTCACTCTATTATACAAAAGCAACAAGATATTTAAAACATCTATACCACATATGAGTTATGAACCAGCAGGACTAAAGTTTTATTATAATATATTATAAGACAAATAACCCCTAATTTTTCCAATTGTATTGAAGACAATTGTTCGATTAAAAGTGAGAACATATTTCACTACCATTATATTTAGTTATTATTTATAGATTTATTAGCTTAAAAAAGACAACTTGTTTTTCACTCAGTATCTGGAGGTTTACATTTTCTGGTTTCATACTCCAACTGTGCCTTGCAGTAGAATGTTTATTTTTGTAAAATTATGACAAAACAATCCTACTGTCACTACAATCAAGAGAAACTTTTTCTTAATGCACATTTAAAAGGTTGAATCAATTTTTACCTAACACTGGTTTTGAAATCTTTATAGGTTTTCAAGGGTGTTTGAGCAACTTTAAGAACTGATCATTTGGACCTCTCTACTCGGGGAGCTTTGCAGGTTTCAGTGTCGGAGGTTTACAAAATCCAACTGAATAAACCACTGAGCAACCTGTTCTGACCTTGGCTGGCCCTGCTTTGAGCAGGAGGTTGGGCTAAAGACCTCCTGAAGCCCCTTTAGCCCAAAATACTCTACAATTCTACAATCCTAAGGCACCTTCCTTCAGCAAAGAAAACCCCAGAAATTCCATACTAATAACAGTTACAGAATAGAGCAGAATCTGTTATTACCTGCAGTAGATTTCTCTAGATAAAATATATACCAATTCACTCAGAGTCTTTACACTTTCACTCTGAAGTAAAATGCACAATTTTAGACTGCTCTCATCTGCTGTTGCTGACTTTGCCATACTGAGACACCAGATAACACACACTTCCATGTTGCAGATGAACTAATTGGTCAACAAGATATTTTTTCTCATTTCTCTGATAGCATATTTCCTGGGCCTGAAGCTGATTTATTGGTCTGGTCTTAGATTTAACTGTGATTTAACTAAACAGAAAAGAACAATGATGCAAATTTCTCTAATAATACAAGAAAGGGAGGAAATTAACTTTGTTTCATATTCTAATAAATAAATAAATAAATATTGTGCCCCCCTTTCTTTTCACAGGAATGATGCTTACACTGTGGAGACCCTGGGGGGGCATTCCTTGGTCTAGGGAGAAACAAGAGGCTTCCCTCAAAAAGCTGTTATACCCCACTGGCTCCTTCCCCTGTTCCTATGTCTGTTCCTATGTCCCTGAGCCACTCCTTCCCTATTCCCTGATTGGCACTCATCTTTGTACTGCCCGTAGAGCAGGGTCAGCCCCCAGGCCTCTGGGGAGAAAAAGCTGGACCCTCTATGTGTGTGTGTCTGGGACGTGTACATCTCACCACGCAGCTGAATTAAACATCTGTGGATAATATGCAAAGGACCTTTTTGCTTCCTTACCCTGGACTATGTTAGCAGCAATTCAGCTTGCTACATTACACTACTACACTAAAGTCCACAATTTGAGTTCAAATCCTGACATGGAATCATCCATATTAATAAAATGGCATCATTGTTTCTTTTACAGTTACTATGGAAGTTACGTATTATCTTCAATTCTGAAACTTATAAAATTCACTGGTTAGTACAATTCAGGAATCATTTCACACCCACCATACCAAATTATTTTACCATAAAAGTTTTCATAGACATGACCTCAGACTTGCCAGTTTGCCTCAGTCCAGAGACTAGCCTTCAGATTTTAGTTTAATTTACTACTATAGCTATAGCTAAAGAAAAAACAACTACCTATGCCTCTGGCACTTTTTGTCTTTGCAGTTTCCCATTTCTAGTTTCTTGTTGCTCACTTCATACCACAGATACTACTGGTACTTCATACTACAGATACTACTTACAGAAATTAAACTTAGAAAACAGTATGCACTTATTTAAAGATGATGCAGATGTAAGTCTACCTTAGGGAAAAGTGTGGCTCGAATGAGAGTACTGTATTCAAGTATTCAGACAGGAGGAAATTTAGAGTTGGGTTTAGACTTGCAACACTATAATTTTAGGTGAATCTTACAGACTTTTTAATAAAAAAATAGTTGTTGGAATTCATATTTACATCAACTCTTCAGACCAATGTTATTTCTGATCTTTATACCCTATCTGTGTTCTCCTTAATACAAGTTCTATGCTTATGACATGTGGTCAAAGCAGCCACAGATCACCCAACCCACTTTTAGTATCCATAAGTACCCTTTGATGTTCCATAGAGCATAATACAGAACAAAGCCTGATGTACTGTTATTGGCCTGTTATTAGAGTCATATTTTACTGTTTTTTTGTCTCTGTCCCTGCAATAAGCTGCTTCAGAAGATAACGCAGAAAATTTTAATTCTTGTAAGTGACACTAATGATCTCTTTTGAGGTCCAAAGCAAAACAAAGCAGCTATGACAGAACCATTTTTAGCATTTTTTTTAAATTAAACAACCTGAGGAACAAAACTTTACAATACACAACAGATTTGTCACTTGCATGATTCTAAATTTTAATGAGTGTCTGCTTTAAGGTAGAGTTCTGAGAATGAGCAGAATGTGATTTGTACCCAAGATGTAGCATGACTAAGTAAGCTTTTATCTTAAAGAGGCTGTAAAACAACAGTTTGTATAAAATTAATTGGTGGTATTAAATCACTATTAACTGTTATTAGGATCAATTTAGTGTAATTAAGTCCATTGCATTCAATGATATTACAAGGAAAAGGCAGTTGCTTATTCTCTGTTGATTCATAAGAAATTTCTGAAAAAGAGCCAGTCTGGAAAATTAAAAAATATGTGCAACATCATAGATTTTGATTTCATAATGGGTTTTGATTTCAGTTAGGATTTATTTTAACGTTGCATTGATGCAAAATAAAATAAAATTTCTTAGCTGAAAAAAAGTCACATAAGTTTCAAACTTGTTTTAGTAGAAGACTTGATCAGTGCAAGGTAGGGTTTTTTTCCTGTACTCAGACAGCTATGTAATCAGAAAGTCTACTTTCACCATTCTCAATTTATTGAAACTAAATGCAAGATACAAAAAAATATTAATGTCAAGTTTCTCTGACATAGTTTCTAGGTTTTATCCATTTCAACGATTCCTTTCTCTGTGGAATCTTTGTTCTTGCTGAATGAATAAAGTAATTGCTGTGACTTTAGAACAGCAAAAGATATTCTGCCATGTATGGCAATGCAGGACCAAGATCTTTCCTACACAGTTCAAAAGGAGTATCATCCTGTAGCATCAGCAGTATAATCCCATGATTATTTGCTGACAGAGATTTTGTTTCTGAAACAAAGTTAAATTGATAATTTTAAGAAGGCAAATGTTTTAAAGAAACTCTGAAGTTAGTGGAGGGCTGTGAATATATACAGTAGATATTGTGGAGCCTGGATAATCTCACTGGCATCTTATATAGTTACAGGTGAGGTTTGAATGGCACCTTAGGCAAAGCACCCTCTATGAGCCCTGGCAACAGGGGTCAGTAGCCAAAGAAAGAAAAAAGAAGAATAAAGTGGTTTAAACATGGAAAAAACAACCAAGACTTTTGAGGTCAAAAGTGTCCCTTTGACATTCAGATATTCTGAATTATCTCCCTTTTGTTAGAGTAACTTATCCAAAAATTATGAACCCCTCTTTAAGGATAGACTTTATTTAGCACACAAGATAAATAGTTTCTTAAAAGATTTAAAAAAATACTGAAAATGTAGCAATAAGTGTGATTAAATAAAAGCCTTGAAAGCAAATTTATTCTCTAACTTGAAATAAATTTTCGACTAGATACAATAGGTCCTAAACAAAATCTCCTTCTTTTGTCTCTCCTTTCTATTCTTTTTTCCAGGATTTTCTGTCTGTGCTGTTGCTGCAGACTCTCTGCTAGCTCCATCCTGCCCTTCAGGGAAAAAAAAGCTTATTTGCTTTCAGAAGAGGTGCAGTCTCCCTGTCTCCAGATAACTCTGACTGAAAGGGATTCATGTGGGATAAAATAGAAAGCCAGCTTCCTTCTTGCTAAGCAGGAGTTACAGTGTACAGAATCCACACAACACTCTCTCAGTAAACAAGACTGTTATACTGTCTGTCCTGTTCTTTGCATATCCTGCTTTATTCAGAGGAGAAAAGGATTGCTTGCATCATCTTCCAAATACTCACGCTGCCTCATATCTGCAGCGGTACAATTACTCTAAAAAAAAGCATGTCCTCAAATTTCTCAATGCAGTGTGCGGTGGCTATCAGCATTTTTCTCCCACTACAGTACTGTCTAATTATTTTCATTTCTCCATTTTCTGGACATGTCTCAAATAACAGAGTGGTGAAAAGGTATCTAGCAGACAAAAAGATCTTTGAGGTGAGAGTGAGTACACCTCTTATATATCTGCACTGCTGGCTCAGTCCTGAGCATTACCTCAATACCTGAGACATAGGGTTAGCAGGGTCAGAAGGGAATCTTTACCCACTTTTTGTTTTCAGCTTTTTACTGAAGTACTGGCTGGGGTTTGCCAGACAGAATGACCTGTATGTATAAACTGCCCACCAGTGCTGTGGGTTTAGGAAAAGGTGACCACAGTAAAGTGTATCTTAGGAAAATATTTAATAGAAGGGCTTGATTTAAATGAAGTCTATGTTTTTCATAGAGTTCAAACAAAATATTGGTCATTTAAGATATAGAAGAGGTCAAACTAATGATCCCTTGGTGGTTGAATAATATTCCCTTCTAGCCTGAAATTTGAAGCCCAGGAAATTTTAGAAATTTCAACTTAGATAAAAATGGTAGCTTATGTTACTTTATGCTGTTGCATTTAATTATTATATACTTTCATCTATAGAGAGAAAAAGAAATTCTATAAAATATTTTTTAAAAGCTACACTGTTTTTTTCTCCACTAAGCTTCCTTTATGCATAGCTAGTATATTTACTCTTTATTAATATGCATATATTGCATAAAATACATTGATATATGTGAAAACCTGTGTTCTTACAATCACTTTAATTACAAAATCAAAGATCTCAGTGCATTTAAGTGTTTAAAAGGAAATACTAGATTGTGTGTATTATAGATGTTATATATAATATAATTCCATACTACATTGTGTGTATTATATATGCTATGTCTGCTTTCCTAAACCTAAAATCCATTCAGAAAGAGGATACTGATAAATTCTCTTACTTTTTATAAGGAAAAAAAATTATAATGTAGTAAAAAAATCAACTGATAATATTACTACTTTATTTAAAAGCAATAGAAATTTAAATTATTCTGGTAAGAAAATTTTGAATATTCTGTGAAATGAATAATGTGAACAATAGAGTTAAGAACTATTGCATAGATCACATGGGATAGAACAGGATTTAAATACTCTTAAACAGACAACCAGATAAAGACATATCCTGAGGAAAAGCCTCAAGCAAATTCATAAATTGTTTAGACAATATCTCTAACAGAAATGGCATTTGGTGATATGCACCAGTCAGTAAGAGAGGCAAGGTGTTTCTTTGCTTTTTGTAATAAAGATAGACAAAGAAAGGCAATTTCTAGGGAAAAAAAAGGAAATAGTAATTTCTGAATCTAGAACTAAAATATACTTTCGTTTTTCACAATAAAGACACTTCAAAGAACAGTAGAACCATTAGTTGTGGTACAGTAGTTCTACTATTGAAGCTTAAGATGTTCAAAAAAAGCCAAAATCAGCCTAACTGGTATTTTAAAAAGATCTAGGATTAATAGAATATGACTGCAGTGATACACTTTACTTGAAACTTATTTCTGGTATTTGTGTACAGAAATTACCTTCAGCTATAGAAATCTATGCTTATTCACAAAAGAAAATGGATGAATATAAATTCATGGATGGTCTATCTCTTTCCTTAATAATTGTTCAGCAGAAGACATAGTAAATGCATTCTCCTATTCAATCTATGTATGGATCAACTATGCATGGATCAGTTTTCTATCTGTGTTTTTTAGTGAGATGCTGTTAGTGCACTCTAACATCTGGAGAGTCATTATTTCCACAGTGCTTTAAGTCATTAAAAAGGGAGAACTATCACAGAATAATACAATAATTAAGGATGGAAAAGACCTCTAAGATCACCCAGTAAAACCATTAACCTTATACTGCAAAGTTCATCACAAAACCATGTCCCTAAGTGTAACCCCTAAATTTTTAAAAAATACTTCCAGTGATGGTGACTCAACCACTTATTTGGGCAGCCTTTTCCAATGCTTAACAACCAATACTGTGAAGAAATTTTTCCTAATATCCAACCTAAACTTCCCCTGGTTCAGCTTGAGGCCATTTCCTCTCATCTTGTTACTTGAGAGAAGGTACTGACCTCCACCTGGCTACAACCTCCTTTCAGGTACCTCTAGAGAGCAACATGGTCTCTCCTGAACCTCCTTTTCTTCCAGCTAAACCACCCCAGCTCCCAAATAGAAAGCTAGATTAAAGTACATTTAAATTATAAAGTACTTATGAGATAAAGTAAAAAATAAAATTAGTCACAGGAGGAAATATTATTGGCTTGGTTCCTCCTCTACTGATCTGTGAAAGGATTAAAATCAAATTAACTCTCTCTGAATATGCTGTGCACATTAGCAGAATGAACCAGAAAATACATATGTTCTGACTAGCAAGATTTCAAAACTTTTCCTCTACTTAGTGTTTTTTGATTGCTATTTTGCTTCAGTTTCACAGTTCATAAATCAGAATCTCCTTTGATTCTGTTGCTTCAATCCAGCATTACCATTTCTTTTGTACTGTCATGCTCTGCTAGTAGGCAGTAATAGTGTCACCATTTAACAGAAATCTTCAGCCCCCAGAAATTAGTTGACCACTTTTTGAGCTACTTGTGCCAATAGTCAACCTATGCTGTTACAAAGTTAGTATCTTTTTTCCTTTCACAAGTATTTCATAATACCCTTTTTTGGGGATATTGTTCACTTTTCCTGCTGATCTGTGTGATAGTTACCATATGTATTTGACGTTAAATTTCTTTATCTTTGTCCAAAATCCCCAAACCAAGATAAAAAAAGAATCCTTCCAATTTTCTTCATATTTCATGATCAACTCATTCCTATTTTCCACTTTACAAATCCAGGTCTTGACATCAGTATCAATATTTCCAATGTTTTAATTATTTTCATTCCATATTAAATGAAAATGCCTGTATTTCTAAACTATATTCTCAAACCCATTTCTTTTCAGTGACTTAGCATCTCTGCAATGTATATTGGACATTAAGTAGCAGATATAACTTACTTAGGATTTAACATATTGTGTCTTTAAGAAAATACAAATGCCATTTTATTACCAGTGTTAATACATTATAAATAAATTGAATTAAGTATAAAAACCTGTAATTTTTTTAAGTAAGCTCCTCTGATCTGCAAAAAAGTTTCAGACCATATAATAATTAGAAATTATTAGATAAATCAGCATATGTATTTCATTCACCCTTAGTTTTACACTAGGCACTTTAGGAGGGTCTGAAATAAAAAAATACAACATAACTGTGGCTAAGAAGCATGTTTGTGAGGACCCTGTCAATGGCCAGTTCAGAGGTCCAGCAACTTTCTAAATATTTTGTATTAGTAACAAATAAAAAGCAGGCTAAACCCTGCTGGATCCAAGTACTTAAACGTCTTGCAGCTGGTGCAAGTCCATTGACAGCTTTCTTAGGAGACATGAAGAAAATTAAAAGACCCTGAAGGTATTTTATATGAAGAATATATTTCTCACTGCATTTTATAAATATGGAATACAGTTCTCTAACTAAACAGCAGGAATTGCTAATAATATATTTTGACTTACACTGGTTTTTGAGGATATGGATCATTAAGCATGTTTCATTAAGTGGAGTATATGACATTTACATGGTACATGAAACAGATGAGTGACTTCTTCACCCATATGCTTTCATGCTAAAAATGAAGGTTAAAGTTCTGCACCTTTGTGATAAAATAAAAATAGGAATTTACAATAAAAGTGAAATAAAAAGAACCAAAGAAAAACAAAACAGAGAAGCATCTGCAGGATTTGCTACCCACTTTATCTATCATTTGCTTATCTAACCTGCCTAAAAGCCCTAGGGAAAAGATGAGGTTTGTAGCATGTTGTGAAGGATAATAAATACAGGATACTTTGCACCATATGGATTATCTCAGACCCTCATAAAAAGCTGTCAAAACCAAGCAATATAAAAGCTCCTGAATGAGCACATGTCAAATTTTGGCATGATTATAAAGACCTTTTTCTGACTAGAGGAATCAGAAAACTTTTACATCTCAAAATCAAGACAATCAATCACTAAAAGTCCTATGTGCAAAGCTCAAATTAAAAACAATAGGAGTTAAAGTAGAGGAATAAAACAGTATTTGAAAAGCAATTGCCAGATTTTGCAGTCAGTTTCCGATGGAGCACAACACCAGATTTTAATCCTAATGATCTCAGACAATTAAAAAAAATTTCAAACATGATACATTCATATTAAATAATGAAGTTGTATTCATGACATCTTTTGCATAATCAATTTACAAGTGGACAAATTTGCTAAAGCAATTGACAATTATGATCTGAGATCTCAAATATATAAAAATATTTTTTATATAATTGATGCAACTATTTGTATCTGTACTAAGATGGAGAATACTGGGGCAAGAAAAGGCAAATTTCTAATATCGCTGCTGCAGTTTGGTTTGTTTCTGCGATACATATTATTTTATCAACTTGTTTTGATGACAAAGATTGAAGAAAAAAAATCTTAAAACAGTTAATGGAGGCAGTTTTATAAAGGCTGGAATGAGTAGATTGTGGTCAAACATTCCCTGCATTGCCAGTAAGAAAACTGTATCTTCACTACAAAACCAAACATGTAAACCTTACAGTGCTTGAGTCTAACAATTTCTTCTCTTCACAATATCCTGCAGTAATCCAATCCCTGTGGGATATTGCCCATATCCATTTTTCACTGTTGCACACTCACTTCCCTGGTAACATTCTTAAGAAAACCAAAACAATAGTCAGAAATGTGAGTGAAACAGCTGCAATGAAGTTTCATTAACAGGCTTAGTACACAACCACAGTAGTTTACACATGAAATGGATCTCTCAGGCACTGCTCTCAGGCAAACCTTGGCAACATGTTGGTTTTAGCAGCCAATGCCACAATTTAGACTAATCTGATGCAAAAAGTTATATTCTAACCCAAATTATCCAAGATATCCCCGATTTTGAAGCAAATACAGTCCTTATATTGTACCATAATTTATTAAATTATTACAGTTTGTGTAGTCACAATATTCCATGATCAGGAAAAATGTACTTCAGCAATGCTGCTACTTTTCTTTTAGCATGAATATTGTGGTGAACCACAAGAACTGGATAAAGGACATTGTTTGACAGCAATATGCACATTCATTTGCAAGCATTAGATGGTGTGTCATTTATTTTAATCACATGAGGAATTATTTCTGTGGGGTAAAGGAAGCAGTAAAATGTTCTCCTGTAAGGAGAGAAGGAAGATACTATCACTATCTAATTTTCACTTAAACTTGTATTAAACAGCACTCACTACTTTTAAGTCTACTTTCATTTAATATGATATTGTAGAGCCATCATGCTCTTTGAAGATGGCTTATCTTCAGTAGCTGAAATGCATTGCTTTTCCTTAATTGAAAAGACAAAATCCTTTCCATCACAGGACTACATCAAGAGCTCCAAACAATTAAGATAAAATTAAATAATTAAAATTAGCATTTTCTTTAAAAAAAATAATTGAATGTTATTATCCACAATGTCTGTTCATAATGCTTAACATATGCACAACAAAGAAAATCCTTTGTGCATACCCGCTATGTTACGATATGCAGAATCTCCTACGTTCCCATTTAACTTCACCGGTTTCCCAGATACCTTTGTTCAAAACTTAACTTATTTATCTCACTTAAAATCAGTTCTGAGAAGATTAAATATTTGCAAGCCTCTAGAAAGTTGCTGAATAAGTTACAGGAATTTTTCACCAAAGGTATTTTTTCTTATGCTGTATTACACTGCAGTTGATTAAATGAAATGCTAACTTTATAAAACAATTAACTCATATTTCAAGGCTGACTCTATCAAACGATACAAAAAATGTAAAGCATATATATACAGGATATATACTTTATAATTAATTCAAGCACATGTGAAAATGCATGAGATGACAGTGAGAAGCAACTCCAAATCTTTCTGACATCTACATCACTAATATTTTGAATTTTAGAAGCATGGAATCACAGAATCACAGAATTGTTTAGGTTGGAAAAGATCTTTGAAGCCATCAAGCTTAGCTGTTAAACCAGTACTGCCAAGTCCATCCAACACTAAATCATAGCTCTAACTGCCATGTCTACATGATTTTTAAATATCTCCAGTGTTGGTGACTCAGCCACTTTCCTGTACAGCTTCTTTCAGTGTTTTACAACCCTTTCTGTGAAGATTTTTTCTCAAATATCCAACCTAAACCTCCCCTGGTGCAACCTGAGGACATTTCCTTTTGTCTGATTTCTTGTTAGCTGGGGACTAGAGACTAATCCCCACCTCACTATAGCCTCTTTTCAGGGAGTTGTAGGGGGGCCATAAGGTCTCCTTTCAACCTCTTTTTCTCCCAGCCAAATGGCCCCAGCTCCCTCAGCCACTTGTCATAAGACTCACACAATTGGCCTTGACCCATTGATTCAGTCTGCCCAGATCCTTTTGCAGAGCTTTCTTGCCCTCCAGTGAACCAACACTCCCACACGACTTGGTGTCATCTGCAGAATGTCATCTTAAAACAACGTCCAGAACTATATCCACTCTTCTAAAGTGAGCAGAGTGATTAATTATTAATTGCTCTGTAACTAGCTTGAATCTCATAAACAGTATGCATGCCTTCTTCTTCAGCAGGAAAAATGTGTGGCCCATTTCCTGAGCCGTCCTGAAATAATTTCCTGCAAATGAAAGTTCATTTCTTTTTACACTCAAAAAGAAAAGCAAAATATAGAGATTAGGTTGGTTTTCTTTTGTTATGGGCTATTGTCATGGGCTGATTTAGAGACTCAAGCTATTTTCTGCTTGATGGAGTAGGGGGAAAATGCATAGAACAAGTGTATTCCCATCATGGTAATTAGTGGATCTCTGAGGGATGACAGTGACATGGCAGTTTGAATGCTTCAGTGCCAGGGGAAAGGCTGTTTTTGTAGAGACTTCCACATTACTGAGGGTTCAGGTGTTCAACTTTTGCTATTTTCAGCATTTTAAATCTTTCTTAAAATGAACAACAAAGGAATAACAATTGAATTCTAATGGATTTCAACTATCTAAGTAACTAGAAATTTTATGTCTCCACTCATCCTCTTTCTGTGTCACTTGGGATTTGTCTTCTTTGAAGTCCTCTCTTACTTGTCTTTAATGGTCTTGCAGAGTACTTGAATATTTAGTCTCTATTCATATAGAAGCTGCTTATTGATTTTATCATCTTTATATCTCTTCTCTAAAAACTATTTTCCAATTTAATTTCTCTTTTTTGATATGGGGAGGGAGTCATAACCAGGAAACAAACAGAACTCAGAATGTTATTAGATTTTAGAGAACCTCACTTTTATCTGTGTCATCGAGATACTTGTGTTCTACTGTGTTCTTCCTGGTCACAGACGAGCTTACACTTGCTTTAGCTTCCATTAGCATGGCTTGGTTTATGGTGCTTCTTTTTGAGTGATAAGCACAACCACAGTGCATTACTGGCTTTTGCTCCTTGTATTAATGTGTTTATGTTACTGAGCCGTCCTAGCCATGAGTGTGGTTTAACTTGCTGAAAAAAATTGTGGTAGCGATGGTAACTGAAATGCAAAAAACAAACTTTGGTTCTTGTCACTGAGTACACACTGCCACATCTGAGGCAGCAAGGTACAGTACAATGGATACACATTCCATTACATTTCCCATGGAAGGAAGGGGGGGCAGTGTTGCCCTGCAAAAGTTCTCCATTTAACAATGTTTGGACAGATACAGCTATAAAAGGCCTATTCCAGTAAATGGTTTGTGTTCCTTCTGCATTCCTCCACAAACCTTTTAAGGACTAACTTACTCCTGAGAGACAAGCAGACAGCTAGCTTACTTTCTTTTTGCTGGACAAGATGACTGGACCTATTTTAAGCTACCTAATAGGAACTAGGTGCCCAGAGAATACACTAGGTGCCTAAAGTGAACCCAAAACTTTCACTTCCAAGTCTATGGATTCTATGAGCACAGATATTTGGTCATTAGATATATCTATGTACAAAAAAAAACCCATGGAAAGCCTACTCCCTACCTCATTTTCCTACCTCATTTCATTTTATTTTCCTTCAGTTGCAAGTATTGATACTTTTACAGGAATAACATATCCTATTATGAATTGCAAGTCAGTGACAACAATGAAAGTCATGGTGCTGTTTCTGCCTATCTATTTATTTTCTATGAGTCACACTCTCATTGTTGAAAATTCAACTGTTTCCTGGACTAAGTAGCTTGGAGTTACTGCGCAGCATCTCTCCTGACTGAATGTTTATGTCTGTTACAATAAATTATTTCAATGAGAATAAATTTATTTCCACAAAGCACATCAGGGATGTGATGATGACTGTCCAATTGTAGTTTCAAACATTCTTTCCAAGGATGTGTTGTGGCCCAGACTACCATAATATGATTTTACAGTACATGTTCAGGTATCATAGTTAATCAGATATAATATCTGTGGGATTTACTAATGGCCCAATCTATGTAATCTTTGAAACAATGATAAAAACAGGAAAAAGTAAACTTACCTAATTTGCACACTGTACCAGTGTCCGTCGTCCACTCTAGCAGTGGTAGTGATGTTTTTGACTTCTGCTGCTTCATCACATACATACTGGTACTACAGATTGGGAAAAGGCTTCAATTACATTACTCCTAATAATTAAACAGTTTCAGACATTGAAACTTGAATTTTAAAATAATAAATGGTTTCAAAAAAACCTGAAGAATGTCATGTGTATCAAGGAAAATTAATGTTTCATTAAAAGTTCTGGATAAAGAAGCCTATTATACCAGAAATACACAAGAACACATATATGCTTCCTAACCTGCATGAAAATGCTTTCATCTTTGTGTATTGTACTATCAGATATTATGGGTCTGATTTGCAAAGAAGTCGACCTTCTGCAACCCATTGGAAATTAACACTGGCCATGGGTGAATTTTACTTAACATTTTATGGCTTCCTTACACTTCCAAACACGTAATGTAGCGTGCAGGCTTGAGCGTTTTGGAGCACCATTTAATTTCCTACACTAATGTGAACAAGCACTTGATTTCATGGTTTGTCTACTTGTAATTGTAGCTTGATTGTGAGCTTAGAACCATTTGTTCATTGGGTTTTAAATCCACATTTAATTGACCAGCTTTGTGAATGATTAAGTGAATTCAATTAGTTTTAACATGGCACACTGGGATCTCTGAATAGATTTGTGTCAATTAAAGCACTTTCATATTTTATGGTGCTTATGATATGTTAGAAAAATATTTTTCCGCATCATTACTTTACCATGAATACAAGTAAAATGAACTTAAAGCCATCACCATTTTCTAAATGTTGGATAACTTCCTGCCCGTGACTAATCTCATATATTTTTCTGTACAAAGATAGTCACAATATATTAAAAGACAATAAACCACAATATAACAAAATAAACCAAAAGGTAATTTTCTTATTTTCTATTTATCGTCAGTTGATATATATGTTTAGAATGGTCATGGTCTTTAAACATGAAGGCAAATACAATACAGAAATGCTGTCCCTAACAGACATTTCACAGTTCCTACAAAAGAATATAACTGCAGGTACTTTGGGAAACTTTTTGCAGGAAAAAGAGATATGAGAAAAGTAACTTTTAATATCAATTTATAACCTCTTTAGCATCTGCTTATATCTTCATAAAGCTCTAGCTTTACCTCTTCCTCAGAAAAGATGGAATAATTTGTGGAAGAAAAAGGTATACCATGGTAAACACTTGACTCTTTAAAGTTTATAAACAAATATATTCCTAGTTAGTCTGTCCACAAAAGCCAAAAAATGGGGTTTTTTTCTGATCTTGTGGAACTCTGATTTAAGTAATAGATGAAGTGAAAGATTTCTAGTTAGAGACACGTGGTAAAAAAGATACATTCTATTCCCTAATATGGTAAATTTTCCTATGACAATTCACTCAATTTCTATGCCTATGCCTATGTCATAAGCCTTCCTTATGACAATTTTAATGAAGTTCCACATGAAGAAGTTCAGTTAGTTTAGATATAAAATACAATAACTAAATTTGTACCACATATAAAAATAAAACCTACATTTTTTGGTTTTGTGTTTTAATGTATAGTTTTGTGAGTGTTATTGACTATATTAGCCAAAAACTGGATGAAGCAGACAGCAAGTTTGACAACTATCTTCCTTAAAATACCGAAGATGTCAAGAATCTCTGTAGCTTTATTTACTATCTTCTACAGTAAGAAAATGAAAAAAATATTAAATTACAGATTATTTACAGATTCAACTTTTGTTTACTTTTCCTTCAGTGGGAAATTTTGATGCCTTACCTGCAAAGTACCATTATGGATGACAAGTCGAATTAAAAAATGTTGCATTGTTTCTGGGCTCTGTTCAATATTTAGGAGTAGTCCATGAGGATCATATGTCTTAAATTCCAGGTGGATGAAATTTTGCACATTCAAATGTAAGCCTTGAAATTCCAGGTAAGAATCGCCATAGTAGCGAACGTAACTAAAATCTGTGAATAGAATTTTGTGACATGTAAGAATATAAAGACACTTTTCTTCTTCATACACTTTCTTATTCTGGTGGTGGTAGCAAAGATATAGGATAATTGTTTATATCTTTCAAGGATTCATAAATAAATCTGAAAAATTATATTGGTTTTCTTCTGTCAAAGGTTAACACTGAGAGTTTATATAACTAGGCATAAAGGTTTTTGTCAGATTATATTAAGCAAGCATATAGATCAATCCTTGAAAGACTAGGCTACAAAGATGAAAGACTTGATACATATCTAGCATCTTTGACTCAACATTTTCTTCAAAGTTTTCTTCAAAGTTTTCATCAAATCTAGATGCAAGAATAAATGGGCTTGAAACTACAGAAACTACACTGCATGGAAAGGGAGGGAGACAGTCTACAACCTAATTATGAAGTTGGCATCTCAATAATATATCAAGTATTTTGTGGTGCTGGGTGAAAGATGAAACTTTCCCTTGGATCTACATCCATCTTGTCTGATTTATCTATAAATCTCACAGCATTCAGCACTCTGTACTGGCAATGGCAGATGCAACTCTTATTTAAATAGAAAAAGTATGTGAATACATGACTTCAGGCCCACCACATGACATATGACTACACTTAAAAGGGGCTTTCTTGTATTTTTTATTTCTTCCTGTCCCCTTCTTTCCTCTCATCTTTCCTTTCCCGGCTCCTTTCCTCTACTTTTTCTGCCCCTTCCCTTCCCTTCCCTTCCCTTCCCTTCCCTTCCCTTCCCTTCCCTTCCCTCCTTTTGTTTCTTGTCCCCTCCCTTTTCTCTCCTCTCCATTTTTTGCTCACTTTCCCTCCTTTTTTCTCCTTTCTTTTTCTTTCCCTTATGGTGTGTTTCAAAGGGAAGAGATGTGCACATAGGTACCTATTCATACACAGCTGCAGTCTTGCACTTAGTTTTTTTCACTTGCCAGTATTTAAACTGAGATCACTGCATTTTACTGGTTGTAAAGACTAAAAAATATGGGTCCTCTTTCATATTTGTAAAATGAGGAGTTAAGTATTTTGATTTTTGTAGAAGCGGGTATATGTTTTAGTCTCATAGCACACAATTATTTATTTGATCAGCTTCATGAGACTGATAAAAATGTGAAGAAATATTAACAATTCAGCCATCTTGTGAAAATGTTGGTGCAACAATATCACCCTGTATACAACGCACAACACATAAGTGAATTATTCCATTTCACTTTGATCATATTCAAATCATCTCTACAGGGGTTTACAGTATCTTTAAAGGTCACAGGTCTCTTTCTATTTTCCAAAATAGGTAAAATTTTAATCTGTTGTGACAACAGCTCCAATAGCAAATACCTCACTATATATATGATTAAATTCTGAACAAAAATTATACTGGGATAAAACAAAAACTGTTGTTGAACTTTTGTGTATCACTGTAAGGGTATGCTGAATTTTATCCTTTCACGACTTTGCATTAACCTATTTACAAAGTCCGAGTCACTGTGGCCAAATCTCAAACAAAGCTCTTAAGAAATTCTCAGTCCTATATAAGGACCATCAACATATGCATACATACAACATGCAGTGAAATAGCCCAAAAATTTCTAGCAATACCAATCAATAACCAGCACTGCAATAAAAGAGATTTTGCAATTTTAAGTGTATTTATCCTTAAAAACTCTTTTTTGAACTATAAGCCTGTAGGTGTAAATTTCAGAAAATTAAATTAAAAAGAAAGGCAGAGAAAGTTTTTACATTTTATAGACAGGACAATTTCTCAAATAAAAGGCTTTTGAGAATTATTGCCAATCCATAACCCTTGTTTGTTTTCCTTCCTGACCAAGCCACTGATCTCTAAATCCTTCTCTCATTCTGTTTGCCCTAAATTGCCCCTGAATAGATGCTGCTTATCCCAAGGAACCACTCAGTTATCCCCACACTCCTGAAAGTATGATATCTAACCTCCTCTTTTTCTTGATCCATTTAGGAGATCAGCTTGGCTAAAACGCAGCAAAGTTGCACACAACATCCCCTTCCTGCAGTCCTAAATCCTTCTGCTACCTTCCCAATATTTTGGAGGTGGGTTGTTTTTACTCTTCGGTTGTTTTTCTCTCTAACATTGTTCAGCTTATAATAAAGTTGACAGGTGAGAACAGGTCAAAACTATGTCAGCTCTTCAGAGATTTGCTAACACAAGGTATTTGAGACCCTAGATCTCACAGAAGAGTAAAATCTGTAATCATGATGAGGAAAAAAAAAAAGGTAGTTGAGGGAACAGTTTATTCAATTCCTGAACTGTAATTTAACTCTGATAACTGAGGTCAGACTGAATTATCTACTAAAATTCAAGGAAGACCAAACAAGCACAAGCTAGTGGCGTCTTCCTTTAGCTTTCCATACATAATTGTAGCAAGTGCACAGACCACTGCAGACAAAACTTGCTGCTTTATTCTGACCAACATCCATTTATTTTTATCTTCATATGGCAACAAGTGATGATGCCTTGCAAGACAATACACTCCACTAGTCCACAGATTTGAAGCCAGTTTGGCTTCTTCTGGGAAATACATTCATGCTGCTAAACAGAAAACTTCTTAAAAAAATCATCTGCAGTAAAATTTCTACAATTGCTCTTGCCCACAAATATGGAAAGAGTTAATGAGAGAAAGCACTGAAGAATATTTAGCAGGCTCCAGGTTTCTGTAAAATCCATAAAAATACTACTTCAATAACAAACAGGAGCTTTCCCACAACAGCTATTAACATAAACTGCTGGTGTGGTTTTACTTATTAAGATTCTCACATTGTTTGTAACAGTACACAATTTCTTTTTATAGAACAAAAGCTTTGCTTATAATCCCTCTATTGCGCTTAGATGCAGTTTTTTTCATTTGACTTCTGGAGTTGGCATCCTAGATTGCTTTTTGTCCTAACAGAGAGGACTCATCCCCAAGCCTTTAGAAAAAAAAAAAAAAAAAAAAATTGTAAACAGTATCTCATCTTTCCCTAAGAATGCCTAGCACTTCCTTTCCTAAGAAACAGACAAGCCCTTTGGTCTATAAAATCCTCTCAGCTTTAGCTTACTCCCCTGTGTACATCCAGCTCTCCATGGTTTTGCGTTTACTAGACTTCATATTAATATCTGAATGTTAAAAAAAATTGAGATTCAGCTGCAATAGTAAGCAGATACACAGGCAGGTCTGAAACTCAGCTGACAGGCAAGCTTCATTAACTCTTGCCACTCCCTACTGGTTTTCTCTATTCCAGTGAGTACCAGCTGCATCAGCTTCAGAAGGGAGGCCTGCAAATTTAAAAATTTTTGAGAGCTACACAGTTGTAAGTCTTCATTTTTAAAGGCAGGTAGAAAAAGATAATAAAAACTTTTAATATGTTCACGAGCATGTGCTCCTGGTGATTGAGCTTTTGTCTCCATGTATTTCTATGTATAATGTACCCCCTGCAGTTTGCATGGACTCAGGCACAAAGAGGATTATAATAAGGGTGTTCTTCTTTCTTCTGCTATTCTTTTTGTTATGTTACACCTGGGAACAAAATCCTCCCATTCAAGCTATTGGTCTTCTCTTTTTCATGGACATATATTTCACGTCTTTTAATTAGAACTCTCTTACAACATTCAAATAGAGGGCATTATTGCCTATGGAAAGGACATGTCATGAAAAATCAGAACAATTAATTTTCTATTTGAAATTTTATTTTTTATTAAGAAGGAACACAAATCTTAATAGCATAAAACTGTGGTCATAAAAACCACTGATGTTTGTTTAAAACTGGATAATGCCAAGAGAAAAAGAAATTAGAAAAGCAAAACAAGAAAGTCAGAGCAAGGACTGTTTCACAGGGCTGTCTGCAGACCCTTGAGCCCAGCTGATGACTTCCAATGGATGTCCATGTCCCAGGTTTACACAAACAACATGCAAGCAGCAGTGCCTCCCCTGGGACAGCTTGTCAGCTTCCTCCACAAAAACTGCCATAGCTTCCTCAGCCAGGGTGTGCTCCTGGCCCACCACACTGGGCATCCAGCCCTGCCAGCGCCTCCTGTGAGCCTGGCTGGCAGGACACAGTGCCCTGCCCCTCCAATGGCCACACTGATGGACGGCCATGCCACTGGCTGCTGTGTGCTGCACAGTTCCTTCCCACTCCTCGCTGCTGCTTCTGGTGAGGTGTCTCTGTCCTCTGTGGGCTCTGGCAGCAGCTCTGTGTTGTCTGGTGAGGGAGTTGTAGGGACAGACAAGGCAGCTGCCACCATCAGGCAGAATTTTGCATAAACATGTGTGAAGGAGAAGCTGAACCAGACATAGAAAGTGCCAGAGGCCACAACCCCACAGGCAGGGATGGGTGGGTTGTTGAGACAGGGGAGGCTGGAAATTTGTGATGGACCAGCAGACATGCAGCTGCTCAGGGCATTGCTGAAGGCAAACAATGCTTTTCAGGAGACCCTCAGAGCCAGCTCAGCCCAGAGCTGCTGGAGATTGTTGGCTTGAAACATTTCAGGCACATGTGTGGGGTAAGGGACGAGTCATGTCTTGTCCTGGAAAGGTGCTGCCCTGCTCCACACAGGTGTATTTCAGTGAAATACACCCTGCAGCCCCAGGTGTATTTCACTGTATTCCAGCAGTGGGGCCAAACCCTGGCATATGGGAGGCAATGCTCCACACTCCGACCCTGGAGCCCCTAACCCAGCTCCTAAGTGGCAAAATGACCAGAAGTCCCACCTAAGGGAAAGGCCCAGGAAAGCTAATGGGTAGGTAAGCCAGGGCACAAGGCACACACAGTTCTTGATCCTATATCCTCTTGGAATTTCTTTCAGGTGAATCAGAAGTGGTAGCTATATTTGTTCTTTTCTATATCTCTTCTCTCTTTCTTCTAATTTCTTCTTCTCAAAGTCTGAGTACCTTAAAGTTAGATGGGTTGGAGTTTGCTATGTGGAACGGGCTTAGAGTTTGCTAAATTAATGCTATGTGAAATGCTTTATGTTGATTTAATGTTGTTCTAACATTAAAAAGTTCCCAGATTTTCTGAAGTTTGGCAGTAAATTTTTTGTTTGCCCTCTTGAGAATATCTTGTCAATGTTTCTCCCTTGCATCTAACTCAAGCTGCAAAAAATAATGTTAAATCCTTTTAAAATACTCATTGAGTGAGCTCTGGGGCTTTACACCAATCCAACCTGATGTCCTCAGAGGCTTGTCTGTCAACTTGACTGTCAGAGCAAGGATCTGGGATTCTACACAGGGACCAGCAGGCTTGCCCAGCTCACAGATGTTTAACCCTTGTTACTCTTCCCTTCCCAATAACACTGCGAGGGTAGCCCAATGCACCAAGACTGACTGCAGAGCTCTTGGTGTGGGAGGAAGGCATGGGGGACCTTCAATCCTGCTGTTGAGCAAGAAGTCTTACATTGAGCCTCCAGTCAGGCTCTTTGTAGACATTAATGACAGAGGGATAAGAGAAAATAGTCTTAATTTGAAACACAGTAGAAATGTAGTTGCTGTCCTAACTACAAAGAATTCATCTCCCTATTATTTTTTTTTAAATTTCACAGAATATAAAAGCAGGGTTAATAGATAATATTAGTCATATGATGCTTCGGATTTTTTTACCACTTTTAGAGATTTCTGTTTCAGGTAGCCTATGCATGTAGGAGTGGGGTTTGTTTTTTTCACTCTGAATACGCTAGCAATACCTCAGCTTTCATTTTCCTTAGATCTGTTTTCTCTCAAAAAATCTAATTTCTTTGAAGTTTCATATTTAGTGAGTCATTTCAATCACTCTCTTTTGCATCTAAAATAAGGTCAATCTTTCCAGCAAGTCCTGAAAAACAGCCATAGCAAAATAATCCATGAGTTTTACTCTTTACTCCCTTAAATACAATAATCTACTTCATATTTGTAACCACCATTTAAAAGGCTTTTGTTTATTTTCAAATGAGTCTCATTTACTTCCATACATTTCATTGAGTCTTTTCAGCTGAAACACCTTAAAGGCAGAGCAGAACAATATTCTCTAACCATTATTTCTATTTACAGTTGCAAAGCTATTGCACTGCAATGTGCTTCACCTTTGGTTCCACATAACAAACCCACAATTACAGTGAATCCATGTTTTATGCTGTCACAGAAGTCTGTGCTGCCTGACTAGCAGGGAATTATAGTTATGTTTTTCTCTCAAAGTTGAAATGTTCTCTAATGTGGCGTGCTAGACAACAATAAAATGTGGTTAACATCCAGAACGTTTGCCAGTGCAGCCCACAAGTAGCTTTCAAGCAAAGAAAAACAAGTTATGAATAAACGCCCATTACTGTTGCTTTTTCATGCTTACACAGAGCCAGGGATTTGAGTAGCCTTTGAAATTCTTCTGAAAGAAAAACATGACTGTTTTAGAGCTCCTATTACTTCACAATATCTTCACTACTAGCCTAAACATACACATACACACATGCAGAAACACATACATAGAACTCAGGTGCCTTAAAGGTATGGAACATTAGACCCTAAATCCCAGGAAGCTCCTTCTATTTCCCTGAAGTTATTACACATCTCTCCTTACCTCACACATGTGTCAATCATGTCTGTTGATCCAAGTTTTGATTCTTAATTCCTACATGTCCAACAGCCAGTCTGTAATGTTTTTTAGTGAGGTCTGTACTCACCTTTGCTACTCATTCCATGAAGGTGATAGTAGGCTGTATTTTCTATTAATTTTCAGTTTTTCCCTCATTCTGTTCAAGTTACAGTTAGAAACAACAGGAAAATGATAATATAATTTTTTCTTACACAATTAATTTTTCAGATTTTTTAAAATAAAAATGCTGGTTGCAAAGAACTGAAAATATCCTCCTTGAACTCAGGGAAAAGAGGGGGCAAGAATCTTCTAGCAAGAATCCATTTTAATTATATTAGGCAGCTGGAATGCAATTAGTGCAGGAAATTGTTTTATTATGGTCAGAAAAGTATTACTAGTTTCTAAAGTAGGATTCTGTTTCCTGGTGAAGTGTAGATTTTAAATTCAAATCTACTGCCTGTATTTGTTAATTGCAGTAATAGCTTACTGAGATTAACTGATACTTGCTTGACTGCTGCTTGCTAGTCCCAGAAGGGATTTTTTGCCGTGTGGGCTAGCTCATAAACATACAGATAATGGAAAGAAGTGTTACGTTCATGGCAGTCAGAAGTGAATAGAAGAGATTCTCTCACTGAAGGCATAAAACATATATAGACGTATATGTAAAAATCAGGAAAAACATTAGCAGTGTGTGGTTCTGCTTCAGCTAAAGACTGTGTTTTTTTCTTTTTAAAAGGTACTAGGAGACACAGAGAGGATCAAGTAGTATTACAGCAGAAATTAGGAGCAGTTCTTACCTCGGTGATAATTTGGCTTGCTCTCAGCAGAACTTCAGAAGCCTTGCTAAAATCTTTTCCCCCTGCTGTTCTTTCTTACAAAGCACTGGCAGCTGGCACACAGCCAGCACCAAGCCCAGTGCCACTGCCTACATGTTGATAACCCCCATGGCTAGAAAGCATTAGAGCCACCACTGGGAGAAAAGCAGTTCTATCCAAAGGAAACCACGTTTTTTGCCCTTTACTCATAAACCAACATGCTGTTTTTCAGTCTCTTACAACTAGATTTTGAACAAACAGAACTGAACTATTTTTAGCATTTAATAATTATTTTAAAGATTAAAACAGTATTAATGGTCAAAGGAAGAAGAGTTTATAATGTGAATTTAAGATATTCTTTACAATACTATAAGCTATTCCAAAGGGAGTTATCTTCCCATTATTCAGAATAAAAACAATTCATGTAAATAGCAAGATAATCAAGATCTTGCAATGTATTGTGAGAGCTGCACACTTAAAGCAGAACTTTTCAGCCTAAGCTAAAAAAAAAAAAAAAATTAAACATCCCTTACCCCCAGTACCAAGTCCATAATATCAGCAAAATATTTCTTGACTGGAAAATAAAAAAAAAACCTTGTGAAATTTTCTTTTCATCCAGAAAAAAGACCACATTTATATCTGGCCAAATCCACTGGTAGAAGAAATAGATTTCTCTAAATTTGTTATTTGTTTCATGGTATTCTGTTTTTCTATTGCAGTCAAAAAATCACCATTAGGAAGGTGCACGGACTATCCAACCATGGGTATTGTTTAAAGTGACCCTCACAATAATATTGTCTATTCTGTGCATTTAATTGAGGATGTATGCATGGTATCTAGCAGGAGTATAATGGAACTCTCTGTGAATAATTTGCTCTTGTTCGAGATCCAAATATTCAGATATCCAATGTTTTGATTTAGAAATTCAGACTGAATTTGTTTAAGATTATGCAGCTATGGGAGCAGTGAAATTCAGGTGAATTACTGACAAGTATTTTCAGGAGTGTGCTTCTTCCTCTTGAAGGTTATTATATAAATTCTTGTAAAGGCCTTAGATTCAAGTCATGTTTATGGTGAAAACCAGCTCTGTCAGTCACTGATGAAATACTGTAGCAAGATGGCAATCTAGCTGTGCTTTTTCTAGGACATCTAGTTGAACTAGCCGAACTTGTTCCTTGTAATTTATAGTAATTACTTTTACCTATTAATTGTGTGCATGCCCCACTACATTGACAACAAAGTTTTATCTGTTCTGCATTTCTAAATACCTACTGTTGTATTTACCGCAGTTGTGATTTTGCATAAGCTCCTAACTGCTTAGTGAGTTGCAGTTTAATCGGTCAAGTGCATATTTCTGTCTTCAGTACACATTGTTTTGGTCACACCTATGTATGACATCTCTCAGGCAGGCTAATATCAGCTGCACAGTCTGTCTTCATCTTGGACACATAAAGCCTGAAAACATTCCAAACTGAAGTTGTACTTTCAGATATGAACAGCATGCACAGTATTACCATATCAAGTTGTCTTTTACAAACTGGGATGACACTCATGACCCCGACAGCAAAGCTATGGTGCTCTGAAATAATACTTCATTCACTCCTTCTGGTGAAATTGTGACTAATATCTTGCATATAGTACTGTGTTCAGTATTTCTGTGTCCCCCTGCTTTCCTCTCCCCCAGTTAGACAGTGAAAATATGCAGCTGTCCTATGAAAGAAACACCAAAGGCTCAATTAAGAGTCTGGTGAGCATTGTTCCTGCTTCCTTTATCTTAAATAATGTATTAGAAGCTTGCAGTCTTCTACTGCATTTTTTTCTTAAGCATTTTATAATGCATTCTTATTCTAATGCACTGGTTTTTTACTTGTTCTAATGAAGACCTGCATGCACACAAAGCATCAACAAAAAAACACTCAGCAAATGTTAAAAACATGAATCATTCAAGGTATTTTCTTCTTCAATGATGTCCAATAAAGAAGGGAAAAGATAGATTCATATGACATTTTATTTTCTATTATTTCACTTTCTGAATCCCAGTGGTCTAGGATCTGCTAACATGTATGAGAACTATGGAAACAAATGTTGCCATGAATATTAAAGAATACATTAAGAAGTGAATGATTAATAATACACCAGACCAATATTCCAACACATAAAAATCAGTGAATGTTTTTAAGATCACACAAAAAAAAACCAAACCAAACCTTTAATTAAAAACAGGATCAGAAAATTTGGTAGATATAATTTATGACTCATAACCTTGTAGAGAAACCCAAACTCAAAACTTCAAATAGATGGTTTATAAATTACAGGTATAATATAACACACAATACTGGCTGATCCCCCTTTCTGTTTTGTATGTGATTTAGTGCCTTGAAACATACACATGTAAAATTCTTTTTTGGTATCCTTTTAATATGGGAACTGACAGTTCAAAGAATGGGGAAGGTTTAAAATTATAGTGCTGCTTAGGTAATTTATTTCGAGATATGCATTTGAATTAATTTATATTCTTAAAAATTCAGCCTTAGATTTGGTGTCCTAATGTAAGCACTGTAGAATAATTTCTCCTGTGTAGAAAAACTTACTGTGTAAAAGAAGGCTTCACACAAATTTTCTATAGCAGAGATTCTGTAAAAATCATGAGGAGAAAATTAAGTGTGCAGACGTGGGACATTGTCCAAACTAACTACATATATGGAATTTGTTGGTGAGAATGAAAAATTAGTAGTTTCTTGTTGCTTCAGAGCAAATATATGGGTTTGTATAGGGCTTGACTAGTATCTTTGGTTAAATGCAGATTGAACCCTGAAGTAACTACACCATGGTTGAGACAGAGGTTTCTAAATGAGAATTTGTAGAAAGATATCCACTTTTTATCCTAAGATCAAATTAAATGCAAAACTGACTGCAACCCTAAATGAAGGGACATAGCTGAAGGCTAGATGACTTAAAAATGCTGCCTAGATAGTAATCAGGGCTGCAAAACAAATAAGTTACCCATGCACCTTTATCTCTGACAGAAAAAAAAAGCAAATAGGTAAAGATGACACAGACAATTAAGGTGGCAAAACCAAGACTTTTTGTTTCTGAAGAAGCCATGCAAAATACATAATATTCAACTGTGTTAAGAAGGCATATGCTACACATGAAGTTTTCCTGTGTGCTCAAAAATTAAGATGACAACATCAAAAGCTGGAAACACCAATCAAATTTAGAATATATTCAAAGGCACATATGGAACAAAGAAAATGGTGGTAGAAGATAAAAGGCTCTGCTCCCTCTGGGGTGTACGCTAGTTGACAAATTAGGAATATATTGTGTAGTGGTTTTGGTTAAACTGGGCAGAAACAGCAATTAAGTGTAGTGTTTTTTGTTCACCAGTCTGAGTTTCCCAGCCAATGCACCAATTAATGTGGTGGGTCTAGTGCTGGCCTAACACCAGTGCATCCACTAGAATTATTTATTAATTTTCTGCTGTGAGATAAGGATTAGGGGGAGAGCAAAGCAGGCTCAAACCTTTAAAGGGTATAAAGAAAACTTTATTAGCAGAACTGAAAGAAAATTTATAAGAAATCAGAATAAACCTTCAGAACACTTCTCCTCCCCCCCACATTTCTATCTTTTTCCCATTGACAAAGTAAAGAGACAAATTTGGTGTTTTCAGTCAGTTTACCACTTTTAAAATTATCTTTCTTCAGTCCACTTACAATTCTCTTCTGCCATGCCATGGAGACTTTTCCACAAGAAACAGTTGTCTTGTGGTTTTAATTTTCATGAATAGCAGCTGCCCAGACACCTGCAATCGTGAAGTCCCTCCCACGATTTTGTAGTTTTCCCACAACAAACACCATGGGTCATTTCAGCTTATTGGAGTACAATTTTAAGGATGAGCTGTTATAGCATAGAAACAAAAACTTCTTTTATCTCTGGGAACAGAGGTTTTCTTCTTTCATTCCTGGGGCAAGGTTTCTCATTTCTCTCATATCTCTGTTCAGGCTTCTCACTGGATCACAGCTACTTCAACATCTGCTTTCTTCAACATGGGTGCCTCTGCTCATAGCTGCTACATGCCCCCAGTGCATTCCATGAATCACAGGGAAAAAAAACAAAGTCTGATGTATCAATTGTATCTTCACCATAGCCTTACAAGAGAATTTCAGCCCAAGACTAAGAGTTCTCCTCATTCTTCTCCCATCTGGGATTTGACTCCTTCTTCACTGGCCTTGTGTCTCCATGTTTTTTTCTTTACGCATGTTCATCCTTCCCTTTTTCTCTCACTTGAGAGAGGATCAATGCCTGCCAGTTTCATCTGTGCACAGAAAGAGTTAATATCTCGCTCGGGCCTGCGGATGGTTATGTGATCTCTGCTGGGCAGCCGCTCTGGCTGCATAGCTGTTTTCCAGCCCCTGCCAAAATCATGCGGCCGAGAACAGAGGCAGCCCTGCAGCCCCTGCCACGTCCAATTTCAGCCGTGGGGCTGTAGGGCTGCCTCTGTTCTTGGCCGCATGATTCTTCCACAGCACCAGCAGGATGGCTCGGTGGCTCGTGGAGCCTGGCTTGGCTCCACCTGAAGCCGAACGGAGCTGGCCTGGCCCCTTGGCCATGGTTAGAAGTCAGCGGTGGCAGAATCTCAGCAGAGCCATGCTGCGGGCTGAGCCGCCCTGGCTGCACTGAGGAGAGAGCGCGGTGTGGCCAGCGCCGCAGCAGAGCAGGGCCCGAGCCCTCCCCACCAGGCCACACGGGCCAAGTGGCAGAGCGGGTCCTGGCGTGGCCTGTGCCCAGTCACCTGTTCAAAGGCCAGAAGCAAAACAGTTTTTCCGGGGGTTTGTTCCTTTTTAAATGTGATTTCACAGAGGCATGTTGAGCTTTCTTAAGTGGTTTGACAGGGTGTCAATATTCAAACTAGCCAGCTGATTGGCTCCGCCAAGCCTGAAGGAAGCTGCCAAGGTCCCCACAGGGAACCACTTCTGGTGGACTCCATCCCAACTAAAAACCAAACTACGTTAAACCACGACACATTGTGATTCAGATAAGCAAGTAACAATGTAAAAAACATAGCAAAGATCCTAGATAGTAAGTGAAAGAGAGTAGAGAGGAGAAATCAGGAATGAATAGTAATGGAATCAGTCACTAGGATGAGTGGAATGTAAGTGTTAAGAGCTTCGGAATAAAGAGGAATATGGATGGCATTTCTGAAACTGTGGAAAAGGCAAGACTCTGTGTGATCAGAACTCAGGTGGAAGTGCATTCAAAGTGTTTATACTGTCCATCTGCAACACCAGAAGAATTAATTCAGTATGCAGAAGTCCCTGTCAGCTTTATGCTTATACTTGCACTGAAGTAACATAAGGCAAGTAAGGGCAGATTTAAATTTCATGTCACACATACAAAACAGAAGTAGCTCTTCCTGCATTGATGATGTGGTATTGGCTCTCCCACAATGCAGAGGAAAGCAAAGGGATCTCTAGAAATTCTAAGAGATAAATGAGAGGTCAAGTATTTAAAAGGATCTTTGTCTTCAAGGTTTAAAATTTTCCAAATAATCTTCCCAGTACTAGTGTTCAGATGGATGTATTCAGACATCTTATTCAGATTTAATTCAGAAAGGGCATAAAATAATAGCTAGTATAGAAATTGCTACACTAAAATTTATAGTTAATTCTGCTTGGTCTGGAATTACTTACTTTAAGTGCAACTGGTGCACCTTAGAATCAAGATGGAATTGAGAAGATGATTAAAACAATATCTATACTGGATGCTGTTTATCTCTAAGGTAAAAATTAAAATAAACCTCAATTCCTGTTTTGCAGTGAATATGATTACTTTTAGGTCTGTAATAGAGAAAACCCAAAATTTTCACAGAATTACAGGATGTGGTGGATTGGAAAAGATCACTGGGTCATCTGGTCCAACCTCCTTGCTCAGGTAGGATTATCCTAGAGCACATAGCAGCAGATTGTATCTGGATGGTTCTTGAATATCTCAAGTGATGGAGAAAGAACTTCCTCCTCATATTTAGGTGGAACTTCCTGTGCATAAAGTTTCTGTCCATTGCCTCTTCTTCTATTGATTGGCACCACTGAGAAGAGCCTGCAAACATCCTCCTGACACCCTCCCTTCAGAGTCTCTTAGCCTTTAATGAAGTCCACTCTCAGTTGTCTCTTCTCAAGGTGGAACAGGCCAAACTTCCTCAGCGTTTACTCATAAGAGACATGCCCCAGCCCCCTAATCATCCTCTTAGCCTCTGCTTTGTTTTATATTTCAGCTCTTACCATAAGAAAAATGTCTTCTTTATATAGGCAGTCTATCTTCACATATTAGAAGCCTACAGTCATACTGCTGTGATGTACATGATTCATTTCTGCTGAGTGTTCTACCCAGGAGGTGCAACTTCAACTTCTCCACTGAGTTTTCTCAAACATATTTCATTATAAAATACAAATTAATCTAAAACATGAAAAAGCACCTATTTCTCTGCCTAGATTTAGCCCTGACTTTTACCAGAGATATAGCAAGACTCTGCTGATTTCCTTATTAATCAGAGTAATTCAGTAATTCTCTTCCTCTGTTCTAGTATGTGGATTTAGACCACATTGTCATCCTGTTCTGTCAATGGAGAGGAATTCCCATTTCACTCAAACCCAAGAAAACTTTCTAAAAGAACAGAAGGAAAGTCTTCTAAAAGAACAGAAAGAAAACTGCAAAGCTTCCACTACTAAAATATTCTAGATCACCATCTTATCTTGGTCACTTGGGAAATGACTTATGTCTATATGGAAAGAGTCTTGCCCTAGCAGAGACCAGGAATTTTTATTTAGTTCTATAAATCTCTGTGCCTGCAATAGCAATACCACTTAAACTGTAATCTGCTTTAGAAAGGTCCCCTTATTGTTGTGAGTTTGAAAGGACCAGATCTCTATAACTTTGGGTCATGTATTTCCTAATATGCTGTCATCCTTTAAAGATAAAAATTAGATAAGAAGAAGCTGGGTTTAAAAGTTAAACCAGAAGAATCACTGTTTAAAAGTTATGTTTCTTAACTTTTACAAAATTTTCTGATGATGACTGTTTATTTTGTTGAAATTATATAAAGTAGGAGTAAATATTTTTACATCTTTTGGTTAACACTAAAACCAGTTTCCATATTTGTATTCTAATAAATAAAAAACTTTGTAAATGAGGTGAATGTAAAACACAAAACTAATTTGCTTTAGAAAACTCCCATATCCATGAAAAGTAAACAGTCAAGACAGAAATATTTGAGGAAGGACCAAGGTACAAAATTACAGTTTGTATAGGAGCTGGAAATAATCTAATTTCACAGTCAAGCCTTTGCAAAATTCTTAGCTGTTGCTTTTCTGCTATTTGATCTTCTGCATAATCTGGCAATATGCCAAGTACTTCCATCTAAATGTATTTGTTAACTTTCTCAGAAATTTAAAATTCACCTCTGGTAAGCCCATGGTTTACACTGTCTATATAAAATACAATTTAAGAAAAACAATATTGTCCCCTGTGCCTCCAGGTAAAGATTACTCAGGAAAATCAAACTACATATACTCAAACTTAAGTACCGCATAGCAAGAATCTCTGAGAATTTCTTGGCAAACACTGAATTCTGTTTTGATAAAAAAAGCCAAAAACCTTCAAAAATAGATTATTTGGGATCTAGAGCATCCAAATTTAATTTATTTTGAAAATCAGATGGGAATTGACAGCAGATATTGATAACAAAAGAAAAACCCCTTATTCACACCAAATAAAATTTGGAAGAAATGTTTATTATAATTTTGGATACAATGACATTTCATTCATCCAACTGTGTTTAAAATTTTCTTCCAAATCTTAGTTAGATTAATTAGGAATGTTAGGCACACTAAATGTAGAAAATTGAAACAAGTAATTTAAGACACACAAAATGTAAAAACTAAAAATAGTTGCATCTGATAGCTATTTGCATGATAAATATGATTTTCACCAAAAATATTAATGTATTAATATTAAAATATTAATCTCTTAATTAAAGAGAAGCACTATAGTATTTAAGATTGTTTTCAATTTCTAATATGCCAAAAGCAACAAAATAGTTGCAATATATTTTATAATAAGAGGAACAAGTGCTGTGCACACTTTGGAGACCAACAGATATTAACAAAAACCAGAAAGACCCTGGAATACAAAAGCTTAATCCTGAAAATTGATATTAGCTCTGCACAGAGAAATTTCCAGTTTAATCTACTGTATGGTGGTACACAATGTGTGTATTACTTAGGATGGTCTTTACAGTGTTAGAGAAATATTGATTCTAACTGGTGATGCCATTCATTGTGTCTTCCTTAATTGTTTTGTAAAGGTCCTTTCTTTCTTTCTCTTTATAGGCTGGGAAATTTATAGTCAATTTAGTTACCTTGAAATTTCAAGCTAGCTAATAATGACTATCAATATGACTATTTCTTTATATCTAATACTATAAATAAATATTGGAGAAATATGTAAAAATATCTGAAAAAACATATCAAAATACTCTCCCACAATTATAAAATAAAATTAAACATCTAGCTTGTGTCTTTTATAGCCCACTCCTAAGTTATTATTTTTCAATTTAATACTTTTAAATTTTTTGATGCTTTGCGAACCAAAACATAAAAACTTCATGTTATGTCATTCAAATGCTCAAATTAAATGTTTTACATGAAAGTAAAATCTCAGTATTACCAATTGCTAGTATTAACATCTTCATTCTCATGAAGAAAACTCCATGGTTTATCTTTTCATGAGGTTCATTATGAAGCTTTTCCTTTAGCATAGTTTCAAATTTTATCAACTTTCTAAGGACAGTACCAAAAATGACCTGATATTTATAACTTGACTGTTGTCAGTCAAGTCTAATGGATATCAGCTTCTCACTGTACTGGAAATGTGTTAACACAGCTCTAAAACAGCACACTGAGCTTTGTCCGAGGACTTAGAATTGTCTCCCTTATTTAAAGTACAAAGCAGGCTTCTCATCCCTTAGGAGCACAGTGCTAAGCCCTCTGAAAGAATTAAAAGCATTCTCTTATATGTAGCAGGCACATTGAATACATGACAATTCACAAACATTCATAAACAAGGCAGAGACATACATATTACAAACCCCCTCTGCCTGGAGAAGTTTAACCTGCAGCTCCCACCTTCCTTAGGCATGTCATGGATCATATACATGTGTCAATAATGCCATTCAGCAGAAGTGAATGTAAAATCCACTGGGACAGAGAAAAGGAGGGAGATGTACAAGACATCTCACTATGACCTAGTGAATAAGGTTGTTTGGCTAGAAACATCAGAATTGTAACAGGATATTGACTACAACTGTACCACCTATACAGAGAAGAATGGAATTTAAGTTATCTTTAACACTAAGAAAATCTATGTTATAAAAAGAATGCATCGTTTTTGGATGTGGGCTGAGAAAACATTTGTAAGAATCAATAAGAGGAGATATATTTGCAAATGAAGTGTGTGAAAGGCAATCGTCATTTATATCAACTGCATTATGCCTAGAAAAGCAAAAAGAAAAAAATAACACAGCTTTAGTAGCATAAACCTCTTCCTTAGTCTGGCAAAAAAAGTAAAATCAGATATACAATGCTTCAAATAATGAAAACTACTGTAAAAATGCCTATCTAAAAATTCAGTTTGCTAAATAAAGAATATCCTTTTGCTTCCTTATTTAATTCAGGGAGTTACTGATTAAACAGCATCTCCTCTAGAGTGATCATGACCAAATCCCTACACTGTGTCCTTCTGCCCCTCAAAATGGGATCAAGAAATATGCAGTAATTGTGAAATCAAGCGTTTTCAAGCAGTAAACTAAAACAAAAAGTTCCTTCTGAAAATGAAGCAGGAACCTATCCAGCACTAGATAATAGTAACCAGGAAAAGCCGTAGCTGGGATGATAAGCCCTCCTCAGTTGCCAGGTATTGGATTAAGGATTGCATGCAGATCTGTCCATCTGGATGCTGAAGGCCAGAATTTTATCCTGGGGGCTGACATGCACAATTGCACTTTCAAAGAACTAAACAGGGATCATTATTCTCTTTTACAGCAGTTCCACAAAGGTGAGGTAATGGCACTGTTCATCTTTTATGCTACAAAGCAATTATTATACTGTTCAGACAGCGGGAGACCCAGGTTAATTTTTTTCCTAGGTCTGGGACTCAGTATCTCTGTCCTCTATGTATTAGCAAATGTCCCAGATAGTAGAAAGAAAGCTTGTCCAGAGGGCATTTTGTCCCTCGGAGTGGCAAAATTCATGAAAAACATAAGTGAGGAGGAAAGTATAGATTTTGTAGCCTTCGATGAAGGCATTTATCTGAGAGAAGGGAGACACAGGATGACTCAGATTTACTTTATGGTGGATGAGGAGAAAGGAACTTCTGCAACATGATTTACCTGAATAATTTTAAATGCATTTCATCAGATGAATCACATCCTAAAAATATTTATTTCTCTGCATAGAGACAGTCTAGTGTCAGACTTCAGATCCTGCCATAGGCAAAAGAGAAAACAGCACTTACATGGGGACTAGACATCAGTGTTTTAAAGGTTTCATACCCTATGCTGTGTAATTAATATGGAAATGCTCTATTAACATTAAAATTGTTATATAATAAAGTTTTCCTGTTATCTGTCCCTTTTCTTAGCTGTTATGCTCATCCTTCCTGTGTGCTGCTGTGTCCTGTGGTGACATTTCAGTCTTCCTCAGCAGTGACAGGGGTGAGAGGTTGTAGGGGGTCACAGTCAGCTGTCAACACCCTCAGGTCTTCACCAGAAAAACTGTCACACTTCTTTGTCCTCAAGCTTGGTCACTGCTTTGGGTTTTTTTAAAATGTTTCCCTGTGACAGCCCTTTTCCTTCTCCCAGACTGCCAGCTCCAGCCTTACAGTGGCCTGCAGCCCCACGCCAGCCCCATGCACACAAAGGGCTGTGCATTGGTGGGCAGCGATGGTGGTGGGGGTTGTCACCCCTTCCCCAGTAGGGCCACTACAGGGCTAAAGCTGGAGCAGGGGAGGCAGCAGCCACTGGCCCCAGCACAGGAGTTAAACCAGCAACACCCAGATCAGGCCAGAGCAAGTCTAAGCCCCTGAATTGCCAGGTCTGGGCCGACAGCATATTTACTGGGCTGCGCTGACTACCTAGATCCCACATGGATAACATCATTAATCTCCAAGGTAAGTCATGATGATGTCTAAATTCTTCCTAGGGGCTATGGACTCTTGATGGTCTCTTAAATGATCGAGTGTAAGATGAACAGTATCTCTTCCAAATTTTGTCAGCAAAGCTGACTTTTCTGATTTGATTAATAGTTACCTTAAATGTCCTGGAAAGCCAGGGAGAGTAAGAAAAGGAGCTACCTGGGGCAATGTTGGCCCTAAAACTGGTCAAAACCATCCAACTGCAAGGTTCTGAGAAGTATCTGTTCACTCATGCAGAACAAGAGAAACTCAATTGAATGAAATATTGACCTTCATCTTCTCTCACAGCTCCTCCAAATCACCTAATATTTTAGAGAAGGAAGTTTCAAATTCAAGGAATGTTAGATGATCTCAAATCCAATGGACTTAAGAATCAAGTACTACAGTTTTCTGGATATAATAAAGTAAGTTGTACTACTGATTTTCTGGACACTGAAATAAGAATGCAATACTTAGTTTGTCTCATATATTCATTCAATACATTCTTTCAGATTTTATATCACTGATTCCCTCACCCCATTCTTTGCTGTTTAAAACTCACCTGAAGCACTAAATTGTGTAGTTGAATATTGATTAGAGAAAATTCTATTTTTTCTGCTCAGCTGAAGGACAGAAAGGATACCACATCAGGATTTTACTCATCACTGAATTGTTTCTAGTCCTAATTTCTACATTAACCTAAAAAGTAATAATATAGGGCAAAATTTTATCCACTGATGATTCCAAACATAAGCCTCTGACATTACTGAACCAGTAATATTCTAATTTCATAATCTATGAAAAATAATATTTTACAGCCAAGTTCCTTACACCCTTTCTTCTGCTGAGCAAGTCCTTAAAATTTTAGGAAATGAAATGAACCATTTTTTCAAAGCTTTAAGAAACTGTTTACTTTTCAATCATCAGAATAAAATGGAGTATGTCAAGAAACTTCTTTCTAATTAATTTATACATAATGCCAAAATAACAAAAAAAGTCACTTCGCTCCTGGAAAATACTTTAGTACATGTTCAGTTTCATCTACAGATTAGTAAGGAAAAAAGGCTATTTTAAGGTGGATTCCAAGCTAGGGAAAACTCAAGAAACTAAATATTTCATATTTTTACTACACTGGTTTCAGTGTTGCAAATTGTCTTTCAGATTTATCAAATCTGTCACAAGAACTACTCAGAGGTTTGAGTATGACAAGTCCCAAATTTTATCTGTGTTTTGATCTCAGATATGATTTTTAGTAAAAACCTAATCTAAATAAAAACACTGATTTACCAGTGTCTCATTAGTTTGTTTAAGTTAACATATCTACTTTTCTACTGTCAAAAATAGGAGCCTTCAATAACTGTTTAGTGTTGACTTTATGCATTTTACATCATGTAAAGGGGAAGGGTACATACCAAACTAACTTTATGGAATTTTTCTCTATCCTCATCTATTGCTTAGTTCCTGACAGAAAGATAGTGTCTCAAAAATTTCATACACATAATACTTTAACAACATTCAATTTTCTCATAGAAGCCTTTCATTTATGCCTCTTAGGACTTTCACACAGATTGTTCAATATGGATTATCTGTAACACTGAGAAGAACTATAATGAAAAACTGCATTGAAGCTGATGAATTTTCTCACAATTAATTTTAAGCCAAGAAAAAAGAAAAACAGCGGTAGTTCATACGGAATACATGTAACAAAATGGCTGTGGTTGCTTGGCAACCAGGATCAGACTTATGGGAGAACAATAAATACCTACAGCAAGCTGTTTCCTATAACACAAAGGTGTAGTTGATATTTCTTGACAGGTTCATTTACACTCTATGCAAGTTTTGTCTGTGTGTCTTTTAGTGATGAAAAGGTTGAATTTACCTGTTTAGATTACTGACAGTGTTATATTCAATTTATTTCTTCTTCTCAATCTCTATTGGCAAAAAAGCAACCTTCAGGTGAATCTGTTGAGCAGATTTTATGTCCAGCATCCTGTATGACTTTGAATGTTTTTTGGAACACTTTCATTTGCTCACTCAAGTAACTAACTTTGGGCCATGGCTGCTGGGGAGACTTTCAGAATGGTGTCTCTTAACCATGGTAGTGTAAATGCTTCTGTTTGCTTTTGCAGCACATTTTAGACATTGGTGTGTAAAATATACCCTAGACCAAAACTCTACTTTCTGCACTGTGAGGACAAAAGGCCATTGCAAGGTCCAGACTTGAGGGGCTGCAGGGAACCATAGACAAGACCTGCATCATTACTAAACTTAAACCAACACATGAACTCACCTTCAGTATGAATGGTTGGGATACTTTGTGCCTGGTCTATGTGGCAAAAATTTTTGTAGCTTCTGCTCTCCTCAGTATGAGAGTCTTGAGCTTGTCTGCTGCAGAATTTAATGTGAGGGGTAGACAGTACTTAAGCAATATCTATAGCTGCTCTCCAAGAACACGCCCTTAAAGAGCTGAATCAAGAAGACTGTGAACTGAAACTTTTTCCTGACCTAGCACTTCATCATTAGCATAGATACAACTTTTCCTGTTAAGTCAACTACTTCAGAGTTTTGAAAAAGAAAAACAAAAACTTGTTCTTAGCAAAAAATACAATAAATTCAATAGGAATAACTTATTTTCACTTGGAATAACTGCAAAGATGCTCCACTGCCTCCCGTGTTCCAGATGATTCAGTTAATGTGCTGGTAAAGTATTCTCTTGCCTGAAGTAGCAGTAGATCATTTCATGACAGATTAACCTTGTAGCTGCTGTTGTCTATGTCAGGTGTGTTGCAATTGTGCTTACATTTAGAGCTATGAACTTCACTGAATATGTGGAGGGATTTTCTTTAAAGAAAACTAAACTCCCTCTAAACCAAGTTCTCATCATCAGTGCAATGGAAACCCAACATATAAAGATTAAAAAAAAAAAAAGCAATCACGGTGCAAAATTACCTCTTTTTTTTGAGGTTCCTTTCTGTAATCAAGTGTAGCAAACTCAGAGCCAGTGTCTATCATAAAGTCTTCCTTCTGTTTTCTCATTGAAAAGAGCAACTTATTCAGAGCCAGCAAGGGTGATAAATCTACCTTGGTACTCTGGTACCTGTAGGTAA
Organism: Onychostruthus taczanowskii; assembly: GCF_017590055.1. Classification (NCBI taxonomy): domain Eukaryota; kingdom Metazoa; phylum Chordata; class Aves; order Passeriformes; family Passeridae; genus Onychostruthus; species Onychostruthus taczanowskii. Next base: position 5,640,065 of record NW_024500683.1, on the reverse strand, counting down.
ATCTTAACTTTATTTTTCCTTTGTTTACAGAAGACTGCTGTTTATATAAATGCATTGTTCTCTCACAATTTTCAATGTTGCCTTTCAACTTTTACTTTTAAGCTACTGTCTAAGATTCAGATTGCTGTGTTTTCAAGAAAGATCTTTAAAAAGGAATGAGAATATGGCACCGCAATCATGAGAAGAGAGAATTCATTTAAAACCTACAGTTATAACATTCTTAAAGAGAATATCCTCAGCAAGTTAATGTTCCCATCCTGTAGACAGGTTATCTAATGACAAAGGACAAGAGTTTAAATAACACACTTCTTTCTCTTAAGCACTAAGGCAAAACTCAGTAACTTACAAGACTAAAGATTCTTCAAAGAGATTAAAACCAGACACAAAAGTGTAACACTACAGAATAAGCCAGTGAGTGTTTTATTATCTTTTTCTTCCACCTTACTACAGTGGCTGAGTAAATCTAAGGTAATGTCATTTGATTTAACTGTCTGTGGAGAATAGTATGAAAGTAAAGGAAGCCATAAAAGAGTAAGCAAAAGTTTAAGTTTTCTAGTTTTTCTGACACATACCCATATACCCTACATTTCATTAGTACATGAATAAGATTTTGGTAGATATGCTGCAACATAGACCTTTCTTTTCTGTTTAATACTCTTACGGCAAAACTGTTTTCCATTAATGGGCACATACAGATTGTGAGAAATTCTTTATGGCTGTTTACAAGAATAGAACTATTGATGGGAATGCAAAGGGAAATTCAGAATTAGTTTCTATGTACTAATTCCAAATAATGCACTTAGTTTTTATTATCTCCCTGGAGTTCACTCTACCTTTGGTTCCTCATTTAACACAATATCACTGAGCTGTAATACTGTTCCACATATGAGAGGTTCAGCAATTTAACTGTTTTAGTGGTCTTAAAGTGATTATACCTATAATGCAGAACTAGAAAAAGCCTTTTGATGCTTAACACCTATAAACCTGTCGTTGTAGATCACAGAAAATCTATTATAGCAGTGAATACTTTCTGCTTCAAATTGAGATGAGCAGGCAAGCCTTTTATGGCAATTTGAGAGGCATTTAATGGTGTGAATCGCTATTCAGAAGCTTTTTATACATGTATTAAGTCCAATATAATACCTGAGCTTAAGAAGGTGACAAACATTAGCTAATAATTCTGTCACTTCTTAGGTTGTAACAAGTGTTAAGGAAAATTGCACTGGAAGACTTAGCAGAAAATAAAACAAAATGTACAATAGCTACCACACGTCATTTTAAAGCATCACACTTAAATGACATATTATAACATTACAGATCATGTCAGAAAAAGGCAAGAAACTGTTATAAAAGACTCAGGTTAACCTTGGATTCATGGAGGTGGCACCTGGCCAGAACAGCAAGAACAGATTGACTGGATCTGCAAGATCAAGTGGAGAAGGAAGGCTTACAAGGCCATGACCCCTTTTTACTCATTGCCAGTATTCTAAGGGGTGAAAGTTCTATTTCATGCAATAAATGAGATTGATACATAGCAAGCTCTAATTCAATTATACATGTAAATTGCATGTCAGTAACTAAAACTACACCTGCCAGTTTATCTCTACCCACTACCTTCAAAATTCACTCTAAAATACACCAAATGTATTTTTAAAAAGGTGATGGTTCCCTGCATAGTTTTTAAATGTGTTGTTAGCACAAAAACTAACAGTTCTTAGTTAATTTAACAGATCAGCATATCAGGTATCTATAAATAGTTCTGAAAGAGCTGTTAGTTGTCCTGTATTTGCCATGGTTTTTCAAGGCATTGCACCTGGTGGAGGTTCCATTTTTGGCTATTGCATTTATTGGAAGTGTGGTGAAACACTCTAAAATGGCAGTGTCCACTGGGCCTTGAGGTCACCTCACTTGACAGAGATTTCACAAACTCTGAGAACATTTTCAAAAGAGATAAATATATGAGGGATAGGCTTCAGTTCAAGATGTAAATGCCTAAATGAAACTACAGACATTCTAAACTCTCACTATAATCAGTGTCATTGGTGCTGCTAATAATGAAGGGATGGAACCATCGTCGTACTAAGAATGATTTATTGCTCAGATAAACATCAGTCTCAGAGGCTGTGAGATTTTAGAGGAGCAAGCAGTCAGCCATAGCTCAAGAGTAGTCAGAAGTTTCTTCATTGCAAAGCAATATATAACTTTCTAACTCAATGGACAGTCACCACAAGGTTTATTTTGCTTTTTTGACCTATCACCTTTACAAAATTCTGCTGCACTGTGGGTACTTTCATCTAATGGGCTTCTGTCTCAGGTCTACACATATGGTTCTATTATAACTTCTAAACTCTTAACTTCCTTTATAGAACCACACCCTTACATTATAAACCTTTCACCATCTTATCAATACAGTTTCTCACTTAGTTAAGGCATATTTTTACTTACAACTATAGAAATATAGGTTTATGATTTTTCTGTTTAATATATGTGTGTTGTATTTTTACATCAATCTAAGCTTCCTCCAGAGTACAAATCAAACTCTTCAGTGTTTGTAGACAGTTCTATTTTTCTAATTCCCACAAATCAGTACTAACCACATTTCAGTCACCTAAAACTGTTAGCAATACCCTCATTCACTTTTCAAAATTGAACTGAATGTCAGACCATGAATGTCAGTCTACAAATTCTTTCCTTTTATTCCTAGATATCCTATGAAAAATAGCAGAGGCCACTTAGTTTAGACCTTAAGTATAATTAAATACAAAACTGAAAATCCTTTAAGCAGAATCCTATTTTGTATTTGGAGTGCCTTGATTAAATGTTGATCGTGCAACATGTGATCGCTGTTGAGGCTACCCTATAAATAGATTTTTAGAATAGAGAAATGAAAGCCACAAGCACCTCAGTGAAGAGATATCTATGGGAATTGAGAGCTGTCACCCTTCCTAGATATTCTCTAGTAATTCTCCGAATTGAAATGAAAAACAGATTAAATCTCAGTATAGGAGGTCTACAACTCTCATGCAAATGGATTGGCTCTGCGCAGTGCATCATGATTATAGTATCAAGAATGTCACTGATGTGTTAGAGCTACACAGGGCACTGAATCATTGTCTCTGCTTATGACTTTGAGCTAAAATTGCAAATCATGCAGAGGTCTTGTAAGAATACTTAGGTCTGGGAAACAAAATAAAGAGAAGATATTTAATTTCTGGGACATTCAAATCCAACCTGATATTTATGGTAGAAAATTTTCCAGTTTCCATTTTAGACCCCCTATTTCTGAACCTTTCTAATCAGAAATGTTCTTGAGATAGACACATAACACAGAAAGGCTGAATTCTACTTGGGAGTCTTTAATTTCTATATTTAGTTCATCTCAGTGATGATGTACCATTAAAATTCAGCATTTGAAATAATTGACATCAGAGGCTATCAATGTTCCCCCCCCGGGTGTTTTCCTCAGTAACACACCCAAGCCAGTTCTATCATATTTTCATACAATCTAACCCAGAATGTGTTCAGAATTATCCATTTACACATTAAAGAATGTCAGAAGTGTTCTAAGATATCATGGGCTCATTATCTTGTCTTACTAGATCTCTGACATTCAGGAATAAATTCAGGAATAAGTCTGTTCAATCAATCGGTTTAGTTGTTAGACTACTATAGTAGTTAAGTATTAGTTGACTACTATACTACTATTTGCATAAATACATAGAACTAAATCAAACATATAGAATTAAAAAAACTAGGCGCCATTAAATCTAGAAAACTTCTTCAGCTAAAAGAAAAGCTTCATGAACGTGAGCTACTCACAATTAGACAGGAATGGCATAGAGAAATACTATTCAGTCAACTGTCCTCGTTTCTGGATGGGTCATGTGGATCAGCAATTGAATTTCATTCAGGCACAAAGTTGTTCTGTCTTAGTGAACAACTGTCAGCCTTAGTAAATATGTGATCGATATTCAGGGGTAAATAAATGTAACTTCATGGAAGACTGTGTGCAAAACAGCATCAGAGAGATGAAACTACAACCCAAGATGAACATAGCCAGAGAAAAAACTTAACCTCATAAAGGTGGCATTAGCTGAGGAATTTTCTGTTCTCAGTGTTAAGTAAGCTGAAGCAGGACTCTGCTATAGAGACAGACACTGCAATTTGTCCATGTGAAAAAGGAAGCTCAAAGAATGCATGGCAGGAAAAACCTCACAAATGATAATTACAATGCAATCCACATCCTATATGCTTGCACTCCCCTTCTCACTTTCACTAACTCTGTTTTCTGGCCCCCCTTTTTTTTTTTTTTTGTCAGTTTTACAAGGCAAATTGTCCTTTACAATATCGAATGAGTTTATAGAAAGCACACAGGGAAAAGACGCCTGATATTACTAATTAATATCAGTTGAAAACAACAATAAAGCACTGCTGCCAGTAAGCTGTTTGTACACCTCAAGTGCCATAAGAAACATGTACGTGGAGAAGTCTCATAGTTGCAAACTAATATTTCCCTATCCAAGCCCTACTTGTGGGGATAAAATTAAATCTAAATTCTCCTCAATTGCTTAAACCATGATGTTTCAATAATCATATTAGTCAGTAAATTGAAATACTTAGAAGCAACAGGTTGAGTTGATTATAATTGTAATAGCAGCAGCTTTCCTTTATTCAGCACAGTTTGCATTTTGAAGACAAATCTTTTGATAGACACTCATCTACATGTATCAGAAAAACTAGAAAAAGAAATCTTAATTTTGCAGTTGAGCAAAGGAATAAAAAATCAGCTGGGCTATCTCCCACAATATTAATGACCTGAAAAAAGAATATGTTGCAAAACTATCCTTACATGTAGACAACTTTTATTTTATTAGACAAAGATGATTTTCTTGTGGAAATTAAGTGACGCATTCAGCAGCCATTATGATCACCATAAGTTGTGAGGAAAAGCATAGTTTTTGCAGTGAAGAAAGACCAGGAAATCAAATTCTGTCATTGATATGCCCATATTTTTTGTTGAACCTGAGGGATTTTTGCAAAGGATGATGTGCACATCCACAGGAGGGGAAAAAAAATTCCTTTTTGCTTTAGTATGATCGTCCAGCTGAGTAGTACCTTTTTCCTGATGACAGCATGCTTTAAAGCCATGTTGCCAAATGTCAGGTCATTTTCATGACCAAGACACAGAGTGAGGAACTGAAAAACCATACTGTTCTGTGAGAGACTGAAATGTTAATGCGTAATGACTTCAAACTCCATTGGTAGAGGCAGCAGGGTGCTTTTTTGAGGCCAGGTTTGCATTCCCCAAGATGAAGAGGTGAATTTTTGGGTGTGTAGCAGCTAGCCTCGTATGACAGAGGGGTGAACACCCACCACCAAAGGCAACAAGCCAGGCTTTGAGGCAGATAAGCAGCAGATAAGCAGTGAGGTCGGTGGGATAGTGCTTTTTATCATGCCACCTGTTCTCCCTCACACCCATTCCCCTCCTTGGGCAAGGTCACATTTACACAGAACATTCACATTTGCATGTGGGCCTGACATTGTTCATCCCTTCTAATGGGACATAACTGGCTCACCTGAGCTGACCTGAAAGGCAGCTGTCATGTCTTAGAAGGTGTCATAACCCATAAAAGACACCCAGAGCACTCCCAGACTAATTTCTGAAGCCTTCCACCAGAGGACTTGAAGCTCCTTCTCTCAAGGGTGGTACCTGGGTGTTCCCACCAAGCCTGAGTGTATATTCACCCATTGAATTCTATATTTCATGGGTTTCCCCTGCCCTCCACAGATGAAGACCATGACCTTCACACTGACAAGACTGTGACCATCACTTTTCGACAATCAAGTCTTATCACAGATCCATGGGTGGTCATATTTTTCTACTCTTATCCTTTCTTTATCTTTTTTCCCTCTTACATTTTCTTAAGTGATATTTTTATGTGTTTACATTGCTATCTTATTATAGATAATAATAACCAAAATGGCTACATGCCTGATTTCTATTACAACCAAATTGTTCTAAAATAAACCCTACATATATATATATAGTTACAAACATAATAATTCAGTGTCCTTTTACTCTAATCTGCCCCAAGGAGTATCTTAATAACAGTCTGTGTTACCTCACCTTCTGGGGCTGTTTTTAACACTATCCTTCTTGGAAATCTCATTTTCCCTTTCTTGGCCTGAGTATGGTGTTCCCTTTTGTGTGCTGACACATTTTTTTGCCAGCTCTGTGGGGAAATGGACCATGTCTCCACATATCTGCAAAATGCCAATCTCACTTTCGAAGTTTCTTACTTAAGAAACTGTACAGATTACAGGGAAAAAAAAAAAAAGTAACTGTGTTATGTCAGTTAATTGAGTTGTATCTCGAAGTTTCACTTTTCTTACCAAAAGACAGTTGCAGCTGGAACTAAAGCATGCAGCTAAAGAAGCCAAAATACATAGAAGAATGATTTAGGAAGAGGAGAAATTGTGTCCTCTTCTACAGTGTATCCTGTTTCAAAGTTTTTTGGGTTTGTTTTCATTTTTTATATAAAAATCCCTACAACCAATCAAACAAACCCCAAATATCTAAACAAACAACAAAACAAATTTCTGTGGAGATCAAGGTTATAATTTATCTTCTATTACACACTTCATTGTGGTATCTCTACTTCTAGTCTGACTCTTAGCAACTCCTGTCTTCTATTTAAACATTCAACACCTCAACATATATAAATCCATTCCCTCAGCTGAATGCTGGAATTATTGCATCCTCATCTTTCCATAGTTTACAGAAACTGACAAATCACAGCTCTGTCTAGTCTAGTCCCTCCCCACCCTATGCAATTGTGTCATGATTGCAACATACTGTAAAAATCCCAAAGACCTGCTTAGGAATCCAGTGACTCTTTTATCCAGCTCCTGAATTTCTCACCAAGTTTATAGATTTACTCACCATCTGTAAGTCTTGCAAAATGACTGCTTTTTCCAAGCCTGAGTCTACAAAATTTTCCCTCAGAAATTTCTATTCCTGTTTTTCCCTGCTAAATGTTTTTTTTTTTCCCTTCCCTAAGCCTGACCGGTTCAGGAATTTTTTGCTCGACTGTAGCTGTATCACAGCTCAGGAGACAATGAGGTAGGAGACATTACAGATACTCATAAATCCTATGACTGTATCCTTGAGGGAAGAAGTGATAGCAATCACATGAGAGGTACTACATTTTACATCTTTCTTAAACTCAGCAAACCCTGAGGAGGAGTTAAACACAGGTAGTTTCAGCATTCTTGATCTAACTTTCAACTGAAATAACTCTGAAAAGAGGAGCATGTTGTTCAGAGGGAATGCTGCATGCTTAAGGAAGCCCCTGCAATCACTGTAACATCAAAAAAGGTTTGTATCCCCAGAAGCATACCCTTTACACACCCACACCGAGTTAGGCATGCCTACCATGGAAAACTCAGGCCATTCTTGACAACTTCAAAGATGAACTGAACTGATGTTAACCTCAGCATCCCACTTTTTACATTTTGTTTATAGCACAAGTTCAGATCATTTGCTTCCCTTGCTTTTGCAAGGTGACAAAGGCTGACTGCCGGGGGAATCTATTCTGCCTGACCAGTCATTCTAACTCACTAATGGATTATAGAAAGCACTGCAAAAAAACCAAGAGTATATCAGAGAAATCTGAGTAGGGTTTGTGTTAAGGGTATGAAAATCTGCAATAAGAATACCATTTGCTTTTTAATTGTGGTGGGAAAGCTTAACAAATCACCATGGGTGATGCTTTTTTCAAGACAAATGCAGAAATAACTTGTAGGAGTTCTTGGAAAAAGTTCTGGATTTTTTGGGGGGATTTTTTGTTTTTATTCTCTAGTTTTAAAAGGAAGATCTTATGGGTAAGGTAAGGCATAGCTAAATGCATCTTAAAGCCTATTTACATTTTTAAAAGTTGAGTTTCTGTGAATAAATAAATAAGAACAAATCCTTTGTAATGCAAAATGATCTTTTAAGAGCTAACTTAATCTGGAGATTAATCAGCAGAGAAACTAATTGTTGCATAAGGGTTCAGAATTCATATAGTAATCAGATTACAAAAGACAGCTGATGCAATCAAATGTAACAAATGAACATTAATAAAAAGAGTGAAGAATGAAGAGTAAGCATGGTTTAGCATTAAGAATATAGTTAATAAAATGCAACGTAATAATGAAAAGCTATTGGAATTCAGACTATTAGCAAAATATAGCTATTCTGGTATCAATCTTTCTGATAGTAACAGGACACCTGAAGAGGACATGGAGATAAATTTACTTGTAAATAGCATTTAAAAAGAGTGTACTCTCTAATATATTTTTAAGTGTCTAACCTAAAAGCTTAAGAATTTAATATAATTTAGCTTTAAACCTTTGCTATTTTATCTAGACTAAAATAAAATAATAAAATTATGAATGCAATATATTCAAGTGCATGCTACACATATACTTTCAGATTGCTGAAACAATATACATGTTAAATTTCATTAATCTGAAAACAGATTTATTAACTGTACAGTCATTTGTAAGCATCTTTGCAACAGTGCCATGTTTTCTAATTCTGTCCATACTAATTCTTTCTACAGAATATATATAAATACACACACACACATATATCTCCACTATATCATATCACAGGGTTTATCCAGAGCTGACACATGCACATAAGTGCCTCTAGTATAACAACAAGCTGATTTTACCTAAAAATAGAATTTTGGCATATGTTTTATTGGTTATTTTGAATACAAAAGCATGAATTTTTACTTTTCTATTACAAAACCTATTGGATACAATTAATACTCTCTTTATAACAGTACAGCTCTGAATGTTTTGGGATTAACATGCTGAATACATATTATTCCCAAAGAATACCTGGCTGGGAGTATCACAAAGTAAAACACTCTAGTACACATTGCTTCTCTTGGAGCCTGAAAATCTTCTAATGCTTTTATAACAGACCAGGAATAATTTCATTCAGAATGAATTTCATTAATTGTTGAAGTTTATTAAATGCTCTGAATAGTTATTAATTTGTCATCTGGAAAATAATAACAAAAAAGTGGATATATAATTTTCAGCCTTATTTCCAAGCAAAAGGCTTGGGTTTCTTTAAGATATTATGTGCAGCATTATCAGGTTTGGAATGCACGTGTTGCTCAGTTTAGTACTTATGTACATGGAAACTTGATTTCTCCTTCTCTTAATGCTTATTACTTTGTTTCAAATTTGGCTCAAATATACTTATTATAAAATACTTATGTGAAATCTCCTCACAGATGTACAGAAGGCAACAAGGGATACTCATAGCCTTGCCCTGACCTGGAGTGCAGTGCAGAGGTCAAATTTTGAAACGCTTTTCAAAAGAACACTAGGAAAATGACGAGAGTATGATGAGCCTTTATTGGTGCCGGGCGACCCCAGCGTAGGTAATAATGTGCTCTGACACCATGATTTAGAAGGCTGAACAAATTCTTTATTAAGTTATATTTTATTACACTAATACTATACTATATCAAAGAAAGAGGTACTATTCTAAAGAGATACTATGCTAAAAAGATACTCTGTACTAAAAAACACCAAAGAAAAACCAGTGACTGTCTGGAGACAGTCACAACACAGCTTTGACCTAAATAACCAATCAATCTAAACAACTATCAGCAGAATTTAATTAACAAATCACTCTCAGTAAACAATCTCCATAATACATTCTACATGTGGCAAACAGCAAGAGCAGCAAGTAGAAATAAGATTTTTTTTCTCCTCTTCTCTGAGCTTCTCACTGCCTTCCCCAGGAAAATTCCTGGGAGAGAGAATTATGTCTCTCTCTGTTCAGAGAATGTGAATACCCCGTGCCTCAGCATGTGCCATGGAAAACAGTCAGGAAAACAGTAGCAGAAACTACTGGAAAGATGCGTCACAACAGTATTCTACAGTGATTTGATTGATGGGCTGTGCTAAAATCTGTCTATGAAAACACCACATTGCCATCCTGATGATTAGAGAGACTAGATTAGATAACCTATAATAAATTCAAAGATGAGAGGGAAGCATTTTTACGTGGATGTAGAGGACTTGAGGTGTAGCAGTTTTGTATTTGTTCCAAGCTGCTGGCTAGAGCCCAGTACTGACAGTGGCCAGAGCTGTGCACTCCTGTGCTCAGGAATGCCTGCTCATCACAGCAGGAGAGATGCATCTCAGTTAATAGTGCATCTCAGTTAATTGTGCATCTGTGTATGTGCACAATGTTTTCTTTTTTCTGTCCTCTTCCTAAATCCAACATCTAAGTGGCATGCTGTGGTGTTCCCTTATTGTCTCCTTGTGGCAAAGAGGTTCCATGTGTTCTGTCTCTCAAAGGCGGGAGAAAATAACTATTTACCTATGAAAAACCCAAAGGAATTAAGAACAGGAACTGATTTACTTCAGTCCTCTTGTGCTGTATCCAATATAAACTCCCACAAAGCAAGAATTATTAAGAACATGATGTTCTGACAGCTTGTGGACATCCTGAAAGCTAGAGACAGACAGATGTATTTGTTCTCTGCCTGGAGTAAACAATGCTCTGGGGAGATTTTGTTGAGGCATTCCAATGCTTAAAGGGGGATCTAAGAAAAATAGGGGCAAACTTTTTGTAGCAATGGGACAAGGGGTAATGGTTTAAAACTAAAAGAGGGCAGACTCAGACTGGATACAATGAAAAAATTGTTTTACAACAGCACTGGTGAAACACTGTACCATGTTTCCTGGAGAAATGATAGATGCTGCACCACTGGAAGCACTCAAAATCAGGTAGAAAGGAGATCTAAGTATCCTGATCTAGTGGAAGATGTCCCTGCTCATTGCAAGTAGGTTGGACCTTTAAAGAGTACTTCCAAACCCAGACTGCCTATTACTGATTCTGTGACTCTGTTCTGAACCCAGCACTGTGACTTCAATAATGGAACCAGGTATCACATGTATCATAGCCATCAGTACAAGAAATATGATTTCCTCTATATCCCCTTTGGAACAGTATTTACAAGAATATCAGAAGAAGATATAAAAGATATAAAGGTTTTTTATAGGTAGTGCTTTCCTTCCAAGCACTTTTCTTTGATAAAAAGATATGCAATATCAAGTTACTGTATTGTATGTTCCTATTACCAGCTCTCAAAGCCCTTTGCTGGCAAGATCTAATATATTAGGCACACATTCCACAGATGGAGAAATGGACACATGCTAAAATTACTTTTATGAAGTCAACACATCAGAAACAGAGAGTGAAAACAGAAACAAGGCACAAACTATTGATGTTTTCACTGAAAAATGATTGATATTGTCTTTTCTGAGAACATTAGTAAGGCAGCTGAATATTTGGCTTGTACATTGTAGGATTTCACTTGACAGTCCTCAGATATCATCATTTGTATGAGGATCCATTCATCTACTCCTCTTTTCCCTATGAAGCATGACACATCTAAGAGTGTGTTCAATCACACCCCTACCCCAGCCGCCAATGCAAACCATGAGACCCAGACCAGAATTTTTTTAAATGAATCAAAGAAAAAAAAAAAAGTCTGTACTGCCACACACCATGAATTTATACTTATTACCTGCACAATTGTTGTGGAATAGACTGTATTGTGTAGTTTTTCTCTTTTTCTAATACATCTTTATGTAAATCTAATTTCTGCATGGGTTGTTAAAAATGTCTAGGAAAAAAAGTTACCAATTACTGAAACATGCAATTATATTTTTTATTAAGAATAAAACAAATTTAAAAAACCCTCCAAACTTTTAAATGTTTTTTTGTAAATGATACAAAAAGAAAATACCACGAGTGTAATTTTCTCAATTGAATATGCATGAAAAGCCAGTAAAAGTAGAACTGTTCCTGTTTGTTAGTAGGAAGGGGTTTCTGGCTAAAATAGATTAATACAAACATTAAAAATATGCAGCTAATCCATAAACAGTGCTTAAAGACAAGCCTAGCAGTAAAGTGATCCACATTATTCAGGGATTAGTGAAAATAATTGGGAATTGAGTTAATCCTACATGGTCTTATTAATGAACCTGTTGATTACCATTCAGAATCATGAGAAATCTTCTGAATTAGTAATGATTCAAAATTTTTTACCCATAATAAATAGCTAAAACATATAATTGACCATCAAATGAACTTTAATGTCTGTCTTTTAACTTTCTTCTCCATATAAACTACAGCTGAAGAAAGAGTGAAGTTATAACACTGAACTATAAAATAATCAAGAACTAATTAACAATTCCTCTGGTAGGTCTGCTGTATTACAGGTATTACAAAATTAAAAATAAAGAAAATATGTTCACAGGTAGGATTTTCCCCTGGCAAATACAATGTGTAATTTATATTCTTGTGGGGTAAAGGTAAATTTGTAAATTTTGAAGGAAAAAAATGGTTAATAATATTAAATTATTTAACACAACAACAAATGAGCTTTGTGTAACTTATGAGCAAATATTAGTACCTAAAATGAAAGAGGACTGGGGAGAATGGAAGCAGCTAAAACAAAAACCACTTTTCTCAAATTACTCAAGTATCTGCCCCATTAATTTTTTCATTACTTCAGTTCTCAGCAGCTCGGATCCTGCAATTGAGGTGGGCTCTACATCAGCATTTGTGCTCCCCAGGTGGCATATCATGTCCAGTAAACAAAATATAGGAAGATCCTGTGGGTGTCCAATATCAGCTTCAGAAACAGCTGTTTTGAAATTGAGATTCTGTCATTATAAGGAAAAGCTCCTGTGCATTTCATATTCTCCTTATGAGTTATTTCTACTCATACCTTTTAATAATACGTTCTTTGAATTTTAAATGTCATGAAAATCACAGGCATTTGTAGTCTCAAGAAGAAAAAAGTAAAAGAATGAGAACATAGACAAAGCTTTTTAATATCAAATGTCTTAAATGCCAGGCCCCCTTTTTCCTGAAGGAAAGAAGGAAGGAGAAACGTTAGCATGGACTAACATCTATATATAGCGTTGGAGTTTTTATTGATGGTTAACAGCAAGCATGAGAAATGAAGCTTTAAATAGATTGCCAGGAGTCCACAGGCATCGTGATGTATCAGAAATTTGTCATCTGTCATCAAATTTATCTTCTGGCTACTATAACATCTTTAGACCAGCTACAAAAGGTGTCATTAGTCCCTACTGCTAACGTTGTTCTCATGGATCCTGGTGTTTCATGGAAGAAAAGTTTGTAGTAACTTTTCATATGTATGAAAACATGCTCAGCATTATCAATTGGTCCTTACACAAGCAGTATTTTTGCTGCATACAATTAAGCAAAAAAGCCTTACTCAGTGCAAAGCTTTCATCAAATTATCTACCAGTAAAAGCTGACAAGCTGATTGAAAGTGTCATTGAAAGGGGGAGGTGATATATAACAACACCATTTTCATTGCACAAAGAGATATTTTTAGCCTTTGCAATTTGTACTGAAACTCATTATTCTTCTCCATTATGGGTAAAGGGGAAACTCTGTAAGTGCCAAAGTCTGTGACTTCTCTAATTTTAAATCTAGCTTAAATGACTGTTTTCCACAGGGAGATGACTAAATGATATACAGCCACTCACCAGGCATTTGTCTCCTGTTCAAATTTAGGGAAAGCCATCAAGAATTAAACTCTGTGCAGCCATTACACTGGTAGGGATATTAAAGCTAGGACTGTGCTACATTAGATGCAACATAATGAAGGATGTTGCATAGCAGTCTGTCTAGAATTGATGTCACTGGACAAATGCCTGTGTCTCAAACACAGACAGCTACAGCACCATAATTAGGTACCTGCACTTGGTTGAACATTTCTTGGCACAACATAATCACTTGCCAACCCTTTAGCCTCCTTTTGGGAATCCAAACAAGCTGATTTTATTTATTTATTTAATAACAGCAGGATTTTACTGAGCTGCCTGACATAGCTGTGCACAAAATGATTTATTATGAGTGAGTACTCATAATACTCACATAGATGAGAAAACTGTACTAGTAGCTGATGGGAACATGTGAAACCATTTGAGAAGTATAAGAATTTTTTTTTTTTTGTAAGTTTAATTAAAGTAGTCAAGTGGTAAATTCAAACCAGTAAAATCAAATCACTCATAGAATCACAGAACATACTGAGTTGAAAGAAACTCAAATCCTGTCCCTGCACAGGACAGCGCCAAGAATCCCACCGTGTGCCTGAGTGTGCTGTCCAAATCCTTCTTGAACTCTGTCAGGCTTGGTGCTGTGACCATTTCCCTGGGGAGCCTGTTGCAGTGCCTAACAACCCTCTGGGTGAAAAACCTTTTTCTAATAACCAACCCAAGCATCTCCTGACATGACTCCAGGCCAGTCCCTTGGATCTTGTCACTGGTCACCAGAGAGAAGGTATTAATGCCTGCCTCACATACCTTCCCCTCTAGGCCCTTCCCCATTTTCATATCTTTTGTTTGGACACTGACCACTCACTGACCTTTTGTTAGTTTGAAGGTTGTTTTACTGATTATTATTGTTGTTATTATTATTATTATTATTTTATATCTGTGTGCTAGAAATAAATTCAAATCAAGGAATTTCAAACACGTGTTTTCATGAAAATATATTTTCCATTGTAGAGGCAATGCAGCACATCTATGAATTCTCTATTTAACAAGAAATATCTAGGTATAACAGATGCCTTCAATTTAAAATAAACAATTTTTTATAAAAATGAAAAATATATTTCAAAGTAATTTTAATTAATTCCTTCTTTATTTCAGAGTGAGTTATTTGAAGTATTTACATTAAAGCCACATTATAGTAAGACTGTACTGAAACAAAGAAAGTAACAGTTGACTCTGCAGCACTTTTCAGGGAATAATCCCCTGAAGCCACATGGCCTCAGAGAAGAAAGAAATATCTAATCCAAGCTTACATATAAACCAAGTCCTATGCCTGACTTTTATTTCTATACTGTGCATAAAAAAAATTTGCAGGTCTTGCTTAGAAGCATGAAATGTTAGAGGTCTTCCCCCATGTATACCTCTATATGTTCCTTCAGCAAAGCCTGTATTTCTGTCTCAAGTTCCTCACTCCAATGCAAAGTGAACTGAGATATGTCTGTTATTCAACTGCAAAAACAAAAATGTTTTTGTGTGAAATGTACTGAGGGAAAAAATAAGATTGTTACTTTCTCTCCTCTAGCTTTTTCTATATTTCAGGATTGAGACAATTCAGAACAAGCATATACAGACCAAGGTAAGTAGCACGCACAAAACACATTCAGTAATTATCAGAAAAAAACCCAAAAAAACAAACCAACAAAGGTATAAGTCACACTAGAAGGAAACTGCAGCAAATTCTTCAGAAACCAATAAATTCCCATTAGAAACTAGAAATTGTTTTAGGAATAAACAGAACCACCTGTCTTTCTCCAGGGTGAGAGCATTAAGATCCAAAATTGTAATTGAAAACTTGCAATTGGGATGCTTGATTTGTAAGCATGAATTGTACATCATTGTTTGCATGAATTTGAAAATGTGTTTTCCACTGATGATCACAGAGTCTAGATGGAATCTTTACAGACCCTTTTTGTAATACCTGTTCAATGCTAACAGCATCATTTGATCATTTCATAGGAATATTGGAACTCAAATGTTTGTCTCTCGGTTAGGTATATAAGTAAACCATACATATATATAAAAACCTCCCCAAAACACTGAATAGCAGGACAAAATCTATGACTCTGTAACTTCTCATCTTGCAGAGATAGAACTGAAATTCCCTGCATAGGTAGACAGTGGTCACCTAGTTACCTAAGTTCACATGATGAAGACCATCAACTCTACCTCTGGAATTGCAAGACATAGTTTATAGTCTTGCAAGCCAGATATTCACCTTGCTTTACTTCTATAGAAAAAAAAAACAAAACAAAAAAACCCAAAAAAACCACAAAAAAACCCCCAACCCCACAAAAACAAAAAAACCCCCACAAAAACAAACAAACAAACAAAAAAAAAAAAAACCAAAAACAAACAAACAAAAAAAAAAAACAAAAAAAAAAAAAAGAAAAAAAAAAACAAAAACAAAAAAAAACAAAAACAAAAAAAAACCCCAACAAAACAAAAAAACACCAAAAAAACCAAAACACTGAATCATGAAAAGGAAATTTTGTTTAGGTTGTTGTACAGTTCCAGGAAGCAGTTAGTGGGAAAACCCAAATCCCTTTGGGCTTTCTCCCCCTTTTTTCGGTCCATTGGCAACACTAAACTCAAAAAAGCTTTGCAACACCTGTCACTCCAGCAGGCACATGTGATCCTTAGAACAGCTCTGGCCTCAGTCACACTGAGGGGATAACTGGAGTAAGGGGTTGTTGGTTGCTTCTGTCCCAATTCTGTACTCATCCTCAAAACACAGCCAGCTAAATGCAGACATGAAATATTTAAAGCTATTTAGAAGTTCATGGAAATTTTATATTACATATGCAAGTTGTCTAGCAGTAATTTGTGGTCATCTGAAACCTGTAAGTGGACTTGAGTACTATAGCATTACATTTAGTATTTGGGTTAAAGATCATCTTAACTCATTGTAACAGAGTGACTTAAATGTAGTATAAGAAATAAAGACTCCAGAACAGTATAAGTTCAAGATTTTAACAAAATCTACAACACAACATTATTATTATTATTATTGAGATAACTCATTTGCTCAAAGTATTGGCATTTAGAAGAATGTATAATTTTGTTATGCATTTACAAAATTGCCTCTTAAAAATTCTGAGTTGAGGAGATGGAGATGCAGCACATCAGATCCACCCATATTGACTTCATTTAGTATTTCCAAGTGTTTTTACCAGGAAAATAAAAAAGCCTTTGCAGACTGCTGAAAATCAGTGGCACTTAAGTTTTTTTCTTATCTCATAGCATATATTATTATTCTAGTTCTGCCTAAAGCAGCAACAAGTTGTACTTGCCATTTTATTAAGGTTGATTAAAAAAGGAAAAACCCAGAGTTGGGGTAGGTATATTTCAAAAACAGATGGCTATGTTATCTTGTAAATTCTGTGCCTGGTGGTACACGAGTGTTCAAATGTTCATAAGAAAATTATTTCCTTGGTGGAAAGAGGTCAGGATCTGAAAGTCAACTTGATACCTAGTCAAGAAAAAGAACAAAATCACTAGTAATAAAGTTTCTGCAGGTCAATCATTTCTTTGGGCTACTTCTATGGAACCTGTCTATTCCCAAAATAGACTTTAAATTACATCTTTACAATTCTATTATCTTTAGTATGGTAGAATTTGAGGATGCAATTTGATGAGAAATCTGTTTGATAAAAGACCTTGCAAATAAAATGGTGTTCTGATGACTATAAACAAAGTAGTGTTGATTATAAACCTCAGAGACCAATTCATTAAAAGTGTGCTAGTAATGTACGTGGGAGCATATAAACAAGTAAACATAAAAGCAAGTTCAATGACTTTTTTTAATTATAGTCACTTCAGGACTGAATTATGTTTTGAGGGAAAAGAAGGGCTTTGTACTTTCTTTCTCTTGTTTGTCCTTTGCCCCAGGTACTGGGCATATATTGCTCAAAAATAGTTAATTATCAGAGGCAGACAATCTCTTGATTGAGAGCTACAAGATACAGACACAGAGGGTTACAATATGGGATGCTTTTTAACCATCAGCATGTTTTAATGATAACAGAAGGAGCCTAGTCTTAAGAAAGAGGACTGAACAAACAAAAACAGGGAATTCTTACTGCCATTTTCTGATTTCATGTACCTGTAGATATAGATGAATATGAAGGAAGAATTGGTAGACAACCAAAAAAACTAAGCGACAGCTAATTAAGATAAAAGAATGAGGTGTGCAAAAATGAAAGACTGCTGCCAAAGAACTGTAGATAAAATGTCTCCCCATTAATATAAAAAGAAAATGAGACCAGTGACAGGGAAAAAAAAAAGTAAGATAAGAAAACAAGTAAGAAAACTAATGTATGTCTGGAATAAGAAGGAAATCAGTTGAAAAGATTAATAACACAATGGTAATAGAGTGTCAAAGACAAACTTTCTAGAGCAAGTGGCAGTTCATAAGCATTTGTTCTCTACCTTGGAATCCTCTGGCAGAAATTGCTATGCATCCTTTAAGAGATCTTCCTTCTGTCACTGGGCTCATTGAAGAATGAACAGTATATTGGTTTTGTTATCTCTGTCTCAAGACACCTTTCTGTTAAGACATTTTCAGTGAACTCTCAATAAAAAATGAAAACTTTAAAAATTGGAAAAGATTAATTAATGTTTACTTGTGAATTATATTTTCCAATTTTTATTTACCATGGGTGCTTTTAGGGCCTTGTTTGACAGTACTATTCTAAAATTCAGAAATTCCATATTAACTCCAAAGACTATTTTGATAATCTTAGTAACTTATTGCTTTTCTTATAGAACTAAAACTACACAATCAAGTGTGTTTCTCAGTACAAATTTGCTAATTCTGTCCAAAACTAATAAACTGTTTATTCATCTACATCTACCTGTCTATCTATCTATTTCAAATCAGTATAAAGTACATACAAATCTAGTAGATGGATAAAGTTAATGAATACATTCAAATTTTCAGGTTGTACAAAATAACCACAAAACAGACCTTGAGTATACAAGATGAAGGTACAAGTGTATAAGGATTGCCAAAAAACACTTCCTACAGAGAAATTTGAATACAAGCTTTAAAAAATGAGTCAGATTAAGTATGAAGAACTTCCTTGGATATTTCTATATGTTGAGCTGAAATTCTCTTAGGTTTAAAGTCGGAAAAGAGGTATGTAAAGGCTTCCAATACACGCAGAGTTTTGTTTATCTTGTGACAGCCCCATCTGTGTCTGATTTTTTCTGGTTCATGAAAGCCTTTTTTTCTTCTTTTTTTTATGCAGTAACATTACTATGTGCTTCAGCAAAGTATAAGATGATATATTTTCCTGTTTTCCTTTTGTGAGTGTTTTGATTAGGATTTTGTCATTACATTTAATATACAGCTCATTCACTGGGCTTGTTCTCTTCTGGTAACACACTGTGTATTTAGTTTTTCCCAAAATAATTTTTAAATCAGCTTAAGGAAATAAATTTGTCTCTCTATGTATGAAACACAGAAGGATAACACATGAAAGAGAAAATTTTATTATTCAAATTCATGCTATGTTGAAAGAAAAAAGACACCTATTTCTCTGTAAGCTTAGTTTTAAGCAATCCTGCCAGATGTGGGACACTGCATTGGATTCAGTGTATCTTATAATGAAACTTCAAATTACTCAGAGACAAGTTAGAGGTGTTAAAATTAGCATACAGAGATCTTTGTACCATGGCTAGAGCTGTAGACTCCTAAATCTCTCCAGAGTGACTCAGGTAACAGCACACGAAAGCAGGAGCAAGAGCAAAGGATACAAGGTAATACAACCTCAGTACCCTGAATTAGCAAACCTTAAACTGCTAAAAATTTTGTGTCGCTTTGATAAGGACAGGATTTAATTCTTCAGTAAGAGACAGAGGAAGCCATTCTGTTTTACAGAGAATTGAGTACTTTTTGCCAGGACAGTATAGAAGAATCCAAACTGGCACAATTTTCTGTTTCACCAGACCGTAGTGATCTCACTGGAGTTTCTTGTCAGATACGTATAGATACAGATCTGTGGGGTTCATACATTTAGTTTTAGTCTGTGGAAGATTTTATCCAGTCATTTTCCACACGTGGGTAGCTGCTGATGACTGAGGGAGATTCTGTGACTCTCACTGTCCTATTTAAAACTTTATGATCAGTTTCTATTATGCATCAAGATACGAATTTCATATATCCTGACAAGCTTCTCAGAGTTGTACAGATGCATGGCTTAGAAGTTATTTTGTTGCTTAAATTCCTTCTACCAATCTTCTGGGCTCTTTCAAAGGACCAGATTCACATAAAGATGCAATCATCTGATCATTTGACATGATACTGTTTAATGTTTACCTTTTTGGTTCCTGGCACAGAAACCAAATTCTCTTTGCAGGTAAATGCTTTACGAGTGCCCAAGTCAATTAGCAGAAGAATCATAATAGGCATTGAGGAGGATCAGTGCAAAATTCATTTCCTGTCTCATTTTGTCTGAGTCATGAAGCAATGATCTGAGTTAGAACAGTGGAAAATCACTGCGATTCATTTTTTCATTCAGCATTTAAACCTTAACTGAGGTATTTCTAACAGATTAAAATATAATTGTTTTAATCTGTAGAGAAAATAGTTCTTAGCAAAACAAATTCAAAATAGAATTTGGAGTAGCTGACAGAAGAGGTTTTAAAGCCCTCAATACAACCTGCTGAGATCAGATACTGGAGAACTATTTACCGACTCCCTATATAATTTTTTTTGAGTTTTAGAATTAAAAATTAGAGAAGTGTAAGTTCCTGTGAGAGCACAGAAGCACCTAGCTGTATATGGCTGTACTGATGGAGTTTTACTAGGACTACTTCTTTGAAGAAACCCCAGTTTGTCAGTCACCTCCCTTAAAATGAGCACTCTCTTGGTCCAAACTATATTTATAACTCTTTAATTCATACTACATTGGAGCATGTTTTCTTTGACCTTCCTGTAAATTTGAATTGAAACACCAGTTTCTGTGGCAATTTTACATCTCTCTTGTGTAGATGCAGTTTTTTTCCATACCTATCCCCCACCCCAAGAATATGACTGATAAACAGTTTAACAGAAATTGTTCTTGAAAAGTCTGATACAGCTTTTAGGTTACTGATTGCGACTTCCTGAAAAGATTTTGCAGCTGTGGTAGAACAGAGAAGCTACTGACATTCAGAACCCAGGAAACTGCAGGAACCAGCAATGACAGATTGTAACTGTGGTGCCATTTCTCATGTAACCAGCTATTTGGATTATATCATTTGAACAGAAACCTTTCAGTTGATAGGTCACTGTACTTTCAGAATTTCCAAATAACAAAAGCCATTACAGAGAGCTTAAGGATGGTGTATGCGTTGGTTTTTTGGTTTTTGTTTTCTGGTTGTTTGTTTTTTTTTGTTTGTTTTGTTTTTTTTTGTTTTTTTTTTTTACTACAGTGTGCATTAGGAAGTCTAAAAAGTAATGGCCAACACATTTATTAATAACCACCACATTCTGAGAGTGCTTTCCTCTCCTAAAACAAAGAGGAAAACACATTTTATTGTCACAGGAGGGTATAAAGCTGTCTATAAGCCACGCATCACCAAAACTGTAAGTTATGTACATTGCTTATAGCTCTATCTTTACCTTTTACTGTGATTGACTGCTCCTCTCTTTTACCAACACATCTTCTAAAAACATTTGTATTGATCAAGCTTTGCCTTCCCTTTCCCTCTTCTAATGAAATGTCAGACTTCTGTTCTTTTCTTTCAATTTCTGTCTGATCGCCATTGTCTCCTGCTACATCACACTTATGAAATTTTCCCCCGTGTACTTCTTGTGTATTAAATACATTGATATTCTATTTGTTTACACAGTGATGGTGCTGTTTTGCTGACATTAAAATCTTTACTGGATCTAGTCCTTGAACAAAGGTCCATGTTTGAAGTAAAGTTCTTTCCACAAAGCCCATGAGGTGTCAGGCATCAAAAAATGTTCTGAAAACTGATGAACTCTAATTGGTAGGATAACCAGAGTGTACAGGTACCTTTGATTTCCTGCTGCTGAATGTCAACTCTATCTGTCAGTTCCCTTCCTGAAGAAAGGGGTCAGTGTCTTCCTCAATGTACTTAGTAGTTATTTTGTTCTTTTTAAGAACAGCAGTGCTAGAAGTACTATAGCTGCTCCAAACTTTTCATATATTGCTCAGAGTTTATGAAAGCAGATTTCAATCTTTGTGAACTGAGAATAACTTCAGAAGCTTGAAGTTATCACCCAGAACTAGAAAGAGAGCAGTCAACTTTGTTGAAGATTCAGATCTTACTGATCTTTGCTAAACTGTGAATGCAAAACTGACTGTACTCAAGAGTGTAGATGAAGAGGAATCCTGGAATCATTACTTTTCAGCAGTGAGATGAGGACTAGCTATGAACTGTAAAAGTGCTCAGTGCCAACTCTCTGGTACAAAAAGAAACCTAATATAATTTCTTATCAATTTGACGAAGAGAAGTACTGAAAAGTGGACCATTTTGAAAAAGTCAACATTGAAACACTTCTAGGGATGATCCAACATCTGATTCATGACTGGAGGA
Source organism: Onychostruthus taczanowskii (assembly GCF_017590055.1). NCBI lineage: Eukaryota > Metazoa > Chordata > Aves > Passeriformes > Passeridae > Onychostruthus > Onychostruthus taczanowskii. Next base: position 5,617,835 of record NW_024500683.1, on the reverse strand, counting down.
CATATATAAAACACTACAGGTCTGTGATTTATTATGTTCCTGCTTTAGTATCTTCCAGTGGCTAGACATTGTTCAACACTAGCTGTATTTCTCTCTTTTTCAAAAAAGCTAGAAATGCTATCATTACCTCCTGCAGCTTCACTTGTGTTCTGATTTGAACTTTTTCTCTTGGAACTTTGATCTGTGTGGATGTGGAAGAGGGGAAGGAGGCAAAAACATTCTCTCTAGTTTTGTTTTTCAGAGCAAGAAGTCAGTTGCCCTAATTGAAATCTCTCATCCTCTTTAAAGGCTGCTTTTAATAAAACTGTATGTGCAAATACTTGCCTCAATACTGATTATGCTTGTCTTTGTACTCTGAGAGTTTAGATTTAAATCACACTCTTCCTGGGACATTGTTTTGCTAAAAATAAATAATCTCATGTCTACCCTGCCTCTAATGAAGACCTGGAAATGATGAAGAGAGTCACTGAAAACAATGGTCTGATCAAGAGAGCAAAGGATCACAAGTCTTGACTGAGAAGAACCTGATCCTGACAAAAAGAGGTTGATAAATTGCATAATGCCTACCTCTGTGTCCTTCAGGAGGCAAGAAAAAAAAATCACTTGCTACACATGTTCACACATACAATTTACCTAGATTTATAATAGGAATTATGATTAAGGAGAAATTTGATCACAAACAGTGGCATAAAACAGTAAAACCTGGCATAAAACAATTACTAAATATATTCCTACAATGAATTGTAACTTATAAGGTGCAGCAAAAGTCACAGTGACAAAAATAACCATGAACTTTCACTTTATTCTATTTTTAAGATCCGATGCCCACTACGACTCTTCAGCCTTTGTGGTAAAAGCTAAAATAATTCCCTCAGCCCACAGAGCTATCTTTACTCCTTCAGTTTTAGCAATAGCTAAGTTTCTGAGCTGATGCCTATTACATCAAAGGAACTGAAAATAATGTAGAAGGCTTTTGCAATATACACTTAAAGAACAACAAGACAAAGAAACAGAAAGGTCTCATTAGGCTCACGTACTGGTGATGTCCCACTACTATGAATACTCAATGGTCTGGTCCAGCATCTCATAGATTGGCAGTATAGAACTGGGAAAACAACATAGAAGGATGAACCCCTTTTTACTAAATAAAATGGGAGGAATGGAAGAATGGTAGGAGAAAGGTCTAGAAAACTATGGCTGACATGAAATATGTTAATAAGGCATTCACCGTTTTCCAACAGAAAAACAGGGGCATTATTTTAAGTCTATATTTGCTAATCAAGAAAAACTAGCAGAAAACGCACTGGTTTGCTTTAATTTCTACACTTTAAAATTTTTCCAGTCAATATCTACTGTTCTATTCTGCCAGGATAGGACTTGTTGTGGTAGATACTAAAAATTGTCTTTGGGAAGATGAGAAGCAAACTTTAGGTTTAGTGTTGAATCTAAATGATTGAGCAGTGCTTATTAATTGTCCTGGGCCCATAAAGAAGTATACTAATTTTCTCCTTTTCTTTTTTTATAAATGCACTTGAAATGTAAAGATTATAAAATGCATTGAAAAGTGGTACAAATAAAAAAATTAACAAATAAATCAGTTTTTCTTAACTTGTGCAGTTAAGAATCTGCAGCTACTGGTCTTTCTTTGAAAGCAATATTGCATATTTATTCCAGAAATTTTCTCGAAATAGAACTTGTGCACTCTTTAAGATGAAGAAATGCTGTCATATAACCACCACTGTACAGAAAAGCCACAATTCCAAAGGGTGAGAGGAAAAGAAAACATTGAAGAAATACTTGGAATCTGCACAGTGATGGACAAAGACCAGTATATTAGGTACATATCTGAACATTTTACCTCCAAGTGTGTAGGCTTAGCACATGCTTAGATGAGCATCACTCCCTGGGCATCCTTTCTGGTGCATGAGCTTTACCACAATAGCCATGAAGTTTTCATTTAGGAACTGCTCACACTCCTGGATTGTTCATGCTGATGATCCTGCTAGCATTGACTAGAACATGCTTTGGTCATGGACAGGTGCTGCCCACTAACTGGTTAAGTCGTGTATGTGCACTTTATTGTGTTCCCTAATGCAAAACAAAAGATACAACTGCTAGGTTGAGGAAGGCTTGGGGCGGGGGGGTGGGGGGGGGTGGGGGTGGGAAATGAGGTGATAAGAATTCAGTTGGAATTTTCTCCCCAAGAATATCCACCATAATGACACCATCAGAATTTGTAGGAAGAAGGACATGAGAGTGATGCCACAAGAACACTGCTGGCTCACAGTCAGCTTGCAGACATCCAGGTTCTCAGCAGAGCTGCAGCCCAGCCTGTTTTCCTGTTACAGGCTCTAACAATAATTTAATTTCACTGTTTCTACTTCACATACACCAGCACCCTAAGTGGACTGGCAGCATTACTTCCTAAGTGTGTGCTTCTTTTGACTTCTGCACAATCTTGTATTCTAACTCCCTCCTGATTAATCTAACTACCTCTGTGTGAAACACAGCCAGCATAATTTACACAGCCCTGCCTTTCTCTATAATTTCAGTGCTTATAGCAAAGCCTTCTCAAGTTTAAGTCTTAGTGTTACTTGTATGGTTATGAATTTGCTTCTCACAATTGTATCCCTTTTTCAAAGACATTCACTTGGTTTGTTCAGCCTATAGAAGAGGAAACTGAGGGGAGACCTCATTGTGCTCTTCAACACCTTAATGAGCAGAAGCAGAGGGGCAGATACCAGCTCTTTACTCTTGTGACCAGTGACAAGAGTAAAGGAAACAGCATGAAGCTGAGTCAGGGGAAGTTTGGGCTGGATATCAGGAAACAGGTTTTTCACCCAGAGGGTGGTTGGGCACTGGAACAGGCTTCCCAGGGAAGCAGTCGCAGGACCAGCGTGACAGAGTTCAGGAAGTATTTGGACAACACTCTGAGGCACAATGGTGTGATTCTTGGGGTGTCCTGCAGAGGGCCAGGAGCTGGATTTGGTAATCCTGATGGGCCCCTTCCATTTTGGCATATTCTCAGATTCTATGATTTCTAAATTCTCCTTCTGAAACATTCCTGGACATGTAAAACCACACAGAACTCAAATATTAAGCAGACTGACCACGCTATCTACAACACAAAATTATTCTGTCTTTTAAGCTGTAACAAGCGTTGTTAAAACCAGGTTTTTCACTCTGACTACATGTAATACTATCACCTCACTTACAAAATCAGCCGAGCTTAGCAACCTCTTTTAATGTAGTTTATGCTAGTCTTCTGCATAATAGCCCACAGATTCTTAGAGAGCTTATCCTCTGAGAAGAGCACCTCTTGAGTTAACTAGTCAAATCCTGAATAAACATTCTCAACTTGCATTCAGGGTAATAATCTCATCTGCCACAGGAAAGGGGCATAAGAAATTTTAACAATTTGTGTACATTGATTCCATTTCTACTGTGTATATTTGTAGCCAGAAAATTGAGCCACTGCAATTGTAGTTTTTCAGATGTTGTTCAGTATCACTGTGACACATCTTTCTGTACGAATGTTCTTCTCTGTTGTAGAATATAGAAGGTAGCTGATTGCTACAGAACATTCAGAACAGTATGTAAGATTATATCCTCTGTCTGCATGGAACCATATCTAACTTTCCAGAGGTAATCAAAGCCACATATTCCTCAAACTTCCCTCACCTCTTCCAGGGCCTAAGCAGTAGCACAGCTATTCTCCAATATATTAAGCTTTAAAATATGTTTCTGAAAATAATGTAGCATGTACGCTGAGAAAATAATGATGAACTGCAATCTACCACTCAGATTTACAGAGCTGGCACATTCATTCTATGAAGCTGATTTCAAGAAATTTGAAAAGTTCTCCTAAATACATTTCTATTTGTATTCCCTTGCTAATTCTGTTGGAAATAAGCATGCCCCCCCTAGCCCCCCATCTTTTTTAAAAGCAATAACTAAAATAAAGAAGAGATTAGGTTTTGGAATTTTGGATCTATGAAGCATTCTTACATAGGCATACTAGCAAATTCATGTAGGTTTGGAAATCTTTTTCATATCAGATGCCATAAATTATCACATATTAGCCTGTTTAGATTGTAAATATACTGAGATCTACTAGGGTAATGAGCATCATCTCATATTGAAAAAATATTAATAACTAGAGTTGCTTGAGTATTCCTTTTCTAATCCATTATTCTACTGTGAAACAGGAAAAAAGAATGGTACTGCTTGCAATCATAATTTCTGCTTTAAACGACCAAGAAATGACAGCATTCACAGGATGCGATATTTGAGGTATTAGAAGGGAGGTTTGTTTCCCTCTACCCTTGTAAAAAAATAAGGAAAAAATGAAGTCCATATATATTAAAGGGTTTTCTGTGTTGTTTTCTATTAAAAGGTAGATGCTATGTGGAAATTAGGTCAAGTTAAAAAAATCACAAAAAATAAAAAAGCCTTGCAACTTCATGTTCTTTTTATAGAATTTTACTGTTTGCCAAAAAATATAATTTACTGTCACTTAAGATTGACATAATCCTAATTTCTCATTTCAGTGAGTGAGTCTGAAATATGAATAACTAAACCTCTCTAAAAAGATACAATGGAAATGTAAAACAAAAAACCTAAACCTAAGCTAACTAGGCAGTGTAAAGTAGCTACTGGCAACTGATTGGCTGAACATTTTCATGCAATCCTGTTGTCTCTGATAAACTAAACATTACACAAGTAGCAGTCTCAAAATATTATTTAAAAATTAACTGAATTGTTAATGGCCCTATTCAAGTGCAATCACTATGGGTTTTTTTCTAACACTATGCACATGAGTGGATTTTTTCATTGTTTAGATGTTTGGACGAATGGCAGGTTATCCTTTATATACAAATATACAAACAGAATCTGAATATTTATACAAATATTCTTTGGTCACATAATATCTACGGATAGGAAAGGAAATGGATAATAAAAAATAAAACATGAAGGTACTTTCTGCTTGATCTCAAGGTTGCAGGATAGATATCAACATTTCATAGCTCTGAAATTAACTTCTGTGTAGGATTTTTTAGGGTTTTGTTGACTTTTTTTAAAGTTGTTGACAATAACATTTCAATCTCCATTTTATATGGCACTTTACAAAGAGTTACACTTTGAAGCATTATTGCACAAAGAAAAGAATGGCATTCACATCCTGATGCTAAAAGGTACTTCAAAATGAAAGCCAATTCAGCTGACTCTTGAAGGAGGACCACTTGTTTATTTGCAACAGGGTTCATCAGTATCAGAAATTACGTGATTTTAAGATACTCTATACTGCAAATAAATTTATTAACTTTTGATCAGAAGTTGTAGCAGAAGACAGATTCAGAGAGAGAGAGAGAGACAAGGGATAGAAACACTGAATAAATAAGTAAGGAAGGGGGGCAGTCTAAAAAGCCCAGACTACCTTTCCTTTCGCTGCCATTTTACCTCCACCGTATCTGCCCCCAAATCCACTCATTCACTCAATCTAATTAATAAGTCTGTGAGTGGATAAAGCACTCAATACTTCTCCTTGACTTCAAAAATACTGAGAATATCCACTTGAGAAAATATATTGGCTCTACTCATAGCTTGTTAAAAGTCAAAACACTATCTAATTTCTCATATTTTTCACTCTGCAAGATCAGAAGAGTACTTAAATTTCTATATTTTGGAGTATTTTCCCCAGTGATCACTTACACAACTAGCTTCTTTCATTTAAGACAGTGAACATTTATCTTATTTTCCTGACATTGACTTTGTCTCCTTTCCCTCTCCACCTTCAAAGAAGTTAACCAAAATTTACTGTGCTCAAAGACAGGCCCTTTAATGTAGAGATTAATTTAGTAATGACAGAGGCTTTATCTTCTTTGTTCATAGTTTATCCTTAGAGGGATGACTCCCAGCAGCAAAGAGGAAATAAGCTTTTACTCTTCTAGTGAGCAGAAACACTGCAACGAAGGAGAATGGTCCTTCCTACAAAGTAAACCTGCCCCATTGGGATAAACATAGCAAGATTTACTACCAGAGAAGAGTTTGTGACAACAAGGGGTGAGAGGTATCTGAGAAGATACCTGTTTTATGTTAGGGCACTGTGAGTTTTCCCACATGGTTCTAGTTTACCAATGATTTTTTTTTTTTTTTTCAGAAGAAAAGACAAACAAAATTCAACACTGTGAAAAAAAAAAATTACTAAGAATTTGAGCATTCATGAAACATTAACGATATGACAAATACAGAGTAAAGCAGTATTGCAAGCACAGAGATTCATAAGAAGATTTCAACAACTCGTAGCTAAAAAAAAATGTAGTTTTATACAGTGGGTATTCACTGCTGTATTTTCAAAGCCTTAACTGGTATTTCTGTGTTGAGTAAAATGACCCATGATCTTAGAGGTTTTTTACAAACAAAATGATTCTATATTTCTGTGATTTCACTTAAACTACTATTTCAATGTAACATTACATTTGAGATAAATTTGGATTATTTTTTACCTTTCTGGTAGGCAACAAACTTTATTGGAACGTCAAGAAATGTAGCAGTGCGATGATTAAGGTTTACTACACTTTTCCCCAGCATATATGAAGCCAATATCATAACTACTGCTATCTTCTCCCGGTGAGAGATTTAGTAATCATTCTCTGTTACTGTGTGGACCTAGAACTATTTACATTCTGAGCATTTGCACATTCGCACTTATTTAAGGGGTGAAACAGACTAATTATTTTACCGATATCTCAGTTTCAATTGCTCATGCGTACAGCTAATTAGCCATTAGTTACATTTTAGCCCACTTATAACCTTAAACTATCGGAATCTAATTCTGGTGCCTGTTGATTAGATTATAAGGATACTTCGCACCTGTCCTATGAAAGATGTGAAACTGTTGTAGCACAGAATACACAGTGGACGCCCTTGTCAAGTTAGACAACACTAAATATTTCAAAGAGTAATGCTCTTTAGAAGTTTACAAAGAAAGATTAGAGTTGGCACTACAGTCTGGTGATTAAGTCTAGGGAGGAGAAGACTGAGAGAGGATCCCCCTAAAGCATATAAATATCTCAAAGCTGGGTGCCAAGAGGGTGGTGCCAGTCTCTTTTTGTGGTGACCAGTGACAGAATGAGGAGCAACAGCCATAAATTAAAACACAAGAAGCTCCACCTCCACATGACTAAGGACATCTTCTCATTGAGGGTGGCATATTGGAACCGGCTGCCCATAGAGGTCATGGAATTTCCCTCTGTGGAGACACTCAAAATCCATCTGGATATGTTCCTCTGTCACCTGCTCCAGGTGACCTTGCCTTAGCAGTGGGATTGGACTATAAGATCTCCAGAGATCCCTTCCAGTCCTAATGATTCTGTGAATCTATGATTCTGTGACAAGCACAGACACGTTATGAAATAACATAAAATCAGTAACTTTTGAAATACAAAATAGACCAAAAAAATCCTGGAAGAGTGGGAACACTTGAGTCTTTTTTTTGTTAGGTGTGAATAGTTTATTGGCTGTTTTTAAGAGCTACATTTGCTTTTTCATTTTCCAGAGTGATTTTGGTAGAAATCCTCAAACCAAACACAGGTTTGTGTTTGGCTGAATAAGCCCTTTTCATCTACAATTCTGTAACCACCCTGAGGGAGTTCAAAATGCTCATAATGATTTATATAACAAGGTTTACTCACCTCAGCTGTCAAGGACAATTTCAGAACAAATACTGAAACCAGCATAGCTACTGTAACTTTCAAACCTGACACTGATGAGTTTATCTTGTTGCTTAGTTTTTTAAAAAAAGCCTAATTGGCATATTAAATTTGTGACTTTAACTGAGCAAACATATCAAAATTTTCTGTGTGGTGCAATTGTTTCATTAGCCCTGCCTTAGTTAACTCTCTGTATTTCCTTTCCACTAGACAAACCTACTCTGTAGGATTTTCTGCAGGGAAAGAGAATATAAGCTTTTTTTGACATAAACTGTATCTCAACAGCTGTCAATACTTGGGACATGTACTACATTCTTGCTGTCACAAGGAAGCCAAAATTTTAAGCTCTGTTTCTCTAACAAGATCAAAATTTTAGAAAAGGAAAATAAAATAAGTCCCAGGTTTCATGACACACCTTTCAGTTTCTTAATCATTGTGTTGGTTAAGAGCAAGACTCCTGGAACACTTGTTCCAAGTTCTTGCAAAAAATCTCTTGCCTGGAAACTTCTGCTCCAGGGGCTGTGGGAGAGAAGAAATCAACTTGTGAAACAATAAGGCCGTATGCCCTGCCATGTGAAAATCCCCATTTCAGAAGTTATCTCTAGAGATAGACTTCAACTGATTTTATGCCTTTCTTTGAACTACTCACGGAAAAAAAAATAAAGGTAGGGGAGAGTATAATATAATCAATCGTTCACAGCAGTGTTGCAAGGATCTTAAAGGAAATGAGTAACAGTCTTTCGAACAAGTCTTCTTTAGAGCAGAAACAAAACTATAAAACTATTAATGTTACTGTAAAAGGGACAGACTATGTTGGCATGTCAAGGTAAAATAAATCAACTACTGAATTGCACTTGGACAAACTCCTAAAGGTTTTTGCCTTTTTTTTTTTTTTTTTTTTTAACATTGATTTATGACAATCAATTAAGATTTTTGTTGCAATGAGGATAAAATTCCAAATTTTATCACAAGAAGTGTGGCAACTGTTTGATTTCAGGAGTTTTCTTTCTTCAGAAGTCCTTTAAATGAATGTTTATAAGGCAAAACCAGACCAAACATGCAAATCTCTCTGCCAGTCTCCTACTATTCTTCAGCTCTGATACAGCTTTGATGCCTTTCACACTAATAAATTTGGTCTTCTCTGATCAGTCAGTATTCTATTCCATCTCCCTAAACAGAGATGGGAAGGCAGAAGTTTCAAGCATTCAAGATACTAACATCTATTCTATATCTTTGATGCTATATAATATTCTATTAATTTTCTTAATAGTTTCTAACACTTGATTTGGGATTTGTTTCAATGATTACTTTATGCTGAGTTGACATTTTATGCAAATAGCAGGCATGAACTGCTAAAACTGCTCCTTAGTCTGTCACTGTAAAACAAGTCAGGATTTTTTAATCTTCCTTCGGTACCTGTGCACCGTTACTTATGTTCAACTTCATTATGCCATTTTATAGTACAATCCCACAGTATCGTAAGACTCTTTCCACTAATCTAGTTAATCAGTTCTTCAAATGACCAACTTGATTTTCTCAGTGAACTGTTTTTCATTCCACTGATTATTCCATTTTCCAGGCATTAAAAATCTTACTGGCTTATCGAGTTTCACTACTGATCTTAATCTACAATAAACATTTACTGTTTTGCTGGTTCCTACCCTCTAGCTGTTCCCTTTCCTTAAAAATCTGTTTTATGGGAGTCAGCAGCAGACTCCTGAAAATTTAGAAAGCTTCCATCAATCCATTATTCACACAGCAGCTAACGCTTCCAAATCTGCCAAGAAGTTTTAGGGTAGAATTTCTCCTAAAAAAAAATCCCAAACCAGACATGTTGATTGCTCCTAACTAGGTAATATTTAGCTGTGAGTTTACCAATTCTATTCTTAGGTATTATTTCTATTACCTTACCTGATACAGCAGGACATCAGTCTTATGGCTTGTAGCTTCCTGGAGGTATCCTAAAACCTTTTCTGTCATCACAGTTAGTGTCTTGCCTGAAACTGACTTGTCATTGAAGACATCAAAAATTTCTAATGCTCATTTTTTCTGTTTATTCAACTATCACTCACATAGTTTATTTTCCAAAAAAAGATTTTTTGAACAGTCACATGCAAGGAGGAATCCAACCTAAATGTTTCCTCAGTTTCTTGCAAATGAAGACAGAATAAAGTGCAAAAAATGTAAAGTTTTTCTGTAATGTCCCTGGCTTCTCGATTTTTTTATATCTTCATTCATCAACCTTGCTCACTGACACCCTGCTCTTGAAATACAGAGGAAAAATGTTTTAATAGATAAGACACATTGAGCTAGTTGTTCTTCAAAGCTTTTTGATCTGCCTTATATTTTTGCTTAGACTAACAGTTTCAGAATTTATAATCTTTAATTTTCTTCAATTAGACAATACTTAGCCATACTAGTTTCCTGTAGCACTTTTTGGAGTCCATTTCTAAGTACTCTACAATGATAGATAATCTCTATCATGGCTGCTTTAGATCTGTAGAAAAAGAGCACTAAATATTCAGAGAGGTGGGCACCCAATTTTCTAGTTCTGTGAATAGAACAGCCAGAACAGACTACTGGTTTCCATTTCTGCTTCCAGAGATGTTTCCACAAATCATAAACACATTTTAAATGCAAATGTGAATGAGATAAAAAGCATGGCCAGAAAAGCCTTAGCTGATGAGGCTCTATTCTCCTTCCTTCCCTGACATATTCAAGCATGTTGCACTGCATTGGAGTTCCTAAGTGCTTGTATTCTTTTTAAGTGCAAATTTATACCTTGACTGTCTGTGATACTTGATATCTGCTAAGTGAAGTGACAGGAGATTAAATCAACACCATGAGGCATCACAGTCGGTGTGCCTTATAAACAATAAAACATCGAGCAGACTTTAGCTAGTTTGGAGACAGTGCTTTGATCATACTGAGCAGAAGAAAGTTATAAGGAACATAACAAATAAGTTATGGATCCTGGCAATAAAAAAATCCCTCTCTCATTAAATCCCTTGCTTTGCAAATACTTGAAAGATGTGTGTGTTTTACTTTAATTTCATAGTTAACTGCCTTTTTTATATTATTCAATAAATATGCCTTATATTACACTTAAGTTTTCTTAAACCATAATTTTTTTTCCCTCTGCATTAGAAAACAGAAAGTATGCAAAATAGAAAGTTATCCTGATGATAACTTCGACTCTTAAGGAATTGGTACCACCATTGCAGAATTGTGGAAATACTCCTGTCTAGCTTTGCACTTTTCAGCTCAGAAAATGTACACACTTGTTTACAAACATTTCAGACTCAGTAAGAATTCAGGAGAAAAGGCAAGTTTTTGTTAACTGGAACTCTCTAATAAAATTCCGAGACAGTATTTTTAAACTATGCATTTTTGCTTAGATCATTGTCAGCAATTAAGAAAATCTATACATTGCTACTGTTTGATTTTTTTTCTGTTAAATTTAAGTGTTGACACATGAAGAATGAGAAATAAAGACAGTAATGAGGGCTGGTATCTTGCCTAGGGAAAAAAAAAAGTTACTGATGCTTCTTATTAAGGAAACTGCCCATCCTTCCAGGAGCCACTCTGTCAGTCACACTCACACCTGAGCTGGGACCGAGGTGCCTTCACAGCTACACCCCCACGCTCACCCAGCCACACCAGGCTTCTGAGCTGGCTCAAACCCAGGTTTCTCACAGCAGAGTCTCAGGTGAACCAATCCTTAAAATAATTTAATCTTGGTGCAATAACTAAATAACTGAAAATGAGCTTGAACTGATGCCTCTGAGGAGGAGCCTCTAACAAAGGACTCCTTGGGTTTTCATCCTCCCACTGTCCAAGGCTGGGAAAGTCTGGAACCCTCGGCTCCTGCTGTGTCTTTGAGTGTCTGGTGCCCTGGCCAGGCCACAGGTCCCCAGGCCCTTTACTTACAAAGGGTCAGCTATTCCTGACCTCTCACCTTGGGCTCATTGTCCCAGAGCTCAAAATGTGGCTCCTGCTGCAGCTGCCCACTGAGATACTGGCATCGAATGGATTCCTCAACACTTCTCATTAGGACATCCTTTGCTTTTCTTAAACAAACTCAAAAGTGAAAACAGTTCAGAATGAAATATAGTTTAGCTATGTAGCATTTTTTATAATCTGTGTCATAAACAACCTACAGTCACATTTTCAGGGGCAATTTTTTTCTCCTTCTGTTTCATACATTGTCAGAAAAGAGTAACTTTTTAGCATTGTGGTTGGTGTACTTAGAGAGTCAATACAAAGTCGGGGTCATGAAAGGCAAAAGGTCCAAATGAAAAAACCAAGAACTCACAGAAGAACTAGACCATTCTAACACAAGAAGTAAGCACATAAAAAAACCTGTATCACCAATATGTGCAATTATCTTGTATAGATTTAAGTGGGAAAAGCCGAACTTCTAGTTTGATACCATGACATAATGACATTGTCAATAGGTTTTGCTAACTGACACAAAAATCCTTATTCAGCAAAAAGCAAAGAAAACTCTAGGACCATCCAGGAAAGAGATGTATATGTGTTTGATAACAATTAATCTAGAGAATTTTTTTTTCAAAGAATAATGCTAAAATCTCATCCAAGTTTCACAAAGAAACTCCAGGACTAGAATATAATTTTTAACTACTGTAACTTATGAAATCTATTGTCTAGCCAAAACCCAAGTTTAAGATTAAGTATTTTTTTGATGGGCCTATAAATTTTATCTTTTTTTTTGTCTGTATAATGCAAATATTAGGAGACCAAATGTTAACATGCAAGAAAAGTAATTACTAATCAGTCCTGTCTCTAGACACAGCAATTTTAGAATATGTGGTGTCATGTGCAGTCATCTGTAAGATCAGATGTTTCATTCAGTTGTAGACTCAGGTTGTATATTTGGAGTTTAATTGAATGGAGTTTAGTATTCTAATTAAAATTAACTTTGCTCATGAATAAAATAAAAGCCAATGTGATTAATTAATTTAAATACTACTGTAACTTTCTGAGAAAGGGCAGAAAAGTTTCTATTTGATTACTACATTGTGGGAGCTTTGTTCACTTGATTTTAATTTTGCATTTAGAATCATGTGTTATCTGCCTAAGTAAAGCTTGTTAATCTAATTTCAAGTAAAATCAAGACACTAAAAGCAAAAGGAATAGGGAAAATCTCACAATATTCAAAGGCTGTTTATTCTGAAAAGACATTCAATGTAACTCCTTGTTTTTCTCCATCTAATTCAAAGGTTTTATTTCACAGTCTCTGAAATTCTGACTGGGATCTGAAGGTGGAAAAAAAAGTTGAGTTCTGATGAAGCATTTAAGAATCTGCGAGTTTTAAGTCCTTTAAAGACACTACTGCAAACTAAGGCAGTAGGAATGGCTGTACCCACACAGTAACTTTCTGTGTTGTTAAGTAGAACTCTATGCAATTTGTTACTCCAGCAAAAATCAATGTCCCTTACAGATCGACCAGAAGCATAATTTCTTGCAGAATCTGACCTTAAAAATAACATTTATGAAACCTACATATTATAATGATTGTTAAGGAAACTGCCCGTTACCACCTTTTCCCAAATGGAAAATGCTATTTAAAAGTTTAGTTAGTATTTATTTATTTTTAAGTTTGAACCATAACGGTTATGCATCTGCATTTAAATGAATCAAAAACTGACAAATATTAAAAGAACATTAGACTATATTTTTCCCTTGAAACTCTTCACTCTTTTACTTTTGAGCCTGCTGGGACTTTCAATTATGAAATCAAATCTCACCTCATCATCTGTCATCTCCTGGGAAACAAAAACATGTTAACCTTACCTCCCACTGCTTAGAAGGATGAGTCATTTTTTCACTTCATTTCCGCAGATTAAATGCACCTGTGGAAGCAGCTGCTTACATTTTATAGGCCAATGCTGTATTATGCCCAGCAAATTACATTCCCAAGGATTACCCAATGCAGTAGGCAAACACTTCAGTACTTAAGGAATTGCTATTGTTTTTCTTGTCATTCTTACTGTGTTTTTTCCTAACACAAATCTTAATTAAATAGTTACCAGCAATAACCTAATCAAGTGTAATTGTATCACACTTGCATCATAAAGGCATTTTAACTGATTTATAAGTGAAAGCTGCATATAATAGTGGCCTGTAGTACTACAAAACCAAAGTAGTTTTTAACTTAAGGCATTATCTGGAAGCAAAGGTTTAGAAAAAATATTTAGAAATATTATAATGAACATGTTGATTATGGGTGGATACTTTGCAACCTAATCAAGGTAATGTTTTATTAGCACAACTAAAGATATTTTACTGCAGTAAATGCTGGTATTGAGATGTTTTCTTTTGAAATTAGTAAAGAGCAATGGTTAACCATTTATTACAAATGTAGTGGATTAAGCTTTAATAGCTCTAAAACATAACAGAATCAATGTTTATCGTGCTGGAGTTCAGTTAAGTGGTTATTTAAACAGCTTTTGCAAATGAAGTCTGAGAACATCTGTATCATTTGTATGACCCACACTTGCTCACCCTGCAAACAGGGCAGGATACTTTCAACAGTTGCTATAGCAATAACAGTAATGATTTTTAAGTAGTAAAGAAGGTAATGATTTTTAGGTAGTAAAGAAGGTGCTTCAGTAAAAATCACTTGAAATAACATTATCTAATGATAATTCACTTAAATTTTATTTTTTCCTTTTTCCTAATTAAAAAAATACATTTTAAAAAGGCAATTTTTAGTTAATCACACTAAAGCCCTGAAAAAAATGTATATAAGATTGATATATAAAGCACAGAAAGAAAGTATCAACATTTTTAGAAAGAAAAACTCAGAAAGTCTAGAAAGTTTTTAAAATTGGTGTAACAAAACATATACAGCTGGCTGAGGCTTAGATTCTTCAACTTGCATACAGTAAAATCAAGTTCATGAAAAGAAGCATTGCACCCGTTACCAAATACTTTTAGGACTGTACACAGAACTTGCTGTCTTATGAAATCTATACCTACAGAAACATGAATATTGTAAATATTTATAGGTAGTCTTATCATAACACTGAAGAGTGAAAAAAAAAAGGCCGTGCCTTTCAGATGAGAATTCTGCTAATGGCATTAAAGCAGTATCTTATTGTTAACACTGAAGCTCAAGTGAACATTGATTATATCTGGTGTTATGGATATGTTCCAGAACAAAACAGGCACAGACAACCAAAACAAGAAACGTAAATATCAAATTAAAAATATCCCAAATTAATGAGTGCAACATCAGCCATATGTGGATGCACCAATAAACTTTTTATGCTTACTATATAGGAGGCTCCCAGGAAAAAAATGTTACTTTTTCAATATTATTTATTTACTAGATAGGAACTGGCAAGTTTAAAAGTATATTATAAATAATCCGAACAATTAAAATAAGTACTCATTTTTTTATTTGTACCTTTGATAAATGTTTCATTCATCTATTCAATGGAATTATGCACACAGTTTACCATTTATGTTCAAATTTAAGTAAATATTTCAGTGAAGTCAACTGGTTACAAAGAAAAATAATTCTAAAATGTATGAGACAGCTACAACATTATTTACAGTTGAGAAAGAGCGGATTATATTATGTACATATTTTTCTCATTTCTGAGCCTTTACTGACTCTCATATTAGTAATGATGAAGTAGGTTCAAGCTAGCAGTTACTGAAATTTAGAAATGCATAATGTAGCCAGCATTTTAAAGATGTCTGAAATATTTCATAATATGGTAAAAAAAGGAGGTTCTAGCTATCTTAAGAAAACATTCTAGCTGTCTTAAGAAAACCAGAGCTGTTACTGCACTAAAGGCATGGACGGCCACGTTTATGTCTATTTGATGTATGTTTCCAACATTCATTTTACATAGTTACACAGCAAAAATTAGCGACTCAATGATTTAAGAACCAAAAAAAGAAAGACCTCCAAAATCCAGAAGAAATATAGAAGATACTGTAACCATAATTGTAAAAACTGAAAAGATAAAAAGAACTCTCTACAGAAGTCGGGATGCTGGCATTTGCAATGTTTTTCAATACTTCAAATTCATAAATGTGTTAAGATGCCCCAAAGCACAAATTCCATCTCAAAAGATGGAAAGCAACAGCATTTCATTTTATGAAAACTCAGGAATTTCTATGAGTTCGAAGATGTCCAAACAATGTGTTTGTTCAAATGCTTCACTGTGCTGCTGTGTCAGACATGTTAGTGTGCTTTCAAAGAGAATAGAAACAGAAAGGGCATGACTTTAAACTAGAAGGGTGTCTACAGCCATTTCTTTCCCATGGTCTCAAAGACGTCTCCTGTGACCCCAGCAGTAATTTGGGGATATAGACTGGAGTAGGCAGACAAATAAATCCAAATGTGATGAAGTAGACATAAAGGACATTGTGTTTCATTCTAAACCAAAATTCAATACACAGTTTCTATGCCAGTAGTACCAATTCTTCATCGACCATACTAGCTCATGGAAGAATAATTGAAACAAATTATCCAACTGATTATCTAATATACACTTTGCCTGTAGAAGCAGCTCAAGTAAAATACAGTGAATTTATACTGAAGTGCTCCATACTCAAGGTATATGTAGGTATAACTTCCACTGCATACTGTGCTTGGAGGATTCAGGTGATTTTATTCCTTAATCAGGAGTTTGCTCTACTACATAGAGCATGCTGTTAATATGGACAATCTAAATCTTAAACAAAAGTTTGAAGACTGAATTTCTAAACAAGCAATTATTCTATTTTTATTTATGTGAGCTACTGAGGTTCATTGCCTGGACTATTGACCATACAGGAATGTAAATTCTGAAATTTTGCCGAGTCCTTGTCCTCACATATTGTTTTATACAATTCCTGAAGCCACTATCTTTAAGAAAATGGAAGATAAATAACAGAGTTTAACAGTTCTTTACTTGATCTTGAGAAAGTCTATTCAATGTGGAAAAAAATCCAGTGAGGTTACAGTAAAAAAACTCTCCCATAACTAAGGAATTTTAGTTGAGTCAGTATTATATAACTTGGCTCTATTTTTCAGTCTTGAACAGGAACCTGTCTTTCAACATGATGGCTGTCCAGTATTCTTAAATAAAAGCTGTAAGATTTAATGGTTCACAATTTTAAAGGTGGTCAGGATTATAACTTAGCACCAGAGCATCACTGATAGATACTCTATTTCCTTTCTACATTTGAGGTTAAGGAAAAAAGTGGAATATAAAAGGCAAATAATTACTAGAAGAAAAAAATAACATAGATTGAAGAATTAACTTAAGAAATAAGTAGAATAATAGACCTATCTGCTTTAATGAATGATTTGGAAAAAAAATTCAGTTCTTTCCCTCTACTGCCTTTTGATATAGACCAATGAAAAAATAAGTATAGTAAATGAAGACCATTTCTAATCCTGATAATGAAATTCTTAGTTTGTATTCTTTAATTTTGAAATTCAAGATTTTCAATTTCAAAGAACTAAAATAAATTCAATACAAAATAATTTTTTTGGCCTAAAATAATCTGTGTTGTAACCACATTCACATAAATCTAGTCAGCATGTGAAGCTTGTTTACCAGATTTCATATAACCACAGCTAAAAGCTGCAGTTGAGTGTCTAAACAGGTACTGATTCTTCCTCTTCCAATTACTAGAAGTACTCATGGAGAGATAGGTGGGCTAATCAGATACAATGCATCTTGGAAGAGTTCTGTATTTTTGGAGGCTGATGATCTTTCAGATATGGAAGTCATGATATTTCTAAAGGTCTGAAACATACTCTATTTATATGAAAAGGGTACACAGAAGCCACAGAAACCACAAACATCAGAATAATTGAAACACGTGGTGCTAAGGTTAATTTCAGAGGAAATACTAGAGCATTACAAAACATGAAATTTGAAAAATTCCCTTCAGAATAAGTAACGTGTAGCAGATTTTCCAGTATCAGAGAATTCTCTTTACTCTTCAACAGAGAAAGGAATGTATACTGGATAGGTCTTACCCCTCAAATCAAACACAGATACTAACAGTCATGCTAATGATTAGGTCAATTCTTAAAAGAATGTTTAGATATCTTATTTTTTATATTGAGGTGTATATATATATATAAAAAAATCTGTGTTTTCTTCCATACTACTAGTAATTCTGTCTTTTGTTTAAAATTCCACTTCCATCAAAGTGCTTCTATTTAAAAGTATAAAGGCAATTAAATTCCTGTCACCATTAAAAATCCTGTTATTTTTACTAATATTTACAGTGATAAATATATTGAAAATAATCCATTAAAACTGATGGTTTTCAAATGGTCTTTGGAATCCAGAGAGGTCACAGTTAACTGTAAACTAGAAAATGTTGTCCTGGTTTTCAAGGAGGACCCTGGAAATTACAGGTCTGTCAGTCTTACTTCAACGCCCACTAAAATCATGGAAAATACAATTCTAGGGAGTATTGAAAAACACATAGAGGACAACACAGTCATCAGTCACAGCCAGCAGAGCCTCATGAGCAGGGAGTCCTGCTTATTAAACTTGATTTCCTTCTACGACAGGGTAACTCACCTAGTTATCTAGGGAAGCCATTAGGTGTAATCTTTTCGGACTTCAGCAAAGCTTTTCAAACTGTCCCTCACTGTGTCCTTCTGGACCAAATATCCAGCATTGAGCTGGATAATTGTGTTGTACGACAGATGAGAAATTGGCTCCAGGATTTAAAGACACAATGTTACCTATGATAGAAGAACACACTGGAACAGAATTGCTGTTCTGTGTAAGGAAAAATATTCTTTCAGTCCTACTTATATCCTGAAAGTCTGGATAGGAACTAATATTTCTAAAGTGACTACTTTCAGTATATTTTATCCCCTCCAAACTTTCCTGACCTAATTATTGTGATACTAAATAAATTCTGAACAGCGAATAGTTCTAAAAGGTCATTCTGAAATTATTCTTTTAGAGTTAATAGTGTAAAGCCTACTTATGATACACACAATGACTGAACTGCTATATGATTTAGTGTTTGTGACACTTTAAACTGCAGCATTTCTTTGGTATTTGAATATATGACAGTTTGCTAAAAAGCAAATCATGATCTAAGTAAGGATTAACAACCCTGCACCTGCCCAGCTTGGACGAAAAAAAAGAACGTTTACAATAAATCATGCCAAGATAGGCTAAATAATTTTTTTTTCTTTAGCCCACGAAATGGAAAATAGTGACTGAAAAGCTGTAAAATACAAACTTTAGATGGAGAGCAGCCTTTTCCAGCACATCAGAACAATGAAACATTTTTCATTTGATATATTCTTGATCTATTTAGATATGCATAATAGGCATAGCCTTTCTCTTCTGCAAAAAAACACTTTGCAACTGCATAGTTATACATAAATGGACAGTGTTAGGAACACTCATTTAAAGGTATTTAAGGCATCTCTAATTTCTGAAGTAGAGCTAAGACAACAAAGACTTGAGAGAAATTGCACCAGCGATTTGTGTACTTACTAATTGTGAAAAATATGTTGTGCCTTTTCAAGAAGAGGAAAATAAGAAAAGCTATATATGAAAAATTGCTGGAAGGCTAAGCCAAGTCACAAGGCAGCTTACTGTTAATCAGGCAAAATTATCTCAAGAGTATTGAGTAATCAGTTTAATCTTTGTGACATGTTGACCCGTGTGACATCAAAAGAAAAAGTAGGATTGGCTTATGAAATCATTTTATGTTTTCCATAACTGCACATAAAGATTTACTGGCTACCTGAAATAACACAAACCCTCTGGTCAAAGGTTTGAGGTGCAGAAGCCACTGTTGCTCACAATTCTACAAGGCTGTTAAAATTTGGGATAATAAGAAGGTAAAATGGTGAGGCAACATGACACACTGTAGTAGGGATACTGCTTTACTTATGAGAAGGTATTACCTCTTGCTTCCACCAGAGTAAATATGGAAATTTTTAAGACTTATACATTGACAGAAGCTGAGGGGTACCGAGGAAGAGTACGGGCACTTTATTTTTCTTCAGACCAATAATATGTTTTTATGTTAATAATATGTTTTTTATTTATGTTAATAATATGTTTTTTATGTTAATATTTCAAGTCTTGTTCCTAAGCGTGTCACCCTGAATATCCTATCCCCTGTTACCTCACTGTGTGTACATTTGTTTTGTCTTGTCCTGACCCTACAATTTCCCCATCTATCTACATCATAAGATTTTTCCTTTTTACACTCCCCATCCTACAACTTGCTTCATTGCAAACACATATCACAGCATTTTGGAAGATCTTGGGTTTTTTTCCTTCTTTTATTTTCCAAAGCACGCTAACTTCTTTAAATCTGTAAACATATGACTGACCTGAGAACAAAACCGAGACTTATAGATAATGGTTAGCCAACAGTCCCTCTATTTTGCTGTAATGTCCATGTAAGCAAAGATCCCAGCTAAAGGAAAATAATTATTTTCTTTCTTTTTTTTTTTTTTTTCCTGAGAAGGAATTCACATTATCTAAACTTCACTACAGGCCAAGTTTGCTAAGACTTTGAACAATGTTTTTCAATTACAGGACTAGAGATCTTGCACTAGAATCCAATAGTGCAACCCTCCTGTTGTGCTGCTCTCTTTGGTTCAGATGCCAGGTACCATCAGAACTTACCACTGCCAGTGAGCAGTTACTCGCTCAAGGGAGTCTTGCAGGAACCTCTCTACTTCCTCAGCTAAAATGAAGAAAAGGCTGAACTGACAGTGATTGCACTTCCTGAATGCTGCTAAATCATCCCTAGGGATTACTTAACTCCAGGGAATGTAACAGTACCTCTGAGGAGCAGTCTGTGCATTTGGGATATGTTTCATATTATACCAAATAATAGGTTTTCAAATAAATAATGAGAGAAAGACTTACTCGGAGGTTCTCATGACTCTAAAATCCCTTCTTATTTTAAACTGCAGAAGTTGATAATTATGATTTATTTTCAATAAATATTTTCAAAATATTCAAAATAAGGTTTAAGAGCAAAGCGTAATTAATTCAATAACTACTCCAAAATGTAAATGCAAAGTGTGAGCTGTGTGGAACACCTCATATCTTTTATTTTTTCCAAAAAAAAGGTAATCCTTATTGTTTTAGGCTACACAAATGACATTTTAAGATTTTCAAAACAGTACACTTGCTATGCTGATGAATGTTAGCCCACATGCTATATAGTTCAGTTGGTTCAAGAATCTACAATATAAATCAATCTTAACATAGAATGCTGATAATACTGAAAAAAAATCAAGGAAAATCTTTTGTGTTACAGGAAAAAAACCAACATCCCTAACCCAGAAATACTTGTACTAGTCAATGTATTTTTTTCTTGTTTTGTGTTTGTTTTTGTATGTTGATTTGGCTTTTTCCAATCATATGGAAGTTAACTATGCCTGTAGTTAATATTTCTCAAACACAAAAGATGTTATTGAATATTTCCCTGTTCCAGGAGTGGATGATGCTCATAGATCTCACTGGCTTTGAAACTCTAAATGACAGGAGATAGTGAGTGGCAAAAATACTAGTCTCAAATAACCTCATACCTGAAAATCAACATCTGCTATCATTGGCAGGTATGCCAAAAGTTTTATTCTAAATATCATGATTCTTTCTGCTTTAAAGTAGCTGGGAATATCTAGTACAATGAACCTCTGAGCAGATGGACAATGCATCGCCTAGAAGATATTTAGATATTACTAGAACACTTTTGATGATTAGAAAGCAGAAAATATTTGTCAGCTCAAAAGGGAATTTAAATTTATTTTGATACAGAAACCTAGAAAATATCAAATTATGTATAGTTTTCAAATGAAAGTTTAATTTCTTAAATTTTTTTTCTTGTTGTGACAGCCATTTAAATAGGATTCCCACAGATTATCCTATATACCTGGCTTGCTTAGAAGTCTGAGCATAAAGCAATCTGAGTAAAAAAATACACTGAAAAGTTGCAGACTATCTAAAAGCTTTTGCCTGCAGGGCAGCAGGTTGCACTTAAATAAAACCAGAACTAGGCCAGGCTTGTGATTACTCTTCAAGGTCTTCTTTATCAGAACTCTAGGGAAAATGACTGCTTGTGAAAGAGGTTTGAAAAGTTACCAAGTTCGAGCTTCTAGCAATTACAAATAAAGTGCAAATGGATCAGTGTTCAAAGCTCTCACTTTGCATGAAATTCCATGCTAACCTACATACATAGTAACTTCACTATGTCAAAATTAATTACCTTCTTGATGTGGCAGATATCATAACATGTGTTTAAAAACAGCATATCATTACAGATACTGAGAACAGGGAAATTACAACAGAATGAATAGTAATATGTCTGGCCAAACTGATGAAAGACAAAGCTTAAAGGAATAATGAGACTGATGACAAATCCAGTGAATATAACACAAACAATTCAATATGATAAAGACAGATTAGGAGGCAAAGACATCATGTGGTTTCAACATTTTTCAGAAACCAAGTGTACTTTGCTGTATTAGAATAGAAGTTGATTAAGGAGAAAGCTGAAAAAGCATTACATTATAAAGAAAAGCAGTAAAATACAAAGACCTGAAATTTGCTTTATGCTAGGGGTGTTTAACCAATAATGTAATCAAAACCGTAACTTTTGCAGAGCAAGATTTTAAACAAAATAGTACTGAACAGGAAGAGCTTTGTAGAAATGCACCAGTTTGACTATTAGTGATATGTTCAGAACATATTTCATATTTTAGGCAATCTTAAAGGAAATAATGAAATATTGAACACAGGCAGTGAAAGTAGGTGACTCAATAGAGGAATGAAAATCCACTTCAGTAAAGTATTTGTTTAATGTATGTTTTTCTCAATAATTAATAGAAGTAAATCCAGTTAGCTGCTGTGTTGTTAACATTCATATCTGGTTCTGCTGGGTTTTGTCTTTCAAATGTCTTTATGAGCTCTACGATCCACATACATTACAAAAACAGAACATTCAAAGCAATATTCAATTCCTTTGCCAAAACCAAAAGTACAAAGAAGCAGAATAGTATATATTAAGGAAAGGAGAAAAGTTTGCATCCTATCCCAGAACACACATCTAAAGCAGATGGTGCAATTTTTCTTCATTTATTACAGTGTTATAGTTTACACAGATTAATGAATGGATTGGATAGGCAAGATGAATCCCACTCTTGGTGACTAACTAGATACTTGCATAGAAGGAAATTCTAAGAGTCTTTACAAACAATGTCTGAAAGGCAGTTCTGTCCCAACCATTACATGGTACCACAGAATAATCCCAGAATAACTGAGGTTTAAAGGGACTGCTGAAGTTCATCCAATATAACCTCACCTGCTCACAGTAGGGTAGCTACAACAGGTTTCTCAGGACCTTGTCCATTTCAATTCTAAATATCTCCAAGGATGGAAACTGCAATCTCCCTGGACAACTTGTTTCAATGCTTGGCTGCCATAACAGGAAAGAAAGAAAGGAAAGGAAGAAAGAGAAGGAAAGTTCCAGGAAAGTTCCAGGAGAGGAGAGGAGAGGAGAGGAGAGGAGAGGGACTGAAAAAGAAAAGAAAAGAAAAGAAAAGAAAAGAAAAGAAAAGAAAAGAAAAGAAAAGAAAAGAAAAAAGAAAACTTTCCTGCATTCAATTTTTGTCAATTGTTGCTTACTGGGCAATTACTTGCTGGCAGAGCATGGGAAACTGAAAAAGTCATACAGAATTTCACAGAGTGCTAACAGCCATATGATGAAGAACTTAGGTCATCCCCTCTGGTCACATGAAAGCATTTCTATAACAATATTTTTTTTTCAAAGAATAAATGTATTTACAAAACATTATTTGCCACAAGCAATGTCATGGCAATGGAAAAGCACACCTGGAGACCAGATCAAAAAATATATTTTTCTGCCAGATATAGCTCATCTCCCATAGTCCTTTTCTAGAAATCGCTGCTACTTGAAAGTCTCTTAGAGCTTGCTGTAATGTATCTACTGATTGTCACATGAGAATAGCTATTCTAAAATATATGAAAAGTACATAGCAATTTTTCAGAGACTGCAAATTTTCTGGATGGGTCATCAGTATTTTTTTCTCAAGTTTTAGTAATAAAGATTATTAACAAATACTCTAAATCTGTAATTATAGACAAGTACAACAGGTTTAACAGCTTCTACTTACACATTTCTTCTACTGTGGATTGTGTATTAAAGATCTTACTCATCCAAAAGCATTTCTCACTTAGCTTTTTAATAGTCTTATTTCTTCCAATAAAAAAGACATAGATTTGCTTATGCATCAATGTAAGGGCAGCTATTAGTTTTGAGGACGCATTGTTGTTCCTTTTCTATTTTGTCCACCAAAAAACCCAATCAAACTAACAAAACTCCCCAAAACAACAACAACAAAACAACAACAACAACAACAACAACTGCAAATAAAATTCCTTTTAGGTCAAATCATGATCAGTTGGAAATCCATAGTGGTATGCTCAGACAGTTTGACCTCTTGACTACAGGCACAGTATCAGGAGGCACTTCTGGCAGTATGAATTTGATCTGTGTATTTATGCATGCATACTGAGAATGAAATCTATTTAGACAAGCATTCACAAGAAAATAACTGTATTCTATACCCCACAAAAATGGTTTATTTGTCTTTTGGTGCCTTTATACATATCTTTCCTGGTCTAGAAATACTTTTTCCCCCTAAGTGCTTTAAATCAATGATATAAAGTCATTTTTTCCAATACAAGCCCTCAAGCAAAGAATGAAAAGCAAAAAAATCTGTCCTTGGCTTTATGTGTATTCATTCTGCTTTATAAAGGTATAGTATAAAAATGTAGACCAAACCAATCAATATTCCATAATACTTAATTCCAGAATTCTTTGGTTTTCTTGTGTCCTTTCAATTCCCTGAATTTATTTCTGAAATGTTGCAATGTTCTAAAAGTAGCACTGCTTTTAAAAAATGCAGCCATCATTTATCTCATTGTGAAATGAGAAGTGTCAAGTTAATTGTACTATATACAAAATTTTATCTCAAGAGATATACACTTTTCTCTGTACCTATTTTACATTAAAAATGTTGATTATGCTTATATACTATATACTCATATACTATAACCTATGCTATAATATTATAACTATATACTCAAGAAGTAGAAATACCTCCTGAGTTTATATGTAAGTATGATGAAAGGAACACCTGAAATCCTGAAAAGATTATTGTAGTGAGGTGAAACTTCAGTTGCTGATCTCGTGTCAGCACTGTAGCAGCCTCCAACCTGCTTCTCTACTGCTCGAGTAGCCTGTGTGGCAGAAGGTGAGGAATGGCCATCTGTGTCATGTACGGCAGCAGGTGCCATACCAGCGGCTGCCGGGTGACAATAAGTCTCTTCCAAGCACCTGGAAACTTTGACAGACACTTTTATCTTTGTATAATAACACCCCACCACCTCAAGAAGTTCTCTGAATATAAATGAGGAACTCAACAGAACACCAGCTGATAAAGGCCAGAACCTACTCCACTGCAGATGTGCTGGGCAGTCCAGGTAACAGGGTATACTCACGAGTTCTTTATCAGGCACAGCAGTCATTTGTTTCAGTACAGTATAGCTAATATTCTTGTATAAGGCAGAACTTGAAGCAGGATACCAGGTATGTAAAAATAACTTTTCAGTATCCATCAGGAACTTTCTACTCAAAGGTTTTGTAGGAAGAAGATATACATAAGAGCACTTGATCAGACTGTTTTAAAAATATTTTAAGACTACTACTACTAACTACTTTTACAAATAGTTGTGTTTTGAACTCAGAACTACTGTTAACTATGTCAATGAAAAGTAGTTCTTGAGATACACTATTCAGCTGAATGTTTCAGAAAGTACCCTAATTTCATGAATGACAGATCTCCATGTCTGGATCATGCAGTTTTGTCTCCAGGAGTAGCTGAATTTTGTCTGTTGTCAGCAGTTTAATGTGAGCTAATAATTTTGTTAAGTTTGTCTCTTTAAAGAACATAAATGATAAAAATTATGATTATAAAGAGATGGTCTTTGAAGGAAAATAGTCAGACAATATCAACCAAAAAATGGAAGATGAGTATGTGATTCTTGTGAAGGAAAAGGCAGAACAAGCAGCTCAGTCAATCAATCACTCAATCAGTGAATCCCAAAAGAATTCTGTATACCAAAACCTAACATTCTCTAAAACTCATTTACCCAAATAAGAAACTCAAGCAAATAAAAACCAACAAAAATCCAAACAAAAACAACATAAAACCAAAACAAAATGAAAACCAAAACCAAACCAAACCAAACCAAACCAAACCAAACCAAAAAACACCCACCAAAACAACAGAACAGGACTCCACTTATTTTTTATATAAATAATCACTTTAAAGAGGTATGTAAGCAAAAAATTCTGAAACTATCTGTAAAGAGAATACCTGATACACGCTACCTGTGTAATACTATTTTTAGTAAAATGAAGAGGCCACGATCAAGGTACAATCTTCACAATGAAATATTACACGTCTGTTACTTTTGACTGTTTTGCAAGTGTTTTTAAAATAACAGGATAGGCAAATTTTGGTATCCCAAAAACATCACTACAAACAATTAGAATGGCAGAGACTTTGAGAGGTTTGTCCAATATATTTTTAGTCTAAAACCATCTAGATGCACAGAAAAAGAAGCACTCAGAAAACATGTGAACTAGGAAAAAAGAATCAAAGTCCCCATGGAGTAAGGCAAATTATCTTTCTCTCCTGCTGACTAGCCAAGGAAGAATGGAAGATTGGTATTAGAATCAGAGATTACTGAACACAATATGAGGCATATGAAATTGTACACTGGAAAACTGAAAACCCAGCTAAAAGAAAGTGGAGTTTTCCTCATTGGATGTGAAAGATGGTGGGAAAAATTCTTTTGAGAGATAAGAGTAATTTTGCAGTTACATATAAATGCAATTAAGAAAGGATGTTGGAGTAAATACAATAAAAATAGAAAGGAATACATGACATTTTAAAAAAATCATAATTATTAAAATTAATATGTTTCCAATATTCTTACTATTTTGGAAGTATTAACAAGGAAAAGGGTTTGATATATGCATTGTTCAGAAGCTCTTTCTACTCACCTTGGGACACTTCTCCTGCATGTAAATCAGGAGAGACATGTTTAGACCAAAGTTCCATAGACACAGCCAGCACTGATGGAAGGTCATTGTCTAAAATTTCAGCAGGAAACACTTCAGCCACTTCACTGATCATTTTCTTGCTTTGGGGCATAGTAGGTAAACAGGTGATATTGTTTATTCCATCAACACAAAGAAACCCAGTGGAGCAGGAGTGTATAAGACAATCATTGTAATTAATCTCACAGCTTCGTCCCTGAAAGAGAGTTTTCAAAAAAAAAAAAGACATTTTTGAATGCAATTTACATTTCATAATGATGTTAGTTACAATTATTGCTTTCTTTTGATTCCAAAATATTTTTTGCTTATATTAAACTGTGTACACTTTCAAAAGGAAATATTATGTGGAAAATATTCCTTAAGTAATTTAATAGTATAGTTGGATATTTAAATTTTAACTGAGTGACATTTTGACTCTGATTATCAAGAAAAATAATTTCTCTACAGATTTGTAATTGCAAAGTATCAAAGACAATATTGTTACTAGTAATAAAAACTGGTTAAAGTAATGATCTTCAGATAGAATGTAGGCTTTAAAAAGACTTTTTACAAAGGACTTAGCTGTCTAAAAAGCTATGGCTTCGTCTGACTTGCAAGCTAATGTTCTTTCCTTCTGTACACTGCAGCCAATTGTTTGTTGTCTGTTGTTAGCAAATCTGCACACAGCTCCCATTTAATACCTTGCATTCACACATAGTGCTTAGAAAAGAAAAAAAAATAGTGGCAGTCTCAAATTGGACCAGGTGTTCGTTTCCTATTTTTTTTTTATCACGAGTAACAATTCATGGGAAGTCTGAAATATCCTCCCTAGTAATAAACTAAAAACGATCATATTCAGTGGTCGGTAAAA
The DNA here is from genome assembly GCF_017590055.1 of Onychostruthus taczanowskii. Classification (NCBI taxonomy): domain Eukaryota; kingdom Metazoa; phylum Chordata; class Aves; order Passeriformes; family Passeridae; genus Onychostruthus; species Onychostruthus taczanowskii. Next base: position 5,590,079 of record NW_024500683.1, on the reverse strand, counting down.
AGGCAAGGAATAATTATGTGAATTAAATGCATTCTTGAAGTGTAAAATAAATATATTCTGAAGTCAGGCCTGGTTCGTTCTATTTTCATTTCTGTTGCAATGAACTAATAGGCTACGTGAAGAGAGACAGCTAACAGCTATCCTAGAAGGATACTACATATTTGGATAACTATTTAAAATATGCACATTTCATCCCTGAAGACATACATCTCTAACAACATATCATCATGGCATAATTTCTGACTGAATCCTCCTGCAACTGGAGCATATGTAAAAAATCCAAACCTTGTCTAGAGCTCAGGAAGCATGTGTTCATTACACACTTTCCTTCAGACAAATGCTTAAATAGTCTTTCATGTCTACCTGGTTAACTATTCACACAGAACTTGGGACAACTTACATTTTATGAGATCTCTGTCAAGTCTATTATATTAATTTATGATATTAAGAAACAATAGGAAGGACAAGAGAGGGAGAGGTGAAAAAATGTAGACATGAAAACTGAAATTACTTTTCTTACAAGTAGTTTAAATTCTTCAGGGTTTAAAACACAAGAGTTTAAATTGGTGGGGTTTGAGTAATTTTGATAGATTGTTGTTTCAATCCAGTTCTTAATTTTTTTTGGCAAGCAGACAAGCTATCTGGTAAATTCATGGCATCTTATAAAATCACTCATTGTGTCGGTATTCCAAAGCACAAAGGAAAAACAGGGCAATTAATATGTCAGTTTCCATCCATTTCCTTCTAGCTCTTTTCTAATTCCACACATAGAACAAATGACCAGTTTGAGCAAGCTCATAATCGTTCTTAATCCTATAAAACTTATGTTTCATTCTGACTTTCCTGTGACAGATTAGTACATTTTTATGACTACTACATTTAATGGCAAAGAGCATTTGATTACAATTTTATGAGTCATAGAAACAAAGCAGATGTGGATAACCTCCAGTGTGCATGAAGGGTACATTAAGTAGCCATAGATAAATTTGATAGCACTGAAAGTGCCTGTAAATGCTTTAACAGTTTCCATGAAGGGGGATGGAATCATTTAGCTTGTGCAGGTTTGTATTTAAAAGTAGGTATATGTCTGTAGATGGTTCCCCTTAAAAAGTAAACACTTATTTCATATACCACTGACTATGCTTTTCTTCTGAAAATTTATGAGAGATTTCACAATCTATGCTTTATGATCCATACTTTGGATAGCAGTAGGCATAGACTACAGGAGATTTACATACACACTCTAGCTGGAGTCCTTTGAATACTTATTTCTCTTTGAGTTTCGCTGTTTCCACTCCACACCTACTCATGCTTAGGAACCAGAACCCATTGGGACCTAACAAATATACCTCTTGAGGTGCTTAGGCCATACCTTCTTCCCCTTGACACAGAAGATAGGTATGTTAAAAATGTTTCTGTGGTGGTTCCCCCACCATGTTTTCTTACTTTTTACATTTCTTCCCAAAGCACAGTGGAATTGGAGGGACTGAAGACAGAAAAATGAATAATGGAATAAAAAGCAAAGATTATACATCCTAAAATTTCAGTTGCTTCAAAGGCTTGTTATTTTCCTTCTGCAAGGGCTTGCTTTTTCTGCAACATAATGTACAATTAATACTCAAGCTATGTACTAATAGAAAAACTGCCCCCATGGGTCAAATATCTATCTAGCTCCATCATCAGTGAGCTATTAATGAATACTTTGGGAAGAAAGCAGGAAGAAAACAAGCAGAGCTAGCATCTGGTAACTCACCAAATATGCCATTCCAACTTTTGGCAATAAGTAAATCAAAGACTCCCTGGGCCAGGGTAACATTCAGAAGAGTTATTTGAATAGCAATTAATCTATCCTCCTTGTAACTCATTTCTGGGTTTATTTGTACTTCTGGTCTCTACAGTGCCACACAACTCTGACTTGTACCATTAAATTTTGCACTAATTAAAAAAATAATTTCTCTGAACAGATTTTAGTCTTTCTCTCTGATGGTTTTATTTGGTATTCAGAAGTTTTTTTGGATTTTTTTGGTGAGACGTAAATGGTAAAAAAATTGTGAACCTGATCTTCTCTATTACAATTGTTCGTGTAAGATAAGCATGAATATTTAAGGAAAAAATGAGATTATTGTAACATAAAGATCAAACTGTTTTCCATATGAAAAGACTGTGGCCTTCAAGTGATGTATCCTTCATCACTACTTGGCATTGTTTTGAAAGCCAATCTGCTTTAGAAGACAAAAAGGCAGCAGTTACCATGCTCTGTGGGAAGTATCAATGTTACCCATACTACTCTCTAAAATCCACCTTTCAAAAATGGTATTAATTTTCATTGGATAGTTTTTTCCTTCTCAGGATAGTTTGTCAGTAAACTTAGTCATATTGTTTGCATTTTTAAGATCCATTTTTACCTATCAAGTCCTTATGGTAAAACACAGACTTTACAAAATTGTAGACAAAGAGTCACTGGAACAGGGAGAAATTCCTGGTGAATTCCTTGAACAAAGGATATGTCACTTCTGTGATTCCATTTAGTTCAAGAAGTATAATAACAATTCTGAGCAAGCTTAAAAAGAAAAAGTATTTTCTGTGCAATGTTAGACAGCCAGGTAAAAGGAAAGATAAAGAGTTTCAGCATCTCACCACAAATCCTGGCTTGCAAAAACAGGAATAACCAAAGCTGGGCTCCTTCTGAACACAGATACCATGTATGCAGGGGTTGGACATGCACTCATCAACATCCAACTCACAATGGAGGCCTTCCCATCCTGTCAGGAAAAAAAAACAAAGCAAATCTCAAAGCAAGACTTATTAAAATCTAGATCCATTTACTGAGTGTCAGTGGAACAAAGGTATGGGTAACTATCATCCATTCTCACATATATGGACATATATATTATGGGATGAATATGAACTTTTTTGGGCTTTGGTTTCTCAGAGTTCAAAAAAATAAAGGAAAAAAGTTTAAAAGAGAATCGCTGAGATTACTGCACCAGATCAATGAGGAGGACATTTTTTGACAAAATACTTTGTGTTTGAACACTATGAGATTCTGTCTTCTCACAGTTCATTAGTCAGATTACTGGAAATTTTATTAATGTATATTTCTTACTAAAATCTCCTTTACAAGTAAGTACACCACAAATTAGAAGCTAAATTCTTATCTTGAATCTGTGTTTTAGATCACATAATTTAAGTCTGTCTGGAACTTGCTCCTTGTAGGCTAAGCTGAAATGGAATCAGTCCATTTGCTTGGTAAACACAAACCCAGAACTCTGTCAAATATGGCTAGTTGATGAAGAGTACCAGACTTTCTGCCATGATATTCCCACCACCCATTACAGATTTGTTTTTTCTCCATTTTACTATTTCTAAACAAACTAACAAAGAAACCCAACAGCCCCACAAGTTCCCCAGCAGTCCTTGGCTGCTACAAATCTAGTTGCCACTGTTCAGACTTTGCCTCAGACTATGCATCAAGAAATACATTCCAGTCTTGCTTTAGTTACCCTGGTAGAAGAGCAGCCTGCCCAGTTGAAGACTTAACCATGAGCCTGCTATTAATTCCAACAGCTGCTGTTGTTGCTTTTGAGCTGTCTGAGGTGCTGTTAGAACACAGTTTACATCTCTCCATGCTGCTTCTGCACCTGAACAGCCTGAAGCTGCAGGCACAGAACCTGAATGTGCATCTATTATTCTAAGGGTATGGGGCCTGCTACTGGGACAATAGCTGACAAAATTCATGATCCATTACAAAATGCATTTGTCAGAGCTAAATCCATTCCCTTTCCTGGTATCACATGCTGTCACCACATGCTTCACTTTGTTCTCTGGAGGTTTTTGGAAAGCTGCAATCATCTGCCTTGTTCCTATTTTAGTCTTGGTACTATCCCTTTTCCATTTCATTAAATTACAACAGGGAATCTGTTGAGGGGTATATCAGACTATCTGCCCAGTTGTTTCCCATTGTTGCCTTTATAGACCAAAAAATCCTCAATCCCAGCTCCATATTTCTATAGGTGAAGCTAAGAAGAGAAATATAAGATCTATTATATGTGAACAGTCAGAGTCTGCAAAAAATGCCAATTTTTTTCCCCTAGGTTTTTTGACTTTCTCTCTCTGGATGATATTTTTTTTCTTCTAATCCCTTTCTTCAGATGTGCAACTTTTTGAAAAAAGTTTCTCCTCTCAAAGGTTCCCCTGCCTCTCCAAATTCACCCCTTTTCAGAGCTGTAACGTTCTCATCTCTTCAGCTGTTTTAGAGACTCAAAGAACTTTGGAAAATACCGTATTAATTTTAAAAAACCCTCAAGATATGTAAAAATTAAGTATATACTTAATGCATGTGTTTTTTCTTCTGTGTTTTTACCTAAAGGAAAAGTGATTTACAGATCTTTCACCCCTACTAACACATGGTATTAAAAGAAGTATAAAAGAAAGTCAACCATGCTTGGGTTGGGAGGTATTTAAAACATGTTAGCTGTAGGAGTGAGTTCTAAAGCCCTAGAGGACTTTCTCCTACTTATACCAAAAGTTTCCACTTTGTACAGAGACAGCAGTCACAGTTCATGGCTAATGAGCAATTTTTAAATGCCTATATTAAAATATCTTTGATGTATTATTTTAATAAGCTTTAAAAATAAGGAAAAAATGGACTTGGCAATGTATTCTGTGTGAAGCATTTTAATTACTAAAAATTACATCTTTAGGTTTTTAAGTCATTAATATTGGTGGAGGGGGATATGGCCATATGCAGTACCAGGTGGATATGTAGTACTGAAGTTAGGTCATGACTCAGACTTTTTAAGATCAGAAAGATCTTTATTATCATGAATTCTGTATGAAAAATTAAAAAAAATTATTTCACTTATTGGTTCATGCATCAGAACTATAGTGTTTTTCTGAATTATCAAGTATCTCTCTGACATTAAAAAGGTTGCTGAAAAATATTAAGCTGTAATCAACATAGTCCTACACATAATTAGCCTTTAGTAAGCCAAAGATACTTAGATTTAAGTCTTACATGTTAGAAAATCATTCCTTATTATCAATTAAACAAACTAATAAACTGCCAAATTGGCTTTCATTATACACATGAATGTATTTGCTTCAGTATCTTCCATAATTTTTTGAATAAGATCTTTTACATATAGTTTTCTAAGCTGCATTAAGACGAATTCAGAATGAAAAAAAAATGCAAAAGATATTAATATTCAATTTGATATGTGCTTTCTTATAAATGTAGAGCAAGAATGGGTAGAAAGACTCTAGAAAAGTGTAATGTATATATAGTCACTTAACTTCAGGAGAGTTTGGTAACATATTTTTGCTTGTAAATTGAAACGAACAATGTGAACATATTTTGGCACAGAGTAACTGGATCAGATATATGGATATAGCATGCATTAACAGAATGTTTATTATCCAGACACCTAAATTATCTCTAAAATTACCAGTAAGAAAGCTTGTGTCAGTATCACAGAAATCATTCAGCAGCAGAAGTGAGTAAAATATTAAATATATTTAAACGAAAAAATTAAAGGTTCAGGAGGCAGGTAGTCATATATTTCTAAATTTAAGAGTAATTTATGGAGCAGAATGCAACTTATGTATGTGGATTAGAAATCCTACTTATGTTGAGAAAATTATTTTTATTAGTAGACATGACAGGAGATTTTAAGCAGTCCTGAACAGATTAAATTTGTGATTGCATGACAATGCAGGCTGATTGTGACCTTTGCTTTTGAATAAATACTAAATCTCTTATATTTTCATAAGCCACTAGACCTGTATTAACTAATACAGGTCAGAATTAGGAAATACTTTTGAAGCAAGTGCCTTTATTTCATTCTATTTTTAATGTTTTAAAAAAATTTCTTTTAATCCCTGCCAGTGGAATAAGCATAAGTAAACCTTACAACACCAACACTGAGGATAATAATCAAAATGTTAGTTAAAGTCTTCAGAATTTCTTCTCAGTCAATCTCATTCTATAGGTAGTAAAATTATTTTGCTGCTAAACAGTGACTATTTGATGGCTTGGTCAGGAAGTGATATTAGTAAAGGTCATAAATAAATTTGGCTCTAGATAATACTTCAGACTCCCTCAGTGAGCTGACTGTACTTTGAAGCCATTCTCATATGCTTACTGGAGTAGTTAATTCTCTTTAGATTTCATTCAAAAAGCTCGCCAAAGAGCATTTTGTACGTTATAGTTCATATATAACAAAAGAGCTTGATATGGTTTACCAATTTTCTCACTATTAACACTGATAATTCAAAACTATCATTGTTTAAGATTGCTCTGTCATATGGCAGTTACCTTGTTGACATTTACAAGTGTATCCATTGATATGATCAGCACAGGTTGAGCCATGTAGACAAGGTGATGAATTACACTCATTAACTTCTATTTCACAAAATTGTCCAGAAAATCCAGCAAGACATCTGAAGAAAACAACATTTCAAAGTGTCATACTATGCATAAACATCATATAAAACAGACCTTGTGTGGAAACAATGTGTCTAAAACGTATGCATCAACAAGACATCATATATTACTTTCTGTTTCAAGGTATTTTATTGGAACACTTCCAAGCTTCATGTTTTGATACATGCTGATCTTTTAAGGGATTTATGATGGCAAAACCCATCCAAAAATTTCACATCTGGACCATAATCAAACATAACAGTCTCAATTAGAGTGTACTGGTTCTATCAAGGTGATTACAAACCTTTCTTTATGTACTCTTGGGAGATTGTCTACTAAAATAGTTTAGCTAAGTAACTGCAGCCTGTGTTTGAAAAACTGCTTGCTGACAAATTGTACAATCTAATATAAACTACAGCATAAAAGCTAATCTTCAGGGCTCAAGCTTTAATTATTATTGTAGGCAGAAAATATTTGTTTTCTAAAAAAAACCAAAACTCTTCTGTATTTTTGTGGTTGTAAATTCTATGTGATAATTGATATCAAAGTAGTTCCATATGATTTCAACATATAGCTTACAAGACTTACAAGACCTTTAATGAAGTTCAAAAATCCTACTAATCTCATTATTAAAACATGTTTTTGTGTATATACACACAGCTATATGGATATGTGTTATATATGTTATATATGTTATGATATAGCAAATATGTTCTAAAAACCAGAGTCCCATAATGATATTAATACAATTTACTCTTTTCAGATGTGTTGGATACATGGATATATTTCACATGAGACAATGTTTTCAAAGACTCCTTTTAGTAACTGGGTGGTGCATACCTTGTATGTTGCCTTGAGTCTACTGAGAAAGATAAAGGTTTATGCCTCACTTAAGAGGGAGATGAGTGCATTACCAAAGTACCTTTGAGTAAATCCAAGTAGCCATGTCACCTACTCCTCAAGGTGCTACACTGAGTGAATTCAACATGTATAATTAGAATGAGGTACCTGCAGCGCCTACCTTAGCTTTCCACATTGTGAAGCAAAAGAGGAGGATGGGCAATGAAACACGTGTGTGACACCTCCTGAGCGATTACTATACTATGTATCTGAGGAATTATTACACTATGTATCAGGAATTATACTTTGGTTTATTTTTGCTGTGACTATTAGACGATTGTTCCATTTTGTATGGAATACACTCTGGGTAATGACAATTTGCAATCTACCAAGAAAATAACAACAGAACAGATTTGTCAAAGTCTACATCAACTACAGATGACAGCTATGGCACACTGCTTGGAAAATAAACAAACTGAAGTGTGCACTACTACTTTTCAAATATCTAGTCATAATATATGAGAGAAAAAGGATGGAAAATACACCTTAATGAGTGCGCCATAAGCTCACCTGCTTTTTTGTTGAAAAACATTGAAAAAAATTCACTAAGAAGATACAGTTTGGTCCTTTGATCCTATTTGTAAATGTCAAAGCCCAGAAGTTAGAACACAACTTCACATAACCAGCATTAATCACCCTAGCTATCCCACCTGATCCTATGCTTGGTGGGATAAGGAATGCAGAGGATGATTCTGCTCACTGAAATCTTAAATAGTTTTCTTCATACACCTTTGTCTTCACACTGTCTACAGAGCATATTAAGGAAAAATTATTAAAATACCAAAAAAACCTCCAAATTGAAGGGAGCAAAATTTTCCAGATATGAAAAGGACAGGACGAATATTCTACTAGGGGAAAAAGGCAACTAGACACAGTCAATACTATGCCAGTTTAAATTCAATTTAACTTTGTGGTTTTGGTGCAATTATAAGTATTTTATCTTAACAATAAAAAAGCATTTACAGAATAAACGGGAAAAAATATACAATTATGTAAAATATCTGGACAGAACAACTACCTATGTGTATCGAACATACGTGAGCTTGATATTTTAGTCTATAAAAGTCAAACATTGAAAAAAGGTATTGTAAAGAACTCTTGTTGGCTGCCTCAGTTGAGCACATTTTCATATGTGGTGTATATACTTGCTGAGGAGTAGATACCAGTAAAGACTAGAACAGTTTACTGAGCTCCTGTGGTCATAACTATTTGGAGCAAGAATGGTTAGTGGAGCAGGTTGCTATAACTCCCATGGAGAATCAATAGTATGGAATCAGCTAGATATTGCAGGTTACAGCCTGGATGAACTCTGTGTAATTTCCTACTCAGCAAAGCTTGAGACTTTAGAGACTCAAGACTCTACAAAGCCTTGAAACTTCAGAGATATGAACTATATAACCATGTGCCTAACTCTATGGACACTGAGGTAGAAAAATATATATATTTATACATGTGTGTGTATGTGTACATGTTTGGGAAAATAATCTATTTTGTACTGCAAGATTTCCAAATATTTATTAAATTTATAATACCATGAAAAGTGATTGTGGCACCACCAGAACTAGAAATGTTTTACAAATAGGACTTTGTTTTCAAATTGAAATTTAGATGGAAGACTTAAACCCATGAAAATACCTAGGTATTCAGTATATCAAGTCTTACATATATCAATATGCACAAGGTGCCCTTTTTCCAATGTCAGACATTCATTCAACTTATAGAATACTTTAGAATATTGGAAGCATTTAACATACTGATGTGTTATATTTTTTGCTAAAAAGTGGAATACCACAGTATGCAATTTGTTTCTGTTGAAAAAGCATGATGCGATATAAAAAATGTTTCATTGCTGCAAAGACAGCCATGCTATTAACTAAATTATTCTGAGCAATTATGAAGCAACTAGAAGCAAGCTAAAATAACAGCTTAGTATCAACAGATTTCACAAATTTCCCAAAATTGTAATAAACTTTACACTTTATTAAGAGTTTTAATGAAGTTAACTTTTCTTAGGATTTGACAAGCACTTCAATAATATCTTAAGCTTTTGCTCACTCCCACCATCCTTCATATCTGCTCCTTTAAAAAAAAAAAAGTGTTTTTGTTCTGCCTCTCCACATTCTTACTTCCCTTCTGTCATTCCTTCTAGAACATTAGAAGGGACAGAAACAGTAGAATCTGTTATTGTGATATTGGAAAGTTTAAGTAGGTATGGAATACAGTTCTTGTTGTTATAAATGGAAGTAAAAATAACTGAAACACTTTGCAACATATTTCTATGTGCTGTTTGGGATATGAACATTTTGCAAATGAAAAGCAGAGGCTATTAGATACCTTTCATATGAAGGTATGATCACTGCAAATCTTGTATGTTGATTACCATCTAACAGAAAACAATGTATGTCTTTATAAGTAAATGCATATCTAGGTTTATCAGCAAATAACTCCTAGGGCTTATCTAACAAAGTAAGCTAATGCACTGGGAAGTCTGAGCTTTTAAACTTACAGAAGCATCAACATAAGATCAATAGTTTTGTACTGAAAGGCAGCAAAAAATAGTGGTCATTTACTATAAGAATAATGCATTCACAACTTATTTATGACCAGTTTTAGGGACGTTGACAAAGATCTTTCTCTTTTCTGTCATTCCCTGCAGATTTTTTTATCTCATACAAGATGCTGACATACTGTGATGCAAATATAATCCTTTTTGTGTTGTGCCTTTATATCAGGAGTTATTATCTTAATTTGAGCATATGCCAAAGCAATAGCTGAACAAAGACTGAAAAGAGAGAATTAAATGAAGGATTTTGATCTGTGACAATTCTTGCTACAGTCAGAGTAATTTTTTTTCTTTGTTAGTAAACTTTCAGCCTCAGAGAAAATCTACAAGAATCCAAACGTCAGCCACATTTTTCTCTACAACACTGATTTATATTCTCTTGTAACCCACTGCTCTTTGAGTCTGTTTTGTCTCTCATCATTTGAGTCCATTTTTTTTCCTGTACCCTTTTCCTTCTCTCTCCCTCTCTTTCTTCATCTGCCTTGTGACCTTTTACAGCTTATGAATAATTTGTGTATCAGTGAGATATGAGGTTCAGAAAAAACATGGTTTCTACAGCACAGAAGTTTATTAGGTTTATCTGGAGCAATGATTAACAGCAATTGTACTTAGAAGAGAATGTTTGTGCTGTAACCTTTCCCTCCTTATGTGACTCAGTCAACATGGCAAAATCAATGAATTTTGTGGACCACTCCACACTATGAATGTTTTTAGGGACATCAGTTTTTCTTTGTGAGTGTTAACCTTGATGACTTTTTTAAATGTTTTGCTAATACCTCCAGGTTAGATAATTAGGATGTTGGGCAGAATAATAGATGAATGTGAAAAGAACATCTCCTGAGCAAATGCCTCAGCTAAAATTGTCTTGTAAATGTGCAATCTCTTTTGACATTAGTCATGATTTTTTTTCCAAATCTGCATTTTCTGTCCAAAATAAATCTAGTTAACTACTCTACTGTAACAGGACAGATCTGTCGCTGCAAATTTACACTGGGATTGCTATACATTATTAACAAGCTATGAAAAGTCACTGGCTAAATGTCATGGACGCTGAGATATAGCAGCACCTTGGGATTCATATAGCAAACAGTTTAGTTTTAATCATCTTGGATCACAAGGTGTCTTGACATTTGCTAGGCAACTTTTTCCTCTTTAACTTCCAGTGGAATCATACCTCTATTATCTCAATCATAATTCTTAACTTCGAATGTGATAGAAAGTTTTACTGTCTAAATTAAAAAAGTGAAAAATCGATCAAACATGGACCTTATAATTCATTTAATCAATACTCATATGCCACCTTAGAAAGGAAAAAAGGAAGAGCAAGGAAAACCAGATAATTTAACCAGCTTTAGAATTATTAGAGACATTTCCTGTGAAATACATGACCCTTAGCACTACTGAGGCATGACCTTCATGAGAAGTATTAGCACTACAAACTTCTGCAGAACCTTTTTAATTTTAAAGAAAAAATTATTAGTTTTAAATATACCTACTATTATAATATGATTTCTTAAAGCTTTAAATTTTTGGCAGGGGGGGAATTTTTCTAGAGTGATAAATAAGAAATTCAGTCTTTATCATACTTTACTCTCTAACAGCTAACCTTTTGGATAGTAAATTTCAATTTACTGAAAGCCAATGCATCATTTTTGCCCTTTTAAGCAGGATTATTCACAGACAAAATATAAAAAACCAAACATCATTTTATTTAATTATTTTTTCTCTCAAGATATACATGAACAAACCAAAATCCTGGCCCTCAACACTCATTTGAAAAATGAAATGTCTCATTTGAAAGTTATAATGTGATGTTCATAAAGTTCTGAATGTTCACATCTTTTTATTTCTTTCAAACTTAGCTGCTCTAATGTGTAGGTTTTTTTCTTATCTTACACATCTGCCTGTCTATATTAGCTCAATACACACATTAAAAAAATGTTGCCTCATAAATGAGGCATATATTCATATATATATGTGAAGTACTGTCATCCGGTTACACAATGAATGACCACAAAACCCATTCGTCATTATCCCTAAACCACCTGGGAAAAGAGAAAGAGATACAGGAGCTGGGAAAAGGAAGTGAACTTAAGCTTGTGAAAAAAAAGATTGATGGGATTGTGGAACAAAGATGGTTTATTTTTGTCTGTTTGGGTTTTTTTTCTCCTGACCATCTTATTCTATTTGAAATTGGCAATAAATTAAATTTTCCCCAAGTCAATACTTTTAGACAGTAGTTACCTCTGTTTATTTAGACCTCTGAGTTTCTCCATCTTATTTTCTCTCCCCATCCTACTGAGAAGGAGTGAAAGAGCAGCTGGGTGGCATCTGGTAGCTAGCCAAGTTTGAGCCACTATAAGGTTCTGTGTTTCAAATGATTTCTACATAAGTAGTGAAATTCTCAATTTATTTTCCTACCTCAAGAATTAATTCTGTTTATGGCAATTAAGACAAGTCCTCTTCAGGGCTTGCCAGAACCTTGGTAAGAAACCTATCTCAGAAAACACTAATATTACATTAATTTCCTCATGAACTGATCTGTACTTAAGGCATATTCTGTAAAAACTGAAAAACCAAACAAAAACCTTATGGCAGAATTATAAAATATAATTTTCAGGAATGATTTTGGGTTGTTTTTTTCCTTCTATTTCTGACAATAATACAGTTGACTACTATAACATCGAACTTGGTAGTATAAAAGTCTATTGGCAGTAGAATCTGTTATAGCATTCTTGTTTCATCTGTTCAGGTTACTGAAACTTTTTCTTTATTTGTTTCATTAAAAGTGAGATTAATAGCTATGGGCATGTTACTGTGAAGCTGATAGAATAGTCAGAGAGGAAGTTTTTATAATTATCTAATAATGGCCAAGCTCTTCATTGCTTTAGAATTAACTTTTATGGGCAAATCACTGCAACTGAGAAACATTTTTTTAAAATATTCCACTATTCCAAGCTTTGCGTCATGCATTTTAAACAACTTTCCTAGTGAGGTTTACCATGGCCTTCAATGAACACAAAAAATGTGGGTGCTGGACCGGTCACATAATGAATTTATCTGGGTAGTCACTGTACCATGCAGGTTTGACTGGCTACAGATTTTGGGCTTTTATCATACTACACTCAGATGCAGGAATTCCCAAAGAAACATTGAAAAAACGAAGGTATCATGTGAAAGTAGATTATCTGCTGTGTGGTCATCCATCTAGTCTGAAGACTGTGGATGCTGCTGATGAAGCAGCAGACAGCCCAATCAATGTGTATGACATTAAATAAATACATAAATAAATAGATATGTGCTCTGCTGATCTTGGAGTCTGAAAAACTGAGGAGAAAAAAAGAACATTGACTTCTGTGTGCGCGTGTGTGAACTCAGCGATTTCTGGGATCCTATGTTGGATCAGCATGGATCTTTTTGGTACTGTGGTTTCACTAATGGGTTAAACTGATTGTCTTCCTAAGACAAATGGCTCTAAGTTCAAAGTAATATGAATCAGCTGCCTTATCACTAATAGTACTGAAAATTTATTCTCCTGATCTACTTTGAAGCATGTTTCTATGGAGGGAACTTGAGAAAGCAGTCACTAAGGAATTTATACAAGTCTCCTGAGAGCTTTTCTAAGATTATTATCTCTAAAACCCTTCCCAGAGGAGATGCTGTGATTTTTAATTTTAGAACACTGACAATGAAGCTTTCCCCAAGATACAAGTATAGCATATCATATGGGGGTTTTTTATTTCCTTTTCCTCCTTTGTATTCTCCTTGGATGTACTGTCCAGAATGAAGCAAGTTTATTTACTCTGAAGAAAAATTTCCCATAGGATGAAGTGAAAATATATTGCAGCTCTCCACGGTGGTCAGGAAATGTTAGTTTTATTTTAAAGAATATTCAATATTAATCAAAAAGAAAAAAAATTGCATTAGCACACTTGAGTATATATTTTGTTGTAAGGGGCATTCCATTTATTCATCTAAAGTTCTGTTCTTGTCATATCAGAACCAGAGTCCTTATTACGGAACTATAATCTGAAATAACAAGAGACATTTTTTCTTCCTGCTGTCTTTCTTAGATTATGGGAGAAATCATTAAACTAATAATGTAATTTAGAATGGTATGAAAATAGTTATTAGAGAAAAAATAATTTGAAAATAGCTGTATCCTATACACTACAAGAGTCCCAAGTTCAGATCTTGTAAATTTTCTGGTTCTGATGGTCAGGAACTTCTCCATATTCATCATTAGTTTATACTGAATATCTTTGCAAGGCAAAATGAATTTTAACAGCATAATTAATAGTGCCATTCTCTAGCAGAACTTCTTTTAGAACAGGAGCTACAAACAACAACTTTGGAACCTTATCCATATGTTAACTGTTTTCACTAACAATGAGAACTTATCATAGGCTTACAAGAGTCTGACTGGCTTAAAGACATTAGACATTTGATATGTAATTATAAATGTATAATTACCCATTACTTATATTTACAGGGGTAAATGTAAGAAAGAATGAACGGATACATCAACATTTTGTAAAGAATGAAGGAAACAGAAGAAGTTTATTCTTTATCCCCTTGAAAGGTGACCCTATCAGCATATTGAACTGGATATACCCTAGGCCAAGGCATCCTTCTTCACACAGGAGGACTGTTGCATGTAAAACTCCAAAACAGATTCAGATTGTTTAGGCAGGATTGGAGTCGAAAGCTTTGCAACTTTTCAGCTTTCTTTTTTTCAACTTTCTTCATCCTTCTTCTTAACTTGTAAAAGCATTAATAGAACAGAGAACTAATTAAGTCTATAGAAAAAAAGAAAAAGACCATGGAATCATAGGACAGTAAGGACTATATTAAGAGCTTTATTCCTGACTATAATAATATAAATGCAATGTGGACTATATAAAACTACTTTTTAAACTACTCTGAACACACAGTGTTACCCTGGAAATTGTTGACAGTTTAATTAATTAAATTAATTAATGTATGTTAAATTAGAGTCTTTATTCTCAAAGAATATTTTGGGACCACCACAACACATACTAAACATTTGCTAATAAAAAGTTCCATTCTTTCTAAGGTCATTCTCATTACAAGAGACGTTAAACTTTTTTAGTCCACTTGGATTCAGTCTTTATTTTCCCTATGAGAAAAGCAGATTTTACTGCCAGTAAAAGCTCCCACTGTGCTTAACATGGACATTCTTATTAAGTGATAAATTATGTACTTGCTAAATCACAGTTGGTGGGGTGTGACAGCGTTAAAGGAAAGGTTAATCTGTGGAATATCAGGCTACAATGAATACAGTAAAATAGCCAGAATGGCTAAGCCTTGATGAAAATATATTATATTTAAGAAACTCCTTTCTTTATTTTATTAACCTACCCAGTTGGAAACTATATGCATTTCTTCACACAGCAGTAGTGTGGGCAGAATTAAAGGAGGAGCAGGAATGTGTGTGTGTGTGTGTGTGTATGTGTGCTTGTGTCCTGGTAGAACTGATGAAAAGCCACCATTCAGCTGTTTGCTAAAATAATCCATATTTGCAGTGAGATTTCATATAGAGGAAAGCTAACATCTGGTCAATCCTTTCTCAAACAGAATCTCTCCAAGCTTTTTACTAATAGTTCTTATACATAAAGGAATAAGTTAAGACAGGTCCTTAGCTGATGTAAACTCCCATAATATCAGTCTCGACATACCTCTCTGCTATCCAGGCACTCATTCAAAATCCAGGATACAAAAAACCAGATTAATATCAGACACTATTTTCCTATTCTTCATTTA
The DNA here is from genome assembly GCF_017590055.1 of Onychostruthus taczanowskii. Taxonomy (NCBI): domain Eukaryota; kingdom Metazoa; phylum Chordata; class Aves; order Passeriformes; family Passeridae; genus Onychostruthus; species Onychostruthus taczanowskii. The sequence continues at coordinate 5,574,408 of NW_024500683.1, read as the reverse complement.
CTTGTCCAATGCTCTTGATTTAAATTAGCTCCGGTGTACGTGACTGTATGTACATGACTGTGTTGAGAATCATGTACACGAAAATGAAAGATTTTAATTAATAGAGTTTACAAAATCAGTTAAGATCTCACAAAATGCTACAGGAGAACAGGAGAAGGGAGCTGTTAAACACAGTTAACCCTTCTGTTATAAAATGTTCTGTACCACTTTAATTTTTTAGGTAATATTTAAGACCTCTGCCCTTGCCAATGCTGATGATACAGATAAAACACTCATAATGCAGAACTGTGAGCACCTCATTAGCAGCCTGCTATTTCTTGTGAAGACCAACCTCCCTACTCCCCACAGTTTATTGCTAGAATCCCCAGGGATCATTTCACAGGGCCTGTCTCAGCTGATTCTTAGTGTTAATCATTTTGGCTATGAATTGTTAAAAAACAAGTGAAGTATAACAAATTGCATTTCAGCATATATTCTCAGTTTTTACAAATAATATCAACACAGTTTTTCTTGTGTCTCACTTTTGTAGTCCTTTAGTTCAGTAAATATGGTATTGCTGAAGAAGAAACCACAGGGTTTGTTCTTACACTGCAAGGCTGTAGACTGGGGCTTATCAAGCCCAGTTTGTCTGGACTTGTCTTAGGCTTGCCTGGAGCTTTGTTTTAGCTTTTTTAGGTCTAGTAGACTCATATCTAATTTGAGTTTTGATTTTTGTTGTACAATGGTGTGCTGATACGTCTTTTTTTTTTTTTTTGTAATAATTGCAATATGGCTCAGATAGTGATAACAAGTACTATTCCAGTGACACTTATTTTTGTGCATAGAAGAAATTATGTGGTATTGTGGAACACAGTAGTGGATAACAGTTGATAACTTGAAAAATATAAACACAGAATCAGAGATCAAGGCTATCAGGAAATGATCACTGAATAACTATTGGTTATTGAAGAGATGATATATTTGAAGGTGGGTGAAAATGTCTTCAGGAGTAACAAAAGGCAAGTATCCAACATAAATAAAACACTACTTTCATAAAAAAAGTTCAGATGTAACACAGAAAAGCAAAAGAAGCAAGGTATGGGACGTTAGAAAATGCTTAAAAACATCCCCTAGCATAAGCCCCTCAAGTACAAGAATGAAGAAGCCCTCACTGCATACCCTTGGCAAAGGACTCAGCATGACAATGCATCCCCCTCCTCCTGAATGAAACAAATGGAAGTATAAAGTTTGTCTGTAAGTTTCAAGCATTAATCTATTATTACTGTGATTGAACTTCAATATTTGGATAACTTGCATGGTAAATTTTAGTACTTTTGTAACTGGACTAATATTACATTTTTTGCAAGATTTATTATTCTAATTAGACCTGCAGTAAATTCTTGACTTTACATACAAAACATGTCTCTTGTCCAGTTGAGACACTGAAGTTTTAATATGACCTACTAGTAGAGGCAAAAGGACTTAAATTTTAATTGAACCTTTTTTTCCTCATATTTTTCTCATATCCAGAGTGTATTCTACACCTACAGGCTCTGCTGGGTGCTTGTAGAATAAAGACCTATGAAATTTGGAAACTGACAAAAATTAATCCCTTCCAAATACAGACTGATTCACAAAAGTGAAGCAATAGTGTCACCTGGAAAAAATGCTACTTCACAGAATATCAGGTTGGAAACAACCTCAAGGATCATGTGATCCAACATTTCTTGGCAAAACACTGTTTAGACAAGATGCCTCAGCACTCTGTCCAGTTGAATCTTAAAAGTATCCAATGTTGTCCAATCCATCACTTCCCTGTCAAGATTATTCTGATGGCTGATTGTTTTCATTGCAAAAATTGTCCTCATATGTCCAACCAGAATCTCCTCAGGTCCAACTTGTACTCATGACCTCTCATCTTTTCCATGTGATTCCATGAAAAAGAGTATCCACATTCGTTGTAGCCACCCTTTGGATACTGGAACATGATAGTAAGGCCCTGTAAGCCTCTCACCTAAGCCTTGTTTTCTGAAAACTGACCATACTCAGTTCTCTTAGCCTTTCCTCATAAGGCAGGCTTACCAGCCCATGATCATGACTAATAAATAACTGCTACTGTTCCTTTGGCAGATGTGAGAAACACTAAACGAAAAGTTTTCCCATAGCGGGGGTCAGGGGAGAAGGCTGGTGAACTAACACAGCAAGAACAAACTGTGATATATAAAAAATGCTCTTAATGACTAGGAAAAACTCATTTAAAATCAAACCTGTTCCTTTAGATTTCCCAAAAGCATGATGAGACAACATTGCAATCTGTCCAGATTACTAGTATCCACAGTGGTTTCTGTGGTGCAGACATTTTAGGAGAGCATATAGCTTCATTTAAGAGTAGTAGAGAACACTGTCAAGTCAGTTTATTTATCAGGGGACACATTTGACTGCCCTCAATGTAGTTAAAACTCTTAAAAACAGCATTTCCACAGAAAAAGTCAGAGCATCTTTGTGAAAGAATGGATAAAGCTATAATAGTTCTTGGAGAGCTAAAAACACAATAAAAGATATTAGTGGAAAAAGAAAGAACTGGGAAGAACCATCTTATTGACTGTGTTATTTGTAAAGTACTATTGACTGTGTTATTCCTTTTTCCAGATGACAGCTGAAGAATCATGTACAGCAATATTACATGCTGCTTCTTGGAGAGATTGTATAGGTGTTAATCAGCATGAAGTAAGTGTTGATTTTTAACTAAGAGCTCCACACAATAACTAGAACTTTAGTTGATTTTCATCTTATACTGTATAATTGCAAGATCTTGCATAGAAACAAAAAATGTCTAGAATTTGTAACTAATATATACCTTCCATAAGACATGCACAGACAGTAAAGCTCTTGGTAAAAGCAGAAAGCTAAAATAGATACTAAGGGTAAACAAGAACATGAATTGAAACTGGTACTCTCAATTTTTAATGTAGATGAAACAAAAAATGTTACTTTTTTCCCATATTTTCACATCTTTCTTTTTTCTGAGCACAGGATATTCCCCTTCAGGGCAAGCATACCTTTTACATATGAGAAGGAAATATTTGCATCTTACTTTGTCTAGTATCTTACAAATATTAATAACTATCTGTGCTAAGTTACCAATGCTGCTGAAAATGGATCCTACTTAGCTCCTGATTAAAGCTAAGAATTGGATTCCTCTTCCCATTCCCATTCCTCTGAAATGGATAGAATGAACATAACCATAAAGATGGTGTTACATAGTGCTCAGTTATAAACCATATTTGTAAAGATTTTTGTGGAAATAATGTGTTATCTATCTTAATCCATCCCTTTTCACTACCATTGACATATATGCTCTCCTGTCTACTTGAAACATTCCTATTACAATGCAACTATTTTCCTATCTTCTTGGACTAAGTTGGAGGTCCTTTTCAAATCCTTATCTGCCTAAGAAGTGTGTCCCCAACCTTGATACCTGCCTTATTTACTCAACTTTGTGCTTTCTACTTGTTAAACTATGTTTAGAACATTTATACTAACTAAAGGTTTTATTCTTGCCATCTGCAGTGGGTAGTGCCTTGTGCTTATTTTTGTTTCTTAGTGTTTGGTTGCTAGCTATAGTGTTATGAGTGGGATTCAGTCACCTGCATAGATATACCAAAGAGCCATTTCGGCAGTCTAATGTATTCCATCAGGCTTTTTGCTACATTTCCAGAAGTTCTTAGCTTTCCCAGAAGTCCCATACCATAGTTACCACCCTCTGTGTGTCTCAGATTCAGAAAGAAAATTATGATTACACAACACCTACTGTCCTCCAATGAATGTGGTTTGTGCCTTTAACAGTCAAATAGAGGCCCTATATTGACCTGGCACTGCAAGGTCTCAACATTTGTCTCAGCTTGTTTGGGTCTGAACTGGATTTGCTCTGTTGGAGCATCTATGCTGCTCTCAGTTACTGTTGCTTCCCCCATTCCATCTCCAGCTCTGGGAATGCCCCTCTGAGGACAGTGTCATGCTCGCTCCTCAAGTGACTGCCAGACAAATCACAGACTTTTGTGTGTGAGTGGCTGCATTACAGAAACACAAGTGGATCCAAACAGTGAGAAGAAAGAAACCCTGCCAGCAGCATCATGCTCATCTTCACAGAGAAGTCATCAGCATCCTCCTGGCTTGTCACAACCAGGAGGATGCTGCATAAGAAAGACTTTAAATGTCAGCCTTTATTGTACACAGGAACATTGGAAGTGTATTACACCAAATAAAATCCCAGCTATCAAAAAAAAAAAAAAAAAAAAAAAAAAGGAAATTATATGAATTATATAACAACTCTCATTGCACTTGCTAATGTGTTTTTCGGTATTAACTAGACAATTCAGAGCACCAGAATGATAAAGCTAGTTCATAGCTCCACTCCATATTTTGTGTTCTATTTCTAACCCAACACTGATTACAAACCTTTCTAGACACTGAAATGCCACCCACTTGACAGTTCCCATGCCTTCAGTGACTGCCACTGCACTCCACAGCTCAACCCTCAGTCCGAAATGCAGTGCTATGCCTGACTTTATCTGATGAGGTGAAAAGCTTGAAGCTACTGTAACACCTTCTCTGCAGAAAGTGATATTGGAAGTTAAGATCTCGTGATTGAGTACACAGGAACAGCAATCAGCATTTGCATCCAAAGATTTGATTTAACTGATTTCCTGTACATTTATTCATTCTTTGCTGGCACTCACAGAGCTATCATAAATATCTGTTAAGAAAGTTACCCAACACTGCTTTTATTTATTTCATAACTTCTTCAGGCCTTAGTCTCTTGAGTAAGCTGTGTCCTTGGTCTGCAGTGCTCACGAAGGTGAGCCACTTCACAAGTGCACTGCAAGTTCACAGAAGGGAGAAAAACACAAGGATAACGTAGAATTCCCTGCTAACATTCAGGAAAATGCTCTTTAAATGTGTTGTGGCCTTGTAAAAAAAATTATTTTATGAGTAGCAAGTTGGATGTGTGTCTGTTCACTATAAAAATTGGCTGATGGGGAGTGAGTGGGGGAAAGTGGAGACTTGGAAAAGAGAGGCACCTTCCCCTTCCCCACCAGTTGACCTACCAGGGAAGAGCTAACAAGCAGGATCCCACCTATCAGGTAGAGGTTTGGAGAAGCCATAGAAGCCATTAGCTGTGCAAGGCCCTGGAAGCTGCCAGAAGTGATGGATAACCACACCTTGGATCCATGACATGGCTAACCCTGAGCAAGGGATAACCTACCTCAGGAAATCTGCAGGGGCAAGGAAAGGCTGCTGAATGAAACAGAAAGAAAAACAACAAATGAGTCAACCTGGCCCCCAACCTCAGCTCTGAAAAGAAAAGCACAAAAAGAAGACAAAAAATAAAATAAGTGTAAATAACTCCCACAAACAATTTGGGAGGAATGCAAGGGGGGAAAAAAAAAAAAAAAAAAAAAAAAAAAAGAAAAGGCAAGCAAAAAGTTCTCTGGGATAAATGCTATCTAAATTAAAAAAAAAAAATCCACAGACTGCCTGAGAATGGGATGTCCACCCTAAAAGCTGTTGTTGTAAGAGGGGAAAATAAAATCCCTACACAAACATGCCAAAAAAATTCCCTTTCTGCCCTTCTCCTGCACCTGGAAGCACTAGCTGGATGTACCACCAGGAGAGTCAATGCCATATGCTTGCACAAGTAGGGGTTGATGAAGGAGAAAATACCTTCCCAAAGTGACACTGGAGGTGGAGCACAAACGTGTTGAGTCTATGCTCTGGGGCATTCCCAGTGGAGTTTTCAGACCAGATGGCAACCAGAAATGTCCTGCTTTTTCCTCACTCTCTACTGAGGCTGAGCTAGGTCAGTAGAGACTGAGTAAAGTTCAGATTCTGTAAAGTTTCCTCTGGGATTACCACAAACATAACCATTCTGGGGAGATGTTTTGCCAGAACAGAACACTAAAACCTGCTTCTTCCTCCTCATGTCAGTAAATCAAGTTACTGAAAACCATATGTCCAACTCTGAACTCAAACCCTTTTTTGCCATCTAAACCCCACACCAAACTTCAGTCTCCCCAAACCTCCTACAGTACATTTTTCAGTTGTGTAAAAGAAGCTACAGACACATATTTTATTGTTTTCACTGACTCTGATACTATGTTGAGACATACAGAAAGGCCCAAATTGCTCCAACCTTTGCAATGTTTATGCCTGCCTTACACTCTTGTTCTCTTACTCCAGACAATTAGGAATGCTGGGACCTTGCACGACTAAAATCTGCTCATTCTTTCGAAGTCAGTAACTGCTCACTAGATAGAAGCCATAAGTATATGTTTCTCTTTGTGCCTCTTGCTGACAACAAGAAAAACATTAATTTGACTTCTTTGGCTGAATGTGAACTAAAGCCTTAAAAAGAAAATTACTTCGCTGCGGTTGCCCTACAACTCTCAAAGAGAAATGAAGTACTGCAGGGATTCTAGAACAGTGACTTGCACAGAAGAGAATAATTTCAGATACAATGTGCCAAGCCATAAAAAAATACTAGTTCAGCTTTTATGCATATTATGTCTCCTTGACCCTGTTCAATTCTTAAAAGGATACATATATTTACAGGGCTTAACAAACACTTTGTTTCCAGCTGATTTCTCTCTGGCAAAGAAACCACTATTGAAGTGTTACTTTTTTTCCTGTAGACTCAGAATCACGCTACTGAGAGATTTATTGCTGTCACTGTTATGATCATTTGTATGAATGTAACATCAAAAAATCCAGTTCACAGTCTGTGAGTCTGTACACATGATAAGAGAAAATGCTAGCAATATAAATAGGTGAAGCCAGAGGAATGGGAGCACAGTCAAAGAGAAGTGAGATACTCAAGGTCATGCAAAGTACAATTGAGAAAGAACTGAGGTTTTATCCCCATAAAAATTTCTGAAGCACTCCATATGGTAGCCCTTTTGAAAGTAACATAAACAAGTTGCCAAATTAGAACAATCTAAATTCAGGATGTTATCCTACATAATGTAACGTAGCTCTAGCTTAATTTTTTAAGTGAATCTGTAGTGACTTGCTAATCTGATCTGACATAAACAGAATAATCACAAATAATAATCAGTAATTGATTAATTCTGCTGTTGGTGTATGATGATTTGTACTATATTTCATAACAGTGCCTTATAGAACATTCAGCAGCAATGCAAATGATTAACCAATATTAGAAGAGGGAATATTGTTGCATAAATGAACTCCTGCATTTTTTCAAATTTTCTTTCTTTACATATATATATATATATATATATAATAATGCAATTGAACAAATTAATAACTGAGTATGCTTATTAAGATATGTAATAATTTCAGATTTTTACAACTGCTTTTCTCATACTAACTATCAGGAAAAAATTAAGCCATTCCTTGTGTTTTCAGGATGCCTTTCTTAAAAACATTCCACAGATGGCATTTTTGAGTGGTGCTCAGCAGTAATGATTTATAAAAGTTGCATAGAGGCTTATGAACCCCAGTTAATATTTAAAGAATGCTTTCAGTGGCAGCAGGAAATGATCCATCTATGTCAATAATAGAAAATAGCAGCAACAGAAGTTTCCTTGGGAGGTCTGCACTTTTGACCACAGGACAGTTCACATGTCTTGTAGAGAACTGTTCAATGGGTACCCTGGGTGCACACAGTGCCTCCTCTTTTGTTTAGGCTCTATCCATCACACCTCAAATTTTCCATATATCTTCATTAAGTGTAATGTGCTTAACCTGTGTGATAGTTTGCACTCTCCTAACCTAAAGCAGAAATATCTCTAACTGCCCTAACTCCTGACTGTATTTGCATACCTGTTAATCAGTAATAGTTTTGATAATAGATTAGGTCTTTTACAAGGTTAAACAGAGAGTATGCATACACATTAAGATTTTTTGATTGCAGAAAAACAGAAACTGGGAGTTTGGCTTGACAAATATCTCTGCAATCACTGTTTTACATTTTTGGCTCTTCTAAGTCCAATGTCTCAGTTGAAAAAGACCCAATATTCATTTTTCCAAATACAGGTGTCATTCTATATTGCTATATCTAAAAAAAAATCAACAAAAATAAAAGTATATATAATATGGGGATAAAAGAAATTTCTTGCTACAGTAGAATTCTACTGTCATTAATAAATGTTGATCTGTTAAAAACAGAAACTAAAAACAAATTTCAAAAGGTGGAAGTTTCATATTTTTCCGTGTTCCTTCTCTTTTTGAGGAAATAAAGCCATATTCTTAAGTGTGCATAGGATACACTTAGGCTTTTAAGGTAGAATAAGTCCCTTTGGGTACATAGGCTTTTTCAGGTAAACATTCTAAACCAGGAAAATGATGTAATCTTCCAAGAGCAATCACTTTCTTTTTTTTTTTAAACATAAGCAGAAACTATATCTCTTTGTATACATTATTAATTCTTTTTAATTTTTAAATACATATATGCACTTATGTCTGTATAAACACCTATGTGCATATTTAAACTAACTTTATACAAGGAAACTGATTTGCCATTACAAATGCTAATGAATGCAGATGTCTGTTACAATTTTAGCAATGTGTCAGAAGAAATGCATTTGAAAGAGTTTATTTTCTGTTCTGAGTGTTGACTTCTGAATGAATTACAAGTTATCATTCTATGCAGATTCTCCAGAAATTATTAAGAAAGCACCTCAAAAATTTTAATACTTGGACATGTCCAGGCATTAAATCTTCTAAATTCATGAAACCTCTTTCTAGGGCAGGCACTTGATTTATGTATGCAAATGTCTGCAACTTGAAAAGTGCATGTGCATGCTTAAGCACATGTATTATTGCTGTGACCAGATGCTTTGATTTGAATTGAATGCTGGATTTGCATTTGCTTCTGAATGAAGAAGTTGCAGAAAACCAAACAGCAGCAGACTAAAAAGGCCAGGTAAAATGCAGCTGAGACGTAAATCAGCAGAGATATCAGTCTCAAGCACCTTTGTGTACACAAAGAGGAGACACTGCTGTGTTTCTATGACAAACCAAAGGAAAAAAAAAAAAAAAATCCATAGACAATTGTGTTAAATCTAGCAGTTGTCAATTATAAAGTTGCAGATGTTTCAAAATCTGGCTATGACTGACAGTCCTTTTTGTTTTAGGCCATTTATTTCAAATGTGTTTAGAGATTTTCTAGAAAGCACAGTGTGCAAATCTATATAAATAAAAGTGCTGCGAAATTGCTCAGGGTATTAACTATAATCTCATAATTCAACAATTTTTTTCTGGGAAAACAAAGTGCTTGATGTGGCACTCAAGTTTTCTACTGGTAGGGCTTAGCAAAAAATAAATACTCTGTAGTCTTCTTTTTAGATGGAAGATGAAACCATATGTATTTTGCATTTATCAGAAATTATTATTTCAGGGTTAGCAAGAGTCGTGTTTGTATGGAAATGAATAAAATAGTAATGAGAGTGGCAATATAATGTAAATAGATATATAAAGGTTCAAAAAAGAAAAAGGAGATATGGTTTAATTTTGTAATTCACTAACACTTTTGTATTTTTATAACCTCAATATCACATTAAATCTTGGTAACGGATAAAATTTGCAAAGTAGTAAGTGTTACAAGTTGTTTTTTGTCGGGGAAGCTGTTTCCAGGTTTCTTTTCTTAAAAAGAAAGAATGGGTGAGGAACAAACTACTATTTGCACCTGAAGAAATAGTGAACAAGTGTATAAGAAAACCCAAAAAGCCAGAACTGTAATCCAAATATGGATGCCCAAGGAAAAAAGTAATTTTAGCACTCCTTACTAATATTTTGACCTGTTAAAAATATTTAATAAATTATTGTCATACTAGGACATACTAGGAGTATATCTAGTTCTATATTGCAATAGATTAAAAAGTTAATTTCAACATGATTCACAGTCGTTATTACATTAGCATTGAACTTTTTCTTTTCTATCCAACCTTCATTATAAGCCCTGCAGACTAATACATTCTCAGCTCAGAGGGATTGCAGCCATTAGCTGTTTAGATTTGTGGAAAAAAAAACAAACCCAAAGCAGATCACGAAACTGCCTCCAACAATTTATTTATTAAGCCTATCAATTTCTCTTTAAACAAATTGTGTACATAAAGCCTCATTTTTTAAAAAATATCATTTGTTGAGTCCACTATTCTTCATTTAGCAGCCAGAAGGATCACTGCTTCAAGAACCTGATCAAGCCTTACAGTTAGAGACAACTATATCTGTTAGAAATTTCCTTTTTCTTTCAGCTGTTTTTCTTCATTTCTAGAATAATGTACACTTAAACATTCTTCTTCCACCTCAAAGAAGAAAAAAATACCATATATTATGTCTGAAAAATTATATAAATCATTTTGCATTTTGTTTTAACTTGATTACTTGTAGACTCTGTTCTGATCAGCCAATAATGTATTCTGATCTGCTCAGATGTTTTATTCTGCTAGTAATGAAAAATCCCAAAGGAAGACAATCATCATTCAGGACTATATCTTCTCCTGAGCAAGGGTTAGGCCTAATTTACTTATTTTGCAGTGCTAATAGAAGTAACAGGCAAATAGATTAGTGTTTAAGTATTCAGAGGCCATATAGTTCTATCTTCAATATTAAAGTGTTTGCCACCTAACTTGGGTATAGAAAATGCTTCCATTTATTTCCTCTAACCTCGTGGATACTTTTGTGGGTGTTCAGGGAAGGAGCATTTAGATCACTTTTTACTGTGACTAGCAATAGAGGTGGTGATGATGATAGACTACTAATGAGCTATTCAAATATGCTAAAACTTAATTTTGTTTTTATTTTCATTGTATGTTCAGTTCTGCTATACAGCAAGTACCTCATATCAATATTCAGAGGAAATCACTCTGATGACTACAAAATGTTACTACAAAAGTCATACGTGGCTATACATGTAAACTTAGGGGTATATTCCTCTTTATACACACACATACACACATATATATACATGCACACATATAATCTGTATGTATTTACACACAGAAACTGAAAAAGGTTAGCATTACAGAGAAACGTTCCACATATACTTTACTTGGAGGAAATATATAAAAAAATTAATAATAATCTATTAATAGATAAAATCTATTTAATGATCTGAAAAAAAGTTTGTAAGTAGGGTTTTCCAAGCATTTTATTTTCATTTTGCATTTAAAATACCGATGTAAAATAGTTGTGTTCACTGTATGAAATAATAAATCATTCTCCAGTACAGTTTGGGGTGTTGGTCTCTTCTCAAGGAAGAATCAGTGAGACAAGAGGAAAAGGCATCAAGTTGTACAGGGGAGTTTTAAATTGAATATTAGTGAAAATTTCTTCATTGAAACTGTGGTCAGGCAATATAATAGACTGCACAGGGAAGTGGTTGAGTCTCTGTCTCTGAACATGTTCAAAGACAAGTAGATGTGGCACTTAGGGAGGTGGTTTAATAGGGGACTTGGCACTACTGGGTTTCTGGTTAGACTCAATGACTAGGAAATGATGGTTTATTGGCTTAGGAGGGGAGAAACTTGTGAACATTTATCCAGGATGACTTGATCAGCAAGGCCACTGTCATAATCATTGAAATTAAAAAGTAATGAGTAGTGAAAACAGTCGTCCCTTTGGGGAACACGTTTGCAAATACACAATGCTGCCGTGATGGTTGAGCCTGAAATAGAGAGCTGCAGGTAAAGCCTGGACTGGGATCAGGTCCATGCTACTCCAGGTCCATGGTGCTGGACACAGCCACACCAGAGGATCTGTGGCCTTGGTGTCTTGGTGAGTATGAATCTGTGTATGTGTGTATGTGGGGGGAGGGGGGAGGGGGTATGTGTGCTGTAGAATAGGAACTGCTGTACAGTTGCTATACTCATCCCACAAAGTAAATTAATCTTTTGTGTTACTGAGGAGTGTGGTTCTGTTCTGGCAGCCACACCAGCCTTAATTCCTCTGTTACTATCTATTTGGGTCAACACTACACCAACAATCAATACTAATCAAGAATGCAGTTTGCCACTGCGATGCAGCTTTAAATCAGCGTTAAACATGGGTGCCTAGTAACGGAAGGTATATGGACACTGGTAATTAACTTTCTTTTAAAAGCACAGCCTTATTACTAAACTGAGAAAGAAGCAACAAGTTTTTTATAAGGTTCATTATAGGTCAGAGTATCGATTATAGAACACAGAGCCTACAGCTCTTAAAGCTGTTAACTTTTTTTCACAAAACAGATGATATAAAATTGTTATCTCTAAGATTTCTTCGCTGCCTTCACAAATTAAAGTATGCTTAATCCAGTAGGTAGTGTATACCTGGTATTAATATATAAAGATAGGAGCTAAATTTAGCAAACAAATATGCTTGGGTACCTAAGGCTCAAACTGTTGGCAAGATGTGATCTGATAGGAGACGAATTGAAGATCAAACTGTTTGATTCTGGGAATCTCACTTTCTGTCTGTACATTTTGCGTTATTCTCTTCATTTTTTTAGACTTTAAATTAGTCATGATCTAGTCCTATGGGCAAACCCATTGCATTCAAAGCTGTGGTTTTGAAACACATCTCCTGGTTTAGTTTCATAGAAATTAATCTTATTTGTGTACTTTGAGATGACTTAATTTTATGAATCAAAGCACAGTAAATCAGTCAATGAAAAGATATTTCAAAAATGCAATCTACATAAAGCAAAACATAATTTATGCCCTTTCTTATATCCCATAATATCTGATAAACACCTAACCAGTACAATTAGAGAACCACCTCAGAGAGACATACAGTTGACATACATAAGGACTCATGACCTTAGTGATATGAGTCACTGAGCCACTGCTTTAGAGGCTGAAAACCCAGACTACTACCAGATCTGCCAGAGATCTGTTAGGCTGTTGTGAAAGTTTTTGGTACCCTAGGGCATTTGCAATGGCATTTCTATGAATGCTGAGGCAACAGAGCCAGAACTAGACACTTGAGCTCCAGGTCTCCAGGGAGGGCTGATTTGCCTTTCCAGCTGCAGTGACTGCACTGTATTTCATTGACTACAGTAGCAGCATAGACAGCTGGCTGGATGTATGTTGTTTAGACCTAAACACAGGGACATGGAAATTTAAATGGATGTGTTTTATTCTGGATATAATCAAAACAACTGTCTCTATTGCACACAAAAAGATGCATATCACTAAGAGTGTCTTGCCACTTTCTGTACCAATTCAAGCATCATTAATACAGCAAGCTAATTTTTTCTTGTACTCAAATGGTTGGTCTTTGCCAAGAAGTAGAATGTTATTGCTAGAGTGATATGCCAGATTTCACAGACTGGTTTGTGTGGATGCGACAGTTTAGTCAGAGAGAGAAAAACAGATAGCTTTCCCAGGCATTGTCCTGGGGAAAGCGGTGGGAACACACAGAGAAGAAATTAAAACAATTCTTATCTTAAGTCTCTGGTGTTTGTGAACATGTGAAACTTGTTATATGTGATGTCATGGAAAGATGATGTTGTTCCTAATGAACTGATGGCGTGACAGGTGTTATTAAGAACCAATCAGGTTCTGGGTGAATGATCTTGCCTGTAAAAAATGTGTGACGTTCTAATAAAGTTCGCTCTTCTGCCTTCTGAGCATGGAGTCAAATGTCACTTTCTATCAGCCATCCCTAACTCAATAGCAACGGGTTTGGAGAGAAAGGGACCCTCAAGATCATCCTGTCCCAACACCCCCACTGTGGGCAGGAATACCACCCACTAGACTGGGTAACTCAGGGCACCATCCAATTTGGCCTTGAACTCTTCCAGAGATGAGACATCCACACATATACATCTTCTCTGGGCAACCTATTCCAGTGTCTCATTGCCCTCAGCAAATAATTTCTTTCTAATATCTAACTTAAACCCATACTCTTTCAGTTTAGAAAGAGTCACTACATGTCTATCCTGTCACTACATGCCCTTGTAGAAAGTCCCTCTCCAGCTTTCTTGTAGGTAATGGAAGGGTTTCTGTTATTACTGCCTAGTCTATCAAAGCGCAAAAAGGCTTTTCCTCTAGAGAAATCTGCCTGACTAAGAAACACCATATGAATGACAATAGGTTTTACAAAGAGAAGTTTGTGGCAGCCTCACTCTTAAGTTAATGCAGAAGTCTTACCAAAGCACAGGGCTCGCTATATGTTGTGTGTGTGTGTGTGTGTGTATGGCAGAAGGTGTTGAAAGGCTGTGCTCAGCACCTTAGGAGAAACACTTCAGATGGAAAGATGGCATAATCGCTTCATAGTACCCGTGTTTAATCTCTAGGGGTCTGGGTTCAAACACAGAACATCAGTAATGGAATGAGATGTGATCTTGAACTAATCTGTAATTGAAATTCACTCACATTTGAAACATTATAGAAGCACTTATTATACGTCTGTAGAAGTAGGACTTAAAAGCACTGCACCCATTAAATAATTTGGAAATAGAGAGCTATGGAATACTACTAAGCATCACAAGAAGTCACATAATATTAATCACTGGGAATGTTAATGTAGACCAGGTGTGGAAAAATGTATATGTATACGAAAAATGTATATGATATAAAAAAACCTATTCTTCTGGATGCTTATTTCTAATGGTCTTATACAAAATCATATGTCAAGAATAGTAAAAATAACACAATTTAAATAGAAGTAGAAAAGTTCTAAATTATTTATTTATTTGATAACATTTTTTCCCTAATTTTACATTAAACTGTAATTCCTTCATTAAACTGTATTCTTTCTGTGAATTCTGTTTCTTATATTCATTATGCTTTTTTTCTTGTTCCCAACAGGAAGATAACTCTTCCATGGAAGAATTAATAGTCTCCCAAACAAAAAGAATACTTCTGTGGTCCAATTTTTAATTATTCATTCTGCTATAACTGTGTTTCAGTGTGCAGATGTTTTAATTAATGCTGTAATCTTCTTTCTTAACGTTCTTTGTAATTTAAAGACCAAAATATGAGAAAGGAACTGGATTAGGAATTGACTGAATAGAACATTGAAGAATGTTTAATTTCTAAATAGAAAGTCATATAAATTAATTTCATGTGACATACCTTGTGTCTAGGATTTGGCAACCAACTTGATATTTCATTGTCAGGATTGTCATTGCCATCTGCTTAGCAAAAGACAATAGGATATTCCTTTTAGTTGTCTTCCATCTTCAATCAGGCATTATTTTCCTGAAACTGAATGGGCCATTGAAGACATGGGCCTAAACATATAAATAATTTCCCAGAAGACTGACCCTTAAGCATAGATCTGTATTGTCCAAGGAAAATCAATATGGATTTCGGGTTCTTATATTAAAAAAACAACCAAACAACCAACAACCTCTGGAAAAAAAAAATAGTACACATATTTTCTGTCATTATCTAGTATTCCTTTTAGTTGTCTTCCATCTTCAATCAGGCATTATTTTCCTGAAACTGAATGGGCCATTGAAGACATGGGCCTAAACATATAAATAATTTCCCAGAAGACTGACCCTTAAGCATAGATCTGTATTGTCCAAGGAAAATCAATATGGATTTCGGGTTCTTATATTAAAAAAACAACCAAACAACCAACAACCTCTGGAAAAAAAAAAAAAAATAGTACACATATTTTCTCTCATTATCTAGAAACAGTTCTCTGAGTGCATTTGAGTGCACAAGATTGTGATAACAGCAGTGACCTAAAACTGCTGAATCATAACTGGAATTTAAGTCTGGGTGAAAGAATGGAAGCCTTAGTTTCTGTCGTAATATGACAGGGATGTCAAGGGAGAACAAGTAGGAAAAGAAAACTTGTCAATATGGCCCTTATGCTCAACTGCTTTCCAGACATCATGTTACACTGTACTATTGTTTGCTTTTCAGTGTGTGATCTGAGAAACTGCCTGACTGCAAACTGACATGTAAATCTTCATAGATGAACTTACTTTTGAACCACCAAATAATGTTCTAAAGACTGTTCTAAGACTGCCTGGATCTATTTTTTGATGCTCTACTTTTGCAAAGCAGGTTTATACCCAAATAATCATCCTGTGGTGTTTTCTTCAAACAAGCAGGTCGCTGACTAGAATAACAGGAGCTCTAATGTGCCACCTCTCTGATTTTGACAAAAGGTATACTTTAAATCTAGTAAATCCCAGTATTTTGTCTGTACTTATGACTAACCTACTGTCACAGAATTAACATCAAAATCTTGGAAGCCCTGAAATATCTGTTACAGGCCAATACATATTTTGCTTTCATATCCTTAAAGCGGAATTTTCTCAATTTCCCTTTTAAGTCACAATCACTATTTTTTGTAAATTTTTAAGCCACACTTTTCATTTGTGTATTTTTCTCCACAGACTGTATTTTTCATTCTTATTTTTTTTTAAGCATTGATACTTTTAGAATTTTTTTTGAAAGAACATATGCCAGTTGGGGGGGTTACATTCCCTTTTTAGTAAGTATCAAGGGGGCAATCCAGTGTTACCAAATCAGCTGCTCTGAACCACCTCCAGGAAGCACATACTTCATGTTGCTGTCAGCAGCACTGCGTACTGTGAACATCTCACCATCTCACTCTCCTTAAACAGACATCACTTTTACGTGCCAGAAAACTTCCACATGGTAACTGCATTTAGTTTTGTTGTGACATCATCAAAAAAGCCTTCATAGATAAGATACAACAGATTGTTTCTTCTTTTTGAGTCCCACAACAAAGTGCATAAAAAAATCAGTGGAAATATTTAAAAACTTTTCACATAACAGATTGACTCCACCAAAGACAATAATTTAAAATTAAATGTATTGATTTTTCTCTATTTGACTATAAATTGCACCAGCCTGTGCAACGTAAATATTATTCTTTGTACCTCACTCAACCAGTTCAGAAGGATACATTAAATCAGCTAGGATGGACCAAATTAGAACTATTATTACTCCTCAACTCACTAATATCATACATATTTTATCCATTAGTTTCAATTATATTGGTCTTAAATAGAGTTTAAAAAACAGGTCTGGTTTTCTTCCTTGGCAGCTTATATGAGTAATAGAATATAGCAGTAATAAAACACAGTAGAAAATTCTGATAGGAAGAGACAGATAGCAGACCTCATTTGCCAGGTAGCCCATAATCCATGACTGAGCCTTTTTCATGGAAAGACAAATAAAAGTAAAACAATAAAGGAGTTAATATCATGGGAAAATAAATCTGTGTTGCTCTACAAAATATATTTTCTAACACTATATATTGTGTCCTGTCAGACAGACTTTTATCAGCCCCTGACTCACCAAACACTCAAAAGTAAGTGTTTTTACATTTATTCACTGGTTTTAAATGACATGTTTTTTCTTTCCTAGAAAAAAATATAGGAAAACAGGAAAATAATAAAATGTAAATATATAATCTGTCATTCTCTTCCTACTGTTGTACTTTTTTACATAAAACCCAAAATAAGTTACTTTGTCTTTTCTGAAGTATTTCAAGTTAGCAGCTAAATAATTCATAGATTTGTGATAACTAGTCTCTTTTTTTTTTTTCTTTTTAAAATTTAATCCTATACTCCAAATTTTTTCTTCCCTTCTAAATACAATATTCCACAGGTTTCAATTGCTAGGAATGATGAATCACAAACCTGCAAAAAAACCTCATGGTGGGCCAGAAGAGCACAAAGACAACTCTCAGCTATCTCAGAATTTTAGAGTCTGAGTAGAAATTGAGTTTTTTCTCTATGCATTTTTGTAAAATGCTTGCCAGAGCTTAGACTTTAGTAACATGAGATCAGTCAGACGTAAACTAAATTTTGCAGAAACAGCTGCAGGTAATGGAAATGCAGTTGAGGGTACATGTATCATTCCATATGTTCTTGGTGTTTGACCAGGTAGACACCTCAATATGAGCTTTGTGAAAGGTCACTGTCTTGGATGTTCTCCGGGATACACTGGCATCCATTGTCAGTTGGCTGAGAATCTAAATTTCACAGTCCATTAGTACGCTACATCTGGAGGTCTTTATGTACATTCTACATAACTGTATTCTTTGCAGTCTACAGATAGGGCTAGAATAAAACAAAAGAGGGAAGACCCTTGTTTATCAGAATGAAAAACCAAGGACTAACAACTCACAGCAATCTTTATTTGGGACATAGGTACCGGTAAATATTTCAGGATCATAGAGATAAGGAAGAAATAGGGATTTTTAATTAAAAAGACTCCAAAAATAGTAAAAAGGTTTAAACCTCCTCAATATAGTCAGAGACTTAAAATGGTGTCAAGAACTTGAATAGTATAGAAAATTGAAAGAACTCTGTTTTTGATTCACTGCTCTGCAGTCAGGTCACTATGTACATGCACAGTCTATTGGAATTCCCATGGAAAACATAAAACCGCCTCCATGTCAGTGCTCAAGCAGGTGTTCCCACTGGCTTGAGGGTATATACTAACTATTTGAGACTAATTTGTCCATTGACTAGTGGCAAGTGTCACTGAGTCCAAAGATTGAAAACACTCCAGTGTTGAGAACCAAATCCTTTTGTACTTAAAGAACACATAGATGACAAATCTAACTCACTTTTTAAAGACAGTTTTTTACCTTAACCTTTTAATAAAAAAAGTCTTCTTTGAGCAAAAACAACCCTACTTATTTTTATTCATACATGGAATTTTTTCCAAAATCTACCCTAATTTTGTTTTAAAAAACATAACAGTGAAAACATAAGCCAGAAAAGATGCCTTTTTGGTACAAAATATTAATGATATCCCAGGCTCCATTAAGAGAAGCTTTGCCAGCATGTCAAGGGAGATGATCCTTACCCTCTGCTTAGCACTGGTGAGGCCAAATTCTGAGTGCTGTTCTGGGCTCCCCAGTGTAAGAGAGAAATGGACCTACTGGAGAGAATACAGTAAAGGGCCAACCAAGATGATAAAGACACCAGATCATCTCTCCTATGAGAAAAATCTAAAAGACCTGCAACTGTACAGCCTGGAGAAGACTCAGAAGGGGATCTCATCAATGTCTATGAATACCTTCATGGAGGGCACGTAGAGGATACATTCAGTATCTTTTCAGCACTGCCCAGTGACAGTACCAGAGGCAATGGGCACAAGCTGTACACACGTGGTTCTGTTTGAACACCGGAAAACAGTTTTTCACTGTGAGAATGATTGAACACTGGCACAGTTTACCCAGAGAAGATTTTGAAGTTGGAGAGAAGTTGGAAATATTCCAAACACGTTTGTTCTGGTTCTGGCAACCAGTTCTATGTGACACTTGGAACAGGGCCACTGGACAAGATAAACTCCAGAACTTCCCTTCAAACTAAGCCATTCTGTGATTCTGTGAAACCACTATAGAGAAAAAGCTGTGTTCTGTATAGTAAAAATTACAACCCCAGTCTACAATAAATAATACAAGTATTTTAGCTATTATAATAAAAAAAAAAATCCAAAAAGTCTCACAAACAACCCAAACAAAAAACCCCAACAAACCAAACACTTTAGTGCCACTATGTCAATCAAGTGATAGGTAAAATACAAGTGTTACCATTTCAAATTTAACCCATGGAGGTAAATGTACTGTATGAAGATGAATTTTATTCTTTGAAGGTTCTGTTTTCAAAGGCTATCATTGGGAGTCTAAACCCATATTAAAGCATTTTTTTTCTTAGATAATGTACAAGAAAAAGAGATTCAAACCAATACAGCACTGATGTCATTCATGTCTGTTATGCATATATGATAGGCTGAATACCAGTTTAAAGTCTGAAACGGAATCTGACTCTACCAGGATTAACACTGAGTACACAGCTTCACTTGAAACTTGTGCCAAAACAAAAAGTTGTTGAAATTAGTTTCTTTAATGAAGATAGATACATTCAATAGTAGATTACAAGCAGGCAAATAAAGACGAAAAACCGGAAGGTATTTCAGGTGGTTCAGTGAGCTACTCTATAGGCTAATCATAAAAAGAAAAAAAATTATATGATTATCATTTGAATGCTTAGCTTTACAAAGAAGCATCCTACTGAGGGCAATAACCAAAAGATCATGGGTTCTTTTCATTAATTTAATGCATGAAAAAGAATTCATACAAGATGCTTAATTTATATGCACACTATAAATTCATGAAAAATATTGTAAAGCTTTATTAAAGAGCAACTCAAAAAGACAGCATGTACTCAAAGTACCTTACAGATACAGCACTGAAAGCATATTACAAACATGGTCAGAAACAAAAATTATCATGGGATAGACTATCAGAAGTCTCATTCTTACACTGTCTTTTATGAACCTGAAAGATTTATAGCAAAAACTGTCTATCTCTTTGTGGATATTATGGCCTCCATGCCTTGTAGAATATTTTCTTTCTTTAGTTTTGTCTCAATATTTGTTTCCTTTTGCTTCAGTTAGGAAGGAAAATAGAGACTGTCTATAGCAACATTATTGATGTTAAATAGCTTTGAATTGATATCCATATAGACTGGTAGATGTCTGATTATTTTATGGAAAATAGACAAAGTTAAAACAATTTTCATGAGGCTTATTGCAAGATCTTCTCCCCAAGTAGTAATCTGAGAGAATGATTTTTTACATCTGCCACTAGATTTAAGTCTGGTCTTAATATCTTCAGAGAATAATTTAAGAAAATATCTGAACAAATAACATGTTGAAAATAGCTATTACATGCCTAGGGAGAGACTCAACCACTGAGACACTATGAAAAGATGGAAAAACATTTTAAAATAATTAAGCTTCAAAAATGAGGCTGCTCAAAATATGTAGCAATTATTAACTATCCATTTCATACAGGTAAAATATTAACCTTAAAATATAATAAATCTGAGTTCTGCCTGTTGGAAAGGAAAATAAAAACTAGTAAGAACCATAGCAACTGAAAGGGCAGACTAGCAGTAACCCATTGATTTATTTCTATATGGAAAATAATCCTGATAAGAAAGATTATCTTACTGTAAAGGTCTTATACTATATGTAAGTAAATTTATCTCTGAAGATTAGACCATCAAATAGGAAACTTTATATAGTCACATTTAAAATGTAAGGCTTGTTGACTGTGCCCTGCTAAGTGAATGGAAAAGTAAGCACTGACTTGTACAGAAGCAGGATTAAGCTGTAGTACTTGAGGCAATATGTACCATTTCTGTGGGGATAATTCAAGTGGCACATTATTATAGCAGGGGGAAAACAAATCCGTCACTGAGCTTTGCTGTAGGCCTGTGTGGTTCATTTAAATGTAGCTCAACTCCAGCTTTTATAATATATGTTCCAAAAGTAAAGTAGGGCATCAGTTCAGAGTGAAGCTAAAATGTTTGTCATGTGCATTGTAAACAACAAGCAACAAGAATAAAAATATAATGGAAGCAAAACCACACATCTCCACACTCCAGTCTTGCTACAAAAATTTAGTTTAAGCAGAAAAATCACTCACTTTAAACAATGGAGACTATCTAATAGAAACAGCACATATTAATACTGTCAGCGTGACAGATGGTTCTGCAGTACATAATAAAGTAAAAGACATTCTGACGAGAAAGAAGATGTATCTGATAATTTGCAAATCAGAATCCTGGCAGCACAGCAAGAGGAAGACAACTGAGTGCACTTTATGTTGGTGCATCTTTAATGCTTCACATTTCAAGACAATAAAGGAATGGAAGTAAATACAAGTACTTGGAGAACTGAAAGGAGAAACAAAAACAATATACACTGCAGCAGATTTTGGTTTGAAAAAATAATTCTATATTTCTAAACAGCTCCATATTATCTGTATGTGGGTATAGGTACACACTGAAAATATTCTAATGAGTAGCTTTATTCTTAAAAATCTTAAAAGTTGATCCATTTAAAAAGTCAAATATTCCAAGTTAGCAACAAGTAAATTTAAGACATGCTTAGTGACAATAATTTCTGTGTCTAACACTGTTGTTTTAACTTAAATGTATACAGAGATGCTCAAGACTTTTTTTATTCAGTGTTTTCTCCAAAGGAAATCTCTTCCCACAAAATGCCAGATAGACTTGAATTATATTTTCAGACATCTAGAAAAGGTTATAGTTAGTATATATTTTTACTGCATAGTATATATCCAGTATATATCTTCCTTCTCCAATGACAAATTTCAAGGTTTATTTCTTCAAAATATGCATTATCCAGTGAGGTTTTTGAAGAAAAAAAATGCCATGTACAAAAAATTTTGTCTGTGATATATTTTCTGAAGTAATCAATTTGTACTAATGTTTAGTAAATTTAATGGAGCTCTATTTAACACTATTCTTTACAGACTAATCACTGAGACTCAAGAGAAACAGGCAATAATGATTCGTATTTTCTTAGCATTTTTGACAACATCTATTTTATTTTGTCTGTAGACCTACACAAGTATTTTGTTTTGAACATCTAATGGATGTGGATATTGAAAAATAGTCAGATCAATGAATTCTACTTTTATCCTCAAAAAAAGAGGGCAAAAAGGATGAGAGAAGTTCGGTGAAGTTTCTAAAATTTCTTTTTTAAATTGTGTGCCTATATACATGTATTAAAAATAATAAATCACTGCTGGCTGTTGTACAACAATACAGAGGTAAAAAATGCATAACCTCAGAAAAGGACAGAAACAGCTGCTACTGAGTTTCTGAATGGTGTGTACAGCTCTCAGAAAGATTTATGTTGACATCTGAGACTGCGAATTTCCATTAGAGTCAGACATAGGGACACAACTCTCATTTACTCTCCATAAAAATGTATGAGTCCTGCTAAAGGCATTTCATGTATCATAAGGATATGGGATAAAGGTGCTTTGAGAATTACTGCTCACTTGACCATTTTATGATTACAAACTAATGGCAATTGTTAGGCTGTAAACTTGTAGTTACATTAAGTAATTTATAAGGTGAACAATATGAAGTGCTGCTCTATCAAGCCTGACAAAAAGGTAGAGATGGTGTATCTCTACCCTTTGCAAAATATTCAAGTGAAGATTTCAAGGAACCTGCACATGAAGTTATTAAGTTAAACCTCTAGGATCCAGGTCTCTATGCACATATAGACATCAGAAATGACCCATGGATTTTTTGCAAAGACAAATACTTTTGTTGCAAGTATCTTCAGAAACACAGAGAAAAATGGATGACGCTACAGTGCGTATTGTAAAATTATATAGAAATGTATAGGGTTTGCATGGACAGGTTTTGATAACCAGGGAGGTTACAGGGTTGGCTTCGGGGATTATCTACCAGAATCTTAGAATCTTCCTCCATGACTGGAGGAGCCAATCCCAGGCAGCTCCAAGACTGCTGTTGGCCACAACTGGCCAATTAGAAATGACGGTAATGCCACTGTGAGAACATATTTAATACAGAAAAGAAGTTATTGCTAGGATGTAATTTCATCCAGAGAAGAGTGGCTGAACATGAGAACATGTGAGAGGAACTGCTCTGCAGACTCCAAGGTCAGTGCAGAAGGAGGAGCAGGAGGTGCTCTAGGTGTCAGAGATGAGATTCCCCTACAGCCCCTGGTGCAGCCTGTGGGGAGGCAGTTACATCCCTGCAGACCATGGAGGGCCGTGGGGATGCTGAGATCCACCTGCAGCCCACAGAGAAGCCCCATTCCAGGGCAGGTGGGTGCCTGAGAGGAGGTTATGACCCTGTGAGAAGCCCATGCCAGAACAAGGTCTTGGCAGGGACCTGCAGACCTGTGAAGAGAGGAGCCCACACTGGAGTTGCCTGTCCCTGAAGGACTGCACCCCATAGAAGAGTGACCCACATTGTTTCAGTTTGTCAAGAACTGTTGCCCATGAGATGGACTCAGATTGGAGAAGTTCATGGAGAGCTGTCACATGGGAAGAACCCAATACTGGAGCAGGGGAAGGACTCTTCTCCCTGGTCAGCAGCAGAAACAACCTGTGATGAATTGACCATAGCCTCCATTCCCTGTCTCCTGGCACCACCAAGGAAGGTGGCTGAGCTGAGAAGGAGGAAGAGGTGCAGGGAAGGTGTTTTTAAGTTTTACATTACTTCTCATTGTCCTGCTCTGATTTTGTTGGCAATAAATTCAATTAATATCTCTAATTTGAGTCTGGTTTTACCTGTGACAGTATTTGGTGAGTTACCTCTCCCAGTCCTTATCTCAACCTGTGAACACTTGGTTATATTTTCTCTCCCCTGTCCATTTTTGGAGGGGAGTGATAGAGAGCTTTGGTGGGTATCTGGCATCCAGCTAGAGTCAACCCACTACAAGCAAATACACACTAACTTGATTTAAGTGACTACGTTTTGAAGATAGTCTAGCGAGACAAATGACATAAAGATAAAATGAAAAGACAATTTAAAGCAAGAGCCTGTCAATTCCATTTGACAGCATATAGAATCTTGGTAGAACTATCTAAATTTAATTTTTTTTCTTCAAGTAATCTATTTTCAGACATGAGAATTTTCAAAGCTAGGAATTAATACTCTAGGAAATCAAAAATGCAGAAAAAATGGCTGCATACAGTCAGGTTTAAAACTTTTCTGGAGTTTGTACAGACAGCAGCTGGTTTGGCTTTGTTAATTTATTACCTAGTAGCTGTTATGCTGCTACATTTTGGATTATTGCTTAGCAGCTTGCATAGCCTCAGGGCCTTTTATGCTTCTCCAACCATCCCACCAGGGCACAGGCTGAGGATGCACAAGTAGCTGGGAGAGGACACAGCTGGGACTGCTGCCCCAAACTGACCAAAGGGACATCCTGTACTGTATGGTGTCATGCTTAGCAATGGGAAGAGAAAGAGAAGGACATTTGGAGAGATGGTGTTTGTCTTCCCATGTCATCATTACATGTCACTGATCCCTGCTTTCCTGGATATGGCTGAATACCTGCCTGTCCATGGGAAGTGGAGAATTAATTTCTTGCTTTGCTTTGTTTGTGTGTGCAGCTTTGTTTTCCCCATTAAACAGTCTTTATCTCAACCCACAAGTTTTCACAATTCTACCTTTGTGTTTCTCTCACCATTACAACCCAGGGTAGTGAGAGCCACTGCATGAAGCTCAGCTGCCTGCTGGAACTAGCAGGCAGAAATTACAACAAAGCATTCTTCTCCAGTAAGCATTAATTCATTTTTAATGGACTGTTTTTTCATTTAAATTTACTATGATGCATAGATATATTTTATCTATATAAATTGATATTATTATATTTTATCTTTATAAATAGGTAACTTTTCTGCTATCCTTGAAAAAGTGTCCACCAGACTTTTTTTTTTTTTTTTGCTAATGAGTGAGATGAAGCCAGTCAGAATCAGTCAGAGATAAATCTAACTGGTCAGCTCACTGATTTTTTCAGTCCTCCAATTTTACACACTGTACAGTATTAGCTAGTTCCATGACTAAACCTCTGCCTATTGCTGATTACTGTTTCTAAAGAAACAGTCTTTATAGTTAATATTTCTTCCCTTCTGTGGAATAGAACTGTCATTTGATTATCTTTTTTTTTATGGTATTTCAAATATAAAATTATCTGGATACATTGGGTTTTTTCTTTTTTTCAGGATATAGTAAAGTTGATGCTGGCATTCTGTTTTGTCAAGACTATAATGATCCAGAAATAATCTTAAAATATATGAAATAATCTTTCAAGACACTGAGACATGTCAGTCAGTGGGTAACAGCACTAACACATCAAAACTCACACAAAGAGGTGAACATTTTTGCCAAATAAACCAAACATGAAAAACAGGATTTAAATGAGAAAAAGGTAACATTAGAACCATAAAAATGGCACACTTCTAAAGAACTGGTTGTTCTATGTAGCAAAATATTTTCTCTCCTAGATGGAAAAGTTAGTTTTGCAGTCCCATGTGGCAAGTTTTAAGCTCAAATAGTAAACATATATGAATTTTAACTCTTTGCATCCTGGATTTCAATAAAGAAACCAAATTAGAGTCTATTAGAGTCTAGACTCCTAATATATGTACTTGACATCTTGATCAACTATACCATACTTGTGTTAAAGGAAGAACATTAAGAAACTAGTTATATGAAGAAAACATGAGTAAGTAATATCCAGAACTGTAACTCATAACACTTAAACTCATAAGACTTAAACTCCAAATTGTGTCAGGAAGATGTTTCAAATATTAAAGATAGATTTTTACATTTC
This sequence comes from Onychostruthus taczanowskii, assembly GCF_017590055.1. NCBI lineage: Eukaryota > Metazoa > Chordata > Aves > Passeriformes > Passeridae > Onychostruthus > Onychostruthus taczanowskii. Next base: position 5,548,276 of record NW_024500683.1, on the reverse strand, counting down.
TAGATAATTTAATCTCTACAGAAACAGATATAAATTTTTGATTGTAGTTGTAAATATACTTCTAAGCTTTCTGTTGTCATCAATAAAACATCACAAGTAAGCACTTGCAAGTCAGTCCCCACTTTCCACCAGAAACACACACAGAATTCTGGGGGAGATTTAATGATGAGAGGGTGAAACATAGTTCAATTAAGGGTCAGGAAAGGTATTTAAATGGGCAGTTAGGAGTTAATGAACTGAAAAATTCCACAGATAATGAGCAATTCTGAGAGAAAGATACTCCAAAGTTATCTAATGAGATGGCCTTAACAATGAAAGTGATGCCACTACGTATGTGAGACTAAAAAAGATTTCAACTTAGAAATTGTGGAGAGAGAAATTAGAGAAAAAATAAGAAAAAACTAGAAAGAAATCAGATTAAACTACTATGGTGGTACTTCCAAGGTATCCTTACATAGAGGAAATATAGGAAGCTTTTAACATTGGAGATGTTTGTATCATTTATATTGTTTGTGAAAAAGCTTGGGCTTAGGATACACAGCTGTGCTGAAAATCTAGAGCAAAGACAACAGAACAATTATTCACTTGATCTGCATTAGAGGAGAAAAGACTGCTCATATACATACAAATTTGCTGAAGACCAAGCAAATATAAGTTCTACAGTAATGCAGGAGAAAAACTATAGGGAGATATCTCTCCGATATCTCTCCAGTATTCAAATGCTCAAGTTAACTGAAAAGATGAGTTGTCACTCAGTTGTAGGCCATTACAGGTATATGTATTTGACCTAGAAATACGGTTTGACATCAGGAATATCACCCTACATGAACAACAAATGGATAGTCAACATTAATTTCAAACAAGTAATTATGCTATTTCAAAGACTTATAAAGGAAAATATTATTTATTCTGTAATTAATAAAATGTGAATTTGGAAGAAGTACAACTACAACCTGGATAGAGATTAAACAGAGTTATTTTGTCTTCAAATATATGAAGATAATAAAAGCAATCACTTGATTTGTGAAACAGATGAAATAATTATGAAATATAAAGTAAAATCAAAATATATTGATTTTGTGCTTTATTTAGCTTTGAATATGAATTTGACATTTTAAACTTAAATTTAACATTTCAATCTCAGTCTTCCAAGGAATAACTGCTTTTAATATATTAGGACCAGAATTTCTTCATTTTTAATATTCGACATTAAGCTATTCTTTCAAAAATTTTTACCTGATACAGGAAAGTAGTCAGCAAGGAAATGTAAAAGGACCAACTAAATCATTTAGTCAATGAGAAAGAACGAATTATTCAAAGACAGAACCTGAAATTAAATGCATCTGTCCCCTTCCTCATGACACCCGTTTTTCAGAAGTTGAAAATAAAAGAATGAAGGTAAGTTGTTTTCCTCATTGCTACTTGTATAATTTGTTCAGTGTTGCCTTGTAGTATCATATTTTCTTCAACACAATATTTGTAAATATAAAAACACTGGAAAAGTACTCCAGGTACTCCAACAGCTTTTCTGGCCTCACAGCTTAACCCAGAGTTACAAAAGTTTCTTTGTATCCACAAATGTTATCCTTAATAACTAATAGCTTATTTGGCTTTTATATTCCTGCAGAGGCAAATGATTTTTATAAGAGCTTAAGTTGGAGAGGAAGTGGAACTGAGCTAGCTGATCTTTTTTAGTGAGTAAAACATAAGAACTAGAGTTCTCTTAGTTGACACTAAAAAATCCCTCACTTTTGGTTTAGGGCAATAATGTATCTTAGGGCAATTTATAATGAAAAGAAATATTAACACATAAAAATATGTATTTAGAAATGGAAAACTTTTTTTTTTCCTGTTTCTCTCTTCTAGAAATATATTGTGTTTTCTAGTGTTTGTTTAACACTCCATGGAGTTGGGAAGAAACTAGAGTACAAACCTGTTTATTGGAGAGGCCATGAACAGAATAACTGACACCAAGTTCTTTCTGTTGAAAACCACCCTGTGTTACTATGAAATGAATTACCAGAAGACAAAGAAGAAAGTCTCCTTCAGCAACCAGTTAAAGGTAAGTAATGATTATGTATCTACTTATTGCACCATTTTCAAACTGATCAAGAACATGCCCAGTTAATGACACCGTGATTCATTTTCTGCTCCCAAAAAATGTGCCCAATAACAATGAACATACTGTTATTTATGAAAAAAGCTTTTAGAAATGCAGCGATCTTAATTCCCCAAATATATATCAAATGTATATTTTTCTCTTATTATTTGAAATATGTCACATATCTGCTAATTTGCAGAGAAAATGAATGTTTTTATCAATCAAAGGTAAATCTTTGGTCAAGTACAGATTTATTTAAATAGTTCACAAACAAGCTTAGCTCAGGATCTGGGTTAGCATCAACAGAGGAGGTAAGAACAGGCAGATATTTACTGTGACAGATCTATGCTTAGAACCTATGTGGTTCACTTTTCTTCAAAGTGATTTATTAAATATTTAAACAAAGAACTGTGATGATTATTTAACCTGAGAAATTCATAGCTGAATGATCCTCCAAAGAGTTCTTAGTAAATAGATTTATTTGCTTTTTAAAAATGAAACAGCAAAAAGATTTTCTTGAGGATTTGGTGATGCTATTCTGTCTACTACTGTGACTGCTAGATACTGAAGCAGTACTTGGTTTTGTGATTGCAGGTTTATCTGACCACTATGTAAATTAAAAGGGAGAAGATCTTATGTGTTGCTGTGAGTCCTGAAAGCAATGCTTCAGGCTGGTAGCAAAAAGATGGGGATAACAATTAACATAATTTGAACTGCACAATCTTTAAAAGCAGAAATAACTTGTGACAAGACAAAACACAGCTGGGCAAAAGACCATATGAACCCACATAGTACAAATGATCTCACATGAATTTTTAATAAAATTGACCATACACTTTGAAGAAAACATGGAAATCAACAGGGTTAAAATTTCAGCAATACTATCATATTTCTATGTTTCTTTTGCTGCTTCCATTTTCTTAAAAAAATTGTTTCATAGCATTACCAGTGAAGATCCATGTCACAGAAAATGCCATAGTGGCAGTAACAAGGCCTGTTCTAGCGGGAACATTCTTGCTGTACTGATGGCTACTTCACACAGAAGGGAACTACTTAAATGTGAATGAATAAACATCAAAGACTAATAACACAGCAGGACTTGTTCTTTACACCACCTTGTGTAGTTAAAAACCGCTATTTCGTTATGCTAATCATTTAATTCCATCTGTTGAAATCCTGCCAGCCACATGTCTAACATAATGACAGAATTTGTACTTCAGAGTGTCATTCACATGTCTACCATGCCTATGAATTTCTTCCCATGGATAATGCTATAACTGTATAAAATAAACTCTAATACATTTTAAAATGGTAGGTGAAACATATCAATTTAGCAACTATATCTTTTTAGGAGAAGTGACACAATATCTTAAAAAAAAAAATAAAATAGGCCTGTGCCAGCTCTATAGACTGCAGACAGTTTGAGCCAGGTGTCTCCTCCCCTCAGCAACTAAAACTGCTCAGGCAACTCCCAAGTACTTCCAGCGCAACATATGCTGCTGCTGCAGGTGTTACTTTGGCAGCACTGTGAGCTTAGCTCTTAAAAATGTTCTTGCTCAGTTATCATTTTGTCAGATGGCCAAGTTTCTTCCTGAGGAGAAAGACAAAATGGTTGAGGATGAACTCCAAATATTTTGCTAGCATAGATTGAAAGAAAGTGGGGGGGAGGTGGGGGGGAAGGAAATCACATTTCTAACCAACAAAACTAGAGGGACGAAGAAATCTGTGTCATTCAAGAAGGCAGTAAGTCTGGTGAAGAAAAAGTTTCTTTTGCAAGCAGGTATCTCTCCAGAAGGGGGCTTTATTGGCATGATTATCCTAAAACTTCTCACAGCCATAATACATTGAGATTTTTAAAACAAGATTAGGCAGCAGTTTTGTTCTTGCTTAACATTTCAAATAAATGTCATTAAAGTCAGAATAATCTCTAATAACATGGTCTGTTTAAATGAAGTCCTTGATAACTTTATCATGTATGTATATGACCATGTTTACAGAGTGCACTCTTCCAGATTATCTGTACAGGATGGTAGAGAGCTGACATTTTAAAGATCAAAATGCCAGCTGCTCTGTATCCAAACCAAAGATATAAAGAGGTGATTTAAACATCAGTAAACTTCTTAACATTTTATTTCTTTATTAAAAAAAAAAAAAAAAAAAGAGAGGGTTTTTACCTGGGTAGACAGTGATAGGGCGGAGGTTTAGTTTACATGTTAGGAAGAAATGCTTTGCTCAGAGGATAGCGAGATCTGGAACAGGCTACCCAGAAAAGTTGTAGATGACCCATTCCTGGAGGAGTTCAAGGCTAGATTAGATGCAGCCCTGAGAAACCTGGTCTTGTGGGAGACATTGCTGCCCATGGTGGAGTTAGGGGAGTTGGAATAAGATGATCTTTAAGACTCCTTTCAACATGTCTTCTATTTCAAATTATTCTATGTTGCATTGCAAAGGGAGCTAAACTGAGAAAGTTTCTTTATGAAGTTTATCTTTGCTGCTTGTAAACTTTGCTTAAAATTTCAAAATGAAAGTATGTTTTCTTGCAGATATCTATGAGGTTGGATAGAACTCTATTCTTCCTAAATATCTGTATACACATGCTCTGCTAGAAGGAACAATTTGTCTCCCAAAGTTCAATAATGGGTCCAGTAATGTTTAGTTTATTCATCAATGACTTGGATGAAGGAGCAGAGGCCTCCTCAGCAGGTTCACTAATAACACAAAGTTGGGAGGAGTGGCTAACACCCCAGAGGGCTGTGCAGACCTTCAGAAGGAACTTGACAAGCTGGAGAGATGGGCAAAGAACTGTCTGAAACTCAACAGAGGCAAACACAGGGTCCTGAGCCTGGGCAGCTCCACACAAAAAATTAGGATGAACTCTTTTGTTGTGTAGTGACTGAGCACTGGAATAAATTGCCCAGAGAGGTTGTGAAGTCTCTCTGACTGGAGATATTCAAGAACCATCTGGGCACAATGCCATGTTCTCTAGGATGACACTGCTTGAGCAGTAAAGGTTGGACCAGAGGATCCTGTGTGACCCCCTGCAGCCTGAACAATTCTGTGATTCACACCCTGACTTCCATTCTAACCCCCACGATAATGAGAAGATGGGCAGGAAGGAAAGAAAATATATCAAATATATCAAAATATATCAAATATATTAAATATTTCAAAATATATCAACTACTATTCCTGAGTCAGGGAGGTGAAAGGATGCAGGCCACACCTAAAAAAGGATTTGTTCACTACAGGACTCAGGTTACTTCCCTGTATGAGCAGAAAAAAATTGGATCTGAATGGTAATAATTTTTGTGGGTATACTGGCACCATACCAATATATTTTTCCTTGTTTGTGCTAGCTTCCAAACTCAGACCATGGCTGTCAGATGTATTTCCTGTAGCATTTTCTTACTATTTTCACAAGTTGGATTAATTGCAAGCTTTGTTTTGCAAGTCTGTGTTCATCACATAAGTCTCAATAGACCAATGCTGCCACAGTTTAAACAGAATGCTATATTGTACTTCCCATAGTTTTATTAATTCCTTTGCTTTCACTTTCAGTTCATGTTGTTTCTGAACAAGTGCAAGGTTCAGAGTGTGACCTATGCCTAATAACTTCAAAGATCTGCCTCTAGAAAATTCAGTGTGTAAAGAATATAAGTTAATAAGATGTATAAATAGTAAATGTTAGGGTAATGCATAAGAAAACTGTTGAGTGCAGAACAGATCTAATCATGGAGATACTAAATGCTTCCAGAGAAACACCCAATATTCAATAATGCTTATCTTGGCTGAAATTCAGTCTTTGATACCTTTTACAATAATACGATCGATCAGTGCTTGTAAGCCCTCAAGAAGATTATTGAAGTGGCTTTGTCCTTTTGATTGGTGTTTTTTTCCCTTTGGCTATTCAGTATAATGTGTGAAGAATACAAAGTCAAACTAGCAGGAACTTCTGAAAGAAACACAAGGTTCTACTTTGCTTGAGGGAAACATCAATTCAAACTGGAAACAAAGATGAATGAAAATTATAACAGAAATTTACACACTTTAATATTATTTAAAAAATGAAATATTGAATGTGTGTCATGTACATTGTGGTAATGTTAAATGAGAATGGTAATGGTGTCGAATACTTAACATTTAGCATCTTCTTTTGTGCCACATATATCATAGATCACAGAATCAGAGAATGGCCTGGGTTGGAAGGGACCTTAAAGATTTGCAACCCCCGACCATGGACAGGGGCACCTTTCATTAGACCAGATTGCTCAGAGCTCCACCCAACCTGGCCTTAAACATTTCTGAGGATGAGGCATCCACAGTGTCTCCAGGCAACCTGTTTCAGTGTCTCATGACTCCCACAGTAAAGATTTTTTCCTTAATATCTAATTTAAATCTACCCTCTTTTCAGTTTAAATCCATTTCCCCTTGTTTTGTCAGTACATGTTCCTGTAAAAAGACCCTCTTCAGCTTTCTTGTTGGCTCCTTTCAGGTACTGGAAGCCATAATTAGGTCACCCCAAAGCCTTATCTTTTCCAGGCTGAACAATCCCAACTCTCTAAGTCTTTCCTGATAGGAGTGGTTCTTCATCCCTCTGATCTACTTTGTGGGCTCCTCTGGACTCAGGCTGATGTCCCTCCTGTGCTGGGGACCCCAGAGCTGGATGCAGCACTCCATCTGGGGTCTCACAAGAGTGGAATAGAGGGGAAGAATCACCATGTCACACTGTTTCAAAGTTATTATACATAAAATAAATAGTGTGAGTAAATAGTGACATTGAAGAACCATTAACATCTGCACTACCTTCAGTTTATGCTGAATATGCAGTATATTTTAATGCAACTTTTTCAATGCCTATATTTTCACAAATAAAATTCAGTAGCTCTGAATTGAAGACTGTATATATTTTCTGAACAGCATGAAGATTTCTTGTGTATCAAGTCTTCTGCCCGCACATTTATAGCAGTGTACAGAAGTCATTAGTCATCATTTGCTTCAGAAACAAAATTTATTTTTTCCATGTAAAGGCACAATATTTTTTTATTTCCAGTGATAAGGTTTAATATAATAATTTTAATATATATCTTAAACTCTGCTTACACAATATTTAGTACTGGAAATGTGGATTATTCATTTATTTTTCCAGATAAACACTATTTTTGTAACAAAGTTGTGTACATAAATATGCATGCATGTGTATATAAATATATATGAAGTCTTGCTGATGTCAGTTTTCATAATGGGATTTTACTGTAGGAATCATGAGAAAAGGAGATGTCTGAAATAATACAGCAAAAGCAAATGCAAAATTCCTCCACTCCCTGCCAGCTATTGTTGGTCTCCTATTTGAAGGATGGATATAGCTTGGAGAGGATTTTCTTTATTGTTTTGAAGCAGCTGGCTCTGAATCTAAAGAAAACATCATGCTGAGCTACCAGGAGCTGCATTCATTCTCATTTGAAAGAGAGTCATGCATTCATCTTTGCTCTCAATTTCTGAATAATCTCAGCAATATGTGCCACACATGCTGCTTCAGCTCTCTGAAAAGACTCATACTGGTAGCATGCCTTCACACACTTATTAGTGGTTCTGGGCTTGTCTTCCTTTTACTTCAGATTCTAAGTTTGCACACTTGCCACAATGAGGCCATTGCAAAGCCTGCCTATGTCATTAACTAGGTTATTTTTTTTTCAGGTAGAAGCATTCAGCAGTTCCCTCAAAACAAAGGGAAAAATAGTATAATCACTGAAAATTCTGTTATTGTTTTTCAAAGGTATCCACAGATTGAAGCAAAACCAAATGAACTGTCAGCATAATACTCAACAACAGATTTAGCAGTGTATTTTCATCTTCAAGAGTAGCTTCATTACTGAGAACTCAATCTGGGAAGCTATTTAGATCCTATCCCCAAAGGTGTCTGTTGCTCTGTATCAGTCAGTGACATACTCAAATTAGTACCCAAAAACCTCTCAAAATTAGGAAGCATTGATTTTTACTTTTAGTTCTTTTGTTTCTATATTGTACATCAACCAAAGAGGAAAAAGAGACTTAGCAGCAGCAAATGGTAATTTAGCTACACGTGTTGGGTATATTGTACTCTATTCACACAGCTCTAAAGAATAAGTTCAGGGAAGACAATGCAAATTGGAGACCACTAAAACATTATACAGACTACTACATTTGTTCTAGTTTGATTGTATAACAATTACAAAAGTGATAATCAACTAAGGTGGTATGATGCTATTATTTGATCTCTTCTACTGATAGCAATTCACTGTATATCTATGCTCGTGACTGGACCACAAGACAAAGCTCATGTTACTGATTTTACCACTCTATCCAAGTAAAATGTCTATTCAAATATTTTGAGATGATCCAGCTGGGTTTATAGTGTTTAGAGGTTCTACAACCTCTGCAATGTTAAGCATACTAGCTGTTGGAGACAACCTAGAGAAAACTCAGAAGATGGCGAAGAAGGAGACACTAAGAATAAACAAATGCTTCTGGATGACATTTCTTGGAGCAGCCTCTTTCCAAACACATCTATTTAACTTTCCATTAAATAAGTGTCAGAGAAGAATCAAACCAACAAGCAAACAAAATCAACAAAAACAAAGAGCAAAACCAAAATCACAAACGACAACAAAACCACTCAAAAACTAGCAAAATAAGCAGTGGCTTCCAGACTTCAGAACAACACAATGGATTCCTTTATGGGATCTTGTCGGCAGTATTATCCATGAATCCAAAGAAAATTATTAAATACACTTTTCCATTAGGAGGCGGCTACCATGATCATCTGGATTGCCTTCATTTGCTGTTCAGTAACCAATAGGACAAAGATAGATGAATTGTGCAGTTGCTATAAGAGAACAATTTATATGCTGGTGTGTAAGTGTTATTGCTATCATGTTTTATAAAGATTGTCAATTTTTAAGAAGTGTATACCTGAAGTTTCCTAACTGCTTCAGTGTAAACGAAGGAATCAACAATGAAAATAGGTATTTCTCTATTGCGCTTATATCAGTGGTCAGCCACCCACAGTAAGTTAAGAAAAACAAAGGTAATTTGTGAGGAAAATATAATGGCTGTTTTAGTACTTATTACAACATAGAAATTAAAGCTGTCAGTGGCCTTGGGTGATTTATTAGCTGGAAGAAGATTAATACTATGTTTACCTTTAAGAAGAAAAAGTGGAATGGAAGACTGCACACTATGGGCCAATTATCTTTATCTCTGTCCCTGGAAAGGTCATGGGCAAGACTTCTTGGAACCCATTTGCAAACATATAAAGGACAGAAAGTTAATCAGGGGCATTTAACAATTTTGAGCTCCTCAGCCGCTCCTCACTGGACTTTTTCCAGCTTCTTTGGACATGCTCCAACACTTCAGTCATTTTTATCACCAGAAGCCTAAAACTGAACACAGAATTCAAGGTGCGACCTCACCAAAGGCGATGGCCCCTTCCCTAATCCTGCTGGCCATGCTGCTTCTGATACAAGTCAGGATGCCGTTGACCTTCTGGGCCACCTGGGCACACAATTGGCTCGTGTTCAGCTGGCCATCAACCAGCATCTCCAGGTCCTTTTTCTCCAGGCAATTGATTCCTGTAACAACTGCAGTTACTGTTAAAGACTAAGGCAAAGAAGGCATCAAGTACCTCAGCTTTGTGTGCCTCGGTTTCCACTGTTTCCCCCCTCACATCCATTAATGTACAAAGATTCTCAGTATCCCTCCTTTTATTGCTAACATTTATAGAAATGTGTTTTTATGCCACTAGGAAGATTAAGTTTTACTTGAGCTTTGGTGCTTCCAATTTTCTACCTGCATAACCTCACAGCATAGAAAATCATAGAATGGTTTGAGTTGGAAGGGGACCTTGAAGATCATTTATTTCCAACCACCTTGCTATGGACAGGGACATTTTTAACTAGGCTAGGTAGACATCTTTGTAAATATTCCTGAGTTGCCTGCCCCTACTTCTAAAGGTCACAAAAAGTCCTTTTATTTTCCTGAGTTCCAAACACAGCTCTCTGTTGATCCAATGTGATCTTCACCCTGGCACATCTTTCAGCACATGCACAGTATGAGACAGTTTATCCATGTAATTAAGATTTTAAATAGAAAAGGAAAGTTTGCATTTCTTCAAAACGAGTGAAAATAATATTTGTTACCAATATTGGTGTTCATAGAATTTCTTCCACTGTCTGATTTTCCCCACTATCTAATTTCTATTTTATCATTCAACCATATTTTACCAGAAAAATTCTCAACAGTGCCTAACATATCATGTCTGGTGGCCTTCCCATTGAACAGAATTTCAGGAAACAAGCGTGTAGATTGTTGGGATTACTCATCAGTAAACTATAAATTTAATTTTTCAGTTCAAACTGTTTTTGTTTGCCAAACATGGTAAGACATAGAGTGAAAACCAGATGCTTCTAGTTTTTTCCCCAGTGTCTGCAAGCTCTCCAGAGAATGTATTACAATGAGACAACTAAGGCATTGCACAAGGTTTATAGCATACTGGTTTTTTAAAAGTTTACCATTCTAAGCTAACTTTACTGCTCCCATTGCCAAAGTAGTGCCTAGAATGCCATCTTAATTTCTTAATCTAGCTAGCTGCAGGTATTTGAAACTGTTGAGAGATTTACAAAACATAATGCAAAACAAATGTTTTTACCAGCATGCAAGTTAAGAGTGGGATAGAAAATTGGCTTGCACCTTACAATTGCACCTTTAACATTTTCTAAACCTTGGATCAAATATCACTAAATAGATGAAATAAATAAAAATAGGAGACAACTCTTCGCTGGTGAAAAAAATAATCAAACACAGTCAAAGAATTGCTGATGAACACAGTCTCTTCATTTATTTTGGCCCTCTTCACATGTTATTATTTTTAGTTTTTATTACACTTTCCATATCAGTTTAATATTTAGAATAAAAAATAAATATTTTCATTCCAACAGACCACTGGCAGTAATGAATTATGTTTTATGGTCCTTACTTTCATAGCTTTGCAATTACTCACTGTTGGTCCTCTACATTTACTTGGAAAGCAAAGATGGCCAAGTCTGAAGTCTTTCTGTTCTCTATTTGTTATTTGAGAGAAAACAGCAATCAAATTTCTTACTGTAAGGCCATCACAAGTAGATTGTTGATGAGAAAATGAGAAAAATAATAGGAATACTTAGTAAGAACCAAAGTACCTAGTAGCTGAAGAACATTTTGCAATGCTCACAGAGAAGAAGACAGAGCACCTGCAATCATGCAGTAAACTGCGTTTCAGGGACACCTATGCAGAACGACTTATACTTGCTTTGGATAAACTGAGTTCTGGAAGAAATCAAAGCAAGGAGACATATAAAGCAATATTTATGACCTACACAACACATTAAAGATGAACAGATGAACAATTTTTAATGGTAGACTTGTGAGAGAAATCTTAGAAATGTTTTGAAATTTAGTGGATACAGAAATGTTCATATTTAATGCAAAAATGTTTTAATATAACCTTTATGAAAGATCTTGAACTTATGTTTCAGGGAAACCACTGCCTCCAACCAGTTAAAGTGCGACCTATTTGCGGTGGTAGATGAAGAGTTGTGGAGAAAAATCTTTTTCTACTGAATTCCTCTGGCATTCCTCTGAAATCAGTACAAGATCAGATAAAGAACAAAATGAGGCTGAGGTCTGACATTAAATGGCCATTCCTATGTTCCATTTTCTCTCCCCTAATTCTCTAACACAATAATGAGTACAGAGAACTATTTTTCAGTATTAGACAGAAAGTTATTGAAAATTTTATCAACAATGAAAATAAACTATTTCTTCAATGCTCAAAGCCTGGGGAAGATTATTTTACAAAAGTTATTTGTCTTGTTTCTAGCATTAGTGCTTCCTAAGATATGGTTACTTCAGCATGAAATAATTCAAGTGTACACAGTTGGAGAAAAAAGTAAATCTGTAGCTGGTACTACCTAGTAATATGTACTACATTATCTTCTGAAGGAAATGGTTATTCCCCTGGGCTGAGCTCTCAGGAAAAAAACCTAATTCACCAGTGCAAATTAATAGAATCTGGGTGAACACTGATCTTTAGCTGTGTCCTACAGAACTGAAATTGAGATTTTTCAGCATGAAATCTTCAGGAAATAACAAAGCATTTCAGGTAAACCCATAAAAAGAAAGAATATGTAATTCCAGTTACATTAATATAAACAGTTTAAGACACTTAAGAGAAATTCTAATAGAATTACATTGTGTGTTGAATTTAGGCATAGAATACAACACCTTATATATATATTTAAATTTGAGTAAATATAAATAGTATTTGTAATTACTAAAGTTTTTATGGTAAAAAGTATCCTTCCAGTACTGCTTCTCAGTCAGATGCACTTTTTTATATTTATTTATAAATATGGAGTAAAATTCTAAGGTAGTAACGAATCATGTTCATGCATGCTGGCATAGACATGTGCTTGTAAAAAATTGCATGGCTCCCCTGGAGACTAATTCTGAAATGTCCATTTTAAATGCTGAACTTTAAAATGACCAATTTACCTTGACAATACCCTCTTTTTTCCCTTTCTTTTTCCCTTGTCTTTGTCCTTGCCCATCTCTACAAAGCATCAATCTATACATCTGAAAAACAATGGGAGCTTGCTCTTTAAGAGAAAAAAATTCAAATATGTTCTACATTTTTTCAAACCTACTTCATTTTCTCACCTTTTAAAATGCAAGCTACAGTAAAATTAAATAGGCATAAGCCACTCTGCAAATTTTTCAATAAATGCACTTTAAAAAGCAAAATCAAAATCAATCATTCATTCCATCAAATAAAACCTGCAGAAATTCTGTGCTTTAAGAAATGACCTGAAACAGGCTTTAAAATTTTTTGTGCTACCAAGGTCAATGGACAAGTTTAGAAGAAGCCTTTTTTATACAGACAAGTTGAAATGGTAATACTTCTATTTTGGTCTTAAAATAAGGAGGGATATTTTCCATTTTTAAAATATTTCTCTAACAATTTTTATTGTAAAAGGTGAACATATAATCTAATTATTAAAAAATACCATCAAGGATTCTACAGTAAACTGCTGTCTTGTAGTCTGAGTTAGCAGACCTCATATGAAGCACAGCCTTTTTTTTTCAAAATTGAGGGCTGTCACTCATGATACAAGGTAGCAAATTTCTTATGTTTGCAAAGTGCCAGAAGGTTTGATCTCTGCAAAACAGTAAATAAGGGATTTTAAACAATAACATATTAAACATTGTCAACTGTCACATTATATGACTTGTTAATATAATGTAACCAAGTACAATAATCTTATTTTTAAGTGATGTAATTTCTGATAGGTTTGTTGCTGCTTTTGTAAACAGTCACTATAAAATGCTCAATCAGTTAACTCTTAGCAGTATATTTGTCATTTTTGTATGTGCTTAGAATATACATTTTGGAAAAAAAAAAGAATGCCACAAATATCACAAAGTTTTGAAGATTAACAGCAAAAATATCAATAGTGGCATGTCTTTGAACCACTTGTGTAACATGCTTTAGTATTTCACATGGTATGCTGTATAAATAAGCAGCATATTATATTGTAAAGTACTTTGAAATTTTAAATCTTTTTCTAGGTCTTGGATTTTACTTAGGCATTCATGTTTTGGGTAAGTTTGAATTAAATATTCTCTGTGTATAACTAGAAAAAACAAAATGTTCTCTTACAGGTACATTCCCACCTGCTCAGTCCCTTGTATAATGAGGATGTGAATGTGATTCCCACTAGCTATTTTTATTTGGCTTCCATATCATAAAACCACAAAACAACTTAGCTATAAAAACAAAGCCAAAATCCCAAACTAATACATACATAGGGTAGAGGCATCCTTTGTCTTTTGAGGCAATGAATTTTTAAAAGGTTTGCTTAAAAAATAGAATATAACAATTGGCAATAGTTATTCAGATGTAAGATTTAAAATGGCTTTATTCTGGGACTGGGCAGATGGGTGATTTGTATTAGATTTGTGTTTTGCTTTTGGGTGTGTTTTTATTCCTACTAGATTTTAGTGCCTCATTTCCAGACACTGCTGTCTGCGTATTTGTAGACAATGCTAATTCTCTAGCAGATTGCACTTTACTGTTGAATTTTAGGAGAATAAAACAATAAGGAGAGTGGGTAATTTTAACTAGATTAAGAGCTGCCATTGTAAATATCACTAGTAAAGGCTGAAGAAATATAGAGCATGCATTTATCCAAATAAATAAATATATATAGTCATGTTTTGGATATGTGTCTTAATGCCTTGCTTTTCTTCATGCTCCACTTTCACAGCTTCTAGTAATTTTCAATTTTCTATATTTCTCTTTCCTTATGTAATTAGCTACATATCCCAGTGGGTATTCAAAATTGTTTGATATGTTTGAATATCAAAACATATAATCCACTTGAGTGACAGAATGATAATTTTCCTCTGCCTTTGCCCAGAAGCTCTAGGAGACAGGCATATTGTACACATTAAGCATCTTCAGATACATTATTCGTTAGGTTTACATACTTATTCCAAATTCTGTGATCTTGACCTTCTGGTTAAATTGCTAATACAGGCACAACCCCCTAAAACAGATCTGTTGCCTCATTATGACTATGGTAGATTCCATTACCCTTCATGCAACAACATACAAAAAGAGCAACATATAAATTCAATATTCTTTTCAAAAATATTTCTAAAATAATTCTGAAAAATAATTCACTGAGAGAACTACTTAAAAAAATTTACATGTTAACCTTTTGATTACAGTTCTGTTTATAGTTCAAAGTGTAGGGGCATGTTGATAGTTATTAAATGCAATTTATTAAAGTAATTTTTTATATTAGCAGCTATCAAATGAAGACTATGATGGACTTGCTCTTTTTTCCCTTATATTCTTGTCATGTAAGTACGAAAAATACAGGACATTATGTGCATTTTTATTATACTATTTCATTTGATAGGGTTACAATCAGTATTTTTCACATGAAGACACCAGCATTTGTCATTATAAAATGGATAAATAACTTGAAAATACGATTAACATAATTTTCTCATCTTATTTATCTGATGGTAAGAATGAGATTTTGGTTTAATAAAAAAAGTGTGATGTAATGAAAAATCATGTATACACATATTTATATGCATTTTATATATAGATACATTTACATAGATATAAAATAATGATACATACAGTAGTATAGACACACGTAGCATGCTAACTTTGTCTAACTATGTTCATGGAAATTACATTTGAGTGATCAGCCAGCTAATAATACTGAACACCTGTGCTCCCTTTCCTCACAGCATCAGTGAAAAGTTAGTTGCTGTTGTTATGGGGGGAATAGAGAAGGAGAAAAAAACCTTGCCATTGTATAAATCACAGAGTGGCCCACAGCCTGGATACAGTGTGTGCTTCTTGTCCTGTTCTGTTAGCAAAGGAAAAATAGTTATTAAAAGGTCTTGAAAAAGGGCAACAAGGATGACTAAAAGTTTGTGATGGCTTCTGAAGGAGGAAGGACTGGGAAAACAAGAAATCTTTACCCTAGAAAGGAAGAGGCATAGAGCAATGCAGCAGTGGCCCACAAAAACAAGGAAAGCTTGGCTTGGAATCATCTTTTCATTCTCCTTTTCCACACTAGATATGGAAAAAAGCTAGCAGCAGCAGTGGTTAAAATTTTTTAAATGGGAGATATTTTCCCATGCAACAGATGAGACATGTGGGTCTCTTTGCTGCACCATATTGGCACAGAACAGCTAATATGGACAGGAATCTGTGGAGGTTGCCTAGTCAAAGCCTCCTCCTCAGAGGAAAAGTTTATATATGTTCAAGGGAAAATGGTACAAGCAGAGACTCACTTACTTCTAATGAACAAATCAAAACAGGCTCAGAAAAACCCCATTTGAGAGAACATAAGAAAGTACTGGAGGACAAATAACACATGCATATTTCACTTTTTTTCCTGGCAATCCCTTTATGGCCACTTCTGGAAATAGCATACAGGGTTATATGCTTCTTTGATTGAATCCATACACACTTTCTTTTGTTTTCATGTAACCTAATGTATACACACAACGCAAACAATAAAATATTCATGCTTCACTAAGTGTAAAGAACTAGGCAGTCAATTATGAAATCAGCTAAATCCATCTTGTTATCTACATATAAATGGAGTGGCATCTGTTCTCATAGATGAAACAGTGTACTGCATATATATTCATAGCTCATACAAATGTGAGAACCTATTGTTTTACGACTTGTCAGTTTTAAGAGATTCTAATGGTCCAGTGAAGTTCCTTCTTCCATATTAAAAAATGACTTGCTTCTTACATTTATTTCAGTGTGCTGAGAAACTTAGATGCATAGCTCTGTGTAATGTATATTCTGCAATTTTGGTCAGATCTTGCAAGCTGTCTTTCACCATCTAAATGAAATGATGCTTTACAATTAGCAATCTTCCAGAAGAAGCAGCTTTTTCTGTTACCAAGCATAAAGACCTGAGTAAGCCTCAAAACAAATACTTTACTATTAAGTCACTTTTTGAGTTGATGGGGGCACACAGCTGTGTAAATGTTTCCCATGTTAAGCCTTTTGAAATACAGGAGAACTTTTTGTATATTTCCTGAGGTACAGCTGACATGAACAATTCCAAAGAATAGCTCTATTTCCCTTGGGGTAAAAGACTGAATGTTCAGTACTGATAAATCACATTTCTGCTTAAAAATACTTAACAAATCCTAAACAAGTTTGATCCTGAAAAATAATTTTTGATACATTTGCCTAGGTTGCCCTACATGACTGCACTTCTAGGGTCCACCCTCACAACTGTTTGCTTCATACTAGTAGTATATTGTTTATCCTATACAAGCTCTAAGACAAACTGTTCTACATTACCATTTCTTATCTTATATGCTGTCTGCATACCACAGCCACAGAATAATACATCTTCCAGACTCCAGTTTTTTGCTCATACGGCCTCTCCATGCTTGAATTGCTTTAATCCCTTTCCTAGGTCCCTGCAGAGGTCCTCGCTAATTATGAGGACTGCTGCTCCTTGCTCAAACACATCAAGAAAATTAGAACACATAGTAATCGAAACAAGATGCTCTACAATCTAAACTCTGCTTCCTTATCAGTAGAATAAAAGAATAGATAGGTGTATATCATAATGAATGTTTAAAAATAATTGCACTTTATTTTGAGGAAATGTGGAATACTACATTCCTATTTTAAAGTTTCGTAAGATCTCAAGAACTGAAGGAAGAAAAAAATTGGCATTTTTATCAGTAATTCTGTTGATCAAATATTCACATTTACCTGTCTTGAGTATAAAATAATCTTGTAAAGATGCTGCCAAAAAAGCTTCAGTTCTGAAAAAAAATATGTAGTCAAATATTACATAAAAAATTGATTTAAAGAGCAGCAGTCCCCCTTTGTGAATCAAAAGATAGGGTCAAACTTGTGGTGCTACACATCTCTCAGACCCACAAACAATAAATACATTAAATTATAACTTAATAACAATAAATTATGAAAAAAAGATTGAAAAAGACAGAATGACATAAAAAGTTTCCTCATTTTCCCTTAAAAAAACATGTTCACAAACCACATATGTTCTATAAAATGCTGAAAAAGTACAATGAAGCTATAATAATCAAGAACATAATCTAAGGCAAGACCTGTCATAGGACTGCTGACATTATTTTCACCTGATCAGGCTGAAAGCACTACACAGATAATCCTTCCAAGACACTATGACTTCTGCACCTAATCA
Source organism: Onychostruthus taczanowskii (assembly GCF_017590055.1). Taxonomy (NCBI): domain Eukaryota; kingdom Metazoa; phylum Chordata; class Aves; order Passeriformes; family Passeridae; genus Onychostruthus; species Onychostruthus taczanowskii. The sequence continues at coordinate 5,530,366 of NW_024500683.1, read as the reverse complement.
GCTGGAAGTACTTGAAATAAACATTTGAAAAAGGCCAATGCAAGAATTAGAGGGGAAGGAAGAATGTTTTTTCTCATTATTATGCTTACATTTGGAAATCTAAAGTTAAATAAACTGAATGGTCTGGGACCAAAAATGCGAAAGTGGAGATGAACCAGCAGTGGATTAAATACAATGAGAAATTTCAGAGTATTTTATGTAAACAATTTCTCTTCCCCAGAATACTTGTAACATTCCATGAAAAGGCTTTGGAATTCCTATTACATATTCATTATATCAATCATATGAATATTGGATTGAATTGTCTTCTGAAAGGCCCCCTGAGCCCAATGTTATCTTTATTATTAATCTACTGATTCATATAGTGTTTATTGTTGTGGCAGCCAGCACACACTTCTTTAATTGAGAAGACTGAAATACAAAGGAAGGTAGGTGGGCATCCTTTCAGGTGGTAATCTGTTTCCTGAAGCACTGATTCAGTGGCAATCTGCCCAGGACAGAACTGAATTACAACTTCCAGCATCCCTCTCATTTCCAATGAGTTGTTTTATTTTTAAACTGGGGGTTTGAAGACAGAAAGATATTTCAGATAACACACAATTTGAAGACTATCTCAAAGAGTATTTCTCATATTCATCTCACAAAAAGCCTGTAGGGTTGTTCATGTAATTGATTTATGCATAATTCAAGGAAAGTAGAAGTGTTCATTGCACTACTGAGGAAAATGTCACATATATCATAGGTGAAGCTGGCAGTGGTGCTCACAGTTAAGGCAGCCTGACACTTGCCCATTACTGGACCATTTTCACTACTTCTTATTTTTTGGTCTAACAGCCACCAAAATCGAAACATCACAAGATATATCCCAAAAAAAAAAAAGACTCTAAGCAATACTGGATTAAAATCCTTTTGCTGACAATTCCACAATGGTTATGTTGTTTTGCTAGAGTAAGAGATATTTCTCCCCTTTTTTTTTTTTTCCTTCTCAATTCCACTTTTCTATCCTCCATATAATTCCTATCCTCCAGTTTGTACATGAGCATTGTTCAGACTGCTTAAAGCATGTGAATGGAAGGGTACAAAAGGAATAGGGTTCACATCGTAACATTCACAGCACAGTACCAAACCTGACTTTATGATCTTTTTATGTTTCTTACTTTTCTTTGTAGACGTTACTTGGAACTGTAGCATCTGCTGAATGATAAGAAAGGAAATTATGTCTGTTTTCTAAAGCATATCAATATAGGAGAGGAAATCAGCTGAAAAAAGTCCTTTCCCTGGACCCCATCAGAGGAGACATATCAAATGTACTTCTTTTTGCACAATCACAACTGTATTTTACATCAACCTACCTTACATTATTATATTATATCTTATACACTCATGAAAACCTTTGTAATCTTGGCAACACTAAAAATTCTGATTATATTTCCTTTCAAGTTCCCTGAATCTTCTTCCATGAAGTCCTCCTGATGGTCAATGCTGGGCTCAGAAGCAAGTGCAAGGTAAATATCCTTACAATGTTTGGTGTAAAATCCCAAGCAGAAGAGGAAAAAAATATAAGCAATTAAATTTAATTCAGAGGATTCATCCGTGAAAGATGAAAGGGTGCTGCAGTACTTAAGCTTGAAAAGAGGAGTCTAGAATGAATATGAGCTGGGAAAGAAGAAACAGGAGAATGCACAGGATTGAATTTTCAAACTGGCCATCAAATAATAATGAGCGAAACAGGTTATGAGACATCTGAGTCACAACCGATGTATTTGTGCAGGTAGTAGCCCACTGCAGAATCAAGAGTGTGAATGACTTTAGCATGTATTGAAAAGTCTAAGCGAAACCATAATATTTTTTGAGTTTTCATGATATAAACACTATTTAATATCTTCATCAATGACATAGATAGTGAGATTAAGGGCACGCTCAGCTAGTTTGCATATGACACCAAGCTGAGGGCTGCAGTTGATTCACTGGAGTAAAGTACCCAGAGGGACCTTGAACATATGATTTTATAGGGGAAGATATTTATGTTTCTCTCTTAAGAATGTTTATAAAATAAGTTCTTAGTATTTAATATTTCTACAAATGTAGCAATTGAAAAGGGACTTAGATATTAAGATTTTTCATAATTATGTTAACAGTCTATAAAGTAGCCTAATTTTAAAACTATATTACAAGTATATAAGATATAAAATTACATGCATTTAGGCAGAAGTCTAACAGCTGGAGAATAATGATGATGGATCTTAGGATGTTGTTTTGGATATGTCTGTGCACACATAGCATGTAAATTACCTGTCATTAAATTTGATTGCATGTTCATTTTCGGTTTGAGTATGAAACACATGAGTACATACATAACAATAAAATAATAATTTTAAATATTTTAATGTCACTTTATGTTAGACATTTCCACACATGATTCTGAGAAGCACTAGAAGATAACTTTTCAGATATCAGAGTCTGATGTTAAACAATGAGTCATTTAAGATAATGATATTTTTGACCACTAGATTGAACACCAAATCCATTTGATTTCATATAGTGCAGATGGTATCTGTACTGCCCTGAAATATTAACAAATCAATGTGTATTAATTTAAGCAATTATATGACAGTATTCATACTAACCTGCAATGAAACACACTTCCAGGTCCATCAACACATACACCTCCATTGTAACAAAGAACTGAGTTCATTGTGGACTCACTGCAAACGTCAACATCAACTTCACAAAACCTGCCAGTGTAGCCACTCAGGCAAACACAAACAAATGCATTGATGGCATCCTGGCAAGAACCTCCATTAATGCAGGGAGCAGATTCACATTCCTGAGAAGAGAAATAATAATAGATTGATTATACACCTTTAAAACACATCAGTTACTTATTCAGCTCAACAAGTGCAAGAGACTGAATCTGGAGATTAGAAAAAGTATTGGACTTTTTTACTGTCTGATAAACAGAAGTCTCTAATTTGATGCAATCTTTTGTTTATATAGAGATCTTTTGATTACAGCTCACACTCACTATACTTGTTCTTATTCATTAATGTTGCAGAGATGCAAATATAGCTTTATATAAGCAGTCTTACAACCAAAAGTATTCAATCCCAGTCATGATTAATTTTTAAAGCATGTTTTTGAGCCACAGTCTTAAAATTATTTATTAGAATTTTTTACATTAGGGCCTACTGCTGTAAAAGTCACACATTAGTAATGCAATTATGGACAGAATAAAGAATTACTTATATAAATGAATGCACACAGGTTTTTTATCAGTATTTCCTGATAACTTTTTATCACTATCAATTAATGCCTAATATTGCAAATACAAACATGTTTATGTGTTCACATAATAACAATTTCCTCTGATAAGGTTAATGTAAAAATCATCAAATTCAATCCACATGAATTAGCAGCAAGTTAATATTTCTCCAGCATTACAGGAGAGTTTAGTTAGTGCAATAGACAGTGCAAGAAATACATGCTTGCCCTTGATCACAGAAACCTAGATTTTACCTGTATCCCAAAGGAGTAGTATTTTGCAGCTGCAACCCAAATAGTCTGGCTAAATCCAGTATTTTAAATTTATTTTCACACTCCCATAACTTTAGAAGGTTTAATTCTTTAAGGATATCCAAGGGCACTCACATTTCCTCCAGGTAATACAGTAGCTTTGACAGAATACAAATGCAGCTATCCATGGGGAATTTTGAGAAAACAACTTATTTTCCTATAAGCTCTCCAGCTGGGTGTATATAGGATGATTTATTAGTGAGCATTACATAAGCTAATTGAATTATATATCCCACAGGAAGATGGAGATAGCCTTACAGACTGCCAAAATTTCTGTGTCTAGGTTCTAGAAGTAATCTTTTGCTATATTAATTACTTTTTTTATTATTTTTGGCAGACAGTAGTGTTCTTTTTTTGTTTTAAAAAATTCTCAATTCTCAGTTCCAACTCTCTGACTTTTCTCCATTCCATTAACTTGTCCAGTCTTCTTAATTTGTACTCACTTTTATTCCACACTACAAACCCAAAATTTATTTTTTCTCATTAGCAGAATAAATTAAATCTACACTAATTACTGGATCAAATTTTTAATTAATTATGATTCAAAAGTTAAAGTCCAAAAATTACTGAAATCATCAAAGTAACTAATGATAAATTCAAAGCTCAGACTAAAGTTCACAGCTTTATTTGAGTAGTACCAAGTTTCAAGTTGCACCACGTTTAGAGCAACACAAAACCTTTTTATTTTCTTCTCTGAATTGTAATATTCTTTTAAGATTTTACAGTAAGATAAATGTCAGACAGTTTGTAGGAAAGAAACCACTCCCATCACTTTCCAGTACATTCTGTTTGTCATTAGATTTGAAAAAAAACAGAGCACACTACTACCAGAGAAGTGCTAGTCTGTACTGCTCTTAACTCATGCAAGAATATTTTGTCAGTGTAAAGACAGAACTATGTTAAAAATGCCACAAATAACTTTATCCCAAACTTAATGAGCTACCACACTACCACCAAATACTGTAGATTTTAGTCTAAAGAACAAGGACATGAGATGACAAACTGAAGTTGCAAGACAACTTGTTACCAAGTTTTGCCTATCTTAGATCCCACCAGAGACTGATTTTGCAACATGACACTAGGGAATAGCTGGCTCTGCAGAAAATTCTTAGCTACCCTGATTATCTCAAGACAAGTTCATTGGAACACTAATGATATTTTCATTTTTTCTTCCTTTATATAATAGGAGATTGAATCTTAACTATGACCCCTAACCAGACTGCTGCCAAGTCGGAGCAACAATAGGGACTCACAGTCCTAGAAACATTGCCCCTCTTCTTCAGTACAGTAGGAGAAAAATACTTTCTTGGTCACATCATCTGCCCAGTTCCCAACCTAATAATATATAATTTTAACCTTTTCTTGCTTAGAAGTGATCACATAAGGAAAATTGCCTCTGAATAACTAAGAAAAATGAAAACTACAAGAATAACATTCACAAAAATGGGTCATTATAGCTTTTCCAAAACACAAATTTTTTGATATATAGGAGTGTCACAATTACTGACTTATTTATACTTAAATTTGTAGCTTCTTATTTTCATGAGGTCTCTTAAATCTTTACTAAATCTGGAACTTTAATTTGAACAGGAATTTAAAAATGCATACTTTTTAAGTTTCAGAGACAAAATCTGACAGCAAACCTCTTAAGAATTTGTGCAACTTCTACCAATAATTTGATAGCAATAAATGTTTAGGAACAAAAAAAAAAAAAAAAAAGAACCAAAGCGACACACACACAAAAAACACCCAAAACGCAAAAATCCAACCAGCCGAAAATGAACCAACCACAAAGAAAATAATACCAAAATTAAACTCCTTCCAAAAGGCACAAAATTACTTTCAGCTCTGAGTTGGACTTCTCAGCAGAATTATTCCATTTAAAAAGCAGAGAACATGCTGAGACCTCCAGGGCCCACTGAGCAGTCATAACACCGAAAGGTCATGGGGACCTTTGGTCCCCAGCTTGTTTTCTTCCACAGGACATTCTGCAAATGTCCAGCACTCCTTTTAATTACTATTCTCTCATATTTCTTCATTTTTTTTATGCCCTAATTCATTTTTTTTTTCCTCTGAGAGCACTGTAAGTCTCATTGTATGACTGGGCGCCTTCGGCTCGCCCAGCTGTGACCAGGTGGCTCAAGGCTTCCCTGTGGCCATAGCAGCATTGGGACCCTGTGTGCATGTGCCAGACTCTCCAAATTCACACCCACCCGGCCTCACCGCCCTGCTGTGCTCTGGCCCAAGCAGCAATACACTGCTGCAGGCCTGGCAGACGGCTTCGTCCAACACAAGAGATTGAGACAACTCAGGTTAAAAGAGCTGTTAAAATAGCTTCATGTGGCAAAGTTTTGCTTGCAGTGTTGGGAGGTGTGGACACTCTGTGAGGGGAGGCCAGGGCTGCCCGGCCAGACACAGCCGGTTCCAGCTGTATCCAACTGCCCACTGCAGGCTGCGGCTGGGCCCACAGCCAGAGCAGCAGCAATGTGTTTAGGAAGTGTATAAAAACATGAGGAAAAGCATCGGAGACAGGAGTGAGGAAGAAGCGTGAAAAAAACCCTTGCAGCTTGAAAGGTCAGAGAAGAAGGAGGGGGAGGCAGTGTCCACCAGGGATCCCTGGGCAGATCCTCAAGAAGACCATTGTGAGGCAGGTTGGCCCCTTCTAGCCCACAAAGGACCACATAGGAGCAGGTATCCACACTGCCACATGTGTGACCATCACACCACAGCAGATAGATGTTCCACGCCCTGAAGGAGTTTGCAGCCTGTGGGAGAGCCCATGCTTGACCATGCTCTGGGCAGAAGCTGCAGCCCCTGGAGAGGAGACTCTTCAGGAAAACGTTTTCTGGCAGGTTGGAAGGAAAGCCTTTTAGTTTTTCATTAACAGTAATTTCAATTATTCTTTCTCAGGCTGAGACTGTTTTTCTTGTGACAATAATCAGAGATCATGACTGATCTCCCAGTCCTTATCTTGACCCACATGCTTCTCTTCTTATTTCCTCCCTCTCTCCTGAGAAGGAGGGGGAGTGTAGGAGTGGCTGTGCAGTGTGGATGTGTGGCCAAAGAGAACTCACTACACCTGAGTATTCATAGGCTGTAAAACTTTTTTTTTTCTGTCCTATCAGAGCAAGTAACCTGTCCAAATGGAGCTGTGATGCCTAGCTTTCCTGTGGCCATCATTGCCCTTTTTCTTTTTCGCTTTCTGTTTTGTTTGTTCCATTCAAGAGCAGCTTCAGTCAAACCAGGGCTACAGCCATACACAGACAAGGAAACCAGGACAGAAAACGTCTCCTAAGGCCTTATCATCTCATCTTCTTGCTCTGAAGAGGTTTGTTGCTTACACTGTCACCAAAATACCCCAAAATGCTCCACCCTTACTGACTTCAGTTGAAGTGCTCTGCTTATTCCCAGCCTTCCTCACATGCATAAGGGATGCCCAATACTCACACTTTACAGCACACCAGTGCTCCCCTTCACAGCTCACCTTTCAAAACATGTGTGGCGTTCATAAGCTCCAAGGCAAAGAAAATAATTTATTAAAATAAATTAAAATTATGCAATTGTAATTATTTGTATAGAAGTTCCAGAATTCTTGACAGTTCTATGCGTGTTCTCATGTGTACATAATCAACAAAAAACTGAGATAATGGCAATGCACAATTATTTTCACAAGAGCTATTATAAATCGAGCATTTAACTCCCAGAGATAGTACAAAAATAACCACTGGGATTCCCCAAATCCAGATATATGCAGTAAGAGATAAAGTTCAGCTTGACCACTGAGGATCAGTCTCTGCTAAATGTTGATCTTCTACCTCATTATGTTTTAAGATAAAGGCTTGAGGAGTCTCTAAAACATATGCTCCAGGCAAATAAAAGTTAAATACAGGTATTAATTTCCATGGAGATGTAAGTGAATGGAAAAAAATACATACTTCTAACAGGAGAACAGACCGGTGATTTTCTGGATTTATTTTTACTAAACTATGTTTACAGTAAATATAAGTACTTATTGATTTTTCTAGCATAGCAAGGCAATTTAAAAATGAAGGCAAAAAAAGTGAAAGAATATTGAGATTTCTAGTAATGCAGCTCATTTAAAGGTAGATTATATTAAGAATTCTTTGTTCAAACCATGCCATGCAAGATCCACTACATTTATTAGAGTGCAATAATTTATTATTTCTTCTCTGTATTTCCTGTTCTCTGGATGTCATGGTGTAGTAAATCTTGTTTGTACTAGGAAGAAAATGACTGTCCCTTAAGAGAGTCCACCTTGGCATGGCACAGTTCACTGGTTCTTCTGGCAGGGAATTGTTCTGAAATCTGGACTCTTAACAAGTGACCTAGAAGGCACTTTGCTCAAGGCATACTACTTCCATATCCAAATCTGTGGATCCATACTGACATCTGTCTTTGAAAGTGAGGTTATTCTGTCTAAGAAAGCCCAACTTTCTACATATATCATTATATTATCATCAAATTCACAGTCCATAGCTTGAAACAGGCTCTAAGGGAACACATTTTGGCAAACTAATAAAAATAGTGAATAGCATCTGTTCAACACTGTTTCTTAAAAAAGAATCTGGAGGTGTGTTTTGGAAGTTAGGATTTTTTTTTTTTATTTTCCAGCAGAAAGGACTGTTTTCCAATAGTCTGCCTTGGAAATGCTGATTAGAAATACAAAATTATTTCTAACTAATCTTTAAAATCTATTTTTATAAAAGAGATTCAATGCAAAAAAAAATTGCAAATGTAGACCTATTTTTATTTAAGTGAAGTTTTGCTTTGTACCAAAAATAATTATAAAGTGGAATAATTCTTAAGAGAACTCATTCAAATCCACTATGGTGATTGCAGGGGGAGGTAAGGGGAGAAAAGAAATGGATAAGAAAGGAATTTAAAGATAATATTGCACCATAATAGAAAGATGTTTTCAAGAGGCATGCTTCCATTCACTTAATGATAGGACAACACTATTATCAGGTCAAAACTGAAGGCTTTTTAATAAGTAAGAGCCATGTGGCTAAGAGTTTGGAATGAAATAAAAAAATAAAGCATGCAGAAAGGAAAAAATGCTGTAAATAAGTGCTTTAGAAGCTAATTAATGTTATAAATTAAAGCTTTTTACATACAGAATATAATATACATATGGTTTTAATTAATGCTGAATCCAGATTTTGAGAAAATCACCTAATTTTACAGTGTATATACTTTGGGTTAAATGTCAATAGTATTGATACCTTGCAAAAGTATGAGATTTATACTGAGACATGTAGATGACTGGTCCAGATATATTACTATTTGATGTTTGACAAAACTATAAATAAAATGTATTTTTCTAACGGGTAAAATTATTACACTATTTTTTGCAGTTAATATAATCATGTATTAATTTTGTTTGAGAATATACTTCCCAAAACTTTTTCTTTTCTTAGGTTGAATATATATACAACATCTTGAGGACTGAACAGGGAAAACTTGGGTCCACCTTTCAAAATGTTGGCTTTATCCAAAATAATTCAAAAGGTGTTCAAAATGATAAGAATGTTTTGCCTTGAAATTTTGTGTTATGAGCACAAGGAAAAGAGAAAAAATAATAAAAATAAATTTAATTTTGAAAAAAAATTAGAAAGCAGGGTCATACTGGATCAGACCAGTGCTCCATCTGCCCCAGTACTCTGTCTACAGTAGTGATTGAGGGAAAGCCACTTTAGCAAAATCTATGTCCCATGCATCCTCTCTTCAGCAAGGTGCACTGTCTAATCAGACATGAAAACCTGTATTTCCCTGATTGATTAATTTATCATTCACTTATGAACCTGGTGTGTGTGACATGCCTAATTTTTCTTCACCTACTAAGAGATAACCTGACTCCCCAGCCTTTGAGGCTGGGGCAGGAAGTTCTAGGTGTTCTCTGCTTCCTCTGAAACAAAGTAGTTTGGCTTCTTCCAGATATTTCTCTGTTTATTTTTATCATGTCCCCCACCAAGTGTTTCTTCCTCACTACAAAATCTGGGGAAGTGATTTTCCATTTATCTTCTTCTGCAGCAGTTTTCTAAATCTTAATTACATTTCCTTCCAATTTCCCCTCTTTACAGGGAACAATTTGAGGCCTTTAAATATCTCCTTATATATAGGCTAGGCAATTCACAGAATATTTGTTGCTCTCCATAGCTTCTCTAACTTCCCTTAAGGTGCAAAGTCCAAAACTGTGCACAGTAACCAATGTGCGAGCCAACCTCAGTTTTATGTAGAAGGGAAATCATGTCCTCTCTCTTGTTCCTCATCCTTTTCCTGATCATGCCCAGCAAGATTTGTTATGCTTTGCTGTGACTGTAGATTGAGACAATGACTTCAGAGAGCTGTGAATAATTGTTCCAAATCTTCTTTCCCGAATTGTAACTGACAATTGAATTCAGTTGTATGAGGCTATTTCTCCCTAGAGTATTCCTTTACACTGAGGCTTATCTGCCACCTTTTCCCTCTTTCCATTCTGTGAGGGTCTTCTTGAATTTGTCAAATGCAAAGAATTCACTAAGTTTCTCTCAAGCCTTGTTTGAGTGTACATTTTGCACTTTCACCATCAAGCAATCCCACCAATTCCCTGATTCCAGATTTTGACAGATGTGAATTTTTATAAGTTAGAGTGCTCTTTAAAAGACACTTTCAAATTTGTGGTTTAGGTTTTTGAAATTCCTGCCAACATTTGAATTAATATGTATTGAAAATGTTTCTATTCTTTCCATATAGGCAAGATCTCCATTTATCAAAATGCCATTTTTTCCCTTGTAACAGTTTTAAGTTTCCTTCTTTAGCTAGTCAGGGGCTTTGAAGCACTTTGCGTTCTTCAGCTATAGCATACATTTTACCTGGGCTCTTAACATTATTTGTTTAATAGCTGTTAATATGCTTGTGGGCTTCACTTTTACAATTTATTTTCCTGAAACTGGATATAATAAATTAATATTCCTGGGGTTTAGGATATACTCTGTTGCTAGAGTATCTGTGATGCAAGATCATACTATGATATCAGTTGATAGGATATTCTCATGTCATAGATTATAAATATGCCTGTCAGTTGAATGTCTTCAGAGGGCTTAGCGCTTTGGGTGTGAAACTCCTCTTCAACATTCTTGTAGGTCTCACCCATTTCTTTGTTTCACCAATCAATATTATCTATTTTTCTTATTACTTTCTACTTAAAAGACTCTCTAATTCAGTCAGTCTGACTTAAAAAACTTCCTATGTCATGACCAGATGTCTCTGAAGTATTACACACACTGAAATCGTCCTGTGGGTCTGTAATTACAGGTATTGTGTTTTGCACAATAAAGTGGGTGTCTCCCTTTCTTCCTACTCTTAGATTTACCTATCTGCATCTTGTGCATAAACCACTTTAAACCCCTTTTTTTTTTTTGCGAAGTTCATCTTAGTTTAGCTTATTTCAAGAAATTACTTACTTTATCAAATGCTTTTTAAACTAATTAGCAATAGGTAAAAAATAATCAGGAGTCTGAAAATATATCTGAGAGACATCCACTTTATTTGAGGGTCTTTGTACATCCATCAATGTTGGCCATACCCATGTCTTTTTTGCAATCTGGCTGGTCCTGATGAACAAATATTTATTTGCTTGAAGTAGCCTCTACATGTGCATAAGCTGTGGTACTTTTGCACATAAAATTAGCTGATTTTCCTGATTTACTATTTATTTCTATCTTTTATGAAAACAAAGATAAAAGATCAGTAAAACCAGATAAAATAGAACAAATCTAGGATGCAGTCTGATCACAGCTATCAGATACAAGCCAAAACAACAAGCTGAATATTTTCCTGTGTAAAGACTCAAAATGCTTTTTGCTTCTTTTTTGACAGGATGAGCCATCTTAACTGAACATAGAAGAAGCATATCTGTCAATCTTGTCTCATCCATCATAGCAAAGAAAGAAAAAGCCAAAAAAATTAAGAAGCAATGTCTACTACTAGCCATAATTGCTATTACTGCACATTTTATTATTCTATGTTTATCAGAGAGTAAAGATCAATTTTCCTTTATGTACATTCATTTTATAATTTCAAAAATATATAAATGTCAAAGGGAATTGTGTGTATTGAAATTGGTTCATATAGTGCATATATTTTTACTGTTACTTGTTTTTGACTGAATTCCATAAATTAAAAAGCAATGAAAACTGTAGCAGATAGGGAAGTTCCAATATACACACTCCATAATTGATACGCAAAAGTTATAGGTTATTATTACAAAGTGCTTATTTTGTACCTAAAAGTACTAGACAATCAGAGAAAGTTTTGAAGTGTATTTTCTTGAAAACTCTATAGCCACATAGGCGAGGATGAAAAAATCCAGAGTAAAAAAAGAAAAAAAAATCAGGGTAAAAAAGTAAAGAAAGAAGATCCAAGTATGCCTAGGGAAATACATATACACACATAAATATTATTTTTAAACTGGTTATTTGAATCATTTTAGTTGCTGATCTTGTAATGACCACCCAGCCATTCTCTCACTCTTCCTCCTCCTAAATGACAAGGAAAGAAAAGAAGATGACAAAGCTCTTAGATTGATAAGGACAGAGATATCACTTGCCATTTACTGTAACAGGCAAATCAGACTTGACATGGGTAAAATAATAATTTATGTTCAACCACAAACAGACCAGTGAGAAGCAGAAAAAAGTGTAAATCCACACTCCTTCCCAGGCTCATCTTCACTTCTCTATTTAAGTGCTCTACTTCCTTGTTTCACCCTGAAAAGTTTAGACTGGGTAAAGAGAGAGAGATCTTGCGTCACACCAGCTCCTCTCTGCTGCTCCTTCTTTCTCCCACTTTTCCCATGCTTCAGTGTGGGTCCTCTTCATGTGCTGCAGGATGAAACTGCTCCTGCATGGGCTTCTCTCCATGCATCACAGTTCTTGCCTACAGCCTGCTCCTGTTGGGGCACTCCATGGGCTGCAACACCCAGGCCATATTCACAAGTTGCAGCATGGGGTCTTATGTGGCCTGCAGTGCAGATGTCTGCTCTGGCATGGTTCTCTCCATGAACTACTGGCAAATACCTGCTCCACCATGATTCTCTTCAGGGGCTACAGCTCTGACAATCTCTGCTGCAGCATTTTGAGCTCCTCTTCCCTCTCCTTCAATGACTGTGGATACTGCCTGGTTGTTTCTCATAATTATTTCCCCACCTCACTCCTTTCTCTGTCGAACGGTGTTTTCTGCTCTTTCTTAAATATGTTTCTACAAATGTGCCATCATCTTAAGTGAGAGGCTCAACTCTTCCGTACAGTTGGTTGGTTGGAGCTGACCCAAATGGGTTGTTTCCACCATGGTGCAGCCCCTTGCCTGTTCTCACAAAAGCCACTCCTGCAGACCCCTTTCTAAACAGAATCTTGGCTCCTGCACCAAATGAAATTGCATAGCCCTTAATACAAAGAAATGTACCTTCAAGTTATGAAAGAAAGAAAAATAGAAGATATACATATATCAGATTAAATAATGATTATTTTTTAAAATTAAAGAAGTGGCTGAAACTACTCTAGAAAAAAAAACAATTACAGAGCATAAGCTTACTACGATTATTATGATATGCATAGCCCTACATAGTCAGAAAGCCTAGCTGATCATTGTAAGTGTTGCATAGGTATATGTCTAAGCAGGATGAATGCAATGATGGAACCTTTAAAATATGACATTTGCAGCATAGTGTAATCTGGAAATCATACTGCATGCAAATTGAAAGACTATCAGAAAATGAAGATGTTACTGTGACAGACTTATCTGTCAAAGGTATATATATATTGTTTCTTCCTATGAGTTTCTAATCTATGCATTTTCAAACGTCTTGCTATGAAATATGATGATCTTTTGAACATAATTTTATTATGTTGTCTACAGGTCATTGAATCTCTTGTTCTCTTCAAATGGAGAAAAGTGTAAATCATGGATGCTTCAGGAGAAAATATTACCCAAGGGTATTCTGTATTAGCTTTGCAAAAAATGATAAACATACAGATTTGCAATACCATATCTTATCATACCATGATGGGCATTCTGTAGAGCTGGATTACTTATTTTTCTGGCTTTTTTCATTCTGTAAAAGAGTTTGGAACTAATATACCAGCTAGAATTACACCTTGTGTGAAACTTTTATGGATTTTCAACAGAAAAATTATGGACCATACTTCCTTTATGTAATATGACACATTTTTAGTTATTTAGTACTTTAAGCTGTAAATAAAAATTATGAAAAGTCCATGCATTCACACATAAACTAAAAAGAAGATTCTATAACATTTTGGAATGTTTTTTGACAATTCAGTAGCACAATATTAGAAGCCAGATAGCCTGAAGGAAAGTTCAAGCCAAACTTTCTCATGCTAGATTTTCTCAGGAGATGAAATGCATTTAAAAGGATCATACCGCAAGATCATATTAAACCATATCCATTTGGCAGAAAACCTAAAAAAGTCAAAATCAATTGAATACTTTCTACAAAGTATAGTCAATACTGTAAACTCTGTTCACTGTTCTGGCAGATGTAGTCACCTTCTAAAATGGGTTTGCTGACCATGGGAATCTCCACAGCACAGACTTATATATATGGATCACTTCTTGACCACATCCATTCCCCGTGAGAGCATAAAACTATTCATGAACTTCAGAGGACTAAGTGGGCAGAGTATTTAGAACCCCATGGTTTTATACCATAAAATTTTAATATTGCATGGCTTTTGAAATTTAAAGACAAGCCATGGCAACTTTCAGTGTAGAACATTGTACCTTGAGATTTACTATTCAAATATGCAGCTAAACTGCAGCAAATGAGATTCAAACTCACAAATTAGTTAATTATACTCTTCATCCCAAACTGAGGGACAAATGATATTCAGGTAATGTTGGCTTATCTTGCTGTGGCTTTCCAGATTTATCATTCACACTTCACCTTTAAACTTCTTTCGACATTTTTTTAATGGTCTTTTCTAATGCACTGTCATGTAAGCAAAAAGTAATGCAGTTTTCAGAATGGATTTTAAACAACTGAATTTCTATCATACATTTTCGATATACTGACTTCAGAGGTTAACTAAATAAAGATGAGTTTCAACGACATATTACCCTTTCCTCTATAATTAAAAAAACATTTTGAAAACATACATTAATATTTATCTCACATCTTGAGCTGGTCCATCCAGGTTCACAAGAGCATTGATACCCATCAATAAGATCTACGCATCTGAAATACAAAAGAGTGTTATTTAGCTCTTTACTTATTTTGTTCCAGATACAGCACTAGTAGTATCATTCCATGCATTTCAAAATAGTGGTCTGATGTAACCTACTGTAATCCCTGGTACTTTTCAATAGTGTTATAATGGATTTCAAATGTGCCTACTGTGGGTGCTGAGGCATTTTGTAAGGATTTTGATTGTCACATTAGAAGACATCTTCTCATTTCAACTGTTGGTATGTAACAGATAAAGATTTTTTTCTTAAGTATATTAAACACTAATTAATCCCCACTTACTGAATACTAGTTATGTTAATGAACAAAAATGCAGGAGAAGTTGAGATAATGTCACTATATTACATTAGATTAAGCAGGCAACATCTGTCATCTTTAAGTGTGCTTGTACCCTTACTTTATGGAAGAACATAATTAAAAGTATATTTATCAAACATCCCATATCATTAAGCCTTGAAAATTGTTAGTTAGGTACATTATCATGGAGATAATAGTTAAATAAAAATAGGCACCTTCCATGAAGACAAGGATTTGACAAGCATTCATTGACATTTATGTCGCAGTTTGTTCCGATGAAACCTCTCTTACAGTGACACTTGTAGGAGCTGATGCCATCAATGCAACTTCCATTGTTGAGGCAAGGAGAAGACAAGCATTCATCTGTATTTACTTCACACCTATCACCTGTTTAAAAATCCAGAAAATGCAACTAAGTTTTAAATTCTAAACTCAAACCAACACTATATTAATATAAATATTTCCACATAATTGCTTTTAGTTATATAGATTGTTCATATAGTTCATGATATTCATCATTAAAAACATCCATCTGGAATTGCCTATAGTGTAAATACCAAAAGGATGTTTATATTGACATTCATAATGAAAAATGACAAATATAAAGTGATGACATCTGATTGATGTTTGATATTTGAGTGCTGCTTGAGAAGATTGAAAATTCAAGATACCAATTTATAAGAACTGAATAGTTTGAAAAGACAAAAAGGAAGAACACAGAATTTTCTACCTGGTAAAGAAAAACAAATGCATGATAAAAAAGCAATTGATTGCTGAGAGCATACTCAAAAATGGAAAAGAATAATAAATTTTCATACTATACTAATTTGCACATGATATAGAAAAAAAGAAAAAAAGAACGTTGGTCTTTCTCCAGTAACTGAAAATTTTATATCTTTTTGAAAATAGAAAGAACTGGGAGAAAAGGAAAGATTTCAGAATTGCTTTCAGAATTGCTCAGCAGAACCTAGTTCCCTTGTTCAAGTCAATTTTAGTATCAAATATTATAAGACTATTGACAACTACTTGTTACCATTCCATAGGATTTCAGGATAGACAGATGTGAATCAAATGATCAATTAATAGGTTTGTCATATGTATAACCAATAATGAAGCCAATTAGGTATATTAACAAAAAATCTATAGCATAAATCAAAGGAATGAAAATTAACAAATAAACATGAGCAGAAATACTAATAACCATATTGCATAGCGTATTCCAGTTACAGAAAGAAAATCAATTCTTTGTTAAATAATTTCTTACAAATCTAAAAAATACTTAAAAATAGTAACTGACTGCAAAGAGCAAGTACTCATTTTGCCACATTGACATTAATCTTGTGAAAGGCATAACATCCTTTCAACATCATTTAAGCATTGTCTCATTCAGTTATGAGTAAATAAAATGTTAAGAAAACTTTTCTATGGGTTGTGCATGGAAAACTAGGGCTCAAAAGGTCACTGAGCTTATTTTTGTTGATTTCATCTTAAGTAAGATTTATTATAAGTTAGTGACTAATACCAGAGATTTAGATTTTCTATTTCTATTGTGCTTTGCGTCAGTAATAGACTTATCTCAGGCAAATATTTCACCTATATCAAGTCAAATTCAATTGGTGCTGATTGGACTGCAGTAAATTTGAAAGGTTGCCATCTATTTTGAAGTATTTTTTCTTTGTTTAGACAAGGTTGATTTCCACCACAGAGAACTTTACAAGATAAGATTAGACCATGGGAAAGAAAATAATGAAAAGAACCTTTGTTTTCATTAAATATCAATTAGGGACCTTGGATACATATGCATGGCTCTTGAGAGCTATATTTTCCCAATTAATTTAAAAGTGAATACAAGAACCAGAGGGATAAAATATGAAAATATCGCCTGTAGCTTGTACTGTTATTTAGATATTTGAACTTTAGACTGGAGCATGATTTCTTCTCTTTGTTTGAAGGAACATGATACTGATACTTGTTCCCCTAGTCTTGGGCTCTGCTTGGGATTCCCTTTATACATTTACTGCTCCCAGGCTGCCAGCAGCAGCCCGGGAGTGGTGCCCAGACACCCCAGCCCCTCAACACCCCATGGACACAGAGGGCCATGGTTTTTCAGGCAGACAGGTGGGGTGTGCCACTCCCTCTCCAGTGGGGCCACTCCAGAGCTGAACCTGGGCAGAGCAGGTGGCAGCCACTGGCCCCAGCACAGGGGTTAAACCATCCACTTGATAGGCCACAGCAAGGTTGAGCCTTTGCACTGCTGGATCAGTGCACAGCTGGGGCATGCCCCTGCTGAAGGCAGAAATATTTACTGAAATACAAAATGAAGAAATCAAGCCACACCTAAAGATATAGCAGTTAAGAATTAAGGTTTAGTTGACAGTTGAATAAACTTACAAAAAGGGATATAGAACAAGATAAACCTGAAACTGTGCAAGTAAGCCTATTAATTCATGTCTGAATATAAGAAACATCATAAGAAAATTAATATAGTTGTCAATATTTCCATAGGAGACAATGTCACATTGTCATACTATAGCTGGGCAAGCTGCAAATATCAATTCAATATCTATCTTTTCTTAACTTTGATTTTAAAACCATAGGATTTAATGTGATCAATGACTTTATTAAAAGTCATTGAGAAAAGGTTTTAAAACTGAAAGATAACTGAAAACTTGTAAGTGAAAGACAAATTTCTAAGAAACAACGTGTCTCTCATGTGAACTAATATAGTTCAACATGGAGAAAATAATTGTATGGTATGTTGCACTGAATATGATATGTATATATTTCCTGTATTTCCTATATTAATATAAAAACACTCATATATCTTACATATAAAAAATATGTTTTATCCAGTATAGTAATTTTTTATTATTTTAACATTGTGATATAAAATGACATGTAAAATAAAATTGAAATAAGGAAAATTTTAAGAGCAGCACTATGTATTAAAGGCATAAAGAAAAAAATGTTCTGTCACCATTCTAAAGCAATATAAATATAGCATTGTGCAAAAAAAAAAATCATATTTAATTTCAAATAACTCTGTAACTTGAATGATTCCAGGATACACTAATATGAGAATTATATACCTATTATTATTATTATTATTACTATTATCATTAGTAGTGGTAGTAGTAGTTGTTTTGATTTTCTTCTCCATTAGGCATGCTTTATGTTGTATGTAATGATCTCATTTAAAATGGAAGCATTTTTATGCATTTCTTAGAGTCAAATGACAATAAAAGACAAAGTTTGTTGTTCAACTAAAAACGCAACTTCTCTTTTTCTGCTTGGGACATAAGAAATCACATTTACTATGAGTAAAGCATTGTATTATTTGCATTACAGTTTAACTAGTCTATCAGATATGGGAACTGTTCTGCGCTTGGAGGTTTTCCAGGCTCAACTGGGCAAAGACTTGAGCATCCTGGTCTGACCCCATAGCTAAAACTGATTTCAGCAAGCAATTGCACTACAGACCTCAGAAGTACCCTTCCAACTTGTTTTATTCTTATTCAAGAATGAAATTCCCCCTGTACAGCTTGACCCAGTAACCTAGTCAATGACAAAATGCATAGGATCAGAAGTATGACATGGGTGCAAGGAAGCAGATGAAAATGCAACAAGAATGTGATGATGGTATATGAAAAATTACTTGTGACTAGAATGTATTTTATTATACCCTTGCAATTTTCTTACACTTTTTAATAAAAATCTGGTCAAATTCAGCCTCTCCCATATAAATCCAAAAGATTCTATCATGGCCATATTTTTTAGGAATAAGACGCTCTTCTTTAAAGGAGCTGTTTTAACATATAGCATGTCGTGTTCTGCAAAGTAAAACCATCTGTCAGGATTCATTGCTTGAGATATTTATTTCTGTGACTGACTGAAACATCCACAGGTTCTTAAGTGATGAATTATTTCTATCTTACTAGTTATACCTGATTAATTTGTTTCTTTTTTTCTACCCCTGGCTGTTGTGGTTTAGGAACCATATTCCCTAGTTCAGTGCTGCCAATAGAACCATGCTGCCTCTTCCACTCCAACTGGAGACACAAAAGGCAAATATCAAGAATTGAGACAAGAAAATTTTACTGGAAACAGCAATGATATAAGGAAATTAACAATACCAACAACAATATTAATAAAAAAAGAAACAATTTACATGGAAAACCCATGAAAGTAAAGAAATACTGGACAGTTTTCTCCCCCAGGTTTTCCTGACTGGAAGGACCCCCTCTCCCTGGAAGAGAGACTGCCTTTCATCCTGCTCCCAGCAATGACCTGATGTGGTATAGAATAGCATCCCAGCCTTAGTCATACCCCTTTGTAGCTGCTACAAAAATTAACCCAATCCTGGCGAAAACCAGTCAGGAATTTTTCAGTGCATAGTAAAACAAATTGCAGCATGAGAAATAGTTATTGAAATATTCTTATATATTTTAAAATATTTTATTTTTTAAATACTACAATAATTTAACATGAAAGATACTAAGTACATCTACAACTTACACAAAGCTCAAAGAAATATCGTGGAATCACAGAAGAATAGACTGGCATTATGATATGGAATGTTCCTTTGTGGTGTTCTCACATTAGAGCTGCTTAAATGATCCTGTGTCTCTCAGTGTTTGTAGCAGAGAAATTTATGTGGAAATTGAGATTTCAATTCCCTGGGCCTTGATAACTCTTACAAAATAGAGACTCCTTTAAAGCAAGCACAATGATATACTTAAATACATTCAAAGATCCTTCCCAAGTTACACCAGATGAAAAGTAAAATGACTCTCCTCGTTAGCAGTAATAGCTAGGGAACAACTCCAACAGCTCTGGAACTCTTAGAAGTGCATGTCACTCATCATGATTTCAGCATGGCTTTGATACTATCTCCCACAATTCCTCTACACAAGTTAGGACTTTATAGTCTGGAAGGGCTGACAGCTAGATTGGTAAAGTTTGGTTGTGGTGAACTGATTATATTCTGTCAGGAGGCCTGTTAAAAAAGGAGTATCCTCAACTCTGCCACAAGGCTTAGAACACTGGAAGGTTTAAATCTGATCTTTAGTCATAAAACCTGAAGAAAACTTTGCATCCTGCAGATTCTTCCATGTCTTTTGTCACAAGGTCCCCCACCGCACTGAGAAATAGGTCCACCTTTTTTGTTGACCTTCCTTTTGCTCCCAATGTATATATAGAAGACTTTCTTATGGCTTTACACATTTTCTCAATTCTCAGTTCTAGTTTAGCTTTTCCTTTCCTAATTTCAATTCTAAACACTTTTTTTTTTGGCAATGACTTAATATTCCTCCTAAGTAGCCCATCCCTACTCCTTTCACTGAATGTGTGCTTCCTGTCTGCACCTGAGCTCAGTCAGGTGTTTCTTATTCATCCTGTTGGCCATACCTCCTTAAACACTGTCTTCCATGAACAAGGAGGAGCAGCAATGAAACAAAGCTGCTGCCAGACTAAGACTTAACTGTTTAAAGTATGTCTTAAGGCTCTATTTAGTAGACCATAAGTCATTTTGAGAGGAAAAAGGATGTTTATGTCCTGACCTTGGTAACCAGGAGAGACAGCTAGCAGCCTCTACTTGTCACTTTGAGCCAAATACTCAATGAGGTTACACCTTACTGTTCTAGGTTCTTTCTGGCCTAGGAAATCTTTATTGAATTGTGTTCCAGCTCAACAAGTCCAGCAAACGTGCCCCCTCCTTTCCTCACAAATCAAAACACAGCACAGACATTACAGCACTTCTCAGGCAAATGCATAAAGCAAATTTGTGCCATTCTTGTAGTGTGTTCACCAAACCTAAAGTTTCTAAAGTTCTCCAAACTTATGTAAGTACTCTAATATTAAAACTAAAAGACAGACACCACAAACTCTACATTTAGTTCAGAAATACAGATCTGTCAGTCTGCATGTTTCATTTATTCTCAGTGTGCCAGTCAGTTTTGACCTCTTTATATGTAAGCTGCCTCTTGCTTTAACATCTCAAGGAGCATGCCATTAGATTACTCCTATCTGACTAAATAAGTGGTCACTTCAGTTAGTAGTGTAGTTACTCTTCTTCCATTGGATATCAATAGCAAGAAATGCCACAAGGCTTGAGGATTGCAGATGCAATCACTTCCAGAGCTGACTGGCACTACAAAGCTGTAAAAGCAGCTGGGAAGGTCAAAAAGACAAAGTAAACTTCTCTCCCTTTTAACTGATTAGATTTCGTGGGACTTTTTTGTTGGGTGAACCTATTGTATGAAAAAGTCAAGCAGTTTCCATTGTCACATAGATAAGATGAACAGCAGGGTCTGAGGCGATAAGGAAGACTGGGCCTCAAACATGAAGTAAAAGATAAAATACAAGCCGAGTTATTTAAACCAAAATTTTGACTTCATTTAACATATAACTTAAGTACACACTTAGTCACTTCCAAATGTCAGTTTGTACTCATCTCATAGGGAAGATAAGAAAGAGAGATCTGTGCTTAACAGAATAACTATTTAAAGCTAAGGAATAATTACTGCTCTGCAGAAATGACTGAAATCAGTGACTTCATGGTACTTAGTTATTTTCTGGCATCTTTTGGATGCTAGCCAGTAATTTTTCGTTTGAACTAGAGTTTTGAATTAGTATAGCTCATTTTAACACACATTCTATTTTAGCCACTAAAATAAAATTTTTAATATTGACTGGAGGTGAGAAAGTGTTGCTGAACAAGCTGCAAGGCACCTTCTGTGAGAAGAGACCAGGGATTGCCTCATGACAGACACAGTTTCCTCTTTTAGTTTATAACCTTTCCCCCTTGTTCTATCATTATGTGGCACTTACAAAGTCCCTCTGTAGCATTCTCGCAGCCCCCCTGTACACACTTGAAGGCTGCTATAAGGTCTCCCTGGTGTCTTCTCTTCTCCAGGCTTAACAGCCCCAACCTTTTGGCCTGTCTCCACAGGAAAGGTGTTCCAATCCTCTCACCATTTTTTGTGACCCTCCTCTGGACTTATTCCAAAGGGTCTGTGTTGTTCTTCTGCTGGGTCACCTGAGCTAGACACAGATGGGAGTTCACAGGAACAAAACAGAGAGGGAAAATCACCTCCCTCAACCTGCTGGCCACATTGCATTTGTGCAGTCCACAATATGGGTGGCTTTCTGGGCTGCCAGTGCACGCTGCCATGCCATGTTGACCTGACTTCCTTGTCAACAACAGTTCAAATTTGGGATTGTCCTGACCCACATGCAAGATCTTGCACTTGGTCTTGCTGAGCTTTGTGAGGTTCCCACAGGTCCATCTCACCAGTGTCGTAAGGGCCCTCTGGATGGCATTCCTTCCCTCCAAGCAAATCAGCTGAACCACACAGCTTGGTGTCATTGGCAAACTTACTGAGGGTGCACTCAATGTTACTTTCTATGTTGCTGACCCATGAGATTTTTCATCTTTACTTTCTTTTCTTATTCTGTTGATGAAAGGGACTGAAAGAACAGCTGGATGATCAGCTGGCAGCAGGACAAGCAACGCAACACATTTTAAAAAAAACCAAACACTTTAAGTCTCTCAAAGAGATCTTAAAATTGTTTTCTTAACCTCAAATAAAGAAAACCAGAAAATAAAGTCTAAGGAATGATCAAGGCCTTCAATGAAGACAATGTGGTAATCCTAGAATCCTTTCAAATTAAGCAATTAAAAATTAACAAAGTTCTAGTGTCAAAAACTTATATTCTTATTAAATCCATTTTACAGCAGAGTTGGTGACCCAGGCACTCATGGTTTATACTTGTATGTAAAATAAATTTTTCTTAACATGAAAATTATTTCACTTGAATCATGTCTGAATCATCTGGGTTATATTTTGATATAAGATTATTCAGATGGCAAGATTTGGAAGAAGAGATTAACACCTCAGTCATTAAATTGACCTTGAGGGCAAGAGATCTCCACACATTGTGTTTAAATATACATGCCTTTTAAAATGTGATATTGAGCATTTGAAGTGAAATTATTATTATGTTTTTGCTATTTTTTAAATATCAAACTCAATGAAATATTAAGATATATATTTTTTCTAATTTTATTCTTTATATAATTTTATAGGAGCGCACATGCAGAATGCGTCAGACAGATTTGTATCAATGGAGATATATCTGTACTCTTAGATTATATTTTGCTTCTAGTTTTAATTTGCTGGTTAAATTACATTTCATTTATAATTCCACAAACAGTCGTGAAAGTTCCACTTGTTTACAGTGTATCTTCAGATTTCCTCACAAAGAACCTTGGTAAACTACTAAGACAAAAGAATTGTTACATACCCTTTGGTGTCCTTAGATTATCAACGAATTTCCTGTATTTATAGTAACATTTACAAAATCAAAGGATTCTGGAATCACGTAGAGAAAAGCAGTCCCTGAGTAAGACATATTTCAAAGGCTATCTTAGTGTGAAGAAGACAGTGGAAGCACAGTGTTTTCTTACTCAAAATATCTATTCTCTATTCACATTAAGTCTCATTACAAAGAAAAAGGTTTAGTTGTTAGTTTCTTTAGATTTGAAGTATAAATTCAACAGTTATTATTGTAAGCACTAACATTTAGCACTAACTCCAGCCAACAAATGGCTGTCTAGACAAAACAGATTTTAGATTCAGTGACTCACAAGGCATCTTCCATTTTGTGTTTTTATATCTAACACTCTGGTACCACCAACGTACAAGCAACAAGCAGTAACAGCTATGATCTTGGGTAAAGGGCTAGTCTACTTAGGACTTTCAGAACTGCTTTATGAAATCACTTTGCTTCTTATTTTGCTCTAGGAAATAAGCAGTTTCTTACATGCCCAGATCATCAAAGTTTTATTCTCCAAAGTATCTGTGGTGTAAACAATTTAATCAGGGTGCATTAGTGATATTTAGAACTTAGGAAGATCATTGTTGCTGCCAGTGAAATCATGACATAATACACCTGTGCATTTTTACTCTGAAAGGTGATAATCTTTTTTAGGAGTCTATATGTGCAAAGAATTAAATTTTATAATAGCAGGGTGGATAACAAACTATATTTTAATAGTTTACAAATTATTTCTTAAGTATTTTTTGTTAAAAATCTATTTAAAATGAAATAAACTTATGAGCAATGTAAAATTAATCCAAAACAACATAAACCCATGGGGAACTTAAAATTATATTCTAAACTTAAATAACTTAAGAATTTAAAATAAGAGATATATTATATGCCAAAATTTTAGAGGCCACAGAGCAGAGATCAGTGTAAAAAAACTGCCTTCTCTAAGACAGAAAATTACATGACGACCAGAAAACACATTCAGAATATCTAATAAAAGTAATTTTAAAATAAGATTTAATAAACAAAATTAAATATATTAACATAATTAGGCCTAAACAATTAAATGTATTTTAATTTGTTTCCAGTTTCCATTCATTTATAAGTGTATAATATTTTAATAGTTGATGATTAAATTTCTCAGTATATTAAAACATGTTTTAAAATCAACTGATCATTGGGAACAATTCATGCTGTCATCCGTCTTTGAAGGGACTAGTCTTTGAAAGAAAAGTTCTTCCTAAATTACAGCTAATTGGAAAAAAAGAATCACAAAAAAAACCCCAGAACAAAACCCAACATCTTATTCTTGTTGGTTAAATATGTTAGGGAAAAGCACTAAAGTCAAACTGCTTTGTCAATAATGACAAATCAAGACAAAAGCACACCTGCAGATTGCTTGTTTCTTTTCAAATTAGAATCCCCTAAGTGCTCATGTGCAGGTGTCTTGTCTTTTATAATATAACAGAATTACTAAAGAAACATGTAAATGAAGTTTAATACAACTGTTTTAACATTTATTAGAAATTACATCTGCAGCACCACTGCCTAATGAATAGAAGTTTCTGTGACACCCAAGAAGTACTACTTAGAACACAGGCCATCTGAAGAAAATATTGCAGGGGGAGGCTTTAAAAGATTTAGGCAGGAAAATATTTTTTTTTCATTTTTTACTGAAATGTCAAGGATAATTTTGAAGAACAGTGCACAAGTGATATGTGGACTAAGATTTGTGGTGAATGGAAGAAGGATATACAGCTATATAGAAATTCCCAAAACTGTACTTTTTCTTTGTTCTGTGGAGAATTACATTCCTCTCAGTTCAGTGGATGCAAATTGCATCCTTTTTTATCTTGTACTTTATGTGATGTTCATCACAGGCTGGAATAGATAGGAAAAAACATTTTATGCAGAAAAAAATGCAGAAATGATTCAATTTGAGAAAACAACTGTAAATATTTCTGCAGTCATATGATCCCGTGTTTTTTCATGTTGCTTAAGATGGATCTATCCAAACAACTTTTATTAACTAGCTCAGCAGCACAGAGCATTTAAATAAAAGTCAACATCATTTTAGTGAAATTTTACTGCATTTCTACCCATTGAATATTTTGTCATGACTCTGTCAAAATGAAAAGATCAGCACTAAAGGCAATGATGTACATCAAATGGGTCAAAAAGTCAAGGTGTTTCTATGGTTCTGTGCAAATTCAAATGACAACTTAGCATTTTATTGTTTGCAAAATTTACTCTGTATCTATGGTAATAGTTTTTTTCCTGGCTGAATTAAAATGAATACCCAATTATTTTCTTTATACTATACAATAACTCATTTCACCTGAATGTATGGGTGATTAAAAAATTACAATTCAAGTCTTAATATAAATAATCTTAAACTACTTCAAAATAATTAGATGAAATTATTTTTAAGTTAGTATTGATTTATCCTCCAATAAGGAGATTAATTTTGGTTCTTGCTATAACATTAAAACCATGCAAAATCCTGTGAAATAAGCTCTTGGTCAAAGATTAGATCATACCTGTGAATCCAGGTAGACAGAGACACCGATAGCCTCCAAGCCTGTTTATACAGCTTCCTCCATGTAAACAAGGCAAAGTTTCACACTCATTTACGTCCATCTCACACAGAGACCCATAGTATCCAGGTGCGCAGTTACAAATGAATCTTTAGAGAAGGAAAAATCAGGTATGTCAATGGAAGTAACAATGGGATCTATTGCAATACTTTAAAGCCTTATGAATCTCCTGATGCCAAGGTAGTGTCCCTAGTCCTCATCCATATTAAAATAATGAACAGAGTTTCCTTATTTCCATGTTTCTGAAGTAAAGAGGATGATTTACTTTTTGTTAAATTAATAGAACAGTTTGGCGCAGTAATTTTAACTGAAATTACTTAAAGGGCTAATGATCTTCTGGCACAAGTCACTGAATAGCTTCTGAAGTGCTGTTGAACAAACACAGTGTTTGTAGCAATCTAACAAAATCAATTTTCTTCTATTTCAGTCTTTTTCCAAATTAAAAAAAAAAATAAAGGTAAGGAGGAAAAGAACAAGTTGTGCAGAAGACATTTTCCCTTCTATCTTTCTTTAAGGTCACATAAGAAACAAAAAAACTGAGTTAGTAGCATTTGCTTACTGCATTTAAACTTGTTGAATGGTGAAGGTCCTATCCAAAACCAGAATTAACATAAGGAAATCAGGCAAACTTGTCATTTAGTAATAACTAACCTGTTTATGAGATCCAGGCAAGTTCCATTGTTCTTGCACGGTCTTGATAAGCATTCATTGATCTCCACTTCACATAGGGTCCCAGTAAAGCCATGTTGGCAGGAGCACCTAGCAAAAAGAATGTCACTAAATTACTTTTTAGGTCATTACAAAGATTCTGGAAAAATATGGCAGATGTTGAGAGGTATTAATTAAATAGTACGAAAATCATGTTTGCTTTTTACTGGTAACTGCAAAGGGCAGTACTTCAGCAAGCAATAAGTAAGTGTCTGAAGCCTGGCCTTTTGTTATCATTAGCTGAAGGCCACAGGCTTTGTGCTGACCCCACTGTGCAAGAACTTGCCTTGGCCTGAGCTGCTTTTCACTTGTTTTGACACCTGCCCTGAAGTCAACTGACTGATGGCAGTTGACCTCATGCTATAGCTTCAGCTCTGGAATAGCATCTATGGTGAGGGTGTGAGACACCGAGATGACCATGGTGTTACAAATAATAGCCATTTGTGCTCCACTCCTGAAGGATGGGAGGGCATTCAGAGGGACCTAGACAACCTTGAGAAGTGGGCCCTTGGGAATTACATGAGATTTAACAAGATCAAGTGTGAGGTGCTGCAGCTGGGTCAAAGCAACCCTGATATCAACACAGGCAGGGGGATAAAGAGATTGAGAGCAGCCCTGCTGAGAAGGACTTGGGGATGCTGGTGAGTCAGAGACTCCAAGAAGGTCTGAGACTGAAGATGAGAAAAAACCCCATGGTGAATATCATAGTTCTCCTGACAAAGACATCCAGATGCCAGTGACCTGCAGTGATGCCAGTGACAGTTTTTGAAGAACAAAATCACTGATCACAGGATGCACACCAACACTGTGAGGGTAATCATAATCAAAGAGACATAATTACAGGATTTCTTATGTAACAACTATAACTATATTATTCATAAAGTTTTTCTAACGTTTTAAACTCAGATTGTTTGTACTATTGTAACTGGACTAACAACAACTCTGCTTTTTAAAATTAGATCCTTATGATTTTAATTAGCCCTGCAATAAATTCTTGGGGTCATACTTGTGGTGTATATGTATTACTTTTTGCACACAAGAAGATTTAGGTTATAATGTAACTGTGAAACACATTACAAACCCCACCCCCCCTTCACTGAAGGTCAGAAAACATTAGACATTCAGAGTACAACAGGAAAAGCTAGATGATAAAAATACATGTATCATATCTGTCATTGAAGTAATTTTCCTGACCTGTAGTGGTTGACCCCATCCACACAGAGACCTCCATTCTGGCATGGATGGGAGATGCACTCATCACTGTTAACTTCGCAGTAAGTGCCCTCAAATCCTGAAACACAGATTTAATTAACAGTGAATGAATGAACTCAACTACTTCACGTGAATAAAAGGGTCACAGATTCTTGTGGACATTTGGCTATCAGAGTCCAGGACTAACTCAGACAATGAAAGTGGCTGGCCTGGGAAACCTCAGCTGCACTCAAAGCTGTTTAAGAAAAGCCTGAGAGAAGCATCAGCAATGGCTACCTGTTCTCTTTGGGGCATTTAAGCTGCAGCTCTTTGCCCTTGGTATCTGACTGAGCTGGGTTTCAGCCATGGCCAATGCCTAGCTGTGTAGTATGCTGACTTTGACCTACAGACAGGTTCCCTGGCTTGGCCTTGGATCTACCCAGTTCCCTGTAGCCTTGACTGGCCCCCTCTTCTGTTCCCGGACGCAGCCACCGGTGGTGCCCTGCCTGCCTCATTCACATACTGTCAGACTTGTGGCTGACCATTGCTTCTGAAGGAGCCAGCCCTTACTGCCACTGACCCTAAGATCAGAACCACAAATAGAAGTAACCCCGAAAGAACTTTCTCCAACTATTTTTATTCCTTAGTTTCAGCAGGTTAATTTCCAGACAGTATATGAAGTCTCAACTTACTTTAATGAATCAGAGAGAACAGATTTTGATAGAGCATCTGGATAAATATACTGGGGACATGCAAACCATTTTAAAGGACAGAAAATCTTTCTTGTAAAGTGTGGGACAAAATCAGAAACTAAAAGCTAATTCAGTAATTAATATATTAGAGAGTAGTGAAAGTTAGAGGACCACATTATTCAAAGCAGCCAGTAGCTGAGAAAAAAAAAAAAAAACACAAAAACCAACTGGTTTTATTTTTAAATGAAGACAAAGTGTCGTTAAGGTCTTATCTGCAGAGTACATCACTTGCATAATACATTACATTTGTCTGTGCAAGTGTTCCAGAATGTGTACTAAAATGAAATAGGACACTTCTCAGTGATACATGAAACCTATTTTTTGCTCTTAGACAGCAGACTACATCTTATAACATTTGCATAAATAGGTGTTCTCGTAAATGCATACTTGTGGTGAAATCCTGTACATACCATGGAGAAACTATAGCTACGCAGTTGAATTTTGCACAAATTCAATATATCTGTTTGCAATTGATGGAGAAATGAAACCATTGCAATGAGCAAACTATTTCCATTGTATGACTAATATGCGAGTGCTGATTGCAGGTTGCCTAAAGACCATTAATAGAGTTCACCAAAGTGATTTTGAACATCACTGAGATAAAAAAAATAAATTGAAACAACTTTAAATTTAGCTATTGAAATTCAGTGTATATTGCTATAAATATGAAAAAGGTTATAATGGATTCTTCATTAAAACAATAAGCAAAAATTGTTAACTGTAATTTTTTAGATACCTGAATAAGAATTATATTTTTTGGTTATGTTTTGTATTTGTGGTTTTCAAAATAGTTAATGAAGGTGAGTAAATAATGAAAGAACACTGACAGAATAGTATGGCTTATTTTTATCTAGAGAAAATCTTGACTGGAAGAAAGAAGTGTCTTGGTCAGAGTTGCAGTGAAAGCTGCAGAAAGAAATCTCTGCTGGTACTCCAGTATATGATCTAAACATGAGCCCATCAAAGCAGTTGATATTTTCTTCTTATCAGGATTATTTCTGTTCAATAACTTTTGGGCCTGACTGAAATGAGGTCTTAACATTTGCTGAAGGTTTCACAGCAGTGTTACTATAAAGCTGGGAAAATAAAGCCTGGAACATTTCTCAAACTAGCCTTTCAATTATAGTCATTTATGCTGTTATGATTTTTTTTTTTTCAGAAATTGAGCATGAAAGGATACCCTTATTTATTTTCTACTTGTATGTTTCACAAAATTAAAACCCAACAACAAAAACAAACCCAAATCAAAACAAAAAAGTCCAAAAGAAACCAGAAAAAAAAAAACCAAAAAAACAAACCACCAATCCCCCCACAAAACTGTAAAAGAATTGTCATAAGCGTGAGAAACTCAGACAGTGTTTCTCACTATTTCTAAACAAAACAGTGTACTGTTTTGAAATATATCCCTCAGCACAGAAAAAAAATTGTATTCTGAATAGTTTAGTTTATTATGTGCAAATGACCCTGAACCAGAGCAAACCATCCAAATACTTTTCTTATCTGTGGCATGAGTAATCCGCATCTTAATGCTGCTGAACCTTCATCTATTCTTGCCTGTACTTTGATTTAGGAAAAAAGAAAGATAAAAGAACTATAAACTAGTCCACCACAGACCAAGTAAAGTACTAGGCCTGGTTGTGTGAGTAGGCAGAAGTCACTGACACAAAATATTGAGTCGGTGTTTGATACATGCCATTCAGTGCCACAGAGTAAGAGCAGAAAAGATGACAGACAACACGTTTCTCAAACTCTGGTTTAATTAAGAAATTGGAGGGCATAGGGAATGTAAACACTAGGACTCACAGGACTACTTGTAGTCAACTTCCTTGTGTGTAATTCCTCTTTTATTTGTAATGTTTGAAATTTCTAAAACTAAGTTTGATTACTGAGTGGAAGGCTGTCAATGGGCAGGGAAAATGGAACTTTAATGAAAAGGACACGCTGAAGGTAAACCAATGTAACATTATAAATAACTCCCAGATGTATAGATATATTTTAGCTTTATAATGCTATCACAATTAGCTTAAAACATTTATTTGTGAATGTATTGAATACATATAGATATATTTGAGGAAGTATCTCAGTAAGGTTAAATTTTGTAGTAACATAACACATTCAAGATTTCAGAAATTAAGAGAGATAAAAAAACTGAAAGTTATTACAGTTCCTTGTGTTATAAAATAAAGTCTTATTTCTGTCTATTTTTAATTGTTCAGGTGGCATGAAAATTACTTTAAATGGTGTGAGGTCTAGGAACATCTGGAAAGCTATTACTTAAGATGAGACAGATACTGTTTTTACTTCTGCTTCTCTGAAATAGAGAAAATCCTCCATTTGTCAACTCTGTCTATGGGGCTTCTGGGAGTTGCAAAGTGAAGGAATATGCATAATATAGAAGCTAAATATCTGCTGTCACAGTTATGATCATTTCCATCTCCTTATTCCATTGCAGAGAAATATTACAGAATTGACCTCTACAGGTAACAGAGGATTCTTCTGCTCTAAGCTCTCTATTGTTTCACTCATCAGACCAGTACCATAGATGTTTCTCTCCTTACCATGAACTATTTATGAACCAATGTTTGCAAACAGCAGAGATATCATAGCAGTCCCATAATCATTAGTTCAGGTACTTAGGTTGTTCAGCATAACATAAGTAGGTACATGAATCAAAATCAGGGGTGTGTAAAATGTTAGGCACTGTAAAAAGGCTATTTCCCTCTGTAAATTATGTATGTGTGTGTCTGAAAAAGAAACTGGCACTGAAGGACTCAGAAATCTGACAATGGCAAACTCCAATTTAAACAACTTGTTTTTCATCATCTGTTTATTATTTCTGCTTGTTATTATAAATTTTGTACATTATGATAATTTTCACTTAGCCTTGTTTCAGGCATAGGCTGAAAAATATTTTACCTCATTCAAATTTCTAGCTATAAGATGCTATAGACCAAATAAAAATTATCACTAGCATCTAGAACAAAGAGTAGGTGTCATGGGAAAGCTACTGACAGGAGACTGATAAAAGAGGTGAAAAAGTCCAGGGAAAATCTGTTTAAAACAAGGACTTCAGAAATTACCTTGAAGCATCAAGAATGTATTGCTTTTAGAAAGGGCAAAGAAAACACAGAATGCATAATTCCAGTAAAAACTGTTGCTATTGTTTCTCCTGAAAGATGAATCCTTTTCATAGATTTCCCTGGAACAATACACATAATTTCACCACACCCTAAAACTGATGGCTTTAACCTTAAGCCCCATGCATAAACCAGTTTTTCAACTTCTCAGTTTCCAGCTTTATATCCTTAAAGCTGCAATGAGCATAAATAAGATGACTAAGCTTTTGTGTACTTGTGTGCTGTAATGACATCTGTTGCTACTCTCTGTTCTTTTTACTTCTCTCTAAAACTGTGTTCTTCAAAAACCTATGAAATTAAAAAAACCCAAAAAAAAAAACAAAAAAAAAAAAAAAAAAAAAAAAAAAAAAAAAAAAAAAACAAAACCAAAAACCCAAAACCACAATCACTTTACAGAAATAATAAAACTACAAGAGGCAACTGGTCAAGAATTCAACCTGCTACCACCTGAAAGATTTTTCCTAAGCTGGCTACATAGTTGGCAGAGTGACATAAACATTTCTACAGAATTAGCCATTTGACTTTGTATGTGTGCTCTTGTGTGAAATGAAGTACATCAGAAAATAATACCTCCTTAATGTAATACTGTGGACATCCACAATCCAGACATTTCCAGTTTACTTCTTTCAACAATAAATACATTATTATATTATACCATAATATAATAATGTATAATTATACATTTTATATTATGGTATAAGGTATAATTATACATATCGTACCATAACTCATTAAGATGTTACTGAGTTAACACGAATGCTGGCCAAATAATCCATATTTCTGAAACGAGTAGGTAAAGCTTTGATATGAACTCTCTATATGTATGCAATACCTAATGTATAATATGTAGCATTTCCTGATAATTTTTCTATCACAATCTAACATGTTTAAGGAAAATTGTTTCCATTGTAATAAAGAGGCTGCATGAACATCCTGAGGTTATCCCATCCGTATTACTTAGACTAATGAAGCACGTTCTACATCTAATTTTATACAGATACATTTCTACCTTCTAAGAAGCAGGAATTCTAGGAACCATTTTAATTCAGTGATCTTGCCCTTCTCTTCCTCTCTTTATGTCAGCAACAACTCTGCCTTTCCTATTATCTTGCCTTGCTACTATACCAATATCTATGAATAGTTCTCATAAAAGAATAAATCACAGTTAAAAATTCTTATTAGAAAACACTAGATATTTTTTGACCCGTAGTTTATGGTTGCAAATAATTTTTTTATCTTGTTATTCTCTGCAATATTTATATGCTTATAATTACACAGGTTGCACAAATTCTTAAAATAGCTATATTTTATCTCCCATTTCATCATTAATTAAACTTGTTCATCAGTTCCAGCCAGAGGGCTGATCTTGCACTCTCATAGTTTTCCTTCATTCTGAATACATATTTCAGTATTTTTTTTTTTTGTCTTAGGACACAATTCTTCTCAGAAAGCATCACTATTTTTACCAAACTGTCCTATCTCTCTTTTGGGTTGCCTCTAAAAATCTAACAGTTTTGTGCTTGCATTATCTAGAAGAGCATGGTCTAATGCCTAGACTCTTGTTTATTTACCCTCTATTTTACTTATACATGCAGTTGAATTGCTCTTTGGATCTTTCTCATGTAGACCTTTTAGGGAATTTATGAATACTGGCCAAGACTCAGCTACAAATATTTCAACATTATTTAAATTATATAGTCTTGCTTACTCTGCCTTGCTTTTCTGTTACACTAAATTTTCAGTTCTATTAAGATTAATTCTAATAATGGAGTTCTCTAATACTGGAAAGGCATGTTGATAAATTAGGCAATAAAAATTCTGCTATTTGCCCTAAGTTTTCCATTCCTCCTGTTTTCTTTGCATTTAGTGTGTATTATTTAAAGACATTCAGTGCTGGCTATGTGATTAACAGCCCAAACCCACATGTCCTCCCAGTTGTCTTGCTCAAACCCTTGCTTATCAATTACTGGCAAAGTATTTAAGAGGGGTTTTCTCTACACCTCTTGGGAAACTTGTTCAAAAACAGTGATTCATAAATTTTTGCAATAATAATGGCCCTCCCTACAACATGTTTGCAACCTTGAATATACCATTGTGCAGTTGTAGAGATCATAACTTTTTAAACTGTTTAACCTGCTTCTGTGGACAATTTGACTTAAAGTCATGGTCTAACACTGTTCCATGATCTCTGATATGAGAGCTCAGTTTTGTTACACAAATATTATCACCTACCTCTGAAGGAAGAAAACTTCTGTATCTAGGGGAAACATTCAAGAGGAAGTTTTACATTAACAGTATTTATAGAATTTTAGAACTCTTTATAGAAAAATTAGACAGCTATACTTCCCCAATGTACATACAGGAACAAAGATGCAACTTCGTTTTATACTACAGCTAATCATGACTTCATCACCTTCCTACCAATTTGCTGTGGTAATTCTGTCCTAAACTAACATATTACATCAACTTTGATTCTGCCGAATTCATATTCTATCAGCTTTTATCTACTCTGACCTAGCCAACACATATTCTCTTTTTCTTCTAAATATGTATCACTGGTAGTGGCATAATTTATGGTCCTGTTGTACCTATTTCAGATATAGTGTTCTATAGATGCTAAAATTTGGTAAACACTTCTACATTTTGTGATTCCTGTTGTACCACACTCAAACTTTCTAATGACCAGACTGTTAGCTACTGGGAAATTTAATCCACATGCCATTTACTACTAAATCAAGTGTCTTGGAGTAATCTACCTATGTTTTTGAAAAACAGCACTTTCTTAAAGATGCTTCACTAAGCAGCTTGCATAGCTCCCCAGTGATGTTTGGGCTTCTTACCTCAGTAGTCTGCAGTAACTTTTACCTTCATAGTAAAAAACCCAATGTATTATATGCTCCTCATTCCTAGATATTATATCCATATCTTTGTAGCTTAATAAATGAAAACTAATAACATTGTCATGTAACACTGCAGTTATCTTCTAGCCTTTGTCCCTAAGAGACCCCTACCTTTATAGGCAAAACAGTGAAGGCCTAAAAATCCTGCTCCAGTTCCAGTTTCAGTAATTGTACTTCCCCGCTACTTAAATTTTCTAACTTTTCAGTACAGTTTTTAATTAGTTAATGTATTCTTGAATGCCTACATGGAAGTGTATAGCAATGTTCTGCACAGTTAAACTGTTGCTCTGTTCCACCTTAGCAGTTCTTGTACATTGAGGGCGAGATTGTGTCTTTTAAGCCATGGCCCAGGGAAGCTGTCAGCACCTGCTGTGATTTGGTTCGTTGTGCATACAGGGAGAAACCCACTATACCCATTAAGCAAGGGAAGATTACTTCCCTGATGTGCCAGGCCTTCCTGACAGCCCAGCAGGAAAAAAACCCCATTTCCAACTTGCTCCAATTTTTGTACTTTCACCAATCCGCATACATTTTTTTCTAAATCCACCTGTCTGTTTTGTCAATTTAGTTTGTCTTTGCTGGCCAGGTTCATGTCTATCTCTATACCATTGTAACAATTGACTGAAAAAGACTGATTCTCAGTGCTGAATCTAAACCACCATAGATTTAATAAGTATTGTAAAATAAGAAATTAATAATAAGTAAACTGACAGCTGTCTTTTCAGTCTTTTAACACAACTGATAGACCTGCCGCAATTCAAAATGGTTATATGTTCTTTGAAACATATTCTTTTCTACTTACATTAAAGATAGCAACAAATTAAACATATATTTGCAATTTTCCAGCTCACAACAGAAAATGGAAGAAATTAACTATTCCGCTTCTCACCTGTTTTGCAAATGCACATTGGATTTCCATCTACTTGTGCCAAGCAGGTTGAATTGTTTATACATGGATTGTAAGGCAGCTCACAGGGGCTAAAGCGCTGGTGGCAGAAGTCACCAGTATAAAATGGAGGACAAATGCACACAAACTGCCCTGGCTTCACAGATTCAAAACAGGTGGCTCCATTCAAGCATGGTTCAGATTCACATTCATTTATATCTTCACTGCAGTCTGGCCCTGTCCACCCTGCTGTACATGTGCATCTGCAAGGGGGAAAAAAAAAAGAGTGAGAGCATTGACATGGCAAAAATAAAAATTAACAGCTTGGCCAAATAATTTCTATTTTAAAAATAACAACCAAAAAAAATTAAAACAAAATCAATAATACGTTTCTGCCACTAGCTTTTCTTTTCCTGCAATTGTATGAGAATGCATTATGAATAAAAGTTATATTCAGGTTATTGTCCCAGAATTCATCTGAGTAAAAACAAAATGACTTATCCTAAGTCACAGTATCACTTGGAGAACCATCTGGTTTAGGAAATGCAGACAGAATCTTGTTTAGATAACTTTTAAGATTAAACAAGAACACAAATTATCAAACATGACAAGCAAATTTTCTAAATGTTAAGGATGAAAAAGGACATCTTTTCATATGTGTGAAACTATTAAGTCCTTCAATGTTTGGGGTGAAGTGCATCAAGGAGCATCTCCAGTGCACTTAAGAAAGTAGGAATCATGAAGGAACCTAATTTCATTGTGTTCTTCCTCTTTTTTGACTGCTTTTGTGAAGATCTGTTAGTGATAACACAGAAGAGAAAACTTCAACCAAAATCTAAATTATATCTGATTGTAAGGAACCTAACTTCATGAATTAGATAAATAACTTTTTTTATTCACGATATACATATGATGTGGTTCTGTAAATTCAAAGAAAACAATTTGCTAATGGTTTCAAAGCTTGCAGAGCCAAATTTCTTCACTAGCTGCAATAAAAGAGGCTTCTATGTACTTTAAAAGCCATACATTCTTGTTACTTTCACTGTAAATAAAATTGAATTTAATTTTATTTTTGCAGATATTTGGCAGGACAAGAGACAATATGAAAGATTAACTATTCCAGCTCTTGTCTACTTTGATCAATATTGATTTCAGGTATTAAAACATTCAAATATATCTTCATAGGTATAATTTTATAAGAAAAATTGTCTTAAAAAACAGGTCATTTAATGGAGAATCTATTATGTAGTTCTGTTCTTTAAGGCACAGGTATTTCTTGCCACATGAGTGGCAAATTTCACCCAAAGCCAGTTTTTCCTTTCAATTTTTTTTGTGTTCTGCATTGTTTAGTTGTGGGTTACAATTACCATGTCACATAAAAAGAAATGGATATTACAAAGGAATTTAATTTATATTTTTAAAGGCCTGAGTATTTTAGCATTAAGGATTCAAAAATCAGGATACTGTATTTTTCTCATGTTAAAAACTAACAGTCTTTATTATCAAAAATCATTCAGACATTCTTAATTAACTGACAAAAATCACATTTCAGGACTCATCATTTACAGTACTTAAAACATACTTTTAGAAATATGGTTAAAGTATTTTTTGTTTTATTCTCTGCTTATGCACAACAAATATGCCTGCTTTTGCTATACATGGCAGAATGCATTTATTATCTAGAAGCAACATCCACCGAATAACACTGCATGCCCAAACAGTGCTTTACTGAATTTTCCCTTAAGTAGTCAATATATAAAAGCATCAAACTCTTACAAATTAAGCATCTCCAAATGTCTCCTAGTGAACATAGGAAAACACTCTGACCCAACAGATGTTAATTGTTTTACAGCTGCTCTTTTTTTTGTTGGCTTCTTTTATGGAGTTGTGAATAAATTACTACTGATGCACTACTACAAATTGGTATGTAGCACTTGGCTATGCTCCATTTTTAGCTTAAAAAGCTCATTAAGTGGAGAGCCTTTCACTCTGTATTAGGAGAACACGGTTCAGTTCTGACCTCGTCCAACTTTATGGACATAACTGAGGTGCAGAGGAGCAAACATTAAACACATTTCATTCCCTTTTTTCCCCTAATGAGTTTCATAACTGCCTTTGAGTTATCAAAACTATTTTACATGACTAGAGGGAACACTGGGTCACTGAAACACAGCAGTTATCTACACTGCACAACTAGCCAGTTCCACCCTGGCTTCCTGCCAGCTACCAGCTGAGATGCAACAGTCAATATTAATGCAAAGAAGACAATTAATAACAGAGCTTTTTGTACTCCTTTCTGGATTATTAAAAAGAGTTACTAGTAGTCTCATTAAATATGAAAAAAAAATAAAACACATAGAAGCATCTATCCTGAGGCCCAGTTTTAAGAATCAAGACAAAATTTTGTGTTAATAACTGTTATTTAAAAAAAGGTAAGCAGGTGCTAGGCCTATTAAAAGTTAATTATAAATCAAGCTATTATAGCTGTTATTCTTGGAAATTAACTGATCAAAAGGCAAAAATCCAAACACTTTTTCAAAATGACTAATTTTTTTTTCACTTCATTACAAAAATCAAGATGATTTCTAGAATTCTCAGGGGGGAAAAAAGGCTGATATAGGCTTTTAAGAATCCATGTAAAGATAGCCAAAGCTGAATTTCTTTCCATTGTTTTACCAACTTGCCAACTTCAGTATTTTTTTCCAATAACCAAATCCAAATACACCCATTGATATTAGAAAACCAAGTCATGACTCTTTTATGTAAACTACTAATTTTGATAATATAAGCCCCATTAACTGCTTAGATTGTGACAAGTGTAGAATTGCTCCAATACATATGAATCAACTTCCATAAGTATTATCTCTTTACTTTCCATACATCTCTCCATAAATTGAAAAGCTTTCTATAGAAAAATAACCAAAAGGAGAGGGCAATGAATACACAAATTAATGGTTTTATATTTTACCATTTATATTAACATTAAGGTCAGAATTAAAAGTTGCAAGCTTTCATGAATTGTATCCAGAGAAGTAGTGTTAATGTAATAAGTTCCCCTGTCTCCATATGATGAGTTAAGTATTAAATTTGGTTCTCACCTGCCTTAAAACTCCCTTTCTAGTTACATTCCTGTGAAATATATAGGTGTCACCTGCCTTATATCCTACATTAAAGGTTTTAAGGAATTAAATAACAGGGAAGAATTTTAGGAATACCTGAACTGTCGATTTTGAAAAAAGTTTCTGAGGTTCAACTAGACTCCCCTGCACAAAATAGGTACAACTAGAATTTTCTCAGGTCTGTGTCCAGCCTGGTTTTGAGTATCTCAAAGATGGAGACTCCACAAACTCTTTGCAAAATCCATCCCAGCACCTGTCCACATTCACATTAAAAAAAGGAGCATTTTTTTTATCTTCATGTGGAATTACCTTCTGCCCACTACATATTTTCCTGTCACTTGATACCCCTGAGAAGAGTCTGCCTCCTTTTTTATCAATTATTTGTACATATTGGCAGGAGCTTCTCTGAGTCAAAACCATTTGTTCAGCATGGTAACTGCAGACACAGTCTCTCCTGAATCTTAAGTGTTCTAAAGTGGCTGTCTATCAATTAGAAAATCATATTGGTGGGTTTATTCCAAACTAGCTCAGCTAGAAGCTCTGGAAAATGTCAAAGCTTAAGAAAAGCACGTGGTGTGACTCTTGAGGATGGTCCTGTGCAGGGGCAGGAGCAGGATAAGATGGTCCTTGTTGGTCCCTTCCAACTCAGCATCTTCTGTGATAAGCAGTAATATAGATGAATATTCCAGAGTAGAATAGGCTTTTTTTTTTTTTATTTTAGACCTCTTTTTTATAGCAGAAAAATACAAGAAAACTGTCTTTTTAGTCTTCTGCATAAAAAAAAAATTTCAGAAGCTATCAGTCAGAGCACTTACCTTTTCCACAGATAAAGGTTGTTTT
This sequence comes from Onychostruthus taczanowskii, assembly GCF_017590055.1. Lineage (NCBI taxonomy): Eukaryota > Metazoa > Chordata > Aves > Passeriformes > Passeridae > Onychostruthus > Onychostruthus taczanowskii. The sequence continues at coordinate 5,490,772 of NW_024500683.1, read as the reverse complement.
GTAGACAAAATTGCAATATTTAAGAAGCACCAGAACTGCATTTTCTTCAGTGGTTCAATCAAAGCAATAGGAATCCTAAACTGAACCCTCAACTACAGTGTCCCATCATTCAACTGCCTCTTTGACAGATTTTTGATGAGAAATGGCAAGACATTCAGTGAAGTTTAGGTCACCCTGTTAGCCATACATTACATGCAACAATGGGCCATTCTACAGTAAGGATTTATGCTGTTTAGTGCATTCAATCAAATCAACTAACAGCCTGAGAAACCACAGTGCTCAGTGACAAATTTATTCCTTGTAAGCTAGAGGCTATTGGATCATCTGAAGTACAGAAATAAGAGCTTGCTTTCAATACATGCAGCTTGAAATTTAGGGCACAAACACACACCACAAAGCTCCAAGGACATACACTTCCAGTCACTAAAAAGGCTTCAACCACTCATGTTTCTATCTCTTCTTTCCTTCTACAAACATGTTTTTTTCTTTCATGCTCTGCAAGTTTATTATGTTCTTTGTTCCACAGACAGCTACCAGACCTCTTTCACCAGCTTCAACCTGAAAAACTGTCACGAATTAATCTCTGAAGTTCTTCTTGTGCTCCTAGTTCTTTACTCTCATATGCCACCCTGAGATGATCTCAAATTTTCACCATCTCTCTCCTCCTCTCCCCTAAATCCATTTAAGCCTGCCTTTACAATCATTACTGTAATTAATTCCCTACTTTATTCCTCCACCTCTCCATTTGTAACCAATCAAATGTGGCACTGATTAACTAATTAGGGAAAGCATTAACCTGGGCTGCAGTGCTTATGATCTGATGGAATTAACAATCTTGAGGGATATAGGACAGCAGTGGAGTAGTCAGGACCTTGAATTTTAGGAAAGGAAACTTTCACTTGATTAGCAGTTTAGATTAGATTTCAGTATTTGGGTCCATGGGATCCCCTATGAAACTGTCTTCATGGAAGAGGGATCTGAACAAAGCTGGCAGGTCTTTAAAGACTTTTTTTTTTTTTTTAGGGCACGGTTCTTGATTTCCCCGTGTAAGAAATCGGGTGAAGAAGGCAGAAGAGCAGCATGCCTTAGTAAGTGTCTCCTGGGTAAACTGAAGTGCTAGAAGGAAATACACAGGCAAGGAATAAGGGACATATACCCTGGAGAGAATATGGGATGTCATTTGGATATGTAGTAGTGGCATTAGGAAAGTTAAGGTCTATTTGGAGATTAATTTGGTAAGAGCTGCAAAGAATAAGAAGGGATTCAGGTATGTTTGCCACAAAAGTAAGGTTTAAGAAAAGGTACCACTGCAATAAATAAGTCAGGAGCACTGGCAGCAACCAACAGAGAGAAGACTGAGATATTCAACATTTTTATTTGCTTCAGTTTTTACTGTTAATCTCACGTCCCAACTCTCTGAAGCTTATGCCACATACTGAGGGACTGAAGTCCTTCGCATCCTAGGAGAAGGGATATACTTAGGTATATTCAGGTTTGAGGAACCTGAATATACTTAAGTGCATGGAACTCCATGAGATGCACACCAGGGGTCTGAGGGAACTGGCTGATGGAGCTCTCTCCAAAGGGTTAATCAGTAAGTAAACAAAGACCAATTTGCCCATCACAGAGCGAATTGTTAGGTGAACGTAAATTGCAAAAGTTATACGTTAAAGAAGTCCACCTGCCTTTATTCACTGTTAGAATAAGGATATGAAGCTAAAATTAGGGGAAAAAACCTATTGTTAACCTTGTCATACAAACACATACAATTTTTTAATTCAACTGAGATGTAGATACTAGCTTATGGGAGGTATATACACCACCTGCAGTCTACAAGTTCAATCTGAAGTGGTGGCTAAGAAAGCCTAGATTAAGGACTTGGAGAATGGTACCAGGTAATAACAGACATAAATGGATATTGACCTCAAACTGGAGCAGAATTAATTGTGAGGTATATTGTTGGGAAGAGAGATAAAAAGATTAAGTTTCTGGTACTCTATTAATGTTTTCTAAGGGTTTTGCATATTTGATGCATACAGAAAGCCTTCAAAGGGCTTATGTCATTTTCATTCCCTTACAGTTCAATTGCTTTAGAATTTGAATCGTTGTTTTTTTTTTTTTTTTTTTTTTTTTTTTTTTAAAGGTATACTTTATTTGTTCTTTATACTTTCCTCCCATAATTCTCTGCTCATGTTCTTCCCTTGGTAACAGTAACTAAATTTATTCCTCATATTCTGTGTATTCAGGAACATTACACTACAAAAAAAAAAAAAAAAAAAAAAAACCCTAAACAGACATATTTTAGAGGAACAGATAGAAAAAATTGTATTTGTTTGTTTTCCATATTTTTTTCCTTAATTCTCTATTTGAAGCTATGAGTTCACACAATCACAAAGTAACATTCAGCTCAATAAGACAGCAAACTATATTTCAGCTTCTGCTTTAAGCTCTGTTTCAGCTGCAATGCACACATTTCTGTTTCAGGAAACAGAATTGTACATGCTGCAAAGGGTATCTATACTTTCAACTTTTTTTTTTTTTCATGCTGTTGATTTTTTTTTTTTCCATTTTCCTGAACCAGAATATAAGATATATCTTATACCAGGCTGGATGCAACTTTCAGACTACTGGACTCTAGAGATGAGGTACACACTCATTTTCTTTTTGGATCAAACTCTTTCCTTATTTATCTCAATAACAGCAATTGGTTGTATCTACAAGGCCAGATGAATTTACACTGTTATCTGTTTCAGCTGGTAAACATTAAAATAATTAAAAGTCTCTAGTCAAACTGCCTCATTTGAATGAGTGTTTGTGCTTTAAAAGCACAAGGGCTGAATACTTTGAATACTTTTAACTAAGAAAGGCAACAAAACAAGTGAAAACTCTAATAAGCAAAACTGAAGACTATTGCTGTCATATGGGAGGATCACTTGGGTCGTATGGCCTTGAACCAGAAAATAAAACATGTTTGGTATAAGTAGTCTAGTTCATAGACCATTACTGTGGGGAAAACCATTATTGAAGTTCCTTCCCATCAGTCTTGCCTACTTAAATTCCTATTTTAGAAGCAATAGACATTAATATAAAAAATACAAAAAAAAATACTCCAATGTTTGGGTGCATTTTTTACTCTTGCTTTACAATTTTGGTTATTATCTAAGGTGTTAGAAAAACTGTTTACCATGTTCAAGTTTTTTAAAATAAATTTCAATTATATTGAAGAATACTGAATCATCCCTTAAAATTTAGGAGCTTCCATGTCCTAAACTTACCATGATGTACAAAAAGGATGTCATAGTAATATGAAAATTTTGGAATGCAGTTTAGGAAGTTATCAAACAACACAGGGTGAAGAGAAAGAAAGGTCTGTTTAAATTTTTGTCCTCTGTGTCAAACAATTTTCTGAGTAGCACCATTAATTTCTTGAATTACTGCAGACCCCCAGAGAGAATGTTTATGCATTTTGGCATGTGAAGCTGCTCTTTGAGTAACATCTTCTATTAACTAAACCCACATTAGACTTCCTTCTGTTCCTGACAAAATGCAAAGGGAAAAGAACATAAATGCCTTTTTATCTTACCATCTCTGGTCACTAACACCAAGCGCTGCATTCTTTGCCTGTGTACCCTTCATCCCTCACTGGCACAACAATAGTACAGCATTAACAAGGTAATTAAAGATTTCACCATACAATCTGAGAGAAAATATGTAATTTGCAGCCTTTTTAACAGGCAGTACCTCTCCAAAGATGTGTCAAGGAGAAAACCCTTAATTTGTGATAACCAAGCATCAGTGAATCAGTGCTACCATGAACAGTAAGTAAATGATCTATGTCCAATATCTTGGGTGATACTGATTCACTTTGGTAGAGAAAAAAAGAGAAGTATTATTTCATTCTTTCAAGAATCAGGGGGAATCTGTTGTTCTTGGGTTCCCTACTGTCGGGATGACCCGAGAGTCCATTTTTCCCAGCCCATCGGCCGAAGAAAGAGTCGGGATTCTTCGGCTCTGGTTCACAAGGTTGTTTATTATCTATTGTCTAAAATATTTTCTCTCACACTTGCAGAGTTCTGCTCTGCAGGTCTGTCAAGGGCACACTGCCCACCCCTGGGCTGATGTCTACATTTTATACTATGAGTTAGGTGTACTTTATTTATCATTATTTTCCAATACCTATCACCTATGTTAGACTGTCTGCTTCTGCTCTAGACCAATCTAAATGTGCCACCATCACCAAGAAGATGGAGGTTAGGAAGAAGGAAGAAGAAGAGGACAATGCCAAGTCCCTCCATCTTGCCTCCTAGATTCCCTCTAATAAAATCCCCAAAACTCCACTTTTCACCCGGTGATTAATTCATTATTACTCTACTTAAACTTCTGTGACTTGTGATTCTTTATACAAGGTTGTTAATTTGCTCCATGGGTTAAGATCAAAATCCTAGGTGTCTTTGGCTTCCTGCCAGGACTCCCCACCCCCCTGCTGGGGGCACATGTCACCCAGGGCACCCCTCTGGATGTCCTGGGTTCCAACAAGTTGTCATGTGGCTTCCAAGAGTTACACAAGTTAATCTGTTGGATTCAGATTTGAATAAATCAGGTATCAGGATGACTCTACATCTTTCAAGGATTTTGAATAAAAGGCTTCCATCTCCCCAGCTGCCTGTTTGCTTGTGCTCCTCTCTCTTAATTTAATGTCGGTCTTTGATGACAAGTGGGTTTATTGCTGCACCTGTGGAAACAGGTATCTTCAGCACTATTTCCCCTTGGAAATGTCTTCCTCTAACTTAAGATTGCTGTGTAAAGAGCGTAGTTGTTATGGAAAGCAGCTCAATGCCTTTTCTTGGTTTTTATTGCTCTGATATTTTCTGAGAGTTACAGGTAACTCTTACAGTATTTTAGTATTGATTTTGAGACAAGTCCTCTTTGACCTGAGAAATCTGAAAGGAAGAAAAGTGCTGCACTGAAAAAGTAGGAGCTATCACCTGAATGCAAGTAACAGCCCCTCCAGGAGAAACATTTGTTAAATTTGGGAAGTTTAGCAATGCAGCTGTAGTTCTGCCAATTGACCTCAAAGCTCTTCACCCTATACAGAGAGATTACACTGATTGCAGAAAAGAAAAAAAATGAACCCTTTGACGAGAGTGCTCACAGTGGAAGGGACTTTGGCTCAGGGGGAATAAAGGAGATCTTTTCTGGTCTGTTTCTTCCACTACAGGCAATCAAAAAAGGCCAAATAAAGGTGATTACAATTGCAATCTTTATTAGCAATAATTAGCATGGCAACATGAAGTGCTAGATAACATGCTCCAACTCTGAAATTTTATGAAGCATGAACAATAAAAATCTAACTGTGAAGATAGATTACCTTGACATTTGGAGAATTTGACATGAGAAAAAATGGAACATAATGCACACCAATTCAGAAGTCTGTGCAAATGACCTCTGCATAATTATTTGAATGGATGAGCAAAGAAATGTTTATCTCCTTCATATTGCAGTTTTTGAACTCTGCAAGTCATTTAAGCACGACGTCTCTATCAGTTTTGGGGGAGAGGGGGGAAAACTGCTTCCAATATTCTATGGAAAAGTTTTCAGAATTCTTGGTTGATGTTTACCTGAGGTCTACTCAAGTTTCAAGGAAGACAATCACAGAAGAAACAATATTTCTATGGCTCAGTCTGACATTAAAGCACTATCTGATCCAGGAAAAAAAGCAAGAGTATAAGAAAACATTTATTTGAACAAATGGACTAATATATTTTTTCTCTCCTTTTTTTTTTTTTCCTTTTTTCTTTTTATTTATTCCAAACATAGAAGACATTGAATACTTTATGCCTAGAACCAATTAGATGCCTATAAAAAACTCATAACCAAGGATAGATATTGTATTTATTATGGCAGAATATATTAGATTATAATGGCATCACTTAACCATATAGTATCTATACTTACATATTTGAAGAGAACTATTGACACATTTTCAACACTCAGCAGCAATCATGCTAACTTCAACATTATAACTCAGATTTTCAAAAGACCCTATAGAAAATAAAACTTTTAGAAAGGCTAGAGGGTGTCATAATTAATATTGGCAGTCTAGAGAATACTTTGTAAGTAGATTAAGAAGCAGAGATAGGTCTCTGCTTTCATATTTGTTATTAGAATAAGAGAAAGAAAATAAAAAAGGTTTTGCACGAACTGACCTTCATTAATATGTCAATTTATAACCTTTTACCATTCACCTAATAGAGCAAGAGGATTGCAACCTCAAAAAAATACCAGAGATATTAACATTTCATCTTTCAAGACTAAATTTACCAAAAATCACCTAACAGATCATGATTAGGTTCACCAAAGAATATTTATAGTAGTAAAACCTTGAAAATTTTTTTCAAGGAGTGCTACAATTTCCAAGCATATAAATAGTAAAAAAAAAAAAAATTAAACACCTTTAAGCAAGACAGTACTTCTCGAAGTTATAAAAAAACAAACAAACAAACAAATATATCTGCACTGCTCCAATACTGCAGTCACACATGAGGTAACTATTTCTCTACTGCAGATTCTGTTAAAAAAAACAAATTTGACTTGATGTGTCCTGGCAAATAACATTTTAAAAAATAGCTTTGTCCTTATAAAGATTATTGTTCTGATATAAGGTGTAAAAGCAAAGAACAAAAATTATTTGTCTCCGAAAGTCAGTTATGTCTTTATCTATCTTTGATATCTACTGTAAAATAAACAATCCAACTTTCTTCTATGTGTGTCTCACTGAGTTGTTTCAATAGGGCAAACCTATGAAAATTTTATGACTGTCCCTGCCACACAGGGAATGAACAAATCCAAGAGACCTACATATAACAATGGTTATGGATGTTCATAGAGAGCTGTGATTTTTTTGTATTTGTAGTCCCTTTTCTCCACCTGTGACCTTCAAAGATAAAGGCTCACTTCTATAACTCTGACAGTTTTTTTTCATATATCCAAACTGGCATTTAGTAGAAGAAAATATGATGGTTACTGTTCCCGAATTATTCTGCTTGCTAAGGCTGAAGAGTGAGCACTGGTTTATAGAGGATCTCTAACAGTGTACAGTCTGTAATTTCAGTCTAAATAAACTCCTATAATGCTTCTATTGATCTAACAGAGTACACACAGTGTAAATCCCAGAAAAATCCAAAAAGACAATTAACTAAAATTTTATTACCTATAGAAACTAGTGGTGGGGAAGCCAATGTTGATTTTCTAATTGTGTTGTGTATAGTTCACTTATACTAGAACCATTTAATGTATAATTTTTACATGTGTATGTATGTTTCATATTATGCTGTCATATATAAGCAATTATTTCTAAGATGCAACTGTTTTATCTGAGTAACTCTTACTTTTTCAAAAGTGGTTTTCTAAATATACAATAATGCTCTTCTCCAAAACCAATTTTGTAGTTTTCATCCCATTCTAATTTTTTTTAAGATATTGTGACTGTTATGCTCTGAAAATAATTCTCTACTTCAAAAGAAAATACCTCATAATTGAAGATGAAACCTTGGTATTCTTTTGGCTGTGAAGTCATTTCAAGACAAAATAAACATGTGTAATATCTTGACATTAAAACTGACATAATTAATTTACAAAAATTTTGACCCTTGACCACTTTAGAATTGCTGTAAGAACATAGGAAAAAGGAACTATGCCCTTGAAACCAATGAAATCTCTTCCAAGAAGGGAAGCATAGATTTCACTAATGACCTCTCAAGTCAAAGGAAAAAGTACAGTTTTTATAGTAATAAGAATGGGATTTACACCCTGTTCTTTTATGTGGAACTCTTTATTACTGATTCTTCATTATTCAAAAGGATATAATGTCAGCAGCAATGCCCATAATCCTTGAAAAATTTTGTTCCTTTGTACATGCATTAGATATTGCTGATGCATGAAATATCTAATCTGTCGCTAACAAAGACAGATGGTTTTCCCATTCATTTCTAATGAGCCATTTTTAAAGTGTCAGCAGCATTTTTTGTTTATTTGCTTGTTTAAACTTCCTATTTTATCAAGGTTTTCCAAATTAAAAATGTGCATGTTCTTTAAGGGAGCAGTTAAATGAAGGGCAAAAGAACAAGCAGGAATGAGTCTATTATGAATCATGTGCAACAGAAACATTATAATATTAGGATTAAAAATAATGAGGTAGTGAAATCTGTTTTGAAAACTTTTTTCAGACATTCTTTTTGTGCATTGCCTATCTTATTTCTATCTATCCTATTTTTAATTCTCACCATCCCACACATCATCACATCCCATGACATCTCACCCAAGATTGCTATGTGGTGGCAGCATTTTTGTTATTGACCAGAACTGCAGCTACAAAAGACAAGCCTTTGAATTTCAGTTTTAGTGTCACTGCTATATAATGTGATGAAAGCATGAATTATGTTGAATATGGTCTTTGTGTCCAGCAATTCAGCATGTTTTTTCTATGAGGCTCTTATGGTAGTGTGTGAAGTCTTGCTAAGGTAAAAAGAAACAGAATAAACCGTCCTCTCATTATCTGTCAAGCCAGTAATTTCATTGAATGCTATCATCAGGATGGCTTTCCCCTTCATGAAAACGTTCTCCTGAGAGCCTTCTCTTCCATCATGTGTGTGGAAATAGTTTCAAGGGTTATTTTCTCCATCATCTTTCCAGGGACCAGGGTGAGGCTAACTTGTCCACAGTTGCCCAGATTCTTCTTGCCTTTCTTGAAAGTAGCAGTCATTTTCTCCATTCCTAGCCTTCTTATTTTCTTCCTTTATCCATTCCATTCTCTGACATATTTCCATAACCCTTCTTCTGATCCTTAAAAACCTCTCCTTGTCACCAAGATTTTTTAGAGATAATCAAGAGTGGCCTTACAAGGACTTGAGATATTACCCTCCGGACTCAGAATATCTCCTATCAGGAGCCTGCAGCTGAGAGTCTCCCAGTTTGCCATCACTCATCCCTCCTTCTGGTGCTGCCTCATGACTCAGGTTAAGCTGATTTAGATGCTTCACTGGACAGAACTTCTAGTTCATCCTCTGGTACCGGGTCACTGAGCCTACTCTGTAGTGGCAGAGCTCAGATAGCACAGGATCCCTCATCCTGTTGTCAAGGTTACAAGCTTCTAGCCTTCATTGCAACTCCATTTCCAAAATCTTATGCAAAGGTTCTTTCTGGTTCTCCTTCACTATGTCTCAGGTTCTAGTAATTGTAGGGTCTTGGAGAGAATGATATTTTCCCCATCTCAGCTTCACAGAGTGCTGACTGCCTCTTGAAGCTCCTTTACTTGGCAACACAGATCCTCCTCCAGCATACAAGTGCTTCCTCCAGGCAGGGACACTGTCAACAGATCCCAGCCTCAACAAGAGGTTCCAGACATTTCTGCAGCTCCAGGCCTACAGAACTGCATTCTCCCTGAGGAGCTCACTCTGGTTTGAGGTCTCCATTGGGCTGATCTAGTTACTCCTGCGGATGGTCAGTGACAGTGCCCTGCAGCACCTCACTACCTAAGTACACAGTGTCCTCAGTGGAATTTCTGGCCCCTTCTACTCTGTTGGCTGTGCTCTGGGCTTGGCAGTCACATACACTCTTTCTAGCATTTGCTGAAAGCATGCTTGGCTGTCCTTAATGTGGAGTCAACTGGAAACAAAAAGCTTCAAGTCCCCTTAAATCAAGGAAAGTTGGCAACAAAGCTTGTGGGACACTGCTGCAGCTTGTCAGCAGTCACAGCCTTCTGTAGCTATCCCTTCTGGGGAGTACCAGGCACCCTGAAGCTCTTCAAAGTTTCACAGTAGTCCTCTGATGACCCCAGGAGTTCCCAGGAAGCTTAGCAAATCATAAGCTAGAGCCCATAAACTGCTGTGCAAACTGCTTTGTTTGTTAGCTCTGCTCATGTATTATTAGTACATTATTTGCAATGAAAGTGTTTTACTGCCCTACAGCAATGATAAATTTGGGTAACTTATATTACATTTCATACACTCTCAAAGCTATGCTTGAGGTACCTTATTTTAGAAACTGGCTTAAACTCCCTCCATTTAACCCGTGAGTTCATCGAATGATCATTTGTGTCTCTTTGGGTGTCTGTAAACAAAATAAATTATAAAAATTTATTCAAAATATATCACCTAATGATTAAATATACCAGGTGGAACAATGCTATTGTTCAGGAAGAAAAACTTGATAAGCTAATTTTGGAGGGAGGGAGGTATTTCCCAGGTACTTACTGTGTTTTGTTTCAAATTTTAATATTTATTGGGATTTTGGAAAAAAATAATCTTCTTCTTTGAGAAGATTGTTGAATTATGGCTAAAATATGCCCTAAGGAGTGCAGAATGTCAATGACTGTTAGATGATGCTGAGGTGGCACAGCAATATTTTCTTATTTTGCTAAAGGCAATAGAAACCCTAAGGCTCATTTCACAGAAGTATAGCAAGAAGCACACTACATATTTGGAGTAGCTAGCAGTATTACCAGAGAAGAACTATAAAACACTTGCTATCTGTGGAGGAAAAACTTGTTTGTGTTTCTTTAGCTAATTTATTAGTAAATGTCCTGATCCTCCATATAAATCTTTTAAAGTTGGTTTTGAGTAAGAAATACGTACATGACTTGGTACGAGGATGCAGCAAAAAACCCTACAACTCTGAATAAAAGATAAGTTAGAAGAGCAACAGACAAATGTTTTGGGAAGTGTCTCTATAGCAAGAGAGGAAGAGTTGGCCAAAGAACCCTGAAGAAATGATGCAAAAGAGTTGCGGCTTGCAGTAAAATACTTAAGCATTTGTCATCTGGGATCATTGAATACCAAGGTGATACCCTTCTATGGGAAAAGCTACTTCTTGCTTTTGGAGGGAAAAAAAATTAAGGAAAGGTATAGCAGTAGTTAAAAGGAATGTGATTAAAACCAGAAGGCACACTGAACACAGCATTATAATTATAATCATATTGTGACTTCCTTTAGAATTCCATGATGGTTTAAAACTCATTCATTTAGAGATGAAAATATCTTTAAAATGCACTGTGTAAATATACATGCTTTTACTTACAGATCTTTCAGATATTTAACTTAGGAATCACCTGCTTCTACAACTCGGCACAGAGCAATTCTTGCATATTTCTGAGAAAATGCAGTGGCTGATTTTGACTTTGTTTTTCTAAATAAATCCTTTCCAGAAGGGGAAAAAAGAAGCAAAACAGTATGCTAATATTCTGTAACAGTACTGTAAATTAAGTATGCATGACACTCAATATATCCTAATGACTTAAAACTGATCTTTGTTTTTCAAGAGCTTAGCACAGGTTACACTAATGAATAACTATTTTATTATTCTGAAAATACATGGCTTCAAATGTTAAGGAGCAAAGAGGGAAGCAATAGGGCAAGATGTTTTACTTGGAAATGTACTGAGAAAGTAACAGCAAGGAGGCAGGATAAGTCTAACCTTGGTTGACAGTATGGTTATCCAAATTGTCAGTTGGCATAAATCATTATCTAAGTAAAGACAAAGAAAGATGATCATGGCATGGTCACTAATTGAAGAAGCATTGCTAAAGAAGACTAGCGCAGTTTGAGATGAGCTCTGAAATCATGCAAAATACCCTCTTCTATGAGCACAGATTATTCTTTCAGCTGGAGTCTAAAGGGAGATGATGGGAAAACTGTGGCCTCCTACAGGACGGGATAAGTACAGAAGAGTTTAAATGGAGAGAATTTAAACACAGACAACTGTTTTGCACACATTAGCAGTAATTTCTCAGAAGTGCTTAAGGAACTTAAGCCTCAAATTTTAAGGTGACATTGGCAGTTACCAACTTCTGTCCTTGCAGAACTTAGTGGGAAGGAGAGCTTTCAGCATTTTATAATACAGCCAGCCATAACTGTAAAGGGGTAAATGGAGGCCTGTGATATAGTTGCACAAACAGGATGTAAGAAAACATACAGTAAGGAAAATATCAAGGATAACAATGAGCAGGCAGGAAAAATGACTGTCTCCAAATCAAAGCAAACAAAAAAACCCAAACAAAATAGCAAGGAGTCTTGTTAGCAAAAATAAAATATCAGGAGTGGATAAGATAGCATGAAGAACTGGACTTCAATTTGCACTGAAATAATAAAAAGGTGTCTTAGTGGATGGATTTAAGTGCTGACAAATGATAACATTTCTGTGTTCAACTGAAGCAAACACTGAACCTGTCATAAAACATAAAAGATAGATAAATTACATAAGAAAATATACTTAGGTAGGTCTAATTTCCTGTTTAGCAGGGAGAAGTCTATTTGTATATCATAAGCAGAAAAGCAGCAGCAAGGCACAATTTTTATTCTTAATAAAAAACTCAACAACAAGAATTGACAAAATGCATTTGTGAATATACAGAAAGAACTGAATACATTGGAAAGACACTTGATTAATTCTCCAAGTTCTAATATTATATAGATTACAGACAAGTTCTAAACTATTCTACATCATTAGAAACTCCGGTTCCTCCATAAAATTATGTTGCCTGTTATTTGGCAAGAAGTTGAATAGATTTTCACTCAAAGTTGGTAACAGCAAAGGAGACACAGGAGCTTTAATTAGGGTTTGATGTTACTAGGGCTAAACCTCAGAATTATCAATGCAATAGAGAAGAAATATGGAATTCTGCTGAAACTAGATGAATCTGTCCATAAATATTCAGAGCTACAGTTTGAGATTTCATGTTATCATGAGAATTAAAATCACATAGCGCTGGAAATAAATGCATGAAATATATGCATTAAATTTTTCTAAATTAATTTATTTACCATGTGCCATGAGCCAAACTGAAAACTGAGAAGAAAGAAAAAGATATTTCTCATTTTATCAGCTGAACATAAATTAAGTCGAATGAAAGGGGACATATTAAAAACTATTCACACCCAACAATTCAAGCCTGACAACTGGTTCAGAATCTTTCTTACCTGATTTTTTTTTTAATAAAAATATGCATCTGAGAAGGCTTTATTTTCCTTTTTTTCCTGTTGGGATGTGATTTATTTTTCTGTGATGGAATCCATAAAGAAAGATGCTCAGTGTGACAGATTTGGTGATACTTCAGTTTTGCCAGATAGTTTTCCTTTCAAGATTCAACAATGAATAGCCCCAGATAAAGAAAACCAACTCAAAAGTGAAGTTTGAAACTAGTAGTTATGTTTTGTATAATTATTGTTTTATCACACATTTGAATTTGGTAGGAAAATATTTCATTTTTCATTATGTTCACTTTCTTTCTATACAAAAATATATTTTTAAGCTATTGCACAATAAATTACTTATTTTTTAAGTAACTGATGTTCTCAGCTGGACTTGCAAATATTTACAAGAAAGTAAACTAATGAAGATTATCAAAGCATAAAAGAAAGATAAATTTATCTATCCCTTACATTAAATTAAGTTCTAAGTGGTATCAAGTACCAGTCATGGTAAGGCAAATTTCAAAGAAATTCAGAATATTCTGAGTATTGCTGCCAGCAGCTCAACTCACAGCAGGAAAATAAACAGTGCCAAAACATGGCCACAGGCAAGAAAACTTCATTGCCCATCACTGATGCATTCTCAGATCACTTGCTGGTCTGACTTTGGTCCAGGATAATGCCTGTCCAAAACAATGCCTGGGCACAGCTCAAGAACTGCAATGATCTTTTCTGTTAGGCAACTATAATCCAGTAATCCTGGATTATAGTTTTAAAAACCACATTTGCATTTAAAGAGATGGCTGGATTTCCTCAGGTTCAGGTACCAGTTACTGCCACTGCTTATCTACTATAACACAAACACTTTGTCTTGTTGATATAGCTTTTAAGAGGAAAGTATTAGAAAGGTAAAAAAAACAAAACTAATTTGCTGGATTTCCTCAGGTTCAGGTACCAGTTACTGCCACTGCTTATCTACTATAACACAAACACTTTGTCTTGTTGATATAGCTTTTAAGAGGAAAGTATTAGTAAAGGTAAAAAAAAAAAACAAAACTAATTCTTTTAATTAAGAGTAATTATGGTCTTTTAGCATGTCTGAGTACAAACAAGGACAGCTCTAATGATTGAAATGAAATTTCTTTATAACATAAAAGTAAAACATTGACCTATACTAATTTTCCTTGGTATTGCCAAATCTCAGAGTCACTTTCAACTCTAGGTATCTTTGAAGATGTTGTTTTGTTTGGTGTAACCTACCCCTTGCATACAATGATTCAATGGTATATCTAATTTTCCTGTTCTGTTATGTCAACTAGGAAAAATAGCTCTGAGAAAAAATATGCCTGGTGCTTACACTTCAAACCAATTTTCTTGTAAATATTTTCTGTAACAGTTCTGTATTTGCAAAATCCAGAAAAAAATACTGCTTGAGCATTTTTATTCTCAATTAAAAATAGAAAGTCCTTGGATTTGTGCATAAGTAGTTGACCCAGCTATGAGTAAAATCAGAAGAAGCGCTGTCACTTTCTGCAATACATATAATTCTTTCTGGCTGGGAAAATTGGGAAAATGTAGGGATTCAAGGCTGCACAATATCTGTTCACATAGAATTGGTCTTGAGGGTGGTAGACTACAAAGAAGTAAAAGCATCAGAAGAATAAGAACCACAAAAATTAAAATATTTAACTTTTTTTTTTTTTACATTCCAACAGGCTTTAAAAAGTGGAAAAATAGCAATTAAAGATATTTTAACAGGTTTTCTCAACATTGCTATACATTTTTTTATTAAAATAAAAATATTTTACCATACTAAGAAGTTTTACACTAGGATATCACAAATAATTTTGGTTAAGTTTTGAACGTAAAATGATTTGACTTAGTTATGTTTAGCTATTTGGGAAATAATGTCTTCATTGTCAACTGTAGCTAGTTTCCTTTCTGATTATTGTCTGTATTACCGGGAATATAATCACTGTACAACAGCTAGACTATGTACCACATACAGTTACTACACTGAGCTGTATATGCAGCCTCATCAGCGTCCATTAAGAATTTACAGAACTCTTCTAGTATTGACATCATAATATAGACAAACCCTGGCTTCATGGAGCAGAAACTGATTACCAGATTGTTCATGGAATCTTAATCCTCATGCTACTGAAATAAAATGATTTGTAAACCATAAATGCATGCATGAAATAAAGATTGGGATTTAAGTTAAAGAAAGTATGGTTAGTGTGACACTCTCATGCTTTGTCTGAGGGGATATAAATTTTAGTAAAATTACTCTTTTGTTGGTATTTTACGCCACAAGGTGGCAGCAATGATATAAGCTCCTCATCCAACTGCCCACTACCTCTACTTTTACTCTTCAAATCATCTTTTGTAGAAAGAAAGAGAAACTATATTTTCTTTGACAAAATACAGTTCCAAACTTCGTTACTTATTAAATGTTTTTTAAGTAATACATTTTTCTTTTCCTTTTTTTTTTATTTTTAATTTTATATATACCATTTATTATATCTGCTGGCTTCACATGAAAATACAGTGAAGCACTGTGTCCATGGCACAAGTCGTTTGCCCATTTGTGTTATGCATTTCCTTCACAAGCTGGGAAACAAAATAATGGCTGGATGCATAAGCCTGGCCTTCCTGGAATATGATAATATAATGAAGAGGTGCAATTCTTACCGATAACTGTTGAAAAGGTCCATGCAGGTGCCATTGTTTCTACAAGGCTCTGAATTACATTCATTTGATTCCTTTTCACAAAATTTTCCTTCCCATCCAGGCAAGCAATCACACTGGTATCTCTGTAATACATTAAGTAAAATAAACAATCTGTTACTCTTCATATTTTAATGCAATTACAAAAGTATTATTACTAATTGTTGGAAGACAGTAACAGACATAAAAACAACGTTAGGAGTGTTTTAAAACCTGAGTACATAAATAAATTGCCACAGCATGATGGTGAAATGTGCAGTGTACCAGCATTCTGGCATCTATAGGTTTTTAGAGACTGCAAATAAATTTGTTGTATTTTAGGTTTTTTGTTATTGAAATTCGGAAACAGACAGAGACAATTACGTTTCAAAGATATATGGGCTATGATCCTCATATAAAAAGCAAAAGGAAATTATTTAGTTTTCTAATACCCTTTAAAAATATAATAAATTAAGAGTCAGAACTCTGAAGGGAGTCCAGAATGAGCAATTGACCCAGACCTTTCTGTAATGATAGTCTTACACTCTCCTGACAAATTAAAAGGTTGAAATATTTTATTGGAGCAAAGATAACAAAAAAGAAAGGAAGTTAACAATTTAAAGTCACGCTCAGTATGATTGTCCGGGAATGTGGAACAGCTCTGCTGATACCAGTAGTTCAAATGAAATTATTGACACTTATATTTTCTCATATCTGGTCAAATCAACTTTTGCACCAGCCAACTTGTACATAGCGTATTTGTGATTTATATTTTCCCAACTGCATTCTGCTTGTTTTGTGCTCATGTTGATGAACATCATTGCTGTGCTTGCCTGGGACACACCTATGATTTCTGTGACATGGATGTTCTAAATGCACTGATACAGACTTTAAAAGTCAGGAAATAAAATTGAAGGGTATCTTTCTGAGTTAACATAGGGCATGGAACATGGGCAGATGAAACCAAGTATTGTGGGAATGTTGGTCTGCTGAAGGATAAGGAAGGTTTTTCAGAGGGATCTGGACAGGTTGGATTGATGGGCCAAGACCAGTTGTGTGAGGTTCAACAAGGCCGATGTTGGTTCCTGCCCTTGGGCCCAACATCCCCAGGCAGTGCCACGGACTGGGGTAAGACTGGCTGGAAAGCTGCCCTATGGAAAAGGACCTGGGGGGTTGGTTGACAGCAGCTGAACATGACCAGTGTGTCCCGGTGTCCAATAAGGCTGGTGGCATCCTGGCCTGTGTCAGCAATGGTGTGACCAGCAGGAGCAGGGCAGGGATTGGCACTGGTGAGGTCACACCTGGAGTGCTGTATCCACTTCTGGGCCCCTCACTACATGAAAGATATTGAGGTGCTAGTCTGAATACAGAGAGGGACAAAAAAGCTGGAGAAGGGTCTGGAAAACAAGTCCTAGAGGGTGTGGATGAAGGAGCAGGGGTTGTTTGGTCTGCAGGAAAGGAGGCTGAGGGGAGACCTTATGCATCTCTATCACTACCTGAAAGGAGGTAGTAGCAAGATGGGGATCAGCCTCTTCTCTCAGGTAAGAAGTGACAAAACAAGAAGAAATGGCCTGAAGTTGCACTAGGGGAGGTTTAGATTGTATACTAGGAAAAAATTATTCACTGAAAGAATAATCAAGCTTTGGAACAGATTGCTTTGGGAAGTGGTTGAGTTACCATCTTGTAAGCATTAAAAAAACATGTGGATGTGGCACTTGGGGACATGGTTTGGTGGTGAACATGGTGGTGCTACATTGACAGATGGACTTGAGAATCTTAGACTTTTTTTCAAATATTAATAAGTTTATGATAGGAGATAGATTTTGTTATTTTAAAATGCAATACAGAGAGATGAACTTGGAAAGAAAATAATTTGCTGTGAATTGTGCCGAAGAAAGGAAAAAAACCACATTTGAGACAAATTACATTACTTGTCCACATGTTGGAATTTCCTATTACATATTGACCCTGATATTAGCTCAATTGTTTACAGTATGGTGCTAATAATACCAAGGTTCTATTCCCATGTGGGCTACTCACTTTGGAGTTGGATTTGATGATCCTTGTATGCCCTTTTCAACTCAGAATATTCTGTGATCTGTGATAATAGCCACACCCAAATATCTCAGTTCTTTGCATATTTATCTGTGTCAAATGTTAAAAAATGGGCACTACTAATCCATACCCATGAGTAATAATCAGACACTTCTTAAAAACTGTTCTATCATCAGGTTAGGTTTTCATATATACTAGGAATGTGAGATAACAACTTGTTTCCAAAAAATTCTTCAAGAAATGGATTACAAAATGAGAAGTGAAAGGATACTTGCCAACAGTTTTGTTTAGAAAGCAGCAGCATTTTTCTAGTCCCACTAAAATTATCTGTCAATCAAATGCTGAAATTCTGTTCTTTGCAGATTTTTCATTACATGAGGATTGTCACATCAAGCACAAAACCTCACTCACATTTATGTATATCATGCATATGTGCAGAAAAAACCTAAAAATTCTTACACAATATTTCATCTCAGTGTAGTTTCACAGTAGTTGAAAGTGCAGTGTTGTAATAAACAATACGTAAGCAGATAAAAAGGGTTTTTATAATACAAGTCTTTACTTGTTTACAAGAGTAGGACCTGGGAGGCCTCGTGGACACCAAGTTAGACAAGAGTCAGCAATATGCCCTTGTGGCCAAGAAGAACAAGAGCATCCTGGGCTGCATTAGGAGGAATGCTGTCAGCAGGATGAGGGAGGTGATCCTCCCCTCTACTCAGCCCTGGGGAGGCCACACCTTAAGTGCCATGTCAGTTGTGGTCTACCCAGCTCAAGAGAGATAAGGAGCTATTGAAAAGAGTCCAGCCAGTAACATTACTAAGAGATTGACACATCTCTCAGATGAGAAAATGCTGAGAGAGCTGGGATTGTCAGTCAGGGCATAGCTTACACCAACAACATAAAATAACAAGAAGCTGCATAGTAGAAAGCATGTGGTGGATCAAGCAAGAGACTGAAGGACTACAATTTGATACCTATTTGTATGTCGTTCCCTTTATTTACTGTAACTATGTATTACTATTCATTGGAGACAGGTTAAAAAAATGGTACCTTTAAGTTCCTGCAAATTGTCTTTTGTTTGTCCTCCAAAGAACACAATAAATGCATCAGTAACCCTATAATAACTACTGGTATTCCTTGTACATAGCTCTCCCTTGTACAATATGTAGCAAAATGTGCTTAAGTAGAGTGGATTTTACCAGTTAGGGTAAAAAGTGTCTGATCCCTTACACACATACCCAGAACCACACATGCACATGAGCATGTCATTATGCAATTAACTTTTGTGTATTGTAAGAAAGTATCATTTAAGAGCAATTGCACATTTCCCTTCTCCAAAACTGTAAATGAAGAATTAATCATTTCCTTAAGCCCTAGTCGATGCTACTTCACTAGGAAATGGCAGCTGAACATCTGATAAACAGAAACTACAATGAAAAATGTTCATCACACACAACAAAAATCTAAATTATGAACAAGTCAAACCTGTCCTGTGTATATCTAGGTTGATAGATCTTTTATCATACAGATATATACTCCAAATATGTTTTCCATGTCTAAAGAAAAAAACTAAATCAATTTAATTTTTAAAGGTACCCATGGAGTTGGAGAATTTTTTGGGGGGTTTTAAAGTTTTTAATTCACAGAAAGAACAAAAAATACCTCACCTGGAAACAGAAACACACAAAAGGAAACATAGAAACTTCCCTTTATTCTGTGTGTTCCAAGTTCTTCTGCCAGACTGTTTCTTGGGGTGCAACCCTTTATCCATTAAGGCCAAACAAGATGAATATATTGTAAAACTACTTATCACTGGCATGTAATCAGAGATGCATTCCAGCCTCTATAGAAAACTCATCACAAAACTCTTGCCTGTAGGAAACAGGGCTTTTTTTCCTACAGAAAACCTTCATGCAACTTCATTTTGTCAGTGCTAACAGCAGTTCATTTAACCTTGTGAAATAAATGTGAACATAAAAACGTAAGCATCTGTGAAATCATATTTGCAATTGCTCTAAACCATATTGAGATCCTAACATTATTTATGAAGGCTTTTTTAATTTAAGGGTCTTTTCTGAGTTGCTACTTTAGGGCTTTACTTTTAAGTTATTATTGATTTAACCATTTGCATAATCATACATATTAACTGAAAAAATTAGATTGCCATTTGTCATTATGGCATTGTTTTCATTGTGCAAGTCTGTTTGCATTTATATCCTAGATAAGAAAGCTTGTTTAAAACCAAAATAAAACAGGACAAAATAAAACCAGGATATATGTTCATCTTCATTTGGTTTACCACTTACCTTTTTTTTTTTTATTATAGAAGTCTGAGCTAAAACAAGACCTACGTCAAGTGAAGTGCTAGCAAATGCACTACTTTTCTGTCTTCTGATAATGAATTATTTACCTTTCCTTCACAGGTTGTAGGAAGAGTGAATGTATTAACTGTGTTGCTCAACAAATTAAGGAAATTTGACTTCTGACACAAAGAAAATCTGCAATTAGCTCTGTTGTTTCTACTCTCGAAGACATATGTGGCTTGCTCTAATATTAGTTAATAACTCTGTAATAATCAGATTGCTTAACTCACAGCAAAGAAACACCTCTGGGGCTGAGTGTCATGAGGTTTGCTATATGGTTATTAATACTGATGTTAATTGGAAGAATTATTATAGTAAGTGACATAAAAGAATAAGGTGGAAAAAAGTGTGAAACGTGGATTTAGAAGTGATGAAAAATTACAATTAAAAATATAATTTTTAAACAGTAATACAAGTGGTTGGTTCTGATGAGAATATTATTTAAAAATTGCCAAAATTTGTTTCTGAATCTTATTATTAGAATTACTAACTGATGTATTTTTATCTACTACTTTATTAAAATGAAGACTTTATTTTACTCTAGCTACGTAAGTTACAAAGCCTATGTGGTGTTTTGTATTAAGCACTTAAAATTGTGAAATAGTAGGGTAAATAACTTTATACTAAGTACTAGCTATCTACAGAAGTTGAGGTAGCATTAGGTAATGCTAGGTATTTTTAAAGACTTCCAACTTCTCTATTTTTATTTATATATCCTTTCCTATACATTTATATCTTAAAGATGCTGATCAGAATATTTATTTGTTCTTCCAAACTACATATATCTTTTGTAACCTAAGTTATTGTAAATTATATATCATCTGATATAAAGGATAAACCAGGTTTTATTTAATTGGAATTTTAAGCAAGGCTTAGAGGAGAAACAAAGAACATTTTAAATTTGCTTATCTCTCTGAGAATTTAAATAATGAATAAGATTAAATTAACAAGAAAGCATATTTAAAACAGCTGGTACAAGTAAAATTAAGTAAGTTGTAATGAGTTTTTGCTTTACATTATAATAATTATTTTTATATTAAAAAATTTAAACAATATATGCAAAAAAAAGTAAGATTTTCATCATATTTGAGTAGCACACCCTTAGTAAAGAGAAGCTTGCATTTTCATTCAGTGCAAGTTCTGGCTTAAAATATGGCTGGCATCTAGACATGCTGTGTATTTATAACTCTAAATGGACTCTACTGTAATTTGTAGCCACAAAGAAAATTATCTTAAATGGGAACACTTGGTATTTTCACTGCAGGTCTCTATACACAACCATTTTATAGAATGATTCTTTGTTAAAAAATCATTATTATTGCTGCATTTGATACTGATATTTTTAAAATGACATTTTTTGTAAATGTATATTTTGGTGAAAGTTTCGCTCTCTCAAAATTTAATCACAGCTAGTGCTAGCAACAGGCATCTCTTGAAATTATTTTAGATTTCATGTTACATTAAACATGCAAATAAATTCTGGCCTATGCCTTTAAAATTCAATCAATTATTTCCATCACTGCTCAGACATGACAGACAACTCTCAAAGTCCAGTGTAAATCCTGTTGGGGTTAGTTTTCTGTGTGGAGATTCACCCATAACATGATGAGACAAGCAAACATGCAACATGGCTTTTACTAGTATTGACACAGATATACCATCTGAGTATGAACAATGTTAAACATTATGTATGTAATATTTTTTGAGGAAAAAAAAAGGAAAAATACTCAATAACAAATCCAAATCTCTGTGAATTTATACTTTTTAGTAAATTCAAAATGTTATTTTATGAGATGCTACAAGAAATATGGACATTTGAAGTTCGTAAAAGATATTTAAGAACAATCATTAATATGAACAAATGTTATAGTCAAAGTGTTTTAAAAGTTGTTGATATGAATTTATGAAAGATTTTTCTAAGGAGAGGTAAAGGATTTTAGGGAAAAAATAAGATTTGGTACTGGTTCAATCCAGCAATAATTTTATGACAACAGACCAAAGTCAGTTGGAGACCTAATTAATGATAGGTGATAAGTCTTTTGATGTCTCTGCTTCCTGACTGCTGCCTTTTATTCTGTTTATACCTTTCTTTTGTTCCTCTCCTAGAGAACTTTCTAGGAAATGTGCCAATCAAATCATCTTCAACATGACAGGTGCTGAATAGTGCAGGAAAACTAATGGAAAACAACAGCCTTAGGTTGTTTGTGCAAAATAAACCAAATAACTAATCCAGCTAGTGACAGACGTTTGAGTATCAGCCTTTGGTCGGTGTATCTTAGTTGACATTTAGCTCAATTGTTCAATGACTAGAGAAAGGTCATGAACATATTCCTGTTAAACCAAAGTACTGACAGCAACTTGACCCCCTAAAAGCTTGTCCAAAGCTTTCAGTTTGCTGTTAGAGCTCAGGTAACAGGAGAGCTGTGGGAATTAACCATGATATTCCAAACAGACATAACATCTTACTTTTGAATTATGAACCTGGTGTTGTAGCTGGTAACTTTTTAAATAAAGTAAGAAAATGCAGAAGATCAACTACTGGTTTCCATAAAAAAAAGCTATCTCTTCCCTTAACAGCTCATTCAAATTCAGATCTTAAGCATTCAACCATTATCACATCAATACACTTCAATCAGGACAAAGTGCCATTTTTGCCAACTTCTGGCTCAAAGTAGGGGAAAGTTGAAGAAACAGGGTGCTCCAAAAATACTTCAAATTAAATATCCTTAGAAGCATACAGAGATTCAAAATATTATTTGATGTCAAGTCTCCTCTTTTGAACTTTCACTCATTGCTACTTTAAATTATTAAACATCTCATTATAATAAAGCACATTACAGGAAAATCATTTGGAAGAACGAGAACATGTATCCCCACTCACCTGAATTTGCAACTCTCGTGGCTTGGCTGTGCTTGTTTTCAGAGATATGCCATCAATCTTTACATTTTTAATCAGAACAATAAACACAGAAATTTAAAATATAGTGAAAACTTTCCTGTGTATTTATGTCATTCTTCTAGACAGTTGCTAATGCCCAGGTAATGTGCATGTCTTTGTGAGAAAGTTCAGCATCTTTTCTATCAAAAGATTTGTCATTCTGAGCCCAGTGTCACAGCTCGTGGAAGGACATTTGGTACCTGGACCCAGACAGGTTTGGTTTCCCAAAACAGAAATTCCAGTGTCCCCAGATTCTGAGGCACTACACACAGCCCAGTTTTCCAGAATTTACTCCAAGACCAAAGAAAAAATAGTGTTTCTGATGTATGATATATATATCATATATCAGATATGATATATAACATACATTGATATATGTTCTCTATATTGGAAACTAAATCTCAGCACTCTTTTCACCTTTTCTTCACTCACAACATTCTATTACCAAAACTAAGAGTATGCAACTGGTTAATAATGCTCAGCTGAAGTTGGTTCATACACTAAAAACTTGCATCAGTCTGTTTATCAGGGTCACCTAGTGATAGCTGCATCCACAAATGAAAAATTCATAGCAGCTTCTGATTGCAGGGAATTTCTGTAATACTTATGGTCTCAGAATGACTTGTTATAAGAATCAATACTTTCTGTGAAAAGCACAAATTATATCCAACAGTCTAATTTAGTTGTTGCATAACACAATTTAGAAATAAGCCACCAAAAGTCAAGTACAAGCACTCTTTTGAAATCCAAATTATTTAAATGAAAAATCAATGAGATTTTACTTTTGAGTTTTTTTATTAAAACTATACTTCACTTAAAAAATTTGGAAACAGGTTGTCAGACAAGAAGTAAAAGAGATGCATTTTATTTTGCCAAGGGTTACCACCATTTTAAACATGCAGTTTCCTAGAAGGAAGAGAGAGAGAGAGAAAACGGAACTGTAAAAATAGAAACAACCTAGATAAACTGAGGGATAAGAGCATTACCAGCCCTCCTCATTTTTATAAAACTATACCAGTCTCAGTTTTTCCCTCTCTACTTTAGAATGTCTTTGTCATACTTTGTCTTGAAAATCAGAACATGATTTTAAGAGCACAGCTCCAGATGTTAGTAATAGGTTTCTCTTTTTCCTGAAAATTACAGGTTAATTATAGATTCTTCAGCATACTAAAGGACTGTTAAGAAGAGATTTCCATTATGAAACATTTGTACAGATAAGAGAAAAGGGAATGGTATTCTTACAATAAAATCCTAACTTAATACTTCACATTCAAATGTTAAAAGCTGTTTTCCCTTCTTTCTCTATTTTCCTAATACGGAGTTAAAATTAATTTTAGTATTATTTAGGATGAGGCAATAAAATATCAATCATTTGTGCAATAAATTGACTATACTGTGAGCTTAGGGAAGTAATACTTTAAGAAATTATGACTTTGGATTTTATGGTTCAATCTGTATTTGGTATGGTAGAGGTTAACCACTCTTTACCTGTTAGCTCATATTTCACATGGGAGAAAAAAACGCTTTTCTCTCTGATAGCAGGAAATTTAAAGACTTTCATTCTAATCTTGTAAGGCTATAAAAATATTTAATCTTAGCTATAACTTTTTCTGTCTCATTTCCACTCCCTGGGAGAGCTTGATCTTATTAAGGACAATCTTTTGCAATTTGCATTTTTCTGGCCTTCCTGGAGTTTCCCTCTTATTACTTTAATGAAGTTCTATTTCTGGATATTGAAGGTGCTTGCCTACAAGACTTCAGGAGGCTCACACTTTTTAATGGTATTGCAAACACTGTACCCACTAGCCCTATTTATTAAATCTATTTCAATTTATGATGCTGGCACAAAGTTAGAGTTTTTCTTCATGCTTTGCATTTCAGCAGCATATTGATGGGATCAGCAACTCATCAATAAGCCATGCAAAAAGATAATTTGTGACTGAAATTTTTATACAAATGTGATATATATTTTTTTTCTTTTCCTATTGATGTGATTGCAATTGTGTCAGTGGTCAATTATTAGACCACTGACCCTCTCTTTCTTTTTCTCTCTTCTGTCTCTTCTCCCCTCTCTGTTCTCTTTTCTCTCTTTCTCTGTCCTTCTCTGCACCACTAAAGATGTAGCTCGTTGTTCTACTCATGGAATCCTACCCATGTCCTGGAAGGAACTGTATGAAAGGTAGGATTTGTGTAGCCATTGCAGCTAAGGGAATGATTCTGAAAAAAAAAAAAAAAAAACCCAACAAGACAGCAACAACAAAAACAAACAATCAAAAAAACCCCAAAAAACATTCCCCAGATTTGATGTGCAAACCTAGTAGAAATGTGAGGAGACAGTGGTGGATCCTGGAGGGATAAACTGAATCAGAGAGATTTAAATAGGGGAAAGCATCAGAAAAATAGGATAGGCAAGACAGATAGGAAATTGAAGATTCAGAGCAACAAGAGGACGAAGGGACATAAATTCTGACTAAACAATCTTTATTAGTATTTTTCAATCTTTATCAAATCTGATTTTTATCATCTTCTGTTAATGGGTTAAATTAAGAATTGAGGAATGCTGTGGAGAAATGTGTTTCCTGCACGCTGAAAGAAAAAGACTGCAAGAGCACTCTGAGAAATGGATGTAGATCACCACAGTGTATTCTCTACTGGCCATCTCAGGCAGATAGATATGGTTTGTCAAGACTTATATACAAGATACCTACTCTTCTTTTTTCACCTACAGTGTCATCTCTTTTTTTTTTTTTTTTTTTGTCCTGAGGTACAACAATTCCCTGTGAAATAATATTAAAATGCTGATATCTGGAAAATCAAAATGCATACACATATTAAAATATTAGAGAGCATCCAAAGGAGGACAAGGAAGATGGTGAAGGACCTTGAGGGGAACCTCATGAGGAGTGTCTGAGGTCACTTGATCTATTCAGCCTGGAGAAGAGGAGACTGAAGGGAGACCTCATCACAGTTACAGCTTCCTCATGAGGGGAAAAGGAGGGACAGGCACTGATCTCTGCTCTGTGGTGACCAGAAGGAATGGCCTGAAGTTGTGTTGGGGAAGGTTTGGGCTGGATATTAGAAAAAGAATTTTTCCAGATGGCGTAGAGGCTGGAACTGGCTCCCCAGGGAAGCAGAGACAGCACTAAGTCTGACAGAGTTCAAGAAGTATTTGGACAATGCTCTTGAGCACAATGTGTGACTCTTTGGGACGGTGCTCTGCAATGCCAGGAGTTGGACTGGATGGTCCTTGTGGATCCCTTTCAACTCAGCATACTCTGTGATTCTGTGATTTAAAACTCCATGTGGTTTAATAAAGAAGAAAATTAATTATCTCAGTGCAGTCTCAAATAAAAGTTATCCAAAGAATACATTGCCATTAAATGTTATTCTCACAAACTACTTATTTTTCAAGAATTTCTCAACATTTTTTACCATTTGCAAAAATAATAACCAATGCCAGGGTCCTCTTTTTACAAAACTTTGGTATAAATTTCTTGCTGAAACTCATTCCACTTGTTTGCAACTATATGGTTTCAAAGTAATGCTTTGAAATGATGCCTTAAGTTTTAGGTTTTATATTTTTCAGATGTTGTGCTGCTACAGTGTGTAGTTCTGAGCTTCATATTAAGGGATGGTAAGGTCTCTTCACAGAGCAGGGAAACAAAACAATTCCTTCTCTAGCTGGGGACCAAAGACAACCAATCCAAATTTCAGGCCCAAGAGAAAAACAGTAGACTGAAGAGAGGAAAAACAAGGATGGGACTTCATGACCTAAAGCTATAATTGGATAATTAACTCCAATATGCTAATAGACCAAAACTTACAAAAGTGAGACCTCGTGACCAGTCCTCCATTTGGGGTTCATCTTGGGTGCAGCCCTGTCTGGGCTCTTGTGCTGGCCAAGGTGTATCCTTCAAGGGCTTTTAATAAATACCTACTTTATTATTTAACACCATCTAGCCCTGGTTCTAGGTCAGCATTCACAAGGCATCAGTTTCTGGTGGGACATCAGGCATCAGAACAAGAGAAAGAATGAGACAGAGACGACCTTTTTGCATGTGCAGCATAACTTTTCTTAAAATATTTTATTAAGGATATTGAGATACAAAAAAAGCAAAGATCTACCTGTCTTCTAAATAAAAAAAAAAAATTAAATTCTTTCTACTTTTTCTATATTCCACTAAATTATAGGTTTGACTATTTTACTTTGACCATATTCCCAGAAGAATGCAAAACTCTAAATTGATGCAACAGCAAAAAATTTAATTTTTTAAGTCAATTCTATTCTAATTTTTGGGGTTTTTTTTTTCTTTTTCTTAACTTTAACTGAAAACTTTAGTATATAATTTTTAAAAGTGTAGTATCAAGGTTAACTTAGTGGGAAAAAATTGAACCAGTTTCTTAGAACCAGTTGATCTAAAAAGAAAGTGTATAGTAGTATAATTGTTAAAATACAAATGTAAATAAGTTATTTATCTCTGATTAAATGGCTGGTTCTGAAAAGTGTATGAAAATGTAGAAAATATTATTTTTTTAAAACACTGAACATTAGAAGTTACTTTAAAAATAAAAATTATTTAAAGCATTGTTCCTGTTCTTTTTGCACTCACATAATATGTGCATGTTGGAAGGATAATACACCTGAAGAAAACACAGCAGAGCTCTGTAAAATTCTGTACATGTAGAAATCATGAGGCAATTGATAAGAAGTGCAGCAGAACATCTTGCTCTTTTGGTATTTCATTAAGCATCCATATTCTGAACAGGAATAAAGAATATTTGTTTACTGATATATATGGAAAATGCCAGTATAAGCACTCTTCTGGATTAGCTGCCACAATTGTACTCAATAATAGATGAAGAAGGAGGTTTCAATTTTCTAAGACAAACAAGATAGTGCTTATTTAGAATACAAACCCTTAATTCATAATGAATAGTCCATCTAAAACATGAAGATGAGAAGCCAACTGGGACTTCTACACAAAAAGAAAAAGAAAAAGAAAAAGAAAAAGAAAAAGAAAAAGGAAAAGAAAAAGAAAAAAGGAAAAGAAAAAAAGGAAAAAAAAAAGAAATAAGAAGAAAAAAATAAGAAAATGTTTGGAATGACCATTTCATTAGAAAGAAATTGCAGCATAATAAAAAGTGCTTGTGTAATGAAGCTGGTGAAGGGTCTGGAGCACAATTCTTATGAGGACTGGTTGTTTATCCTGGAGACATAAAGGCTCAGGGGGACCTTATCATCCCTTATCACCCTGAAAGCACAGTTAACAATGTGGGAATGGGCATCTTCTAAGTTACACATGACAGGAATTGATGAAATGGCCTCAAGTTGCACTAGGGAAGCTTTTGGTGGGATTTCAGGGGAAAAAAATAATGTAAAAAGTTATCAAGCACTGGAACAGGCTGTCCAGGGAAGTAGCTGAGTCACCATCCCTGGAGGTACTTAAAAGTTGTGTAAATGTGGCACTGAGTGACATTGTTTAGTAGAGGACTTGGCACTGCTGGATAAACAGTTGGACTTGAACTTGGAGGTGTTTTCCACCGTAGCTGCTTCTATGACTAACCATGGCCTGAAGACATCCCCAACATACAATTTCTCAGCTATAAGCACGTAAGCATTGCTGTGACTTTTACATTTCTGGAGAATGATGTTTCCTAAGTGTCCTAGTTTGGATGGGATAGAGTTAATTTTCTTCCTAGTAACTGATACAATGCTGTGTTTTGGATTTAGGATGAGAATAATGTGGATAACATTTTAGTTGTCGCTGAGCACAGCTGACATTAAGTCAAGAACTTTTCAGCTTCTCATGTTCTCCTGCTACTGAGTAGGCTTGGGGGGCACAAGGCTGTAAGAGGACAGAGCTGACCCTGATTGACCAAAGGGTAGTTGTGATGCCATGCACAACATATAAAATTGGTGAAAAACTGGCCAGGGGTCTACTGCTTGGGTAGTAGTGCAGGCCACTGGGCATCAGTTTGTTGGTGCTGAGCAATTGGTTTCATTTTCATCACCTGTCTTCCTTGGATTCAATATCTCTCTTTCTCTAATGATTTAATTTCAATCATTAGACTTTTCTCAACTCCCAAATTTTCTTTCTTTTAGCCCTCCAATTCTCTTCCCCAACCCCACCAGGATATGGAGCGAGCAAGCAGCTCTCTGGTGCTTAATTGCTGTCTAGGGTTAAACCTTGACATAGAAATTAAATCTGCAGCACATTTTTCTCTCAGCTACAGGTTAGAGACAAAAAAAGATAACAAAGATATTCCGATATACCCTTGCTAAATAAAGGCTGTGTTTGATGTGTGTTCTTCTTATCTGACAGTTTAGAAACTTCAGGAAATTTTCGGGTTGAGAAGCAACATCATCATAAGAAAAAAAACTATACATCTGACAGTAGCAATGAAATAATTGGGATAATTCAAAAAATAAAATATTTAGACAACTATTGTAAGGAGGAAATATATTCAGTAAAGACAGGGGAGAAGAACCTAAGACTGCAAAAATCTGGATTTTCTTAGCATCCATGACATTCAATACAATTCAACTGGATCAAAACTGGTATTATATCAAGCAACTATTGATAATTAATTACCCAGTTTTAAAATCAAATTCTGATTTTTTTTCCCTGATATGCATTTATTTGACCTTTTTTTTGTCTAAACCCAAATTTAGTCTAAATTTCTATCATGCAAAGCATTTGGGAATGGAGACTCCAGAAACTCCACCTAAACTGGTGGGGTCTTGGTGCATCTCATGATTCATTCTTCATAGTGCTGAAAGCCGTGATTAGTATTAGAATTTTTCCCCAATTGTTTTTTTCTATTTTTTTTTTTTTAGCAGAGGGATGTTTTTATTGCTAGAAGATTACAATAAAAACTTGCTTCTTTTGCACAGTTCCTTTCTCTCCCTTTGTCAGTTACAATTTAGCATTACATAGAACAAACCTAAGATTCTTTTAATCTCTCTTAATGAAAGGCACACAGGTACTAATAGAAATAGTATAGATTTTTTTTATTGACAAAGGTTTAGTGGAGAAAAACCGAGAGCCTGGAAGGCAGCAAAACAAGCTGGGAATACAGCCAAAACCAACAGAAGTAATACAAAGCTTGAGAACTTGAAAGCTACAGATGTACATAATGAAGGCTGAGGAGAAAGATCTGAGTTTCTACATGGTAGCAGGTACTGTGAGAAGGGGTACTTGGCCTACTGTTCCTAAATACAGTTACTAATAAAGTTGACATATTTAAAGCATGTAAAAAACACTGTCTCAATTATTGCTCATTCCTCAAGCATGAAACTAGTATCACAACATGACTAAAAAGCATATGTCCACAGCCAGAGGAGACTGGGAATGCTGCCTAGGTAATAAAATGAAAATGCCAGACTCTTTGATATGCCTTTTGTGTCTTTCCCCTGTGGGTACACATGCAGGATGTGCATTTCTGTTCTCTGTAGCACTGGGACTTTTGCTCGCAGATGCTTCTCAGTTTTGGACGTATTCAGAAATCATTTAGTGACAGTCATCCCAGATGTATAACTAACCAGCAAGTGGCAACAGAGTAAATCAAAAAGTGTATTGTTTTTTTCTCTGCCATACAAAATACATTGTTTTTCCTAACAAAAGACCCAAAAAACTAAACAAAAAAAATCAAACACCCCTCTACTCCCCTACCCGCAAATCAGCTCAATATTTGAAACTCAATCGCACACTATATTTGTATTTTTAGACTAAGCTAATTTTAAGAGGAAGCTTGATATTTCTGAGCTTATTTTTAAAAATACTGCATATATTTTATTAGAGTTTGCAAACATTAAAATCAGAAATCATCTGATAATATTAATCTTACATGAGAAATTTCTTTCTTTCTCTTTCTCTTTCTTTCTTTCTTTCTTTCTTTCTTTCTTTCTTTCTTTCTTTCTTTCTTTCGTCGTTGTTTCTATATCTCAGTGTTTGCATTTGAGTGAGGTTCTTGAGCACTACTCAGCTCCTCAAGGGACACGTATCAAGAAACAAAATATCTTTGTAGTACTCAGAAATAAGAAACTGAAAATAACTCCTTACTAGGCTTGTATTTCCTATCACTAAATAAACTACACCAAGACAGATGTTACTCTGAGATATAAATCAAGCTTATTATGTGGTGAAGCTACCTAAAGCATCTAGGTAGCTTCACAAAGGAGCTACCCAGATGCTTTAGGTATCTAAAGATACCTAAAGCAGGCATGGTACTTTCTATGGTATCTGCCAGTGCAGTGCCAACAACTAGCTGGTTCCTTCATGGTTCAGTTCAGACCAATAGTATACCTCTGCCAACAGGCAGATTGTCAGTAAGAACAGTCTAAATTTAGTTTCTGACATCTTTTGGGGCTTGGGACAGTATGCAGAGTTTTTTCAAAGCAGAAATTCTGGGTTTAATTAAAGTGGTATGACATGCACTGTTATGGACCAGTAACAGTTAAACTCTCTCAATCACTGGGCACATTTTGTCTGGCTGTGTTAAATGGATCACTGATTTTCCAGTGGGCACAAAACCAGACAAACATATGGACAACATTTATAGGCAATCAGTACATTTACACTTAATTTGAGTATCTCAGCTGACTAATGAGGGACAGACTTAAAGCCAGAGATTTCCAAGCTGTTGTCCATACTGAGATCACAGACTGCTGTTTCAGAAGACTTGTCCTTTATGAATCTGTTGGCCAAAGAAATGTAAAACCGACCATGTGTTCATATGCTTCTTGTTGTCACTGTTCTTATGGTTCTGACTCATTAGTGTTTTAGTTTACCCAAGAACTAAGCTTTGGACATGAATTTCTCATTGGTCCTCAATTAATCGTGCTTTGGCATACAGTGGTCTCAGTGCACACAAATCCAATTACTTTTGAAAGAAACTGAAACACAAAATGTACACACCTAATGTGCTCCACAAGTCCAAAAAATAGCAAGCTCCTCCCTCCAAACAAGTATATCGTTTGCATTCAGGTCTCAATATGCATTTTTTTACTCTGGGGTTATCTGTGTTGCTTGCTAACATAGTATTACCCTTAATTCAGGTATGAGTGAAAAAGTGAGAATTTTTCCTTTTTGAGTTTTTGAGTTTTGGAATCTGAAATTGGTTGAGATTTCTGATGTTCTGATCTACACATACTATGTTTACACACCCTGTGACTACTTCACGCTTTCAGTGAAGTACCTACATAACTAAATTTACAGATCCATTTACAGAACATTTTTTATTTAAGCAAGAAAAGCATAGAAATGTGACCTTAAGTCACATATAATCTAGTGACTAGTAACTAAAAGTCCGATTCTATCCTCACACAAGTCAATCTTAAATGTTTTTACTCTAAGATTGTATCAAAAGCATTTGAGCTTCCTGTCCTTGGACACTCATTTGCACTCAAGTCAAACAGTTGTTAAATAAAGTACTGCTGCATTTTCTAATGGAGATATTTTAGTGCCACTTTCTGCTGACATAATTTTCTCCACCTAAGTGACTTCAACAAGTGTGAAAACCATCTTTTTATAAATTCTCAATGTATAATATTTCTGCAATGCAATTCTAGGACTCTATTTTTGTTTTTTTCTATATCTATAAACCATTCCCATAAAGGTTTATATCACTGTTGTGAAAGTTATACATTAAACTGTAAGTGTTTTGATGAGATACAGGTTTCAAGTTTCTGTATTGGAAAATCATACATAAGTAGACACAGGAAGGGACCTCTGGAGATTGTCCAGTTCCCTTGTTGCATTGCCCTGTTTACAGCAGGGTCAACGATATCAGGCTGCTCAGAACCTCATTCAGTTGAGTGTGTGATAAA
This sequence comes from Onychostruthus taczanowskii, assembly GCF_017590055.1. Taxonomy (NCBI): domain Eukaryota; kingdom Metazoa; phylum Chordata; class Aves; order Passeriformes; family Passeridae; genus Onychostruthus; species Onychostruthus taczanowskii. Next base: position 5,457,916 of record NW_024500683.1, on the reverse strand, counting down.
TCCAAGGATGGATACCTCACTTCCAGGCAACCTATTTCAGAGTTACCTTTATAGTAAAAAAGAATTTCTTGACTTTTTAATGGACCTGGCATTATTTCAGTTTGTGGCCTTGGCCTATTTGATGGGGGACCACTGTGGACAGAAGTCTGGCTCTGTATTCTTCACTTGCTGGGGTGCTGCAGGGGTTAATGTACTGGCACCTCAGATGGGCACACAGTCAGACTCATGTCTCAGAAAAAGTGTGATAGTTTTGTTCATGACTGTCCTCTTGGCACCTGCTTATTTTTGTGTATAGAGGGAAGTGGGCCCTCTGCAGTCCTAACATGTTTATCAGAAGGTCTCTCTAAATCACTTGTACCCTTTGCTTGACAACTGAGTCTATCACTTCTTTGCTTGATTTTGGATGGCTGATCTGTTGTCCAAGATATTTCTGTCCCTTTTGGTCGACTCAATCCCATATCTTCCTAGCCTCAGTCCTGTGGGAAGGTCCCATGGTCCTGAAAGATGGAACTCTGTCATCAATACCAGTTATGTAAACAGTTGTTGACCAACAGGATTTATCCACACTCTTTCAAGTATTTCCTCTCATTGTCAGGATTGTAGGGAAAAACACTGGAACACCCATGTCCGTTATGCTTCTGGAGACATGGAGTCACCTGTGGTGTGTTCCAGGTCTGCTCTGGCCATATCATTAGTACCTACACGGAAGAACAGCAAGAGATGATAGTCCCAAGGCTGGACATGCCTTGTTAGTCTCACCATGGCATCCCAAATCCAAGCCCTTGGAAAGCAGCAATCCTACTTAAATGACAGGTAGTACTGGCAGATGGGGGCCTTCATCCCCAAAATGGAGTCCCACCGTACTGCCACTTGCTGTTCTTTGTTGTGCTGCTGAGTGCTTCAGGCTCAGCTGGTTTGGACACTTTTTTGGCATAACTCCCAGTCCCTCATCTGCTACAAGGACAGTGAATCTTTTCCATATATTCATTAAATAAAAATACATAATGAAATCCATAAATTCTTTTCATGTTTTGTTGGTTCTTGGTTTCACCTCAGGGGGAGTTCTGATGAAATTCTCTCATACTTTTTTCTTGGTTTGTTTTTGGGTTTGGTTGTTTGTTTGCTTTTTACATGGAATGCAAAGAATTCCTGTCACCTCTCTATCTCAGTCATTTTTGTTCTTCAGACACTCAATGGTTCCACTGAGCATGTGTGCATGAGTGAAAACCAAACATAAAATTCAGAATTTTTCCCAGGGAAATTGCAGTGGTATTTATACTTCAGACTACATTACAGGTATTTGATAAGAAAGTGAGTCTACATTAATGTGGTGAAGCTTTTGCTTCAAATAATCTGCTTTGCCTATAAAAAGGAACATATTTCTATATAAATTAAGCTCAAAAAGAGTACTAGATTGAATATGAGAGATATAGTGTCAGACTAGAGCAGAATTAATGTGGATGGCAATACTTTTTATTGAGACATTCAGGGTGTGCTGGCTGGTATTAAAGCTGTACAGAAACAAACATAGTAAAGCATTTATGCAATATGTCAAATCTTTTCCTTAGCATAAAAATTTAATGAATTATCAAAAATGTTAGTAGAGAACTCTAAATAAGATTTCTTTTTTTTATAACAGATCCTAAAGGTGATGAAGATGCCTAACTATTTCAAAGCCTTGGCATTATGTCTCAAAATAAAAAATGCATATGTAATTACTGCTTCAGAAAGCTTCTGTTAACCACTAGTTCTGATAGGTTTATGTGCAGGTGCCCTGCTTAGGGCTTCAATAGCCCTTACAAAACCTGTTTGAAGGCAGGACTTGAAGTAATGTGGGAGAGTAATGAGGAAATATTCAAAGTCTCTCGATTATTTTGAAAGGAAACTTTAGTCAAGGGTTTTTATTTCAGTCCAACCACATCTGGCTTAATCTTGCATTTTCACAATTCCGTAATAGACATGCAGAAATCAATTAATATGATTACTCACTAAATGAATTAAATGTTTTCCCAGTGCTTTCAGAGTCAATTTTCCTGTAAAAGGATAAACTATTTATTAGAATAATCTTGTAAATTACTTTTTCTGGAAAATATCTCAGCATATTTCAGAATTTTATGTTATGCAAATAAAACAGATTCTATACAAACACAGAATATCTTTAACAAAATTTAGTTTTTATTTTTTTCTCTGAAAGAGGTTAGCTAAGCAACAGAAACAAGAGAAACTGAATCTTACAACACGTAACTCAGTGCCTGGTATTACAAGAACTGGTAAATTGTCACAGGTGTTCTTCAGCTCCCTCTTTTCTATTGTCATAAAAAGGATAGGGGTCAAATGATAACAAACAAACAAACAAATAAACAAACAATAATGCAAGACATGGACCCTGGCCAGGATCACCTTCCACTAGATCAGGTCGTTTCCTGGGATGGGGCATCCATAGCTTCTCAGAGCAACCTGTTCCTGTGACTCATCACACTCACAGTAAAAAAATTTTAGTCTGAATCCTTGGAACAGAATATTAAAATCTAAAGGAGGACAGATCGGAGAACTCTTAAATAACTAAAAGAAATGGGATAACAAGTCTTTCTCTGGGCTATTTTCCTTTCCAAGTGCTACATAATTTTCCCAAGCCTGAAGAGGTTAGCAGCTAAAGAGACCTAATGAAACGAGAAACTGACCTCCTAGTCTTTGGATGACAAACATTAATACATAACTTGTCAGTTGTACATGTTTATGTGCATTATTTCTTTCTTTTTTTTTTTTTTAATTTTTATGCATACATAAATGAGAGACTGTTCTTTATTCCTGCAGAACTTATTTTGTTGTGAAAGAGACACCATACTGTAATTCATAATTGATGGAGTGGGAGTAACATTCACATTTTCTGCAGAAAAGCAAACAGGTGCAAAGCTATTTAATATACTTTAAGCAAAAGAAAACACCCTTGCTGCTATATGGAGAATTTATTTAATATTTAATTAATTCTTCCAGTTACTTATTGTGTGTTGTGTGGCAAGGAATGTGGGAAACTTTCAGAGAGTGAGCGAGCACCTATGGATTTCACCATTTAACTTGTTTCAGAATAATTTCCTTCTGGACCCATACCTTTCCATGACCTTCTGTTCTCTGTCTGCTAAGTACATGCCATTATGTAATTCTCTGCAGCTAAATGTCCTTTTTTAGAATTCCGTTCCTTATGAATCAGTAACATTTTTGTAGTTCCAAGTCTCTGTAATACCACTGATAGACTTTTAATGCCTTCAAAGGTACAAACTCTACATTTCCCACCTCAAGCATAGTGTTAGGCTCTATAGAGTGCACAAATCAAATTCAGGGTTATGCTTTCCACAAGTAGGCCAATTCTCCAGCATCTTATGTTGTGAAGTTCTTCACTTCTTTCCCTGCTGTCACTGATTTTGTCTGTCCAGTCTCCTCACTGTGGGCAAAACCTAAAGCACACCATCTGGGACTACCTTCCTGTATCTTTACCACATTGATTTGCCTTCTGTTCACAAGTCTCATTGGAAAGCCAATCTTTAACTTCCTCTTAATCTCCATTTCCTCCACTCTGTGACAGTTTTATTCATTCTGTAGAGGATTTAAAATTCAGTTTATGAAAAAGATAATAGAAGGCTTTCTCTTCTGTCTTATGTAATGGTATTGGTTGAAGTTACAAATTTTTATATACATCTGCATCTTTCAAAAAGATCAAATTAAAACATGTTAAAATAATGTCATAAATAAAACAAACAAATGGAAATATGATACTTGTTTGTCAAAATCATCTTTCAATTAAATGAGTAAAGCATAAATATCATAATCACTCTATCCAAGTAATGTATAACACCACAGATCAATACCAAGGCCATTATCCTAAGTCAGTAAATCAATAGTTAATTTTGTGTATTCAAAAGTCTCTGACTCAACTGGACTTATTAGAGCATAAAGGACTACACCCAATTATGACTAAGTTTTTAGTCTTTTTACTGTTATATTCACTACAGTACAAGGCAGGGGAGGGACGCATTTCAACAAATCTTGAAAAAACCTTTTATTGAAGGACTAGGAAGACACTGTGGGTTTTTTTTAGCTAATTATAAATTGAAGATTAAATATTTCAGGGATGGCAAGTCAAATCTTCAGGGAGGCACAATGTGTTGTATCAGCAGCAAAACTTTGCAGAAGAACTGCTGCAGTTGCCAGTTTTTTGGGTGAACTACAGCTGCCTTATAGCGCTTCTCTAGGATGTGTAATTGGCAATGTGAAACTTATTTGTCCTGCATTCACAGTTTCACCACATGGGTACTCTCAATGAGGTCAATACATAAGTTTAAGTCACATAGAAGTCAACTTGAATTTATTTGGCCTGGGAACCATTAAGAGCTTGTCATTTGTTATGTACACTGGACGCCATTCATGGTATGTGGTCTGACTTTTAGTTAAGTTGAGGTTTCAGACCAACTTCAGTGGCAGTGCTTGTTTACTTTATTTAAAGCTTAGAGAATTTCCACTCCCACAGAAATCTAGAAACTTCATTGATGCAGACCTATCTAGCCTTTTATTTCCTTTCAAATGTCAGATCACCTGTTCTCATCACCTAGGAAGAGTGTTTCTCAATGTTTTAAAATAAGTTATAGGTTCTAGAGATCATTCTTATTCTTTTCTCTATTTAGCACAAAGTACAAAAAATTCTGTCTTACAAGGAACTTAGGTGTAGTGTACCAATTTAGGAAATTGTTTTAGGCTAGTCCAAAGGTCTGACTAAATTCTTTTGGGGAAACTTACCTGCTAACAGTTAGCTACTGTGTACTTTAGTCCTCAATGCCAGAGTTATTTTCAAATCTTTTTCACAATTTATGAAATGAGCTAACCTACTTGTTCTTGAAATTTAAATTATCTGTCAACTCTATTTTCTTTGCTATTAAAAAAAAAATAGTAATAATCTCTCTCCACCTTTCACATAAACCTTCCATACAACCCAGAACATAAGTCCCTAAAAGACCCGAATTACATTATTTCACTTTGTTATATGTATCCTTTTTTTTCCCCTCCTTTCCAATTTAAAAACAGAAACCAAACAAGAAAATACTTCTTCTTCTAGTTCAAATTAGCATTATTGTCAATTTTATATTGGAAAGCTCATTTCCATAACATTAAATGTTATTGAAAGGGAAATAACTGCCTTTAAAATCAAAAGGATAGAGACTTAACCACAAGAAGGATATGGAACTGAAATAGAAGCATTATCATATAACTATAACTTTACCTATAGTTTTTTTTTTTCTACTTTACTATGTGGTAAGTACAGAGAAATAATAGCTTCCAGAAACAAAGCTCTGAAAGAAACATCTATTATCATTTTTTGACATACAGAAGAACACAAGCAAAAACTGAATTCAGAGCTACTGTGAAGATACAATTTTCTTTTCTTTTTTTTTTAAATGCAAATACTTCCAAATGTTTTATGTTGTATAGATTATATATGTGATCTGATCTTATAAAAATCATTAGGGACATCATATCTTTGCGTATTGTCCCCCAATAATACTTTGAATTAATTATTTTAACTTTTTAAAGAAGAATTTGCAAATTACTCTGGTGAAACTCTACCATAAGGTGGCCATTATTCAAATGCTGGCTGGGCATCAGTGTTCACATGGAAGGCGTGAGCAATTGCCTTTGAATAACATGATTTGTTTTATTCTTTCTTCCTCCTTCTTCCTTTGCTTTTTAAACAATCTCAACCCACTAGTTTTCTTCTATTTGCTCTTCTTCTTTTGTCTTCACCATCCCATAGAAAGGACAGAGTGAGTAAGTGGCTGTGTGGTCTTTAGCTGGCAGCTGGATCAACCCCTCACAAGTTTCATTTCTTGCGCCTGCTCTTTCCGATGCGTTGCTAAGACAACATTATCTAATTTCAAGGCTCTATATTATACCACATTAGCAACACCAAAAATGAAGGATACATATTGCAAATGTCATTCTGACAATGGTAATTCATCCTTACCTTGAAAAAAATGCATCAAAATATTTGAGCTGCTGGACTGCAGAATGAAACTTTTATAAGAGTAGCTGATTAATTATTCCTAAGGCACCAGAGGGTCTAATATGACTGACAGTGGCTTGCTCTGTCATACAACTTGCTGCTCGTATGTAACTCTTGGAGAACTGGAATTTTCAGATGCAGTAGAAAATCAGAATCTCCTTATGCTGGTGCATTTTTGCGATTAAACTTTTTATTTCACCTATCCTGATCTCCCACCAGAGAAGATTTAGAGTGGATATTAGGAAAAATGTCTTCATTAAAATGGTGTCAACAGTCTACCTAGGGAAGAGATTCAGTCACCGTGCCTCGAGGTATTTACTAGGTGTGTACGTGTGGCATTCAGGGACATGGCTGAGTGATGAACTTGGCAGCGTTAGCTTGCAGTTAGAGTCACTGATCTTGAAGATCTTTTTCAAAGTAAATTATTCTGTCATTCATCTCACAGTCCAGTTGTTTAATACCAACCCTTACCTGGAGAGCCAAGGTAAAGTCTGTGAAATATATATTGCAATTAGAGCATATGTTGGAATTCTTTCTCATATTCAGATCTTTGATCTTGTATAATAAGGCTACTGTAATATAACTTTGAAAGAAAATTGTATTTGATGCAGAAATTATGAAACTCCTGAAATCTCCATCTGTTTTTAAATCTTCCTTTATTTTGCTTCACTTCCTTCCTATCCTCCAGTTTTTTACCTTTTGGAGGAGGAGGAAGAGAGCCTGTATTGTTAAAAATTAATTTTCTAGGGGATTGTTCATTCATTATCTGTCCTTTTAAAGCTGCTGAAGAAGAAGGGATGAGTCTTCTTCCATTTTTATGAATATATGTTAATTCATTAATACTCTTTGTGTTGATCACTGAGGAATCTTGACGTATAAATGGATAATATAATTTCGAAAAATTTTGGTACACTTTGATAATGAATACAATAAGAAAGACATAGCATGTGAAATAATATAGTCACATATAAGCTGAATAATACAATCACTTAGTGAGCAAGTTTCTAGGTCCCTTTCTAGATTCAACTTAAAAGATGATCCACATGAAAGTTATTTCAGAAAAGTGTATGATAAATGTTAGTTTAAGTAAATATACTCTGGAGTAGAATAGAGAGGAGAAATTTAAATATTGAATAGAAATTAATTAATACTACTATAGCAAAATAATATCAGAAATTCCCAATTTCTTTTCAAAATAACTTTTCTACTTAGCAAAACCCATGCTGGGGAGGGGGGAGGGGGGGCGGGGTTGAGTGTGAAATTTTGTTGCACTTAAAACTGCCAAAGAACAATCCCGTAATAAAAAAAAATACTGAAAATTTTCAATGTGTATTAGCCAACAACAAAATGAATCCTTTCACATAAATGATTGCTGTAATATTGACAACACAGGTGAAAAATTTTGAAAAAGACTGCAAAGGATCAAACACAGAGTTTAATATGACACCTTGCCATTAAGTTTCTACAGCATTTGTTTTCTGTAGATACTAACTGTATCCACATTGATGTATTGAATGTGATGCTTTTTCAGAAACAGTAGTTTGAATGGCTCTCACTGATTTGCTGTGCTGTGTTCCATTTAAAATAAAATTGCATAGGTCTGTGACAAACAAGGTGAGAAATATATAGGAACTACAGAAAAAAAAATAAACACAAATAAATTAAGGTTAAAAAATGGATGAAAGACATGAAGAAAAATTAAAACAGTGTTTGAAATTGCAGTGAGCTACTATTCTTTGTCATGCTAAATTTTGCTCAAATTATTAAATTTTCCTGGATCAATATTTCAACTCATTTGGTGAAGCACAGCCAAAATTCTCAAGGGGTAAAATATATTACTTTTATTAAAAATCTGTATATTTCTCCATTTCCGGCACCTTGTTTTTGGGAAGAATGTTGTTTAAACTGCATATAAAACTTCATTTTGTCAGTCTCAATTAAAGGATCAGCTGCAGTTAGGAATAGTACCTGTAATGTCAACAGTTGCAACACACTCTCCTAGAGAATAAGAATGCACATGAATTGGAGGCATAAAATTTATTTTGTGGAATGCTGTCTATCATGATTTTAAAATGGCAATATGTGTCCAGTATGAGATATTGAAATATTAACTGCAGTCTAGTGGTAGAAAAATACACATTTACAATAGCATTCAAAGACAGTAACAAAAGTGTCACAAACAAAAGTGTCACAAACTGTGGTCTCCATATCAAGCACTTGATTTTGCCCAAGGTGTTGAAATGTTACAAAAACCCTCCAAAATACTGTACAATACACAAAATGTTCTAACTGTGTAAAGAAGAAACAGCTGTGTAAATTGGAGAATTTGAGAAAATTCTTTTGAAGCAGCTACGTTTAGTTCAAGCTTAGGAAATAGTGACAATTGCAGGTTACCCTCAGGATTTGTCAGAAAAAAAAATTGCAGCTTCTTCATGCATGCACTAAGACAAGCAAGCAAGCAAAAACAAACAACCAACCACAAAAAAAAGCAAATCAACCAAAGAAACCAAGCAAAGAAAACCCCCAAAATCCACACCTTTCATACACTTCACAGTTCCTGAAACTGCAAACATCTTCAGCAATAATGCAGCAGTCAGCGGTATCTACGGGGTTGTTCAGTTCTCCCAAAGTGAAGGTTCAAATGGTGGGAAGCTGAACTGTGGATTGTGCTGCCTACATCCTCAGTGGCTTTTGGTCAGTGTTTAAATGTTTAGTTCATTCTATATAGAGTCACCTATCACTTCATAATATAAAATTCAATTCAACATTTATCAGTTTGGTATTCTCACAAATGTGCCTGTAGAAACTAGAATAGGAAAGAAAAAACTGTCCTTTCTTCCACTTTTTTTTTTTTTTTTTTTTTTAACTGGTAATTTCTCTGACAGCCTGAATGTTTCTTAAGGAAAATATTCTTGCTGTATGATCTCAGTGTCTCTGTGGAATATGATGAAAACAAATTGCTTCTTGACAGATTCCTGGAAGGACTGACAGAGAACATGTGCCACCTCTGGTGTTGAAGTTTACACCATGTGAATCTCTGTCTTCTTTCCTCTCACGGAGGAATCAGGTGATAGAATGATTTTATTTCTAAGACGTTATTTTTAACACACTTCATATCTCCAAAAGTAATATATCTGAGCAATTTTTAAAATAAATGCCGAAGTACTTGAAGTAAATCAGTTTTCTTGGGTAAGATACTTTTAAAGTCCCTTTGAAGCCAGTGCAATTGGTGTCAATGAGTATTCCTGTCATTTATAATGAGATCATAAACACACCTAGTAGAAAATTTTCTGCGCCTTTTGAATTCCCTGTATAACCACATTGACCCAGTAACTGCTCTTAGATGATAAAAATACTCCTCTTTCTCACTGCCTATAAAATTATAAATAAACAAAAATACCAGTGTCTGGAAAGTATGATTATAAACCCTTGATATGTGGATGTATGGATCAAAGGAAATTCAGAACTCAGAAAAATATCACTTTAGATTTTAGAATAAAAACTTAACAATAATTTTAATTAAAATAAATTTGCTACTAACCAGATGTAGGTCAACACATGTAGAATTGTGTTCACAAGAGTTGACTACGCAGTCATCAATGTCTTGGTCACATTTCAATCCTGCATATCCTGGGTTGCACAAACAATAGAAGCCATCGACAACTGCAAGACAGATTGCACTTTAGTACTAAGAGGCATGACAACTGAATGTAGTAAATTTACTAAGTTCCAGTTATGAATACTATCTGGAAAAGATTAAGACCAGCTTTACTTAAACAGTGTGGACATATTAAAAACATTTAAATAAATTAAATGTGGTCTCAAAATATCTTTTAAATATGAAATCAGATTCATGTACTGAATTTTACTCACACAATGGAAATATTCCGATTCAAGGGTTATAAATCAAAGAGTTAAAAAGTGATATTATAAATAATGAGTAATTTTCTATCATAAAACAATCACAAAATGTATAAGATTCTATCTTATATCAAAATAAGATATGGAAGTTAAACAATGCTTGTTTATTGGTTGCTTTTAATGTTGTTATTGGTGCTGTAAGGAATGCCTCATATTATACCACTATATTAAGAGAAAATATACTCGAGTTGAATTTTTCTATGATGTATTTCTTAACATAATCATAAGAATCCTCTCCCTTTTTTTTGTCATTAGTAATCCAAATGGCAAGGAATCTTTAGAGTGCTCTATCCATATATGGAGTTCATGACAGACGGAATCGCACTTCTTGCAGTCCTGCATTTATTTTAACCTCAAAGGGGTCCCTGAGTTCTTCATTATCTCTGAGATTTACCATAGAATCTATTCTACCATCGTGTCTATACACACAGCTGCTACTGTGTTCATTAAAAGCTTCAAGTCCTTCAGCACAGGAGCATTATTCATATGCTAAAAGCTTCCCAGCTTCCTTAGGATTGCAGCTTTCTGCAGCCAGTGCACATAGAGTAGAGGAACTCAAATGTCCACATGATAAAACTCAAGCCAGAGGCACCACAAGGACAAGCTGTTCCCCAAAAAACTGGCACTTTGTCAGCATGAAAAACTTTAATACAGCTCATCTGAATTCCAATTCAAAAATATCTCTAAACCAATGTAGACCACATAGAAAACATCTGTAAATGTAATAGGAAATAGGATTTTCTAGATGGAAGATAAAGTAACTCACCTTATTCCCAGATAAGGAAAGACAGACTTTTCAAGATATTTTATTGAAACTGATTTTTATATTTTTATTTTTATTTTAACCAGGAGAGTTTTAGAAACTGATGCATTAAGTAATTTGGGCTTAGTTCTTTAGGATCTCATTTGAAACCAGTAGGCTGATTAGGTTGTTTGCAAATTTTTCTAAAAAAATATCCTTTTCATGGAAGCTCTTAAATCATCATTTTTTTTTTTGAAAACGTATGTGAAGAAACAGGAGGGAGATGTAGAAGAACACAAACACAGTTACTCAGTGCTTGAAGTGTGGACCCTAAAAGCTGAGCAGGCTTGCTTTGTATCAGACTTTTAGGGAAGTGTTCGTAGTGAGAGGGCTATTTAACAATAACTTCAAGGATACTTGCACAAATGACAGAACTGAAATCCTTTAGTAGTACTAGGAGGTACTATGAGGCAATGGCCAAAAGTTACAGCTCAGGAGATTTGGATGGGACTGGACGAGTGTAGGAATTGCCAGAATAGTTAACCAGTGGAATACACTGTCCCAAAGAGTTTGTGAAATTTCTGTCCTTCTTTGAAGACTTTCAAAACTCAGGTAGAAAAATCCCTGACTGACCTGTTCCAGCACTGTTAATAGTCTAACTTTGTGCAGGGTTGACTACATGACCTTCAGATGTTTTTCAGCTTTCCAGTCAGCATTTTAAGATCCTCTGAAAATTACTACTTCTACTTTTTCTTTTTTTTTAACAAGTATGGAAAGTGTCAGATAGATGGCAAGAGCCCTATAAAATTTTCAAATAAGTACTCCACACTAAACTTGGCCTGCCAATCCAGACAGAATATAGTAGGGTAATCAAGTTGCTTCTAAAACCTTTCAGTACATATTGCAATGAAAGAGAAAGTTACACAGTTACATGCAGAAGGTAAACAGGTGCGCCTTTTTACATTGGTTTGAAATTAAACAGAGTTTTTTGACTTATTAGGCTTAGGACATGTAACGCCTAAGTGCTCTGTGAACTCTTTTTCAGCACCTGAATATTCTCTCCTGAAATGCACAATGTAAGATGTTTTTGGTTAATTTAGGTATCAAAGGAGACAGCATAAATCTCATTAAAATTTCTCATTAGCTACAATTCTGACCCCCTGAACACAAAAACCCCAGTGCCGGGAGTTGAGGCATTTTGGCAAAAATAATCCTTCTGGTACAGGCTGTGAAGCTTCAGACAAGGTAAATTTCAGTAAATTATCCACTGTTCTCCCCAGAGCAGCTCAGCAGCTGCAGAAGCTTCAAAAGAAAGACTACCCTACATTAAAGTGAGTAACCAGACTGAACTCACTGTCATAGCAGTATCCGTGGAGGCAAGGGTTAGAGCTGCACTCATTGACATTGATCTCACAGCGTGGGCCTGCAAAGCCCTTCACACACTGGCAGTGGAATCCAAGGGGAAAAACGTCCAAATTCATTTCTTCTATGCACACAGCTCCATTCTCACAGGGATTGCTGGCCTCGCAAGGCCTAAACTCACAGTTCAAACCTGAAAAAGAAAACAGCAAAGCTGTCAGTGTTAAACTAATGAATATATCCCTGCAGCTGCTGTCTAGTATGAGCTTTATTTTCTTTATAACCCTGGTTAAAATTGAGTAGGAGGGTCTCAGAGGTACATATATGTATATTACCATGCAGAAACATCTATTCGCTTGGTATCATTAAAAAAAAAAAAAAGACAATTTATATTTTGTTTATATTACTTTATATTATGAATACATTTTAAAATCTAATAGCTATCTCACAGTTTTCGATAGATAAGTATATTTCCCATCTTTTCTCTTAACCCTTGTGCTTTGAACAGCTCAAAAATGAAATTTTTTAAAATGCATTTAAAAACAATAAATGAATTTTGATTGAAGCTTCCTGCTATTTTGTCTTGATAACTTGTCACAACTGCCACATGAATTGTTCATACATTAACCTATAATAGTGAACGTGAATTAAATGTATGTAACATTGTATAGTAGTTCACTTACCAGCCATGACTGAATACAAATTATTTTACTGAAAATATGTACTTATTTAATCATTATTTATAAAAATTCCATACACCAGAAAATCTTGCACAGTCCAATTGTACTCTTTCCTTACTACCGCTCTTGTATAACAGATTACATACATTTATCTGGGCTACCCAAGGAACTGTGTGATTGTGGATATTGGGTCACAGATGCCCTCATCTAAATCTTTAATTTACAACAGTTACATAAAAAGAGATTTAAAGGTCCTATAAATTGAGTCTTAATTTGTTAGAACATAACAAAACTGTTTCATGTTTTCCAGTACTGATATTGGAAATGAGGGTGGCAGAGACAACTGAGATCAAATGGGTTTAGGTTTGTAAATCTGCCTGCATTTTCAGTCCGTGCTGCTGGAGGCAAGTCTGTTCTTTTAGGCTTACTTTCAGACAGTGCTTAGTGACTCTCAGGGCTGTAACAAACTGTACACAAGCCCCTCTGAATCCCTTTGAAGCCTTTCCATAACTACTGAAGCTGTGTCTATCCCATGCTTTCTGGTGGAGCTTCCCAGGGTTTGCTGTGCCCCAAGCCTTCTGCACATTTCACCAGTGCCCTTGCCTCCACTATGGTTGTGAAGCCATTCCTTTCTGCAGCAGTTTCGCCCTGTCCCAAAAACCTCTCTGTCCCTCAGGCAGGCTGTAATCTTAATCCAGTGATGGGCAGTGTGACACTACAAGACAAAACACCTGGGCAGTCATGTAGAAGATATAATCCACACAGTCACACTAGAGTGGGTTGGTTGCTGACTGATGCCCATACAGCCGCTCTCACTCCCTCTCAACAGGCAGGTGAAAATAATAAGAGAGAAAACCTTGAGGACCATGATAAAAATAGGGGCATCATTTACAAATTACTGTCATGGACAAAATAGAAGCAACTTGAGGAAAAGTGGTTGAATTAACTGCCAATTAAAAATAGCACAGGATTGTAAAAAGCAAACACAAAGATAAAACCACCTTTCTCCACCCCTCTTTTCTTCCCAGACACAACCTCACTCCTTCTCTTCAGACTCCTCTATCTCCTCCTTACCCATGAATAGCACAGGGGAATGGGGAATGGGAGCCATGTTTAGTCCATGACAGCTCTTTGACCCTGACACTTCTGCCCTGTGTCAGTGAGACTCCCCACAGGCCACAGCTCCTTCATATTAATGAACAAACACTATCCAAAATGTCAGCAGGATCATAGGTGAGCTGACTGCTTACTGTAAGATTGTCATTTAAGGGCTGAATTCTAAATGTTTTTAATAAGAAGTACAACAAGTAGGAACAGAACTGAGGTTAAAATTCCAACCACCCTTTGACCCCAGTAATGATGCTGACAAAAGAGGAAAAAACAACACAAGTTGTTCCCTGTCTCTATGCTTATGATTTCTCTGATGCAGGATGATCCTGCTGCAGACAGCCAGCACTTTCAGATCTGGAATTCATGAAACTGCACAGCAAAAGAAGCCATATGGCTCATTGAGATTTTGCCCTGAAGATTCCATATTTATATCACAACAGCTTGACATGAGTAAAAACCCTGCTGATTCCTAAAGTGGAATAACACAATTAAGCTTAACACATGGCTCACAATCATAAATGGACACGACAGATGATCCAGTAATGCAGTACTTAATTTTCTTTACCTGGAGAGGCAGCTTTACCTTTGCATCTACCTTCTGTGCACTTCCTTTTCTCTTTAAACTCATTCAGGAGCCCATTTATCTGTTTTTCAGCCACACCTGCTTGAGTTCCTGCACACTGGAAAGAACTGTGCTTTGAGGAAATGGTCTTTAAAGTTAAATCAGTGGGCTCAAGACAAATCCTCTTTCCCTTCAGTTCAATCTCTAATGGGAGCTTGCCAAACAGATTTCCGAGCTAATGAAAACCAGCTCACTGAAGTTTGGAATCATTATTGTGCTACTTGAATTTTGCATTTCTCTTAAGATTATGAACTCTGTCATCTCACTGCCACTACTGCCAGAGTTGTTTCCTACCTCTACATCCCAAACTTCCTCTTGCTTATTCACAAATATAGAATACAGATAAATATCTCCCCTAGTTTTCTTACCTTGCAATTGCTTTAAAAAATTGTCAATATGATCAATTATTTGTGTCTTTCCATGTTATCTTTTCAGCAGAAGTCAGTGTGGTAATATCCCAAGAAGAACTAATTTTCCTAAGATTTTTTTCCAGTTTCCTAAAGATGACTTAATAAAATTTTCTTGATCAAGCTATCTGTAGAAGACATTCACCACAACATTTCTGTAAATTATTGCCATTCCACTCTGCCTGATCTACTTGAGTGATGTATCAATGAAGTTTTGCCTGTGACATTAATCAGATGTTAACCCCCAGGATGCTTAACTTCCTATTAGCAGTGCTGGGAAAACTCTATCTTTGCCCCTGCTGCTGGAGTCCCCTAGTCACCTTTGATATGCTCTGGGTATCTGCTGGCATTGTCATTGGTGCTGTCATGGACAAGCAGCAAAAGCAAGCTAGCTCTGGTAATCAGCCAAACTCTGGTAATCTGTTCCCCACACTGAGATCTCTGACACGCAAATAAACCTCCACACTGAGAACTCTGACATGCAAATAAAGCTCCTCAGAGATCAGGTCTGCTCACCTGGTACCGCTCTCCCTCACAGAAGTGTTTTATCAACCACTGCTTTGTTTTAGTGGTAGTGATGAGGACAAATGTGTCAGACTCAGACAGCTTTCTTGGCCTTCCAGATAAAACCTCTCATCCAAGTAATCAGAAGGAATCTTCCAGCCTTCACAGCTGTAGAATCTCTTTCTCCCCATGCCTGAGTGTATCCTCTACCTACCCTGATCTTCTCCTCCCATCCTGCTGCTGTGGATATCAAGCTTTACCCCTTCAGGGAGCCTAAGAAAAACTTATTCTCCTTTTATTTTGTAATCACTGCTCCTGTGTAGCCTATTATTTGCCAGGTCTTTACCCTGGAAACATGGAAACTAAACCAGGATGCATGGAGAGGAGCTTACATTCCTCTTTCCTCCCATAGTGTTCTGCAAACAGGAGAATGAATCTTGCTCAATGTAGCTCCCCAGAAGGGTATGGATTACAGTGAAATTTGTGTAGATTTGAAATTATACCCAAACTATTTCCTGACAAAAAATAGATTTTCCCCCCTTTTTAAGGGAAAACAAATTACTTCTTTCATTCTAACTATAATAAAGTGGGAAAAAAATTAAATTAGCCTGACATTTATAAAGAATGGTAAATGAAAATATGGCCATAAAAATTTTACCAAATGAGGCTAAGCCACATGGAATGATGTTACTTGCTATTAATATTATAATCTTTTTAGTGCCTTGTTTCAAACAATATTCACATTGTTTCAAACAATATTCAATTAGATAGTCAATGTCCTTTTTTTTCCACCCAGCTTTCATGCATATCATTGTATGAAAAATCTTTTCGTCTGCTACTGTCAGAAATGTCAAAGGTTTTATTCCTATTCTAACTGGAAGATTGGTAAAACAAAAAAATAATAAAATAATAAGACTGTCCATCTCACTCAGTTATTTTCCCTGAATCAAACAATTTTTAACTATCAGTGTTGACAGTAATAAGTAAAAAGACTGTTTCCTTACTCACAGAATCACAACTGTTGATACTATCTTAATGCATTTTTGTTAAGTAATTAATTATTAATGCTAATCAATAAATGAAGCAAGAAAACAAGAAAATAAAATTGAATGAGTTAATGTAGAAATTTTTTTTGAAAAATGCATATTCACACAAAAATTAAGGAATAGGAGTAGGTTGGATAGGAGTAGGCAGTGGTGGTGCACACTTGCAAAACAAGTTCATTTGCTGTTGTTGCACTCATACCAGCAGTTTTTTACAAAGCCGTAAAAAAGATGCATGATTAAGGATAAATCAAACAGCAAACAGGTTATAAGTTAAGTTTTTTAAATAAAAATAGCTTAATCATAAAGCCGTTTTTATGTTTTCAGCATTTTCTCTCTCTTCTAGATATTTCTTAAAGAACTTCTGTACAAATATTTTTGCACAAATGTTTTACTGCAGCTGATTGATATCAATACATCTATTTTGTGCTAAACATGAAACTTCTCACTTGATCTGAAAAGATTCTGAAACAGCAGGTCTGTGATTGTTGACAGAAAGGAATGCTGTGTCAGGAAAACACTTTATAAACTGTCTTCTCTCCCTGATGTATCAGAATTTTTAAATTCAGAGTAAAAAGGTAATGCTCACTAAACAGTTAAATGACAAAAAACAGAATGTCCAACAGATGAAATATGAAATAATCCATCACAGAAGTTCATTAATTAATTAAGTTCAGGTTCTCTTCACAAGTGTGCTTATTTCCTTTAGACAGATTTAGCCTTTTTGCTTGTTTAATTCTTGGCTACATTTTATTGATTGCAATAACGCATTCTCTTTAATGGGCAACTAAAGGCCTCTCTGTTAGAAGAAACCTCAACAAATCTCAAAAGCATATGCACAAATAATTAAATTAACAGTCAGCTGAAGGACAATTTCCTTTAGAGTTGCACAATATATTGCAGTAAGTATTATATGTCTTTATCTACATTTAAGCATATACTAATAGCATTTAGTATGCTCCTCTGTTAGCATACTATATATCAAACAATGAATAGTTTATTTGGAAAATATTCTCTTTTTGTTGTTTAGGAGTGAGAAGCATAATGCATATTTAGAAACTTCATTCTGCTGATATTAATGAGTTTCTTTTTCTACTGTATTTGCTTGTAATACTTTTAGGGTAGAATTTCCAAATACCATAAATGAACACTGAAAATAGATTTTATTTTGCTGAAATACACTGTCCTTTTAAGGCTATTACTAAAAGTCAAAAGTCTAATTTATAAAAATGACATAGAAAATAAATTTCCTGATATAAATTTCTATTTCTTTATGTGAAACTATTGATATTTGTTTGTTTTATTTGCTCAGCATAAGTGTGTACATGAAATGTTTTGATGTGCAGTACTGAAGTCTCCTATAATCAGAAGTGACATCTCTTCAATGTTGTTATTCTTTAGGAAAATAATCTAATAAATAAAACATTTGCTACTAACATTTTATGGAATGAAGTCTGACAACAGCTTTCAAATTCAGCATTTTACTGTAAAAGGATGGCCTGCAAAATACATCTCATTTCAGACTGATGGTACAATTATGACAATATAGTGAAAATAAAATATCTACCAGAAAAACAAGTGTGTCATTTGGATGGCAATTTCCTAAATTACAACAAGAAGTCTGGTAATGGTGTTAAGTACACATTCATGAGGACAAGAAACTTTCAAGAACCAGCAAGAAGGTAGCAGCACCAGCACTGTGGTTTTGTGATCACAACATTGCAATGGCATTGTTTCAGTCTTTTTTAACTTACCTCTTAACAACAAAGCTGAAAGAGTCTTCTAATACTGAAATGAGTCACTACTCTTTTCCAAGATAAATTAGACAAACTGAATTCTTTACAACAAAAATAAAAAATACATTTAGTTATGGGAGATAACCCACTGTTCAAAGGCAAAGTTTTATGTAGACATGGCTGCCCACCCCCGCCAGTCCCTGCCCCCAATCTATGTGAAACTTACTGTTTTTCCCAATATTATCATTTGAAATGAGTGGATACAACAATTTTAATTCAAAAGCTATTTGATCACTTCAGAGAAATATGTGGGTTTGTTTTCATCACCTTTACACAGCTCAGTAGCTCTTGATCCCAAAGGTTTCCATAGACTTGCCATAAAATCCCAGGAATACTAATGAGCAAGAAGTTAGATACCTTAAATCTGAGCTCCTTGCACCTGTAAATATTAAATGTCTTAATGCTAAAGATAAAATTGTCTCTACTAAAAGTTCAAAACTTTGAGAAGCTTAAATGAACCTCTAAGCTTGCCATTATTTTAAAAACTGCCTGCTTGTCTTGATCTGCTATGGGACATAAGACAATATTTCAGCAACTGAGATCATTAAAGACTAGTAAAAGTAAATTAAAAAAAAACAAAACAAAACAAAACACAGAAATACCCTGAAAATGGATAGGAAACAGTAAAAATAAGTGGAGCATGCATATCTTTATATTATTTGAAATTAAGCTGAGTATTATAATATTTTAAAAACTTAATAGGTGTTTTCTTATATTTCAAGTTTATAGGAAATCCATCCCTTTCTTTGGAATCCAAATTCTACTTTTAATTAAAGGAATTGCTTTGAGATTCTCTGTATAAAGAGTGTAAAGACATTTTCTATGAAATCCATACTGATTGAAAATCATACACTATTTTATTTTTAATGGATGAATATTTGAAAAAAAATACTTAGCACGTTTCAAGTAAAAATACATTTCCTTAATTATATATGATAATGCAGAGCATGCAACAGTGCTAAAATAGAGTATGAGAAAGACCTGCATCACAAATTTTAGAATTAAGATCACACAGAGATGTATATATTATTGCTCCATACCTGTATAAATTTCTGTAAAAATAGAAGAAAACGGAAGTTGAATATATTATTTAGGTGCAGTTTTTTCTTCAAAATATACAAGTTTATAACGACTAAACAATGAAGATATGTCTGTATCCACATTTGTGAATTTCACTTTTCACATAAAAACATGGCTCACTATTTCTCAGAGACCAAAAGAAGTATTCCACTATGGAAAACAATTAATAAAAATTTATTTCAGACTGAAATATATGGGAATGCTTTTCTTTTCGTTCTTTATTTTATCTGCAACAGCATTCACCTGAAATTAATACTAGGTGTGGGAAACACAGAAAACTTGTATCAAACTTATGTTCTCCTTATGGCTTAGGACTTGTGGATGTCAACCATGAATTACAGTAATGGCTGCCTTTAGTTTTGGTGGTCAAACTCTTCTTTGTTCCAAGATCACACTTTCATTTTCTTAAAATCTGAGTAATTGGACAGATGTTATTTATAGCATTTGATACCAAGATTACAATTTTATTACTTTTAGTTTTTGAATTGGCAGGTGACCCTATGCCATGAATAGACTCATCATGTAGAAAAATAAAGCTAAAAACATTTGCAACAGTAGTCAAAAAACCCGTCTGAAAATTGGTAAACTTTTGTTTGGGCAGCAGCAACGCCTTCATAATTTGCAGAGCAGCCCTGGAAAAGGTAACCCTTAAAAATGGTGGTTTACACATATTTTCCGGAAAAATAAGGGCCAAATTTCCATTTGCAATGAATAGAACTTGTATCATCTCCATAACTTAAATCTGTTTCCTGAATAGAGGAATTTGAACACCATTCTCACAGAATGACTGATGTAATTCAAACCCCTTGATCAGCTGTAGGTGACTGGATTTACACATGAAGTATTCCCAGATTACTTATGGTGTAAAGGATTAGACAATGTTTCTTGTGGATCAAGATGTGTCCCAAGGTGCAAACTAAAAGCAGAGTTGAAGCTGCAGCACTTACCTCACTGAATCTGTATGGACAGAGTTAAACAAACACAGATTTTAGAGATGCCTTTGTGTTCTCAGCGCTGTTCTGAAAGGCCACAGCTCTGCTACAGACCTTGGCATATCTGCCGGACCGTTGTGGGTATCTAACATACCCAAAAGCACCTAAACAGATACTAGAAATTGCTAGGAAAAAGGCTTAGTCTCTGAATTGTTTCATTTTGGAGACAGAAGCAGATGAGAGTATTCATTTAGATGGCAGCTTTTAGGAACAATACATAACTGAATAGAAATATCAGAAAAAAATTCCAAAATCCTCCAGTGACTTCATGAATGCGCAAAAAGCAAATCCCAGCCCATACTGATTTCCATTCAGGCATTATATATCCTTTATTGTTCAAAGGCAATGGTAATATAACCCAAATACAGACACTCTGCTTCTCTTCCCTCTAAAAGCTCCTATGTGATACAGATTGCCCTTCACATATTTATGCATCAGTTTCATTTTTTCCCTTTAATAAAATTTTATTTGGCTGTTCAGTGTCAAGAGTGGCCAAACAAGATTAAACCTGATGTTGAACAGAGTATAGTGGTTTATGGTCTAATACACATTTGTGCTAGAAAGAGCCAGAGGTCTTGAAAACCTGCCTGTTTGTGTGGGGCTTGGCACAGGAAAGGCTGAATTTTGGCCTATGAGCACTGGAAAAGTAATTGCTCTATTATCTCTACTCCAGCTTTTTTGCCTTCATGAGCACTTACATTTCTTACTTATTATCTGTTTTGTAATTAGCTGTTCTCATAATAGAGTGTCCTGTGAAATCTCCATTATTACTCTTGTTTTTTGATAGACTTAAGCTTTTTTTTTCCTGCTGAGTTGCCTTTCTTACTAGTTTACTTTCTTTTGCAACATGTTTGATGGTCAATTACCATTTTTGCTTTGATCTTAATTGGAACACATTTGGAGATGTGTCATTAAGACTGCAAGAAATAAGTAGACATTTCCTCAGAACTGAATTTCAATTTTCCTCTACAATTGCGTATATTTGATTTAAAAGGTCATACCTATTAGCAAATCTAGACAAAATACATACAGTGCATTTTTTGAAATGAGTGATGTAAATAATTTGGATCAAACAATAAAAATCTTTGCTCCATTTATTAAAAACAAGTTACTAAACAACTGGTGTTTTTTCTCCTTTCTTTTAAAGAAAAAAATCATGCCAACACTCATAGGACTATCACATATCCAATATACAGTCTCTAATTGAAACTAGAATTTAAATGCTTTCTTCCTTCCTTTCTGAGCTTTTTTTGGGAAGAGCAGATTACTGGCTCAGTCCATGTGTCACAGAAATGTTGTTTGTTAGTTTCACCCCTGCCTTAAATACAAGTGTAGAAAATGGGGAAAATTTGCACTCCTGGTGTGGGACTGCAAGATCTGTTCTTAGTTATCAATAATATCAAAGAAGAAAAAAACAGCCTTTTATTTATCTCCTGTAAAAATGAGCTGGTCTAGAAACTGTAGTGAGATCCTTCACCTTTTGCATGATAAGAATGCTGAAAAGCAGCTTGCCTAATACAAGGACAAAGTCGCTCTGCTACATTCTCAGCAAGGACTGCTGTCTAATAGTTGTGAGTAACTTCATTGATGTGGCTTAAAAATGTTGGCATTTCAAAGCTCTGAACAATAAGGTTCAATAAATTACTATGAATTTGGCAATTAAAAGAATATTTGAATATATCTCAATGTTCTTACAAAACACTAAAACCACCAATAAAACCAGCATGTATATAAATATAAGCAAAGCTGTAACCTTACTAATTGCAGTGGTTTTGAACATGTTTGAATTTTTAATAGGAAAACTCAATGTTTTCTGATAGAGCCATGGGAGCTTTCATTCTACTTTCTGTGAAGTTGTTAGGACCCCTAAATGAGATACAGCCTCATCATGTTTCTTACTCCTTCTCTCTGCCCAAGGATTTAACATCAATTCTCTAATAACTGTGATTCTGTTATAGAAAGGCTTCAATTTTAGAATCAATATCATAGTAGAAAAGTTAATATAATAACTTTCCAGTGTAGAATTCCTTCTCAGCCAGGACACTCTAATGGAATCAAACTCTTAATAATATTAAGAATATTAAAATATTTTATTTTTCTAGCATCCAAATCAAGTTTATCTTCCTTCCTTCTCCCAGTTCCAGCTGCTTGTCAGCAGCAAATGCAACAGCTTCTCTCTCCTCTGTTGCTAAAAACTTCAAAATGTCCACTGATACAAAATGTCTGATATACATAACTATCACTGCTGTGCCTCACTTATGATACAAAACAGGTGGAAGTGCAGATATTTCTAAAATGTGTATTTTCAGGTATTATTATATTGCAACCAAGCAGAAGGAACTGAACCAGATATATTAAGGATAAGATTTATATGTAAAGAACATCGCACTGCATTGTATGGAAGTGGCAGCACGGCCATTTTTAAGCATTTCAGCTGTTAAGCATGAGGTGTGATAATGACTTGTACTAAACAGCTTAGTGGCAGAACACTGTGAAAGCCAACAGAAATGAAGAACTGGACTTTTATAAGTGGATTGTCATGTTTGATTAATTAGAACATGTTCACAGACACATAGAGTACTGGAATAGATAGCTATTATAAATGTCAAAAGCATATTATACAGATGACATTTTTTTTTCTCTGTTTAACCTTAGTCACAGCACAGGCTCAGAGGGGATCAGTAAGGATTCTAGGATCCTAGAATTCTAGGATTTCTGTGGTTTTACACAGGAATCTCCTTCTCTTGCCAGATTAATAAGATAATGTGGTATAGATTTTCTTCTCTTAATCAAATCTTGAGCTTCTCCAAATCAAGGTCAAAAGAATTATGATGTAAAAGTACAGGGAATTTGAAGTTCATTATTTTATACCATATCAGGACTACAGGTAAAACTCAGTAATTTTGGAAAACAGAAAATCAATTTTTAACTCCACGAGGACAAGGAACTTGGCTGAAATAGGATGAAAATACTTCAGCTATCATATTTAGTAATTAGAACATTATTCGATGTTGACAAGGTTGTTATTTCATATCTGAAAGTCTTATAGGTTCATTCCTTTTTCTCTTGAATTACATATAGGTGGACTGCTAGTACCCTCAAGCTGTTAGTGTGAACATTTGGGAAGTCAAAGGTAGTAATTTCACTGTCAAAAATTCCATTGAAATACTAGAATTTATAGAAAGACCATGATCTGCACTGCATGGGAGGAAATCTACTCTCAGGGGAACACTGATAGAGAGGAATGCATTAGTTTTGTTAGGGTTACAACACCAGCATCAGAAGATAGAATTCTCCAGTGCTCTCTATTCACATTGTGAAAATTGGATTCTCTAAAAAAGAGTTGGTGCCCACAAGAGAAGTAAAACTTCATTCACATATCAGACTTGTAGAGTTAAGTCTCACAACCTGGACTAGAGACATTTGAAGAAACATGTAGCTATATATCACTGCCCAAGCATCATTTTGTAAGCCTTTGATGTCTTCCATTATTTTATGCAAGCCAATGGAATGAGTTGAAACTTTTTTTCTAAGTAGACAAATCTGTACTTTGAAAAAAACCAAACAAAGACACGCACTGCTCCTCCCAGGAAAAATACAAGAAACTATGAGTACATAGTAATACCTTAATTAAATTTCTGATGAATTTTCATATTAATGTACAACTAATGCAAAAGTTTTAAAATATAAAAGTACCAATTCAGAATATTATAAAGTTTGCCACACATAAAAATGAGTAGCAGCTATCCTGCTCTCAGAAGGCTTGAAATGTGAAGAAAGCAAAACTTTGTTTTCCTTTTTAAAAATCATGAGGAAATGAAGGGGAAGAAAAAATAAGAAAATCAAAACTTTCTGTCTTCCTTAGTCTCCAAGGAAATAAAACCAAAAGCAAGATAAACGTATGTAAGCCAGTTTCTATATATAGAATCAATTTCTAGCTTAATCTGACAGATTTATCTTTTTTATGAATGCACCTGAATGCCCAAATCATGCTCTGAATTCCTTATTTCCACATTCTATATAATGGGTGTCTGCTGTACATCTCCTGATCAACTGGTACATGTTCCTGATATATGTTCCTAATAATAGTGCATGCCCTTCAAGTCAGATTTTGTGATAGAACAATCAAATAATTGCAATATACTATGGAAATACATCTTCAGATTGCTTTCCAGGTAAATTACAGCATTCATAATACAGCATTTATTGTTTTCTACTGTGAATATCAGAAGCAAGAAAGTCTGTGAAAATACTCAAAACCAAAACAGGTGTTCCTATATAATTTTTGCCATTAACATCATGCATGTACTTTCTTAACTAAGTAATTCCGTAATCTGTAATTAGTGCACACAAAGCTGTTCATTAAAATGCCCGGAATATATCCACACGATTTGAAAACAGTTTAACTAGCCATTATGTTGGCTTACTGTGAATCTGTTAAAGGCTACATTTACAGCAGTTTAACACTAAATAAACAGATGGTGTGAGACAGAGGTAGCGTTTTCATATAAACCTAACCTACTTTTATTTATACCCGTATAAATCTAGACAAAATCAGTATAAGAATTTGACATTGGAAGGTGTTGAATAGAGCTGTAAAGAACTAAGCAGACTCAGACAACCTGTACCAAAAATATTATCATAGAATGGAGTCATAAAATAATTTATGTTTGACCAAAATGACCTCCAAGATCATTGAGTCCAACCTCTGACCAATTACCTCCTTGTCAATTAAACCACAGCCCCAAGTGCCATTTCCAGTATTTTCTTGAACACTGCCTGGGATGGCAATGCTGGCACTTCCTTGAACTGCCTATCCAATGCTTAATCATCCTTTCAGTGAAGTTCTCCTGGTATTAAACCTGAACCTTCCCTGGTTCATCCTTTGTCCTGTCTGTACCTGCTTGGGAGAAGAGGCCAACCCCCACCTTGGTACACTCTCCTTTCAGAAACTTGTAGAGAGTGATATGGTCACCCCTGAGCCTCCTCCTCTACAAGCAACCCCAGCTCCCTTGGGCACTCCTGGTATGACTTACACTCCAGAACCTTCACCTGCTCTGTTGCCCTCATCTCTCCAGCCCTGCCGGGACACACCTAAAGGTCAGCTGCCGCTGCACCCTTCAATGTCTTTCTTCTAGTGAGAGGATCAGAACTGGACACAGGATTTGCAGTGTGGCCTCACCAGTGCCAAGTACAGAGCGACAATCCCTGTCCTGGTCCTGCTGGCCACACTATTGCTGGTGCAGACCAGGATTTCATTTGCCTTCTTAGCCACTTGGGCACACACTGGCTCATGTTCAAACTCTCCCCACCCCAGGTTCTTTTCTGCTGGGCAGCTTTCCAGCCACTCTGCCCACAGCCTGTACGGATGGATAGGGTTCCTGTGTAGGACCTTTCACTTGCCTTATTGAACCTCATAACACTGACTTTGGCACACTGAACCAGCCTGTCCTGAACCCTCTGCAGAGCCTTCCTAACTTCCAACAGATCAACAATCTTACCCAATTTGGTGTCATCTGCAAAGTGATTGAGGGTGTTCTTGGGCCCTTCACAAAGATCATTGACAAAGATACTAAACAGGACTGGACCCAATACTGAGTCCTGGGGAACCCCACTAGTGACTGGCCATCACACAGATGTGACTCCATACACCACCACTCTCTGAGCCTGGCCATCCAGCCAGTTCTCAACCCAGTGAAGAGTGCACCTGTCTTAGCCATGGATTGCCAGCTTCTCCAGGAGTATGCTCTTGGAGACAGTATCAAAGGCTTTGATGAAGTACAGGTAGACAACATCCACAGCCCTCCCGTCACTCACCAGGTGGGCCACCTGGTTAAAAAGGAAGATCAGGTTGTTTAAGCTGGACCTGTCTATCCTAAACCCACATGTCTGGACCTGATCCGCTGGTTGTTCTGTATGTGTCATGTGATCACACTTAAGATAATCTGTTCCATTACTTTGCCAGGTACCAAGGCCAAGCTGACAAGCCTGTAGTTCCTTGAACCCTCCTTCCAACCCGTCATGAGAAGGAGCATCACGCTGGTCAACCTCCAGCCATTTTTGACCTTCCCAGTTAACCAGAACTGATGACAAATGATGGACAGTGGCTTGGTGAGCTCTTCTGGCAGTTCATCAGTACCCTCAGGTGGATCCCATCTGGCCTTATAGACTTGTGAGTGTCTCAGTGGCACAGCAGGCCATTAACTACTCCCTCCTATAATGTTCTCAGAGAATCTCAGTTACATCTTATGAGTCTTGCCAGCAGGGCTTACCTTTTCCATAAAGCATATGAGACACTGCTAGTCTCTTGAAGGATGACTACAGAAAGGTTGGCTTTCTGAATTTTTAATTACTTACTTAAATATCTAAATGAATACCAAAACCTGCTGAGAATTCTGGTTCCTTTTGCAAGATGTACTCAAGAGACTAGTATTTCTAGACATGTATTAAAAATTATTTTACATCTTTCTGCACAGAGGCAATTCTGATACTGCAGTAGTCATTTACTTGTTATTGTACTGGATTTTATTCAGTGGAACATAAATTAAAATGAACAAAAATGACAAACTAAATTTTGACCATTAATTAAAATAATAAGAACAAATATGAGTGGTTTTTCATGAGCTCATGAATAATGGATTTTATTCAACCATCTTCCCTAAAGGGGAAAAGTCCTGCTGTCTCAACATACCAGGAAAATTGCCTTTTAATGATTGCACTGGAATCCTAAGCAAGTATCATTATATTGAACTGCTGGAGGAAAAATGTGTTTATATTTAATTTACAAATCAATAGGTGCTTTTAATTGAGCCTATCACTTGAACTACATTTGCTCAAGAACACCACACAATTTGTTTCTGTAAATTATTTTAGTAAGTGTTTAAAATTTGACCCCAACATTTATGCAAAAAATGTCACAATAGCCTTTGCAATTTAAGTCTATTTCTTTTAAAATCATCAAGAGAAATAATCACACAGTTTCTGGATTCCAAGATAGCTATAAATTGTTTTCTCAAAACGATAAAATAATGTAGAGAATGCCAATAGAATTAGAGAGAAAACTGTGTAGAAAATTAATCAATCTTTGTGATGGCAGCTTAATGGGTATGTACCTACTATTACCTATGTAAGCAATTCTATTATGTTAACAAACTGATTTTGAAGTATCAATTTTGTTTAATAAAGAAACACATCTAGCACCTAGCAGATGTACAATGTTCCCTTCACCTTAGTTGCAGCCGCAGGCATATATATGGCCAGTCACTTTGAAAGCTTTGTTTGGGGAAGTGAAAGACTATTAATGCTGTAGGAACACTGAAATGCGTTTTAAAAAGTGATAGAAATGCCTTCTAAAGTTAATTATGTTTGCTTTCCCCTCTCCCTTGGCGTTCATTACCTTTAAAAGGATCCACACACTGGCAGAAATAATTGCCAGGTTGGTCAATGCAGGTGGCTCCATTCTTGCAGGGAAATGAAGCACACTCATCTATATCTGTTTCACATCTTGCACCTTTGAAAAGATAAAAGTTTTGAACACTTTCTAAAAAATCAGATGCCAATTTCTAATTCATTTGCACCACAAAAATCTCAAGCAACTTGTGAAGATAAGCTAACATACATCAGCTAAACAAACAGCCACACTACTAATTTCAACATCCATTTTGTTCTTATAACCACAAATGCATACCAGCATCTTTCTGAGTTGCTAATTGGTAACTAGTCTTCCTTATGTGTGCAAGCTTTGAAGGCCTTTTTGAATGCAGACTAATTTGTCTTGTGCTATGTAGTTGACAGATGCAGTCAGTGTTCCAGTTAGTTGGAATGCAAATTAAACATTAGACCAGGGCAGATAAAGAGAAATGACAATAAACCACAAGCAAATTAGTCAATAATGTCTTAATGGATGCTTTGTGGACTACCTGGTTGTGAAAAAAAAAAAAAAAAAAAGTTTTCTATGAAAACAACTCACCAGTAAAACCGGGTAGACAGACACATTTATAGCCACCAATAAGGTCTGCACATGATGCATTATGAAGACATGGAGAAGACTGACATTCATTTATATTTGCTTCACAAGTTGTACCTATGAATATAGAATCAAGGAAAGGGGAAAAAAGTTATTCCATGGCACTTTTAGGTAAAGACTGACATTTATTTTAACTGAATATAACTCACATATCAGAATCTATCTGACACCCTTTTTATATTCAGATCTGGGTGTTTATGACAGATGTTCATCTTCTGAATACTTAATTTTTGCACTAATTTTTCAAAAATATTAAAAGTACAGTAATCAAACAGTTTACTAAGGCTTAAAGCAGAAAATTTTCTTATTATATAAACACAGAAGAACAGAAACCAAATTACAGTAAGTATAATAGACAGCATTGCAGTGGTGTGAAAGACTTCTTATGTCCATGATAAGGCAAAAAATGCACTCCCAAAAAACTATGAAAAAGAAGTCTGTTATAGACAAGAAGAAAATTTATTCCAATATAGACTATAAAAAACCCCCACATAATTATCAAAGTATAAAAATACTTAATTGCTAATATTTTTCAGTGAACAAAATTCTTTATCATTTGAAGAATCATTGAAAAATTGCATCAATTGCATGATTTGGGAAGTTAAAAGCATTTGAAGAAATAAAAATGCAAGCAATAAATCTTCTGAATAGATGAGTGGTAAAAATGTACTATTTTGCACTGGGACTTTTGAATTATGGATTGATTTGTATTTAAATAATTAAATATCCATGATGTTTAAAAACTTATGCTTTAAAAAGAAAATGGATACACTTTAAATGCCTGATCTAACCTGAAAGCATAGCTGCAGCTATTAATGCACCCACTTACCAAAGCTATTAAATTTTTCATATCAATTGTACAAATATGACAAAACCAAAACCTTTACCACACAGTTGGATCTTTTTCTCAATTCGAGGACATTAAAGCTTCAGAATATTTTAAAACTTGCAGAAAAAAAAGTATCTCCTATTTGCAGAATTCACTGAACTCCACAGTTCCATTTTCAACAGCCAAGACACCAGTTAGCAGAAAATACCTAGTTCCATGCTATCATGAAAACAACATGGGTAATTTAGTCAAGATATACTTCTTCTAACTGACATGTTTATGACTTCAGATGACACCCATATGTGAATGCATGCATTTCATCTGATATGTTAAAAAAAAAGATGTAAAACTCTGAATAGATTTACAAAGTTATCATTCTGTGGAATTTTTTTTTACCTTCAAATCCATCCTGACAGATGCAACTGAAGGCATTCAGGTGATCAACACAAGTAGCTCCATTGTGACAAGGGTCACTAAGACACTCATCCACTTCAATCTCACAGTTATGACCTGGAAAAAAGTGGAGGATTCATTTCACTCGAACACACCACTGGTGAATCATCAGTGAAATAACTGAGCTTAACAATCAGCCATAAATTGTCTT
Source organism: Onychostruthus taczanowskii (assembly GCF_017590055.1). Lineage (NCBI taxonomy): Eukaryota > Metazoa > Chordata > Aves > Passeriformes > Passeridae > Onychostruthus > Onychostruthus taczanowskii. Next base: position 5,428,152 of record NW_024500683.1, on the reverse strand, counting down.
TGGGGAATTCATTTCTTGTTGATTAAAGGAAAAAAAAAAGCAGAATATATGTTCAACAAAGATTTTATAGAGTCCTTACAGATGTACTCAAAAACTTGCATATTTTCATAATTTAAGGAAGGTCAAGAAAGACTTGAGTTTTTGTAAAACATCACAAATGTAAATATGGTTTCCAAGAAAAAAAAATTATGCAATCTTTCTCTGTTATATTATTTTTTTCATTAATTTATTAATTTATGGGTTTGTTTTAAAGATCAGAACAACAAGTTAAGAGGTATGCAATCTTCTCAAGATGTCAATTCTTCTGGCTGTCTCTGTCCTCCTTGACTAGTGAGGGAGATTTTAGTGTCATCTTATTCCTGCTTTTGGAGCCCTCTCAACATCCCTGGAGTTAAACAGGATGGATCTGGGTAGCACAGCCACTCAGGGAATTCCTACTGCCCTTGATTATTTCACCATATAGTTGATCAAAAATACCTGCATATGTATCTAGAAAGATCTTATTTTTCTTTTACACTGTCATCTGAAAATACCACATCAGTATGTCAGTATGCTGACAAACTAATTTTAATCTAATAAGTGTAATGACAATTGTCTGCAGGGTAGATGCAAACATGAGCAGTTAAACCTGCCCAGGATCTTGGACGTATGTTTGGCAGTGGAGACCCTTGTTACTGCAACCTTATTATTACAGAAAGCACAAAGGAGATAAATTAAGGCAAACTTGCATATGGCTGGGAGTTCAAATCACATCAGTGTAAGACAGACACCATGTCTAAAATAGTATAAATAGTAATTGGAGTGGAACTAGTCCCTTGTAGTCAGTATTTTTTACAGCTGAATACTTTTACGCAGCCAAGTACTTTTGTGTGCCAGGAAACAAAAGTTGCTTTTGCCTGAATCAGAGGCACGCTGTTAAATTATCTATTGCTACTTTTGGACAAACTTCTGTTCTCTGGTATAGGACTGACTGAAAAATGTTTAACAGCATTCTATGAACTCACCTATAAAGCCAGGTGCACAGAAACAAAGATAGCCACCCACAATGTCTTTACAGATGCTGGAGGATCCACATGGTTTTGATACGCAGGCAGCAACATTAGCTTCACATAAGTCACCAGTAAAACCTGTTGAAAAATAGAGTAACAGAAGACTTAGGAAATTTACTACATTTAATCTGAGAAAACAGACAAGTGAGAAACCAATTAAATGTGTACTTTTCTTATGTTTTAAAATCTTTTTTAATATAGGGTAAAATATTCTAATTTCCTTGAAAGTTTCAGTTTCATACACAAAACAACTCTAAATGGAACAAAGTCATAATGATAAAGTCAATGATAGAGGTGCACTTCAGATTATAATAAAAACCCTTCAAAATACAATGAGCATCAAGGAAATAATAATTTTCATTGATGACAGAACTTTTATTTTTGAACATACTCAATAAATAGTTGCAAGAAAATATTGTTTCACTGATTGTTTTTTTCAAACCACATAAATATATTTAACTAAGTGATATAAAGCAGTTGAAAATCAATCCATGTGTGTGGAGCTAGTATCCAAATGCTGAATATAAATACAAAGTTTCAAATTTTAAACATTTTGGTTTGGTCATAAAAAATTAGTGATCTAAAGCAAAAAAAAAGTACGGTTTTGTGGTCTCCTATTAGCTGAGCACTTAAAATTTTCTAAATATTTTTAGCACAACAAAGATCAAAACAGACTAGACCAATTTATTATAATTTAACAAGTGCAGCATGAAAAGCCACTAAAGACTTAAACCAGAGATTTGGTTCAGTGAGTTAAATATAATGAATTCCAGTGTCTTACAAACTTAGATACTAAGTCTGTCTGAAGATGTGAACTTCACATTTAATTTAAAAATATATTTATAAAGTAATGCCATGCTTCATCAGCATAGGTATTGCCATGACAGATTCCAATGTACCATTGAGATTCCTCATATCTGACATTTTTTAGACAAAGAGGAAAACTCTTTGGTCAAAGGTGTTCAAATAAATCTGCATTCCTACATTATGCCATGATAACTTTCAAAATCAAACATAACCTAGTTTTAATAGTGTTTATTAAGTGCAGTTGACTAGAATAAATAATTACAAAATTTCAGAAGTTCAGTACTGCATGGACATAGTCTTTAGAGGAAATGGAAATGGTGTTCTTAAGGCATGACTGAAGACCTTCTGATCTGGAAGATTTTTTAACTTTTGAACATCTTGTTACATGAGAGAACACAGCAGCTTCTGGCCATCAGGGTAAATTGCTGGAACATGCTGCACTTTGCAAATTCTGGCTTGTTGAACAACCCTTTGAGGCATAAATACAAGGCAATGCATATTAAAACTGCCCTACACATACAGTCATTTTCGTTTCTAAATCAGTAGATGCAGAAAAGTGACTTTAAATTATGTTTCAATTCCATCCTAAACACCAGCTGTGCAACACTCTTGCACAGCTGAAATTTTCCTCCTTGTTGATTGCCATTAAAAATTTAAGTCTCTCATTTTTGCCTTTGTAAATAGCTCTTAACATCTGCATAATGAAGTGCTATATAAACCTAATATAAAAAATTATGAGAAAGAAATAAAATGAAAACGATCAGTGATGGTAACAGCTATGCTCAGATATATCTATAGTTGTTGCATGTGTGACTTTCATCAAAAAAGAGATAATAAATATAGAAAAGCTAATAGGTTTTTTTTCCTTGATGAAATAAAAGTTATTATTCATAACTTTATAGATTTGAAATAAAGGTCTTAACCTATGAATCCTTTTATTTCTATGTTTTGAATTAATTATTGAAGTACTACAGCATGGATTATTGGGCTTTGAGAAACCTGATCTACTTTTAAAAATTCACTATACTAAATTGAAGAACAAAGGGTAGTGGTTTCAGGGCTCAATTTTAATATTATGCATCTGGTATTGTATAAGGTTTCTCATCAAAACAGATTCAGTTGCAGTACTTAACATTAACTTAACATTTCCTACAAAAAGAAGAGAGCACATTTTGATTTCTTTTTCTGTTACAAATATCCAAAAGATACTTTATAAATTTAGATAAAGATAATTTAGCAAGAGAGTATTTAATTTTTTTTTAAATGCCACATTTACATTCTTGAGACATTTCTTTTTGACAAACCTAAATGCCTCATGACAAAAGTGATTTTTACTAGTCAGGCTGTGACACTTAAACTCTCCAGGGAGATCACTGAATTGTGATCCATTCTGACATAGTCCAGCCACACAGTGATTTATGGCAATTTCGCTACATGGCTCCTTATATTCTGGATGGCAGGTACATCTGAAACTATCAAGTGAATCCTCACATTAAGGGTTATTGTCAGAGCCAGCAGGATTTGATGTGCATTCATTCACTCTTATTGAACAAATAGTACTTCTGGGGAGAAAGTTTTATGGTTGCTGTTGACATCACATCTAAGAAAAGCTTAAACAGAAAGAAAGGAGAGAAAGAGAGTAAGAAGAAAAGAAAAGAAAAGAAAAGAAAGAAAGAAAGAAAGAAAGAAAGAAAGAAAGAAAGAAAGAAAGAAAGAAAGAAAGAAAGAAAGAAAGAAAGAAAGAAAGAAAGAAAGAAAGAAAGAAAGAAAGAAAGAAAGAAAGAAAGAAAGAAAGAAAGAAAGAAAGAAAGAGAGAAAGAGAGAGAGAGAAAGAGAAAGAGAAATGCTAGAATTTAATAAATTCATGTAAAACCTGGACAATATTTTCATTGTCATTAGGATTCTTACATAATGGGTTGCCGATTTCTCCTTATTTTGACTGAATGCGATAAAAACGATATATAAAACCATTTAATTCATTTTATTTTTGGGATAGAGTGGTTGGAATTGTTTTTGTCATTCAACACTTATCATAGTGAAACACTGCTTGTGCTTAGGTCCACTGGAATTTCAAATATAAAAATAGTACTTATTGAAAAAATTATACAAAATGTAAAAATTGTAAGAAATATGCAATTAATAATAGCTGTATTGAACAAAATAAAGGGTAATAAAGAGGAAAAATCATCACCTTGGCATGTGAATTGGGTTTGCTGGGCCAGGTTTTGGTAGCAGGGTGGGGGTTTACAGGGTTGGCTTCTCTGAGAATTTGCCAGAAGCTTCTCCCATGTCTGACAGAGCCAATGCCAGCTGCCTCCAGGACAGACCCACTGCTGGCCAAGGCCAAAGCCATCAGCAGATGGCAGTAATCCTCCTGTGATCATATTTAAGGAGGAAAAAACTGATTGCACAGAGGTAATTGTGGCCAGGGAAAAACGGGGTAGGAACGAGAGGAACAGCTCTGCAGACTCCAAGGTCAGTGCAGAAGGAGGGGCAGGAGGTGCTCCAGGTGTCAGAGCTGAGATTCCCCTGCAGCCCCTGGTGCAGCCCATGGTGAGGCAGCTGTGCCCCTGCAGCCCATGGAGGGCCGTGGTGGATCATGTTACCTAGGGACTGTCATATTTTTGTTGGCTTCACATGCTTATACATATTTCAACTTCACATTTTCTCCAGTATCTTTTTCAATAATTCAAGTTAGACCTGACAGTTCTATACTTCACTTCTGCTCTTTTCTACCTTTCTGTAACTTGGCCTAACCACAAGCTACAGCTCTGAAATTGCTCTGAACCCTTTCTAAATATCACAGTTGAAGCTGTAGCCAAACAAAGAGATTTTACAGTATGCTTTTTCATTTGAACACTCTAGCTTCTTCTGTGACAGATAAAATAATGAAGAAGATTATTCCGGAGTTATAGAAAAACACCTGAAAAACAGCACAGTATTGGTCAGCGCTTCATGAGGGGAAAGTCCTGCTTATCAAACATATTTTCCTTTTAGGACATGGTAACCCACTGTTGATCAAGGGAAGCCAATTGATGTAATATTTTTGGATTTCTGCAAAGCTTTTGATACTGTTTCTCACAGAATCCTTCTGGACAAAATGTCCAGCACACAGCTGGATAAACACATCATGTGGTGGGTGAGCAACTGGCTCAGGGGTTGGGTGCAAAGGGTTATACTGAATGGGGTGACACCAGACTGGTGACCTGTCACTGGTGGGGTTCCTCAGGGCTCCATCCTCGTTCCTGTGCTCTTCAACATCTTCATAAATTACTTGGACACAGCACTTAAAGGCATACTAAGTTTGCCAATAATCCTAAACTGGGAGAAACTGTTGACTCCCTCAAAGGCAGAGAGTCCCTGCAGAGACACAGAAAAATTAGAGTACTGGGCAATGACCAACCACATGAAATTCAGCCAGGGAGAGTGGTGGATTCTGCATCTGGGTCAGAGCTACCCTGGATGAATGTACAGACTGGGGAATGAGATACTGGAAAGCAGCACTGTGGAAAGGGCCTTGGCTGACAGAAAGTTGAACATGAGCCAGCAGCACCCTGGCAGTCAGGGTCAAGCCTGTGCTGGGGGGCATCAGGCACAGCATCACCAGTTGGGCAAGGGAGGGGATTGTCCCACTCTGCTCTGCACTGGAGCAGCCTCACCTCAACTTCCATGTGCAGTTTTGGGTGACACAATATAAGATATTAAAGAGTGTTCAAAGGAGGGCAACAAAGATGGTGAAGGATCTTGAAGGGAAGCCATATGAGGAGTGGCTGAGATCACTTGATCTGTTCAGACTATTGCTTTTTAAAGGTTCTTCATCTTCTTGAATATAGCGCCAATCAGCAGAACAGAACTTCTCATCAAAATTCTTTCAAAAGGAGTAAATCTGACCTTTCTGTAATTTTTCTCTCTTCATTCTCCCCCATCTAGAATTTCTTTCTCCCAATGAGGGCTAGTGAGTGCACCATGTCTCTTTTAGCTACCTGACTTCAGTGATCATTTCTACTGCTTTTGGACAAGCTGCACCTTAAGCCACATGCTTAAATGAGAAGATGTATCAGAACCATTGCTCTGCAGTGTTTTCCTTTTAAAAAGAAAGCCCTTTAGCCTCTGCAAAGGGACATAATGGCTAGATACATCTTCCAATACTGTATGAATATTTTTGTCAGTTCCACTAAAAGATAGATTAGAACTAGAGAAAAAGGATTAAGGAAAAACAGAGACATACTCTACACATCTTACAGTAATACACCAGAAGACTTACAGCTATTACAACAGAAGTTTGATTACTGTACCACAGCAGGCACTCTCAGAATCTCTGTTATTTACACTAAGAAAACACAGAATAAGTTTTTATTCTGACTGTGCTTGCTGGTTTGAAACGTGTCAGGCTATCTTATAATTTTGTGGTATGATGTATTAAAACAGCACCTAATGATGCTTTCCACCTGCAGAATAAAATAACTGCAAGAGTAGAAAAAAAAATGAAAACTTTATGAAATGATATCTGTTATCCATTTTCATTTTCCCATGAGGACTGAGAAGTTGTCAATGTTTGCTGCTTCTTTTGCGATGACATCAACATCTGCTGAGAAGGTGATATGTATTGTATAACATAATTTGATTGTTATTAGGAATGGGTAATTTATTACCCTTTCCTATATAACATCTTCCTGTAATCAATATGCAAATCCTGTGGTATTTACAATTCCCTTATGGAAAATGAAAAATGAGAGTAAGAAATTGCTTAATTGAAATAGTTTATGCTGGTTAGAACTGCGGTTTTGAATTAAAATTTAGGGTTTTTTTCTGATTGCTGCTAGCAGATCAGAAGGAAAAAAACCAAACAAACTAAAATAATGTCGAAAATATAAACAAAAATAGTAATCATTAATATGAATTACCTAACTTCTTAATTACACAGATTTTCAGCTCAACATCTCTGAAAAAAAGATCAGTGAAATACAAAGCTCCCAATAAAATCAGCACAAGCAGTGGGCAATGTTACTATTCTTCCTCAGTTAGATCTCAGAGGCATTCCATGCTTTCAGATTTTGTGTGTTGAGAATAAGGAGATAAGAGGATGAGCTGACCCTGCATTGTGTAATACGACAGTGGATTAAATAAAGAGCTCTTCAGTTCAATATTCTTATTTTAGAGATGAATTAATTTTTTACAGAAAGTAGTTCAATGACTTTATTAAAACGAGAATGGTTTCAAGTGCCACATAAAGTCAAGTATGCATTTCCTTAGGACTGTAAACGATTTTTAAGTAGAATTTAGGAAGACAAATATGATAATAAAAACAAACATACATTGGCTTGCTGTTCATGCCATTAATGGAATTAAGATTGGCAGGCAGTAGCAAGCAAAATTTTGGGGTTGAACTACTTCTTAGAATTTGCTGATAAACAATCTGTTTGACAGAGGCAAAGTACATAGACATTCCCTATCATCGATCATATATTTTCTAGTCTGCCATTCATAAAATTTAAAAATAATATGAAATCCAAATATGATCGTTCATTTCTCATCTGATTAGAACACCATATGGTACTAGAAAAGTGGGGGGAAAAGAAGGGATTGATTTTAGTAACAGGTAAGTAAAGGTACAAAAAATGGTGATTAAACCACATAAAGCAATTGCAGTGGACTTTGCTGAAGGTCTGGTAAGGCAATTCTCTTACTTGTTGAGAATTTTACACAATATTTTTACTCCTTATTGATGCAAGCAGACAAATAGATTATGAGAACTGAACAAATACTAATTATTTTTCAGTACATTGTAGGACCAGAAGATTGCTTGGAAAGTGAGTTGTCAGAGAAGGAAATTATTTTAGAGAAGGGTAGAAAAGCATAAAGACAGAACAAAAACACAGATAAAGAATTAAATGAGTAGAAATTTCAGAGAAAAACAATAAATCATATCCAGAATAAAGACTGTTAATATTTCTTTAGAAATGGCAGTAGAATAAAGAGTGTTTCAGTTTTGGCTATAAAAATACACTTCTAGATGATTACTTTTTTTTTAAATCAGAGATGGCCAAACAACATAGCAGATAATAATTTGAAAACTTTAGATCCTTTATTAGAAATTTGAATGTATTTAGACATGTAGACAACCTATTAATTATCTATTTTTCAGAAATAGAAGTTTTGGAATAAACAACTTTTAAACATATAAATCAAACATTAAAAAATTATGTTTAGTAGGCATAGCCTACTAACATCAGAAAAAGAAAATAATTTGATTATTGCATTAAGTTATCCATGAAATGTATGATTTTAAGCCTATTGACAAAACTTTAAGCAGTTTTCTGGAATGCAATGTCTGAAAACAAATTTGATTTGCATTTCTAATGTCAGAAATGGAAAAAGATAGAAAGGAGCCAGAGATTACATCTTTGTAAATCTTATTAATTTCTTACTAAAAGTGAAGTGAATGGGCTCATTCTACATCCAAGAGACACTTAACCATGGGAATATATTCCAATAATGTATCAGAAAAAAAGAAAAATATAGAGGTACCAAACATAAGAAGCAGAAAATTAAAAATTAGTCACAACTGGCAAATGAAATCCTTTATAAAAGAATGTAACTTTGGTGAATTTTGAAATAGAGTTATGATGGTTTTAACAGGTCTTTAAAATAGCTGGTTAGTGTCATAATCATTCCTTTCCATCCTGTTACTGCCATTACAGTACTTTTAGAAATAAATAGACTCAAGCTAAAGGCTGTCATAGAGATATTTCCTGACCTGGGGGATTTGTAATGGGTTATTACAGTGTTCCTCAAGACATCACTCTTTTGTGTCTGCTTTTGGTAGCAGTAACTCAATGTCTTATTAGACACTTTTGAAATAAATAGTGTTGTTTTTATTAGAAAAATGTCAAATTTTTAAGTCATCTGCTAGGGTTGGTGGATTGAATTGACATTACAAATGAGCTATTAATCAATTTTCTTTTCTGTATTTTTAGCCTCATAAATGACAGCACATTTTTTTAAAAAAGGAGAAGTTGACAATTTTTACTTGTTATATTGCAGAAAAATTTCTTTTACCACTGGCATGAAGCACTATACTGAAAAATAGGAAAACGGGTAGAAAATTGGAATTATAAAAAAAGAAACTTTCTTTATGAAGCTATTACACCTAATAAGGTATCTTTTTGCAATATCAAGAAATTTTCCATGTGGTCCCTTCACCATATTTGCTTTCTCTTTCTTCATCACAGGCTGACTTAACAGCAAAGTCTTATAAGAGACTTTTTAATGAGCTTTTCAAAGCATGTTGATCTTCAACAATTTTGTCCTTTCCTCCTTCCTATGATATTTTTGGATTCCACCTTTTCCTTCTCCTACACTTGGGTGCAAGTATGTGTACATGGTATGTGTTAATGTATAATTAATGGTTTTCAGAGTCATTGTGTGAAATTTCTTCTTCCTTCTTCATTTAATGATTTTCATTCTAAAACTGTAATTAAAGGTATACCTAGTTCAAGATTTTTTTAAAAATCATTCTATCTTGTTTTGCATCTTCTTAACTTACCAACCTTTTATATATTTCAATCTTTCCGTACAAAAACTCACTAAATTCTTATTTCTATAAGAATAAAATAATGAAATCTCACTGAAGTAGAAATTGCAGAGCTTTATTTTCTCCTAATACCTTTATGTCCAATTTCTAACAGAAAATAAAGATTTGGTTTAAAATTTTGAATCTTACTGTGCTTCTGTGAGCATTTTGAACAAATAGAAAGAAGGTACAAATGCCAGTGTATTACAGAATGCATAGTCAGTAGTGCATCATAGTGCACACTTTGAATACACAATGTCTGAGAAATTACATCTCCCCTAGCGGAATGAGCTCTTATGCACTTTTCCAGCAGCATTTTTATTTACAGAAATCTCAAAGATTTTTGTCTGCATGAAACATGTATATTATGGTTAGCATTACAACTTCAAACATGCATGGCAAGTTAATCCAAAAGTATAATTACTGCAAGTGAGGAAACTTGCACTGTTCTCCTGCTTGTCTTGTGAAAATCATGAAAGTAGAAACAGGCATATATATCTTGAAATTTGATTTACATAGAGAATTGGAAAGGAAAAAGTAAGAAAATCAGTGAGTCACAACAAAGACAAATTAATGGGCAAAAATAATTAAAAAAAATACACCAACTAATGCAAAAGGCACTCTTCAACTCCTTCCAATGACCATATTGGCTCTAGCAACAGCTACTTTAGAAAACTCTTTCCAGGATTTTATGGCTGACTATATTATTGCATATGGAATAGAATATCTCCTTGGTTCTTTGGGGTCATTTGTCCCAGCTCTGTATACTCCGAGGTGTTTTTCTACTCCAGCCTACTCACTCAGGGCAAAATGAGAAACTGAGATGACCATGATGCTGTGCAAGCACTGCTCAGCAACAGCCAAAACATTCCTGAGTTAGCAACACGGCTTTGGTCATAAATCTAAAACACAGCACTGTAACTTCTATGAAGTGGATTATTTCTATCTCAACCCAACCCTGTACGTAGATCCAATAAACTCTTAGTTTGTGGGAAATAGCCATTAAACATTAATTTTCTTGTGTATTATCTAGTCTTTCTCTTCTGATAATGAGAAGATCAGGGGCTTTTTTCCAGAGTGAAAAAACAAAGAATGGCCTTCAATGATTTTTTTTCCTGCTTCCTAATGTTGAAAATGCTGTAGAATACTTCTGAATTCTTTTTCTTTATAAAAGGGAACTCCCAACTTGTGCCAATTTTAGAATTGCTGCCTTTTTCAGCTAGGTAATTTATGAATAAATTGTTACACATAATGTAAAAAAAAAAAACACTTGAAGTTTAACTAATATTGTAAAGGGCTCCATGAAAAAATGAAGTAAACAATCCTACCTTCAGTGATAAAAAATGCCTGGGTATGCTCAGGAATATCTTTATTTTAAAAAAATATCTCAATACATTAAGAGTCTTAAAACCACAGAAGAATTACTGGGGTATTAAAATATATTTAACATTTCACAACTATCAGAGTAAAAGCTACTAGTTTACAGAGGAGCTATAAACTTAAGGAAAAACTCTTGGGAAGGACCCCTAATAATGTTCCCTGTCACTCACTGTTTCCAGATACTGCTTTTGCAAGAGGCAGCAAAAATGGCAGGTCCTGGAGACCCATCCATATAACCTCTGCTTCTCCAACATCTCTGACTGTAGGTGGCCTCAGCCTTCGTCCTGGATTAAGAGCCAACACAAATGTCATGGATGTGACTGTGTACAGAAATCTCAGTATAAGACTTTGCAAAAGAGACAACATAATACAAATATATTGGCCTCTGTTTCCCTATAATACTGAGTCCATTAACTACTGCTACAAGCAATTCTGTACTATTTGCTATATGAATACTCAAAGTATCTTCTATGTCAGTCTACTGAAAAACCTTTCTACAGGTGATTAGATGGACTTGTTTAGAAAGAATTCTACCCCAGTTAGGATATTAGGTAGAAGAGAAACATGATTTACAAGTTGCAGAATTGAATTGTGACTTGGAGCAAGAAATAGAGAATTGGAATTTTAAGCTGCCCATCAGGCAGTTGTCTTGGCAAGCAGAGCAAGAGCTTCATGTGAAAAATGCTGCACTTTCTGATCAAGCAACTTTGAAATCAAATCAAAAAATATCATTACAAATTCTGTGTTAAGGATCATTGTGCAGCACCAATGTGAAGAATTGAATGATTTTGTAAGCTTTCTTCATCTGTAATCTTGATGATTCACTTTATTTTTTGAGTCACAGCATGCAATAGTTTTTCTAAGGTCTCTTCCTTGCGTAAAAACTTTCAAGTATAAGCATCTACTTCATAACAAGGGTTGCCAGAAAGGTTTGAAAGAAAGTATGGTCTTATTTCATGGTACACTAAACTTTAATAACAGCAACACCTTCTGAAAAGGAAGAATTTGATTTACAATTTCTCTGTGTGCATGTTTACTCTTAATCAGAAGTACTGCTCCTTTGATTCAGTGTATTAAGTTGAAGTAAAATTGATTTTAGGTTGAATCCATCAACTTACAGGATTTTCTGCTTCAAAATCAGTCTCCTTTAGTAATCATGCTAATCATCCAGTAATCCAATTAAAAAAAAATAAAAAATTGTATTCAATTAAGTATAGCAGGGATAATACATCACTGATGCACAAATCAGAATGGGAAAGAAATTGTGTAGAAGATATAATGTTTTCTAAAAGAGAAAAAATTGTGCATCCAGCCTACAACTGTCTCAGAGTAGAAGGGAGGGAGACTGTTTATGGACAGATTATTAGTTTAGTGACTTCTAGCTGCCTGTTCCTTCTGAAACCTCCAAACATTCCGGTGTTTTAAAGGTCAAAGGATTCTTCAGTATTGACTTACAGATATTTTGGTTGTGAACTTGTCTAATCCTTTACCAAAACTTCCAAATAAATTCTCTAGTTATATCCCATTCTGTGGTAACAAATAGAGAAATGCAATGTCAACTGTTTAAAGTGTTTTTATATTTCTAAGATTCCCTCATGCTTGTCTTCTACAAACGTAAAAGGTTTTCACTTTTCTGTAAGGATCTTGTTGTATTCCATTGAGCACTTTTGCTGCCTTTCTGAGTATATTGTAAAAAACCCAGCATCTTGTAGTTTAAAATTTCTGTAAATATCACATAAATATTGCCCATAAACACCTTATATATTTTAGAAAGAGGTTCCTCACTTCTTTCTCAAACGGTGCTTCTCTACTTGACCATTTCAAGGCACAGTTTCCAAATGACAGACTACTGTTGTCATAAAATATAGCCCTTGTTTTTAACTTTGTTTCCCCCCTTTTCTAAATTCAATATACATAGGTAACCATTTCCTAATGAAATAAAAAATTAATATTCAGGAAAAAAGTGATAGTTGATAAATTCTTGAATACTTATAAAAATCTGGTTTTGGAAAAACATTTCATATAAACAAACACTTTTATTCTTTTCAGCCAAAAACTTGATAAAATGTAATAGTATAATTAAGAATATGTAGAACTTTTTTAGATCTGCTCAAAATGCTTACAGCCTTAAAGACTTTGTGTAGGTATCATTAGTTCAATTCAAATTCACCTTAAAGAATTATATTTATAAAGTAAATCTGGGCTAAGATCCCTTATTTAGTAATAGAATCACAGGAAAACTTGAGTTGGAAATGATGTCTTGAGGACAGCTAGTCTAATACTCACTCATAGTAATCCTAGCTAGATCAGGTAGCTGTCCTGTCAGTATTCAAATATGATAAAAATGATTCCATAGATGGGGATATCACAGGCTTTCCAGAAAATATGTTCCAGTAGTTAACCACTTCCATAGTGCTGTTGTTTGGGCATTTTGACTTGCGTCCATTGACTCTTGTCCTGAGAGAATTTTAACCTGTAAGAAAAACGTTGTTCTGTCCTCCCTGTATCCTTCCAGGAGGTAGTAGTAAACTCCAATAAATTCTCTCAGCCTTTTCTTCAGTGTGAACTGGTCCAATTACTTCAGCGTCTCCTTGCATATCATGTTCTCCATTTTCATGGTCCTTTGCTAGACTTGCCTCAGTAAGGAAATGTCCTTCTTTTAGCAGAGAATGCAAAACTTAGATACAGTAATTCAGATGCAGTTCCACAAGTTTGTAGCAGGGCTTCTCACCCTCCACAAGAATTTATCAGTTTGTTAACCAGTCAGGTAACTCAAGTAGGACAAGCTGTCTTGTAGTGAGTTATTTTGGTGCCATGAGTTTAGTGCTGGTCTGGCATCTCCCAGCTGCCAATAAATACCTTATTGTTTAAGTGAGACAATAAATCTGAGACAATAAATCAGATTTTTGACTGATGTATTGATACCTCTTTTTATGACTGTAAAAGCAGCATCAAACTTTCACAAAGCAGAAACCTGTACATTTTCCTGAAACTCTGTGGAGTTTCTCCCATGAGTAGGGATGCTTCACCGTTACTCTCCAGGGATTAAGTGAAGGAATCTGTGCACATTATTGTCATTTCAGTAAGTCACATTTGACACCTAATCAATACTGTATCTTTCTCTAACTTTAATGTTGGTCCCTTGATATGGTGCACTGTTTTGTGTTATGCTGTAATCTACTAGTAGTTCTTTAGTTTTATACTGAGTAGTAAGTAATCCTGATTAAGGTCTTTCATCTGTTGTCTCTGTAGTCCCTCAGTTCCAAAATTCTGGCTACACAAACCCAGAATGGTTGAAGTCTCTATGAGAACTAGGATTTCACTAGGGTGAATGTGAGTTTCTTCCCTTCTCTCTACAGAGACTCTCAACCACTTGGACTCCCTGGTGGAAGAGCCTGTACCAGACTCTCAATGAAATGTCACCTGTCCCTGTCCTTTCTTTAATCCTGACTCATAAGCTTTAAGTTGACTCCTCATCCATCACCAGGCAAAGTTCCATGCATTCCAGCTGGACGCTGGCATAGGGTGCAAACGCTGCCTCCTCATCTGCCTTGTCTGCTCTTCCTAAAAAGCCTTTATCCTTCCATTGCAACACTTCAGTCATAGGAGTCATTCTGTTGTGTCCCTGTGATGCCAGTAATATCAAAGCTGTGCAGGCATGCATCCATCTCCAGCTCAGCTCCTCCTGTATATTCCCCATGCTGCATGCATTTACAGAGAGCCATTTAAACTGAGTTCCTGATAAAGCAAATTTATTAGCTGAAATTCCTTTGTGCTCTCCTTCAGCTGCTATATTGCCTTACTGCAGTCCTAAACACTGTCTAAACCATTGCTTTTCATCCTGCATTTTGCAGATGGGTAAATTCTTCACAAAGACTGTATCTAACAAGTGTTCAAAATGGTAATAGAAAATGTTTATAGTCTGAGATTTCATATGTGTACTTCTTACAGCATTTCAGTATTCATTTCATGCATGTGATCTCACTGTTTAAGTACAACAGGAAGATGTTTTCATACTTATTGTTGTGTTTGTGATTTCACAGAGCAAGCTACACTGACAAAATGAGATGTGACATTTGGTTTATCCACAGTGGAAGGAATGATGAAATATAGTCACAGTCTTTGCAACTGAAAAAGTAAAGCTAACTGATTACAGCACCATATAAGAATTCAACCTCAAAAATTAGCTAAATAAATTAATAATAATAATAATAATAATAGCAGCAATAATAAACCTTTAATTTTCTGCATCTTGAAAGTCTACTGTAAGACTCATCTTAAAAGATAGTATGAGTATGTATATGTATGAACATGTATAATACACAGATACACATACTTCTATATATAATAATATCCACAAATATTTATACATATATTTAAATTATATTTTTGCCCTTATACTGTTTGTTAGTGGCAGTGCTGGCTGTGAGTTCCTGTATTCTACACATCAATAACTTTCAAGGTATTTGCACATAAGGCTTGAAATAGCTTGTATACATTTTAAAAACCTCTTATAGGTGTTAAAAAAAAAAAAATTAAACCAGTTATGTTGTCTATCCACTTTAAGTAAATATTTCAGTCTAAATACCAGATTGATCATTTTATCCTTACATTGTTAACTTGACATTGTAGAATAAGTTTTAATGCAATGTAATTGACTTAAGAGTATTAAAAAAACTGCAAGTGAAAGAGTATTTTTGCTTCATGTTTTGCTCACTACTTTCCAATTAGCTGACAACCAGTCAGCCCACAAAAAAGAAAGCAGGGGATTAAAAAAAAATTAGTCATGTTATGCGAATGTCACATATTAAATTAGCTGGTTATATTAAAAGAGACTACATTTCAATGTGTAAATTCTTGCCCGTAGCACCAATCCACACTGAAAAGCCACACTGAAACATACAGGTTCATATCTCAGTAAGATACTGTTTATTTGTTGGACTCTGACCTCAGAGGGGTTTTCCAACCTAACTGATTTTGTGATTCTGTGAGTAAAATTATGTATGCCACATAAAGATAGAAAATTGATCTACTCCTTTGGACAAATTCAGATATTGCTGGCATCTCTCATCGCTGCAAGTAACTGAACTGGGTTTGCACGGCAATGTTTCAGTGGGCAGCAGGCACAGGGGTGGCTTCTCTGAGGAGCTGCCAGAAACTTCCCCCTGGTCTGATGGAGTCAATGCCAGTCAGCTCCAGGATGATCCACTGCTGGCCAAGGCTGAGCCCATCAATGACGGTGGTAACGTTTCTGGGATGACAGTTAAGATGAGGAGGGAAAAAATGAACTGGGCAACTGAAGCCAGAAAAAAATGTGAGGATAGCAAGAGTAACAGCTCTGTAGACACCAAAATCAGTAGAGAAGTAGAGGAAGGAGGTGCTGCAGGCACCAGAGGAAGCTTCCCCTTCAGCCTGTGGTCAGGAAGCTGTGGCTCTGCAGCCCATGGAGGGCCATGCTGGATCATAGATCCACCTGCAGCCCACATATGACCTCATGACAAAACAGGTGAATGTCCAAAGGAAGCTGTGACCCTTCCTCTCTCTCCTTGGGGCCACATGTGCTGCCAGAACAAGCTTTTGGCATCATCTGTGGAGAGATGATGGAGAGAGAAGCCCATGTTGGAGCAGGTTTCCTGACAGGAGCTGCGACCCTGTGGGGGACCCACACTGGAGCAGGCAGCTCCTGAAGGACTGCATTCAGTGTAAGGGAACCATGCTGGAGCAATTTGTAAAGAACTGCACACCATGGGAAGGAATTCATATTAGTGAAGTTCTTGGAGGACTCTCTCCCTTGGGAGGCAGCCCACACTGGAGCAAGGGAAGAGCATGAGGAGTCCTCCCCCTGAGGAAGAAGGAGCAACAGAAATGATGTGTGATTAACTGACTGCACCAAGCTCCCAGCCAGGGTCAACCCACCGCAGCAACCCTTATGACAGCTACTGTATGGCTTGTCCACGTTTTCTTTCAGAAATCTTAAAAATAACTTTTACTAGGAGAGAAGATGGAAACAAAATCATGCTACTGGCAGAGTTGGTTGATTTTTAAGGCTCTCTGTTTGTAAGTTTGGAAGGCAGGACTTCAAGATTTCAAGTTGTATTCCTTAAACAAATTCTGCTGACACCACCTGCATAACAATTGTAGCATATGCTTAAAGAATACCAGTTCATTCTTCTCTCTTTTCAAGCATAATAAATTACTACTTAGTTGTGTGCTTATGAAAAAACTCGGTTTCTTTTTTGAATACCACAGAACATTTCTCAACTAAATGTGACTTCTTACCTGGCAAACAGCTACAGTAAAATTCACCAATCAAATCATGGCAGTGGCCTCCATTTTTACAGGGCTTGGAGGAACATTCATCAATATCCGTGGAACAGTTTTTGTCTGACAGAAAAGAAAATTAAACATTAAAACTATAAATCATGCTGGGAAAGTAGAAAAGCTGCTTCACAATGCAAGTGACAACTGCATAGTTTAACTTTTCCAGGTTGGAAACATTATTTTATTTCTGATTGACAGTTTTAAAACTAGAGATATTCATAGATATAGCTGATAGTCAAGAAAATAAATATTTTAAAGAAATAAATATGAACAGCATTTGCAAAAATGTCCTTTGTATATTCTAGCATCACAACTCAATACCAAAATTACTAGAGCTATATGCTACTTTGAAAAAAATTGTTTTAGAGATTTAATAACCTCAGTAACAATAGCAAGAAAAAATATTTCTCAAGGTTGCATTCATATTTCGGGATGAATGAAGCCATTTCTCAGATCCAAACAAAACCCCACAAGTTCACTCAGCTCTTTCTTCATTTTTCTGCTTTTTATAAGATTTAATTGAGCTGTAATTCAGATTCATTCAAATCTGAAACAATAAAAATATAGGCGAATATACAGAAGATACATAGAGGGGAAAATTTAGAAGACAATAAAATGGTGGCTTATGAAAACAGTTAACTCACTGGACATCCCAAATAAAATCCAGTCTCCTGTTTCTCTATTGTGCACTACATTAATTTAGAGCAATACCTACGTAGGCTATTATAAATAATACTGGGATCTTTCTGAGAAAAAATTGATCAAAAATAAATGGGACAAATATTCGGACTAGGAGCTCACACTAATACCAGAAGTTAAGCCAGTTATAGAGAAGGAAAGCTGTAATTATCACTGATGTGAACAAGCAGAACTTTTGTTGGTGTTCTGTGTAGAAATTATAAAAGGTTCCTTGTACGACTCAAATCAGATATACCAAACAGGGACTTCAGTCTAATGAGCTGAATTAAAGGATCATGTGGGGTTTCTGGGGTCCCTCTTGGACAAACAAAGCTGGACAATTATAGATTCATTACAACAATAAATGCATGGATGACAGAGGCATTTTGTCTTCCTTAACCACAGGATGTACTGTCAGTTAACATGTAAAAATAGAATGTATGCAAAAATCAAATTAAATGGGAAGGAGAGAAAGTGAGAAGACAGAGGAAGGAAAGCAAACAAAATTAAGAAAAAGGTTTAAAGGATGGTAGCAGAAGCTCATAGACAAGGATAATTATAGAAACCAGGTAAGACTTTGACATTTTGTGGAAAATACTGCACAGTCACATATAATATGCTGTATTATAATACAGATCAAAATCCAGTAGAATCAGTCTAAAGGAACCTTAAATTTTTTATAGCTTGTGGGTTTTTCTGTTGTTTTGTTGTTGTTTTTAAATAGCTAAAAGAACTAACAAAATCCTTAACAACACAGGACTTGGACCCATGGGGTATTTAATTACAAACCTGTAATTTTTGAAAGGAATCATCATTTAAAAACATCAAGATATTTGAATGCAGTATTGGTAATTTTTCATGTCATAGTGGAAAAGGTAGCTGCAAGTTACTTGATTCAAAGTTAAAGGGAAAAGTGTTATTTGACAATAAAGAAAGAAATGTGAAAAACTTGGCTGAGAGCAGTCAAAATCCATGGTAAAGGAGAGGAGGTTGAGTATTATAATAAAAAAGGAATTCAGCAGAACTGCAAAGAATGCAGAGAAGTTCTGATTTGAAGCCTAATAAAGAGTGAACATCTTACCTTAAAAAGGTAATTATGAAAATTGCTGTTTGCTATAATTACACAAGGAAAAACCCTTTTTGCAGGAGAAAGACACTGGATATTAGGAAACCAACACAGCGCTTCCTGGTTTTCAAAGTATGAAAAAAGCCCAATTTACAAAAAAGCAGGTTGAGTTGCTAAGGATAAAGTAAAAAGTACAAAATAAATATGGGGGCATGAAATTGGACCAGCAAAAAAGCATGTAGCTATTATAGGATGGTCAGGGTAACAAGAAATTGTGCTGTATGTACTTCATATCGAAGATGAAGGAGAGGTGTGGTTTGCCATCCAGTGAAGAAGGATGGCTACTGATAATGGTAATCATACAAAATTGTTCAATGCTTCTTCTGCCTCAATCATCAGTAAAAAGACCAGCTGAAAAGCAGATCATTATCATAATTAATACTTACAATTAAAGGGCAAAACTTCAGTGTCGAATACAGAAGAAAAGCTGTAGAATTGTCAGATGAATTAAATAGCTAGGCTGGTCTGATGAACTATACCCTTGGGTGCTAGTGAAAAAAACTCAATAGTTTTCTTTGGGAACATATGAAAAATAGGTAAAGTACCTGAAGACCCACTAAAATCAACCTTCAGGAAAGGAATAAAAGGCAAAGACATGAAATTATAAATCCATTTGTAAAAATCCTGTTCCTGGAAGAAATATTGAGAAAAGGTTTAAAGTGTTTACTTGCAAGAACCTATAAATAAAAAATAATTCCATAAAAAATGGGCCTTGTATAAACAAATTGATTTCCTTCTACATTAAATTTACACGTTTTGTAGATTACAAAACCCAGTAGCAAATGTCATGCTTCTTTTCTTCACTAATGCTATTTTTTGTGAAATCCCAGTAACTGGTCTACTTAGAAACTATAAGAGCATATCATCAAATGAGTAAAACTTTATGGAAAGCCATACTCATGCATTAGTTATCAGCGGTTTTGCTACCAGACTGGATGAATGAACCGCAGAGGTTTTGAAAGAAATCTACTGCCCATTCAATTCTGCTAAACTTTTTTCAACAACCTAGATAGTGGGTAGCAAAGTAAATTCACTGATGGCAACGAAAAGAGGTACATTGAAGAACAGGATTAGAATTCTTCATGAATTTCAACCAATTGATGATAGACTCTGATATAACAAATGTAATCTGATCAGAAGAGAAAATACAATACAGAAATTCACAAGTAGGAAAAAACATCAGAATTTTGTTTTAAGACAAATAGTTTGCTGAGATACATAAAAAAGAACATATCCAGTTAGAAGCTTTACTGGAGTAAAGTTGCTTTTGGAGTGCTTTGCATTGTGCAGTGAGGTGCATTTAAGAAAATTTTGAGCTAAAATGAGAGTCTGTATGAGAATGTTAGGAATGACAAGCAGCTCAAAAGCATGACCTTGTAGGATGAACGAAATAAATGGGCCTATAAAACCTAAATAAGGATATTTGAATAGAAATGTGATGGCAATCATAAACTAAGAAAGTACTCTCACAAAATTCATCAGTTTGCTGTGTTCATAGTAGGCAGGGTGAGAAGTAATGCATTTAAACTGCAGTGAAATATTAGACAATAAGGAAATCCTTGTAGTGGTTAGTATAACATCACACTGGGAAGATTCGACCAAAAAAATAAGGAATTATTGGATTTCTTTAGCAAGATACATAGATGAGAAAGCAACATAATATATTATATGTTTTTGGCTGGGATAAGAATGAAACAGATTATAGTTAGTATTTTGTTCTAGTGTTGTGATTATATAATTCACAGGGTATAAATTCTGTTTATTACACTGAAGGATGTCCAAAGACTTATGCTTGGGTAATGAGTTGGATTGTCTGGAAACTTGCTTTGCCTTATGGTAAAGGTCTTAAGTTATTTGGTGTGTGATAACTGTGCTCTGATTTTGGAACCTAGGGCTTCTATCCAAATCTGTGTCTCTATTTCTCCATCAAAACATGTTTCTACATTATTGGTATAAAGGAGAGGTGAGCCCAGGCTTGCAGCAGACAAGAGAAGTAGGATAAAAGTGTTAACACTAGCAGGAAGAGAAAAAAAACACTCTTCCTGCACACCATGAATGCACATGGCTGAAATTACTAAGGCCTACCCTTCCAAAGAAAGCAGTACAGCTTTTGGCACATTCAATCTGAGTCCACCCCTCAAATCTTTCTCAAGAAAAAAACATAATGAGGCAAATGAGGCATTTTATTCTTCCGCCTGTCTCCTTTTCTGTAGGCAAATGTGAAAAGTCCTTACTCTATTATTTCAACACTGACTTTTAAGCAGATAGCTCATTTCCTCTCTAACTTCCTTTCCTACATCTCCTTTCCAGAGGGGACCAAGCCTATGCACAAAATGAAATCTTGTGATAACTTTTGTTTAGCTAAACAGTACATTTTTCTATGTACTGCAGGTCACTTCTGGTCACTTGTAGTTTTCAGATACAAGCACAGAAAAAAACATACAGATTATAGCTACTGAGCTGTTGCTGAGCTGTATGTGGGGAAACATCAAAAGCAAATTGAAAAGGACTGCTGAAGACCTCAGCATATGAGCACTATTGCAGTGCTGTGAGAAAAAAAAATCTCAGATGTATTTAAATAAAACAAAAAGCGAACATTGATGTGTAAAATACCTCTGTATAAAACATTGATTAGAATGTTCCATATTTAAAAATAAGTGGGAAAGATGCAAGAAAAGCTACACAATTTATTCAACGACTGAAGAAAGCATGCTATTGGCAAAGGCTTAAAGAGCTCCATCTGTTTCATTTAGAAGAAACAAAACCAAAAAGTGACTTGATTACAGTGTGCAAGTATCTTTGCAAAGAGAAAATACTTGAGTAGCAAGAGCTTTTTCATTTTGTGTAGAAAAAGTAATGAGCTGCAATAGATCAAAGTTGAAGACAAAAATTTAAATTAAATATTTAATATAAACTTCTAAATCTGATGGTGATTACTACTAGAAAGAATGCTAGCAAAATTCTGGCTTCTTTTCATGCATTCAAATCAGGATTGAATGCTTTGGGATTCATTGTGTGCTTTAATCAAAACTAGAGTAATTAGGTTCAGTACAAGGTGGTTAATGGCCAACATTAACTTCCTTCTGGTACACAGACCTAATACAGAGCATACAACCAGCAATCTATGGATTGTTAGAAGACCTGCAGAATATATACACTCATCCTGTAGCCCTCTCTGTGTCTTTCCTGGGAGAACATCACAGCAATTTAGTGAGACATGTATATTTCTGTGATAGTAATAACACACCCTGATGCACTTGGGCTCTGTGGCATCACTGTCATCATGTGAAATGTGTATGTCCTGTAACTGGAGGTTTTGGAAGTTACTAGGAAAACTAGGTGCAAGGTGTTGCTCTGTTGTTACCAGAGCAAATAGCCAATGCTATTCCATTTCTTGTCTGGCTACCAATGTGCTAAGGAGAAAAAAAATAAATTATGATAGTTGTGTAAACATCTTTAAAAATCATCATTCTGCATTTAACACATTTCCCCTCCTGCCTCAAGGCTCCTCAGTAGTCTCTAGTCAATTCACTACTCAAGTGAAGAGAGTCAAGCTGTGGTGTAATGCTCCCACCACGACCACTGCAGCCCTGAGGCCCAGCACACATGGCACTGGCATTGCTAGCCACTGGTCAGGTACCAAGCTAGGAGCAAGGGCCTCAGGACTTGTCTAGGGGCCAAGCTCATGTTAGATCCATAGAATCATGGCATGGTTTGTTTTGGCAGTGACCTTACAAATCACCTAGTGCCAACCCCCTGTCGTGGGCAGGGATACTTTCCATGAGACCAAGTTGCTTAATGCCCCATCCAAACTGGTCCTGAACACTGCTAAAGTTGGGTATCCACAGAAAATAAAGAAAAAAAACCTCATGACAAAGAAGAAAACCAAAGAGTAAAGAACAAAAAGAGTCAACAAGAGGGCACCAAATAAGACTCTTATTTAGTGAAGTCATACTAAAACTGACAGTGTCATACTGTTTATAGTATGGCCCTATCAAAGCAAAGGATGGCAAGAAACAATGGTTTCATTGTCTAAAAAGGCAACCCAGTATACACACTGGTAAATATTATTTAGTATCTAATGCTCCAGTATTATGCTAGTTGGTATTTTAGAGGCAGTCTTGAACAACAGACCTTTTCCAACATCAATGATTCCCTGGATTTTTTTCAGAAGAGGAACTACATACAAGAAAAAAAAAACTATGCACACCCTAAATATAACCTTTCTTATCTAAGATGCCACTTCTATTTCTCAAATTCATTAACAAAATGTCTGCAAGGGGTGAAAAATTTGCGCTGTGGAAGTTGCTTGGAGGTTGACTTTTTTTCTGTGTCAGGGTTTATTCACTAATTGCTCAGGTCATTGCAGAAAATTAATTCCTAACAGGATTCTTGAGGCAGGTATAACAAAAATTTTGATACTATATTGATTGAAAATGTGTCTTGATAGCCATATGTTATTTTTCAAGTGCACTCAGATGTAAAAAGTAGAAGTGGGCCCTCACTCTGCTGGCATATTACTGTTCATTGTATGGTGTCATCAATGACATTAACATAGGAAAAATACGGAGTTAAGGAAAAATTAGGTTGATTTTCCACAGTAAGTCAGGAAAACTAAAAATTTCAGCCACATGTTCTAGTGTCTTCTGTGTGTGTTTTAATCACTGTATGGGCTTATTTAGGCATGACTGTTTTTCCTTTTTTATTTGATAAGAGCCTCCTAGCAACTGAAAACAGTTTTAAAATTGAAAATCAAGCCTATTCATATAAAATTATTATTTTCCAATTTATCTGAAAGTAATTAAGTACATAGTCCTGCCCAGAAAGATATTAGTGGATGTTCTACATATATTATGTAGTGCATGACAGTTGGAATCACTACTAAAAATGGGTGAGAATTATACCTGAAATAATGGGGATAAACTGGAATACAAAAATAATCTCATAACTTCTTCAGAAGAGGAAAGATAAAGTAAATTCCATACAAGCTAATTAAAGTTTTGATTGAAGAATTAACTTATCTTTTGTCAGGTTGTTCTAACTATTATTGTTCACCCTCTAATTTAAACAAATCATGCTTAGTATTTGCAGATGGAATACTATTGGAGGAATGTGCCATCTTTTTCCTCGCATAAAAAAACCAAGCAACTTTGCTTATATTTAAAATGACTGGAAAAAACCAATTGATTTGCTTTTCTTTCATTCAATTCATTAACTTTTATGTATTATTTTATCAAAATTTTTATGCAATGTAATTTGCAGCATGATGAAACTTAAACAGATTTTTCTACACTCTACTGATTTTTTTCCCAAATGTCCTAACCTGAATTCCTTCCAAGAAAAGCAGGTATACTTACACATGACATGACAATAAATATTCTCTAATGACTCAGAAGTACATAGTGAATACATTTCCATATATGCATAAATGTTGTTTATTTTCCAGCATGTTAAGTTTGCACACCCCACTGTGGGAAGCCTGCCCTCAGCAGCCTGCCATTTACAATGTTTGTGGCAAACAGCAGCCCATCCGTGCTGCTCCAGCTGAACAGGGGAGAGGAAGTCAGCCCTTCATTCCTCCATGGCCTGCTATGAGTCAGAGTTCTGCTGGCCAGGAGCCTGGGGAACCATCCCTCTCTCTAGCTGGTAGCTTCCAGGTCTTGTTTTGGTTTGAAAAACCTCAGTGTTTTTACTAGAGCTCAGACAGAGGCATGTTTAAATAAACTCAGTCATTAGGAGGCATCACAGAAAAAACCTGGCTTTTGAGCTGCCTCAGTGATGGCCATAAGGGCTGATTGATGTGGAACAATTATCTGATGCACGAGATGCAAGCAAGACTGTGTTTCTGTGGCTGACTCTAAGGATGGGTGAGAATCCATAGATCACAGAATTAATCAGGTTGGAATAGATGTCCAAGATTGTCGAGTCTAGCCTTTGACCAATCACCATCATGTCAACTTAAACCATAGCACTAAGGGCCATGTCCAGTCGTTTCTTGAACATTTCCATTGTTCTTGACTCCACCACTTACCTGTCAGACCATTCCAATACTTGACACCCTTTCCGTTAAGAAATTCTTCCCAATGTCCAACCTGAACCTCTCCTAGTGCAGCTGTGTCCTCTTCTCTGTCACCAGCCAGTTCTGGGAGAACTGGCGAACCCCCATCCTGCTACAATCTCCTTTTGGGTAGAGGTAGATCTCTCGGGCCAGTTTTTTCCTTTGAATTGTTTGGGAAAGTACTTTTAATGATTAACAAGCAAAAGAGAACGTAGTGACTCAATATTTTTGAACAGTGCAATTGTGCTGATAGTAACTAAAAGCATCTATTCCAAGCAAAATGTGTCTAAAATAGACAGCTTTTGCATGCTTACTGAAAACAAAATTTAGAATAACACAGGAAAAGAGTACGTAGGAAAGGTTTTTGAAAGCCCAGAGAAAGATATCATCTTATGTCTTGTGATGGTTTGAGCTGAGCTGCAAGACCTTGATCGTATTTGTATAAGTTTGGTTTTCAAATGTTCAGTCTTGCAGTGCCCACTTGCACAGCCACAATATCTACTGCAGGATTCCTAAAGCCCAATAGTATGAGACATGACACAGGAAACTATAGACTTGATCTTCAGGAAGTATATTAAAAGGCTTGCTCATTTATTTAGTCTCTTGTGTAGATTTAAGTCAATGTGTACTGATGGTACTGATCAACTGTTTGTTGATTCATACTCTCTTGTTATAATCGTAAACATTAATGAGACATGGGGAAAACTTGGAGGATCATTTTACACATAGAGGATTCATATGGACCTTGATATAAGTAAGTTAGTCAGATTAAGAATCTCATGCATATAAACTACAACTACAAACTTCAGTGCTAAGTGATGAAGTAAAAACCACTTTAAAATCAAGGGTTTTTTCTACCCAGTATTCGCTGGTGTCTTCTTACTAGCATAGGGCTTATCCATATACATGAACAGCTTTGAAATCCTTTTAATAATTAATTAAATAAATAAATAATTAAATTAATCTCTCCCAACATTTAGAAAAGAAAAAAGGTTCACGATGGAACAATATAATCCCATCATTTATTAAAGATTAAAACCCCATGTTTTCTCATCCAAAACCACTGAATTACAGAGTTCTTTAGTTCCAATTACTTATATTGCCAGAGAAAATCCCCTCAAATAATGACAATGGTCAGTAGTCACACCTCATAGAAGTGCCTCTTCCTTCTCTATCATTGATGAATTCAACACACTCCCACTGATGTTTTAATTCAAAGTGTCTTACTACTTAATGGACTAAAGGTGTCCCACTGTTCAATATTAAAATTCCCTACTTCACCTATCTTCAGGTTTGTATGTGTTGAGCAAGATGTTTTCTAATTTTTGGGGCTGGCCAGTTTAACAGACTTGGACTGCCTTTACCTATCTCAACTTCCAGATGTTCTCAAACCCCCTCTAATTGGCAAAATGAAATAAAAATACTGTGAGGGAAGGAGGCAGCAGTTTTGCTGTCTGTCCATTTGTCCAGTAGCTCTTTACTATGGGATAGTTGCTGTAATCCCGTGTATGCAGATTACCATGGGAAGACATTTAAGAGCAAGCTTTTCTTGTAGAGAAAGTATTTTCCTGGTCTTTCTCAGGAGCTGCCTGTCTTGGACAGAGTAAAAGAAATTCTTGGAAGAGCAAGCTCCAAAGGCTGCTAGAATTCTGGTGCTCACCCTTTCAGCAACAAACAATTCAACTGGCAGCAGAAGCTGCAAGAGGGCTCCCTGTTCTTCTCAAGACCCTCTCAGATGATTTGGGTGTTCCTGTCCTTCTGTCTTTCCTCAGCAGGAGAGAATTGCTCCCTCCATCCAACCCTGCACCCTATTGCACATGTTGCACTGCCTGTCCCCACCTCTGTTCTCAGGGAAGGACAGAGATCCACCACATGTGCAGCACCACAGCCTGGTTCAAGGGGGATTCATCCAAGGCCCTTCATGGAGGCCCTCCTGTCCAATGCTGCCTTTCCATCACAGCTTTAGTGCATGAGGCATGTGATCCTAATCAGAACTGTTGCCACCTCACACAGATAGTAAACAGGAAAATAAGCAAACAACCAGGCCTAAGACAATTTTGTACCTGACCAGTTAAAATGCTAGAGGTAAACTTCATTAAAATCTTCTTATAAACTCACTTGTAACTTTTTTACTGTTGATAGATCCTGAATCCTGCTTGTCTTGGAATGAACAAGGATGTTACTGGCAAACTGTTTGCATCAGTATGATGCATGTGTATCCAGAATATAGGATAAAGTGTTCCTCCTAAGGAACACATATTCTGTCCCAGGCTTCCTTAGTGACACACACATTAATTTGTAGTTCTGGTTCTATAATGTGGACTCCAACACATCCCAAAATAGTTGCTGTTTTTCCAAATGACCAGCTTTCCCTGCATTACCCAGCACAAACTGACTGTTATCAACCTACTGTAGAAAAGTTAGACATTCACTGTTTTGATTCTAGCAGTACAGGAGAAAGTTTTGTAAACTTCTTATTTTAAATTTTTTGCATTAAAGTTCTTCTATCTATAGGAACAAATACTTTGTAATCACCTCTGTTATTTTCAAAACTGATGCAAAATAGACATACTATGCAAACTCATGACAGCAAAGCCAGTTACCAATGTAGAAAGGAGCATAAGATGTTACAGGAAATATATCACATCTCAGTTTTGTAATTCTGAATAATATAAAAATACTTTTGCATGAAAACTCACAGAAGTCAATGGCAATTGCAACTACTGTTACTTCCACAGATTCCAGATGTCTGTGTATTGTCTTAGATTCCTTTTGTCCCGTCTTCCTGCTTTCAACCATTGACAAAATATGAATGAAGAATTTCTAAACTGAACATCAGTGGTGGTACTAACAACCTGAAATATTTACAACTAACTTAATTCTGCCTCCTCATCCTTCACTGTTCTACTTCTTTAACTTTTAATTTCTCCTTAATAGATCTCTTCCATTTTTTTTTTCCTTTCCTCTCCACTGGTCCCCACTAATTTTGAGCTCTTTGGACAAACTTGTTTGGCTTATTATTACAAGATCCATTAACTGTGTATGATTTCTTAGACTGCCACTGCTTGTTTTCCTGTTACTGCTTATGACTAATGCTGCTCCATTTGCATCTCTGAAATCAGCAGCTGAAAGTCAGCGTTCAGTGCCTGACACTGATTTTTAGGTGGCATATTTTTGGAGACAGTTTTATTGATTTCCCCATGATCCTGTTGGCTGCTTCTGGCAGAAAATAGAACCTTGAAGACTCTCCATGATGCAAGAGCTATTTTCTTAAACCTATTAGACATGGAAATAATTGTGCAACTTACAAGAATTTATCATAAGTATCTGACGGCACCTTTGTTAAAGAGAACAAAGTGTAATCTTTCTAAAATTGTGTTCCTGTTACCATCTCAATCAAGTGTGGCTGTGATAAAATCTGAGAAAAATAGCACCAACTACCTGCTCACCTATGTTTCACAGACTAGGTGGTTTTGAACAATTTTTTTCTTCTATGCAAAACACAGTTTTGCTTTCCATACACACACTGCTTTCATTTTTATCATATTAGGAGGAAAATTAAAACAGATTATCAATCACACAGAACCCTGAGTTGATTTTATTTTTTAATGCTGAAACAAAGTGCAATTAATTTCAGGAAAGAAAACTAATAGTTTAACTATTTAACTTATTTTCCAAGTTAAAAGAAATCTTACCAGTGAATCCTGGAGGACAAGCACAGCTGTAGTCTGCAACCAGGTCTAAACAAGTCGAATTG
This sequence comes from Onychostruthus taczanowskii, assembly GCF_017590055.1. Classification (NCBI taxonomy): domain Eukaryota; kingdom Metazoa; phylum Chordata; class Aves; order Passeriformes; family Passeridae; genus Onychostruthus; species Onychostruthus taczanowskii. Next base: position 5,399,403 of record NW_024500683.1, on the reverse strand, counting down.
CTTTTACAGAAACCATAAGTGCACTCATCAAAGTTGATTTCACAGTTCAGGCCTTCAAATCCTTGGAAATAAAACCAAAGAGCTATGCATTATTCAGCTATATCTGAGCCTTGTTTTTCTAAAGCAATGTCTTTAGGTCCCTTGTTTTCAATTTACTCTTGTAAAAAATGATCTTGAATCCTTACGGATTCTCATTCTAAAAGTTTTTTCTCTACTGTCATTAATAGGAAAATGCAATTTTTTTCATGTCAAATATACTTTAAAAAGACTCAATAAGTGAAAGCACAAATTTATGATTCAGTATGTTCGTTAAGACTTAAGATCTTATCAATTATGTATCCGTTCCTATTTTGACAACATTACAGATGAAATGAAGTGGGGATTTGGATATCTGCTGTCAAAATAAAAACCAACTCTTAAAATCTCTCTTAAAATCGATTCTCAAATAGTTGCTTTTCTACTTTTTTTATTATTTGTTTTAGAGAACTCCAGAATTATCAAGGCTGCAAGAGGCTTTCCAAATCATCCAGTCCAACTGACAACCCAGCATCACCACACCACCCCTGAACCATCTGCCCAAGTGACACATCCAGACACCTCTCTCACTCTTCCAGAGATGGTGACTTCACAATCTCCCTGGGAAATTATTCCAGTGTCTAACCACTCTTTCAATGATTTTTTCTTAGCTAATAATATCTAATCTGAACCTCCCCTGACATAATTTAGGGCCATTTCCTCTTATTCTTTCACTAGAGACATGGCAGGAGAGATAGACCCCCACCGCAATAAAACCTCCTTTCAGGCAGTTGTAGAGAGCAGTGGGGTTCCCCGGAGCCTCCTTTTCTCCAGAATAAAGAACCCCAGTTTCTTGCGTCATAACGACTTTTAGCAAACTCAGAGGTCCAACAATGGATTTTTTTGTAGCTGAAATTGCTAGAAAATCTCCTCTCCAACATCTGACTTTTCACGCTCTTGTAAATGTATTCTAATTCATGGTCATGCTACAAAATGAGTGTCATTAGTGCTGTCACAGGCCATGGCTGCAGGAAGACTATGACTAATGCTAAGCTATTGGTACCCTCAGCACAAGCTATATTCTTATAATTTCTCAAACTGACCATGGAACCAATTTCCACTGATCCTTAAGTCATAAAACTTTAGAATTGCCCTTAATTCATTAATAATGTATAAAATAACAGCTCTTATTTGCATTTAAAGCTTAATCAGACCCATGTCTCACAGGTAACATGTAAGCCACAAAATTAGCAATGTGGATGTCAAGATTTATTTTTGTTTGAGCTGGTCAGGCAGGCTTAAACAGCAAAATTATCTTTTCCAAGGTTAATTTCCAGCTACCTTCCAATATCTGTTTTGGCTTCTAATTTAAGCTAACTAATGACACAGGCTGTACTTATGAGAATTATTTGTGGTAATTTCATCTCTTGTGATGAGTTTCTGAAGTTATCACCACTGGAACGCCTGTATTAATACACACATACCTGAACTATTGTCAGCTATGAAATCAACTACCATGAGTCCATATATGGAAAATAGTAGAATTTGAAGGTTAAAATAAAAAACAATTAAACATAGAATGTAACAAGTTATAAATTACAACCTTGGCTTTATTTTTATATAAAAACACATTTAAAAATATTTGTAAGGAACCCATTTGTGAAAGCATTTCAGGAGGAAACTGTAATTTCAAGTGCTTTAAAACATTTTTGTTTTCTTTGATTAATTTTTTACTGCAATTGCTATATTCTCATACAGTATTGATAATAAAGAGCAGTGCGCATTTTTAAAGAAACAGACCACAGGTGTTGAAAATCATATTATTTTTCTCTGTGAAAGTTCTAATAGACTTTTTTAGTGATGGCCTATTAAAGTCATTGTGACCATTGTAGCTTGCTATGATCAGTGAGAAATATGCATATAAATAATGAAGGCAAAATACTTTTTGTAAGCTTATTGATGATGTTTTTGAAGGAATTCATGTACTGCTCATTTGTGTTTTCTCCACTGCTTCAAACTGTGCTAAAATCACTATGTTCTGTCTGAAAAAAGGTAGCATTTAGGAGTATATCTGTCTCCATTCTTAATTTGTCTCCAGTCTTAACAATCATGGCTGTTTTGGTAGATACATTGACTTGGTGGACAAAGATGCCAACAGGACTTTGGAAAAGAATGAAGGACTTTCATGGAAAGGAAGTTTTAATGATAACTTGAAGCCTGTCAAGAAGATGTTTTGCAAACTGTAGGCAGTTTTGAAAATTGTCAAAGATAATAAAAATAAATTATTTTGAACAATTTACCTTCAGGGCAGAAGCAATCATAGCTGTTGACATCATTCTGACAAACAGCACCATTCAAGCAGGGAGCTGAATCACACTCGTTCATTTCTGTTTCACAGTACTGGCCTGAAAAACCTGCAAATGAAGTAAGATAACCTTTGATTTTCTTTGTCATTATGTGCGCTATTAGCATGAAACATGTATTTCAAATGTTGTTCTTTAACCAAAACCCTGAGATCTTACAATCCATATTCCCCTGGAAAAGGAAACTTTAAGTCAGAGTTTCTGACTTAGATTAAAATTAAATTTTATTCATTTCTTATTCGATATTACAAATGCATCTTGATGGAATAAAGTAAAAAATGAAGTAGGAAATGTTTCCAGAATGCAAGAAGACATTCATAGCTCTAAGAAAACAAGAGAGCGATTTTCAAGTGTTTTTCTTGTATTAGAGTAATTTTATTATTTTTGTGATATAATCCCAGAATGCTTTGGGTTGGACTGACCTTAAAGATTAACTAGTTCCAAGCCCTCTGCAAGGGCCAGGGATACTTTCCACAAAACCAGGTTGCTCAATACCTTTTCTTAAATTTTGCCACATCCATATGAGAAATAGTACATCAATTATATTCTATCCACTGTGTTGTCCTTATTGCTGCGGAGAGTAGCAAAATACAGAGGACAAATATACTGAGGCATAGTAAAGATGTGCTGTGCAAGTCAGGCCTCAGGACATGTAAAATGCACAGCTCAGTTATGGTACATAAGGCTGTTGGGTTTGTTCCTAAAACACAGAAGGTGTACATCATTAAAACAAAAATCTGAAGACAAATTAAACTTGCATAAGGAAAGAGTAGCTCAGTTTTTTCATTTCTTACAGGTACTTTGAGACACTGTACAGGGCACAGGTGCTGCAGCACCAGCAGTGGGGGTTGCAAGGGGGTCCTGTCAGGAGAGGAACACAGGGATAGAAATTGTTTAGTTGATCTACAAAGCAAAAAAAATATTAATTAGCTTTCATTGTAGGGAAACAGGGCAGAGTTACCCAAGTGCTAGATGAAGACAAGATGAATTGGTATTTTCATAAATAGCAACTAAAGGGCAAGATTTAATCTGAACTATAATGAAGAATTATTCTAAGGAGCATATAATGTGAATCGAGACCTATATATTTTAATTTCTTTTGATGATAATATCGAAGAAGATTTGTGGGGATGGGGGGGTTAGAAAATTATGACATCAATGAAATGAGCTTGTACTTTATACGCTTAAAATGTAAAATTCAGAGAAGAAGAAAATAAGTATAAAAATCTGGTTTGCATGTGAGTGCTTTAAAAAACTTCAGGAAACATTTCTTTTGTCAGTGGTTCAGAGCATTATGACCTTTATGAAAACAAAAGTGGTTCAGCATAGCTTACAACCTACATTAATTTAGCTGTTACAGATGATTTTTTAAAGTTTTAACAAGTTAGAATTGTTTTCCAGAAGTTATGTTCTTTTGAAAATGCTAGCATCTAACACCTGTAACTGAGAACTAGCTCCCTAGATGGAAATTAATTGAGATTGGAAGCTCAACTATCTGAAATCTGTCCTTAATAAGATTTGTTGGTTTTTGGGTTTTTTTTCATTATAAGGACAGAAAATTAGCAAGTACAGAAGGACAGAGAAGAGCACCCTCATCCTTAAAAATTGAAAAAAAAACCCCTTTTTTCAAGCTGATTTGTTTTTAGCCTTTATGCCTATTCATAAATTATTTTTTGAAAACAATAATACTCTCTGGTAGAGAGCTTCTTAAAGGAGCTACTGGGAAGCATATTAGGACATTTTTGAAATAAATACTTAGCCTTTTTTTAGGTCTTGCTGATAGTGTTAAAATGTTTTAGGAACCACTGCTGCCACTTCAGGATCAGAAAAATACCCACATTTAGATCCTACCATGTGAAAGAGTGCAAAATCTGAGAAGTGACTCAAGAGCTCCCAGCTCTCAGCAGGTCTGGCAGTGATGTTGCAACAACTCCCTGTGAGGAGTCCTGACCGGGTCACCCTTTCCTGGGAGCAATGGAAATATCCAGCAGCTGCACCTGACATTCTGAGCATTTACAGCAGGACTAGCAGACAAGGGGAAACATCACAGGGGCAAATGCAGAGCTGCAGGTAGCAGAAGCTAATTTGTAAAGCTTTTCATTTGCATAGTTTAGTTTATTTCATTGCTGTTTTATAAACTTATGGATTGGAAGAGAAGAAATTAAAGGTATAAATAAAACGTGCTTTTAATAGAATTTGTTGCATACAATGTGAATTATCCACTCTGAAAGAGCTGAAAAGAAAACAAATTGATAAAACTTTATTTCTCTTTGTCACATTTTTATCAGACTATGTCCTTCAGACAGAAGACAATTTAAATGTACTTTGTATTTTTCTTAAATTGTTCCTGCTGATGTAGAATTAATATAATATAATATAATATAATATAATATAATATAATACAATTAATATAATATAATTAATATAATATAATAATGTACTTTGATTATGTTTATTTCTTGCTGATCAACACACCAACAAAAGACACTTCTTTCACAAATATTAAATAATACACATAATGGGTTAAAAGAACATGAGGGAAAATAAGCTTTATTTGTATTATTTTTAAATCAAGAATGAATTGAGGAATGCTTTTAGCTACATTATAATCCATGCATTCTTACTAATTACTTATGATATAACAACATTAAGTTAGACAACAATATAAAATAAATTAGTTAAAATATAAATATCTATGCATTTTTGATATGGTACAAGTTAACAGTTCCATACATTTGAAAATATGAAAATAAATTTCTCTGTATGAGCGCTCCAAACCTTTGTGCTCTACCCTCTGATCTCATAAGATGACTTTGGCAGAGCAAATACAGTGCTCTATGAACAAGGAAAAAATTCCATTCCTTCACCCATCCAGCTCCTCTCTCCATTAGCCAATGATAAAAGATATCAGAGATACCTACTCCTGAAAAAATATTTCCATGTTGTCAAATAAAAAGGCTTGTGTCTCATATATAAATCCTTTCAAACAGTTGAGAAAGCATTTATGGGAATCTTTTATGTAAAAATATATTGATATTATTTGTGGTTTAATCTAGAGTCCCCCTTAAAAATAACATAAAATTATCTAATATACATATACATGTATAGAATAGTACAGTACTGTATAGGATAGTACAGTACTTTTTTTATCTTGTCACACCACATCATAACTAATTGGAAGTTTATCATAAGCAATAGTTAGTTTATATTATTATAAAAAGTAGGTAAACAAATTATGTTCTCCAAAAATATTTTGTTATTGCCTTCACTGAGTGGCAAATAGCTATCATCAGAGGATATATAGATGATGCAGCTGTTGCACAACTTTCCCTACACTGAAAATGCAAGGGTAAAACACATCTGAAAGTTTAATTAGAAGTATTAAATTATGTTGCTTCAATTATTGCAAGGAAGGAATTCATAATTCAGTTTCTGGGGTCAGAACTGGCAAAACATATCATAATTATTTACTAAGGATATAATTTCATTATTTTTAGTCAACACACACTGCAGTAAATATTTTCAGCTTTCAAGCTTTATAGCTCTTTATTTGGACTTCCTCCTCAGATGAGGATGAGATCTTTATTTCCACTAGCATCGGTCATAGTTTCCCTATCTAATGTAAATGTAAGATAAAATATAAACAGTCAAGTAAAGTAATAATATTTACTGTGAAGTAATTTTGTGAAAACCACATTGTTTGCAGGACTCTTCTACATACATGATGTTGTTTCAAAAATAGAGTATTTTTCATAGAGTTGTAGATATTATCTTAAAATATGTATGCAGTTATCTGACTCATAAACACATTTCATATGTAAAAGCCTCAATGTTATTTTCTTTCCTGCAGCCTAATATTAAGGAATAAATCATATATAAGGAAAAATATTTTCTGTGTATCATAAAAAAATTATAGAAACTCTAGGTCAAATCTAAAAAATAATTTCTTTCAACAGAAATATGAAATAAATAAGTTTCTAATATTTGACAGCTGAGAACTATGATTCCACATTCTCATTCTTAGCAGAAAGTCCTCAATGAAAGAAAAGGAAATCTGCATTATCAATATGTCAGAAAAGTGGGACACATCCTCTGTGGATGCTTAAAACTACTAGATCTAATCCTTATTCATTACTGGCAAGAAATCTTTACTATTAAATTTTATTTTTAATAATACTTGTGTTTGTAAAAATGAAACAACATATGTCTAACTTTTGTATGGCTCTATTAGCTTCTACTAAATTTTACCAGTACAAATGTGGTCTAGGATGATCTAGGGGTTTGAATGCAGACACTCTACTTCAAAGTAATAATTTTACATAGCGGTAAGACTCCTAGACATTTTTCAAGGATGAAAGCATAAAACTGAAAATATTTTATGTTGCAGTCTTTAAAGTCTCAACTCTTAAAATGTCAAGTTAAGCCAGTTATTAAAGTAGATTATATGTGAAACTCTTGCACACAGGTTATGCATTGAAAAATAAGGCGCATTGGGAAACTGAACTGTCTAAACGTCAAGTAATGATGTGTGAACTCTGCTTGTTGAGATCACATTTTTTTGTGGCTTTGTTCCCAAGGAAGGTCATTACTTTATTAAAAACCTTCTCTGAGGTTAAACAGCATCTCACTCCCCAGAGCTGTTTGAATTTTAGGCAGACAAATGTCACAGTATTTTCTATTTCAAATGCATATTGGCAAAAGAAAAGGAAGGGTCTCAGAGAAAAGCACTGCTTTTTCAAGAAGATGTAAGGAAGACATGTCTTACAGAAAGAACCTTCTGGAACATCCTCCCAAGGGACATGGTAGGTTTACCATCACTGGAGGTTTTCAAAGGACAATTGGGCAGGGTGCTAGAAACTCTCACCAAGGCTCTCTTTCTAATCAAAAGGCATCTTCTGGGTCCCTTTCCTACTGGGTTGTTCTATGGTTCCATAACAAAATCCAAAGCCTGTAAAACAGGCTGGTAGAATGGCCAGGGAAATAGAAAGCCTGCCACAGAACAGAGGACTCAGAAATGCTAGTTTATCTGGTGTAGCAAAATGTCGGCTGAAAGGACATACAAGTGTTTCTGTTAACTTTGTCAATGAGAAAAATCATCCAAAAAGGTGAACAGCTATTTAAGATAAAGAATAAATATCACAGGTAAAAAGTGACATTATCACAAACAAATTTAAAGTTCATAGTAGAAAACCTTACCAACAAAGAGATTCTATCAGTACACACATTCATTAGAAGTTGTTATAGAGGTACTCATCATTCTCACGTGCTTCTTAAATTTGCATCTATGAATTGTGATAGCATTTAAAATTAAAGAGTGGATATAAAATTCCTTGCACAACAATTTTCATTAGATAACATGCCAGCTTTGTATTAAGAACACATATTAGTAGCCTGAATGTGATTAAAAAGAATTGTCAAAAAATCAAGATTCGATTTATAACTGAACTATCACTGTACTCAATATTATAAAGAAGTCTCCTCAACTGCTATAATCCAGCAAAAAGCAGAAAAAGGAGTTATTACCACTTAATCTAAAATCCTAAATAATCCTCTAAAGAGAAACACACCCACTATTCTGATATTTATCTGACATGTAGGAGTATTGGAGTACATGTATAGAAACAACATAATGTAAGCAAAAAGAAATTGTTCAACTTCAGATTATAATGTGTTTACACAGAGAGGAACAGAGATGGTACAGGACATCATACTGGCAACATTAATTCTGGCTTTTCCACATATTGAATTCTTAATCACTTTTTTAATATGGTTTGTGGGTATATGCATACTAGGTGCATTCAGGTATTAAGAAGGAAATAATACAGTTGTGCAATAGATACAATATAGCAAACTGTTATGCTTTTATGAAATTCCACTGACCTAGATTAATCTAGAAAAGTTAAAGAACAAATCTCATCTACCAGATGTTTCAGTGTTCTAAATCTGCATATAGATGATTTGTTTTACATCTGGCCATTCAAGGTTAAGCCATTACTATCTCCATGGGGTGAAGAAGAGAAGGGGGATATCCATAATTTAGTTATCTTGTCTTCTGTAAACTGCCCTGCATCTATAATAGGGTTTCATCTCATATTTTTATTTTTTAAGCCTTCAGTTGCCTGAACCTATTATAAAAAAAACCCAGAAATTTTCAGAACAAGGAGAGAACTGCCACATTAAAATTATCTTGTACAAATGTCAGAATTATTTGTACAGGAGATAAAGCTTTCTTGACAACCAGTTGAAGCCAAACAAATTTCAACAGGAATTAAGAACAAATATATAGCAGACAGTACGGGTGTTCCATTATTTAAAAAAAAACAAAACAAAACAAAACAAAACAAAAGAATACAAAACAACACACCTGTATGATTTGTCCTTGCAGAGAAAAAATAAGACAGACTTGCAGGTGGAAGATTCTAGTCACACAACATACAGTGAGCCTGAATAGAAAACTAAGTCCTCTGAAAAGATGATTTTCTAAAAAACTGCGCAAGCTGAATCTTGCTGATTTTACTTATGCCAGAGCAGGAGATGTCCCAAGCTTTTCTTTCAACATATTCTAATTTTCCAAAATCCCATGAAATATTTGTTTAAAGATGAAAAGTATTAGAGTGGTTTCTTCCATTCCTATAAAAAAAACCTTTCCTCATTTCCCCCCCACTTTTTTTTTTCTTTTACCATTAGTATCTGTCTTTTTGAAAGGATGTCATTACAGCAGACAAGTTTGTAAAGCCACATCAAAACCAAGGGCAAAGGAACAGCATCTGGATACCTCCCACAGATAAAAAGCTGCCATGACAGGATAAAGAGCTCTATTCCAAGACAGATGCTATGCTAAACATACCTGTTACCACAGGTAGCACAGGGACAGCTATTGTTTCATTTATATCTCTAGGCCTGAGGAATCTCTGCTTACATTTGTGATTTTTCAGGACTTACAGCTCCAGTGAAAAGAACAGCAAGAGTTATAGCTTAAATATAAGTAAAAAAAATATTAATTTGTGGAAGCAGTTGTATCAAAGTACAACACATTTTTTACACTCAAAATTTGCCTTGGTGAAAATGCATTAGAGGCAATATAAAAGGAATTAAGGAGATGTTTTTACTTGTTGTTCTTTCATTTGGGTTTCTGCTTTTTTTTCTCATAGGGGTTGTTTTGGTTTTTTTTTTTTTTTGTTTTTTTTTTTTTTTTTTTTTTGTAGAGATATCTTACTGTATTTTTCTAACAGATTTTAAACTGACATCAATATAAAATATTCTTGATCAATTCACTGTAAAAGAAATGGAATGGACAAATGGTATTAGAAATAATAATAGTACATCTTGACTCTAGTAACCAGATGAGAACTTTTCTGTCAAAAGGGGCTAAAATTTTTATGCAAGAAACTGTGACATTCTCATTGCCCAGCAGATGCACAACACAGATGTCATTTTTTTTCCCAGATAAGTATCTCAGGGGACGTGGAGCTTTGTTAATTTCTTTTAAATAATTCAACAGTCCATTAATGAATTCACATATCCTTAGATTCCTAGGTATATTTAAATTTGCTGTCCTTATAAGCAAATAATTCAGGTCAAAATTTCACACTAGTAAAAACCCAAACAGAAGTTTAGAAATAATCTAAAGATTAACCTTAAATCTAAAGGACAAATAGATCATAGCATTTAGGATTGAACTAAGTTGAATGATAATTTTTGCCTCTTGCTGGCAAATTCTGCATAAATTCTACCATTAAAGAAATAATGGAATCTCCTTAATTTTCCATAATTTATAGAGGCAAAGTTGCTGAGTGTGAATGCCAGTGAAACTGGTTGGATTGACACTCCTTAAATTTGGTAATATTGTAAACTTTGATAATAAAATTTGCATTTTTTGAATCTATTTAAGATGCCATGAGAGCATCATCCATTTAATCATATGTTGAGACTGAGAGAACTGGGAAGGGGAGGGCAGTGCAAGCTTTCAGAGAGAGTTGGTGCTGAACAACAGTCGCTCCTGCAAACAAGAAGTGGTGTTGAAGAGAAAAGGCGTGGTGAGAAAGAAGTTGAAGATCTTGACTGGAAGAAAGATCCTGGAAGTGTGGCAGGAGCCTGGACATCAGAGTGGTGGGGGTTGTGGTGGGGAGGAAGACAGGGTATGCACAGGGACTGTGCTTGGTAATGCTCAAACTGATAACTTAGAGCAGCAGCTCAGCATGAAGCAGCATGTCTTTCTGCCTGAGCTTCCCACAAAATCAAACCAATGCAGACAAAGCTCTGAAAGGGTGGGTATAAGTGGGATAACCAATTACAGTAAGAGCTCTTATCTGGACTGTTCTTAAATAAACCCCATTATCCAGATTCGTTGTGCACAGTCATATGCATTGTTGACCAAGACCATGGCTGGATTGGCACCAAATGTGTCATTTTGAATAGGCTCAAAAAATTTTGGCTTTTCTTGACAGAGAATGTTGCTTTGCTTACAATGAGAAAGGAACATGCTAGATAATACACTTATCTTTAGCATTCTTAGATGCGTCATTAATATACCTAATATATTTTGTTTGCTAAGTAGTCAAAGATAGTCCGGCTCATTACAACACCTTTCTGGTACAGAAAGATGCTGCTTTCTAGTTGCATGATTAAAATGGGAGCTTTTATTAAATAAAAAAAAAAAGATTTGACCTTAGAGCCAAAGAATTTGAATCAGTGCAATTTTTTCTCTTACAGGAGCAGAATAATAAATTTCTCTTCCATCTAGGATTTCAGTGAACTGGTGTGCAACTATGGTCAGGATAAAAAGAGGAAAAAAAAATCCATTGGAAAATTAATATCCAAAAATTTAAAAAAATTAAGTGTCCTCTGAAGGGAGTAGCTGAGCTGTATTTAAAAAGAGAAATTAAATAATCATGAGTAAAAAAATCCTATTTAGAGTATATTTAAAATGGCTTGAAAATCAGGGCAAGCTAAAGTACAATTGAAAAAAATGCTTCAAAATTCAGTACTGGAGTTGTAAAATGTTGGTATGATCAATTTGAGGCAGCTAAACAAGCAAAGAAAATGGCTAATTGCTACGATCACTTACTACTGAAAAATGTTTTCCCCTCCCATAAAAATAAATGAGTAATCTGGTTTTACAGAGCCACTGAGTATGGGCAATGAAGTCGTTATTTTTCACAGCACTCAAGATGTACTGTCACCATTTCCTGAAACAGAGGATTTTAACAGTGATGTGACAGTTTAATGCAAGACCATGGAGACCAACTGCTTTCGGTGCTGTTACAAGGTGAGATAACCATGACAAAATGATTTCTGTATGTGTCTATAGGGAGCCCATTATGAGTCTATCATTCTGGCACTACAGTGTGAAATTATGATGAGGAAAAAAAAGGCATTCAAATTTGTACTGCATGACAATGATGCTCCAGCACAAGTTAATGATATATAACAACCAAATTCAAGCCTTTTTTTTTTCTTTATACTGAATAAAATTACTTAACCCCAAAGTTTTTATTTACATGTAGTCCTAGAGAACTGGATATAAAATAAATTATTAGAATTACTTTCGATTAATCTCTACTAAATGTAAAAACTCTGGTTTTAGGTTGAACCTAGATGTTTCCTTGCAAATTTACCCACAACAGAAATTCATCTTGTACAGATAAAATACACAGACACACACAACTAGAAATCAATTATTTCTGTCCCCATAACCTAAAACAAAATAGAGTATATTCTCCTCATTTATTCAAATTTCCATTTGCTTTCTCCAATCCAATTATTCTTACACATATGCAACTTGGAGTTCTTTAAATAAAATAATTTTAAGCTTGCTCTTTCAGGTATACTAATATATCTATTTATGTATGTATTTTCTAATATCTCATTATGTGCCCTTTGTCATCAGTGATTTTCTTTAAAGAACCACTAATTCCTTAGTCAAAGACTATTTTTTCTCATAAATGCCTGAATTACTCAAAGTATGTTTAGTCATCATTATAGGTAGTAATATATTAATAGACATATTTTTCTAGGACTTTCAATTAAAAAATGTGCTTCATGCTACTTCTAAATTGTGAATTTTCTTTATCACTCCTCTCTCCTTTTGCATTTTTCTAGAGTTCATTCCAAATTTCACCTCTTTGCATAATTCATATTTGGTCAATTATTTTTTCTTCTTCTGTCTTCTCTTTAGTGAAATACTAGCTTGACTGTCCTTATTTACTGCACAAAAATGAAGAAAATTGTAAAAAGTCTCTCTGCTCAAGATAAATTTACACAGCATGAAGACTTCATTTACCATTGTTTCATATCTCTTGTGCCAGGTAGCAAAGTTACTTCTTGACATTGTCCGCAAGGATTCTTGTTTCTGCATTAGGTATGGGAATATGGCAGAAAGCAATGGAGTTTGAAAAGCCAATAGTTCTGAGTTTTCTTAGCTATATAGTTGAAATTTTTCATTTAAAAAATGAGTCTAATGCTGGTAAAATATCAAATAAACTTTTTCTAAAACACAAGCACTTAAGTACAATGATATCCTGCAGGTATCCTAAACAATATGACTCATTCAGCTTTTGGAGGAACCTGCTTTGAAAGTTAAATTTAATTTAATTTTCTAATATATGTTATATATTATTATTGAAACTACCTAGTGGGAAAGCATGACACAGTAAATTAAGAAGGAAAGAAAAATAAATAGCTCTCTGGTAGAGTACCAGAGAGAAAAGGATGGCTTGAATGTTAATGTAGATTTGGGATGTGATGGATGAAACTTAGCATATTGTTGTCCACACACATCCTACAACTTACTTTAAGTTTAGCTTTCTAAGCGAATTTGTAAAAAAATATATAGAGTCCATAATGCAAACAAAAACATCTTTGAATTGTAACCGGTTTTGGCCTATCCAAACTGAACGTGGATTTCTATAAGTTGTTTAAAGATTTCTGAACACATCCTATACCGGTTTTGAATATGATCACACTAATAATGTGCTTCAATTTAAAAATTAAATGTAGGTTGAAGTCCATAACAGATCTTAGAAAGACAGTATGTATTGCAGGAATGTATGACAGTATGTGTTGCAGGAATCAGCTAATTTCAGAAGCACCATAAGTCACAGAAACACATACCTGTCAGGAACTACTGAAGTCATTGAATCAGTCACCACCTCTTTTCTCACTCCTGAAAGCTTCTGACTGTGAAAGAAATGCTTCCTTTGGAAGAGTTAACATTTTCTTCATATTTCCTTCAGAAATATTTTCAATACACTGTCATAAAATTAGCACCCGTGACAAAAAAATCAATTGCAGGGAGAAGGGAGGACAGCAGAATTAAAGGTCAATAGGCTGGCTAAAATGTTAGATATAGCAACAACAGAGAATTTATTAGATAAAATGGCATGTGTTACAGATAAAGACTAAAAGTATTTAATGTTTATAAAAGAACCTGACACAGCTGAAATCTTAAATGCAATTAACAAATTAAAGTACTCAAATATGTGATCTGTGGTGTTACTTTCAGTAAAATCTGGTAGTTCTCCCCAGCCTACTTTGTGACGGGGAAATCAGCTGTTTAACTGCAATTAGCAGTCAGTGAAAATCAGACACTTATGACCTTAAGGTGCTTTGGGAACTATCACCTTGAAGACAGAAAAATGAGAAGATTTTATTGAAGTATTTTTGAAAAAGTAAGTTCACGTGGTTAGATGTTACATTAAGACCACAGAAAAAACCCAAGGTTTAGCTACCGAGCAGCTAGTGTCTTATCCACATGGTTTAAAAAAATTATTTTGAGAATTATCATTATGGTGCATTTTAAGAGAAATTAAACATTAATAAAGCAAATAAAATCTGAGGTCATGTCAGACCTTGACTAGTCCCATACAAAAGGAAGCACAAGAGATCTGCCAGCAGATCAAAAAAGATTTATTGAATCTTTTGCACGGGGTTTGGTCTGTATTCACATTCACTTTCTATCACTGATTTTAACACCTGTATGAGAAGACACCTGTGCCTGTTATACAAATAAAGTGGAAAAGCACTGTATGAGATCCTGAGATCTGCTTCAGTTCCTTTGTACTTCCATAGTCTATCAGGATGTAAGAATTTAGCTTTGTTTTACGAGGATTTAAACCAAATCCTTTACATCCCTTTTGCTGATTTCCAAGAGCACTGGTTCAGGCATAAAGCTTATCTTCCTGATTGCAATTTTTTTTATTCAAAGATGGTGTACTTTAACCTACTTTTCTGTAGGTTATATATATTTCAATAACCTTTTCTTGTGGGTGACAAAGTGCTGCCCCAGTACCTGACCTTTATTTCCCATAGCTCTGCTCAAGTGATAACCACCAGTAGCAGTTGTGATGGGTGCACCAACTCACAGCCTATGTGAGAGAGACAGATAACAGCACAATAGCCAAGAGCCAATCTGATGCCCCTCTTCTTACCCACAAATAACACTGGTCAAAATCTGGCTCAAGCCAAGTGTGATAGAAATTAACTTCTGTGGGCAGCATGAAGGTATGGCTGTAATTCAATTCTCTTCCTCTATAAACATTTGAGCTCTCTTGCATGACAGTCAACTGCACAGCAGGATGTCCCCCTTAATAGGGGAACCTTTCAAGGTTACTCCTCAAGTCTGAGACACTCCTTGCTGCAACAGATCCTTAGTAAGTGATTTATTGCATAGTAAAATTTGAAATTTTAACTGATATAATTGATTGATTGTACACCCATAAACCTTTAGACTTAAACACTGAACAAGTTTCAGACTAGTAGAAGATCAGTTGCACCCAAACTCCTCTTTGAGAAGAATTGTAGAATTAAAGGGTGTCCTTCCTGAATAAAAGATGATATCTCCTGGATAATTTTGTCTGACTTATTTTCTATATAATAAATAATCCAGGGTACCTTTGCCATTGAATCTTGTTAAACTACTGTCATTTTTACTATCAAACTTGGTTAAATTGCTGTTTTACATCAATAAACATATTTTTACTTCTCTCTTATGAGTGAAGCCACTCCATCTGTGACACTGCCATATCAGGTTTTTTATGAAGGGGTTTTTGCACCTATTGAAACAAAACAGGAGACCCTACTATTTTTAGTGAACTGTTTTTTTCTCAAAGCTGAATTTTTTTATTCAAAGACAAATTTTATTTCTAGGGAATCAAATCTAGATGCCCATTTCTAAGTATTCCTACCCCAAACGTGAGAGTAGTTGTGACTAGAAATTGGTGCTTTGTCCTTCTCAGTAATCCATTTCATCAACAACTGCTTACACAGTAACTGACCAAGAATATAACATTAGCTTAAATTGCTCTTGAACAGGTGTTCAAAATCGTGTTTGAATAGGTGATATTTATTTACTCGGAAATTATCAACACAGATGCTCTCACCCACCGTGCACATTCTTTGTTTTCTGCAATGATTTAATGGTTTCTTATACAGAAGTAGTCCAAGACCATTAAAAAGCTAATAAATAGTCACAGTGGAGGGTAAATTGCTTTTCCTGCTTTCAAGAAGCATGTGTGCAGCTATAAGATAAGATGTTGTCAGTTTGTTAAAATCTCAGCATAATCTTTCCTCATCAGATGTTTATAGCAGAGCACATCTCAACTTATTAGAAGCACTGAAGGTCATTCTTCCACATAGTGTCGTGTCTTGAGAGCACAAGCAAAACAGTATTACTTGTGACACTACAAATGCAAGTAATAACCATAAAAATATTTTACTTTAGAATTGACTAATACATCACTTTTAATTAATCTAAGTTAAAATACAAAGACCTACAACTATGATTAATATTAAATTAATAATAAGGTAATAATTTACTGAAAATAATAAAATACTGAAAAGGAAAATGTTTTAGAGAAGGACATGCTACAAAATTATATTAAATGCATGCAAACTTATTTTTCCCTATATTTTTTAAAGCATTTGTTAAAAATAATGTGAAACTCAATAGCTAAGACCAATTTTTACTTTTATCTTAGGAATTAGTCCTATTTACACAGTAATCATGAAATATTGACTATTTCCTTAGTGTTACAGTTATCAATAAATGACAAGTATTCAATTTGCCACCTTTTGTAGTCCAGGAAGGCATGGAATCCTCATTTAAGGTTATGAAAATAATTACCTGAGTCATCCCTCATAATTAATACTAATTAGAATAAAATTTAGAATAACACAAAATCTTTAGAAGTTTGAAGGGAAGAGATATACATTTTACTGTTACATTAGAAGTCCCAATAAGCAGGCTCTAGAGAACTGACATTTGTTACCTTGGCAGTATTTCCAGAAAACAATTTGAGCAAGATTTGGAGAGGGAGAGAACTTCGAGACAAATGGAAGGACAACAATATAATTGAAAGAAATTATCATTATTTTTAGGAAAATAAGCAATATCAAATGGTATGTATGGCATCATCACAAGTACAGTTAAGAGAAAGCATGGTGACACAAAACCAACATAGATTTATAAATGATCAGTACTGCAAGGGACCTTAGTTCTAACACCCCTGTAATGAACAGGGAGTTTTCCTGAACACAGAAATGTGTTTGGATTTTTTGTTTGAGGTTTTTTTTTTTTTGTTTTTTTTTTTTAATCTTGGGATCATAAAATTCTGGAAAATGCTTCAATGCCATCCAGAGTATGGGGTTGCAAGATTTACTGAAATTAAAATTAGCTTACTGAGACACAAGTGATTTTGACTGCCGCACTTCTGCACAGCAGAAATCTTTTAGTCAGATATAGAAGAAGTTTTTTCTTGGTCTGAAGGTATTATGTATTTTAATAATAAAAATTAAATAGTTATTAGCTAAATTTGCACTTGGAAGTAGGCTGGAATAGTTATTGATGTAGATGTACAGGTCATAAAATTCCATGGATTTGTAAGATGAGTGTCTGAACAAACAGTTCCAAAATCAAATGCTTAAGCTAAGAAAGTAGGCCACACTTTCAGGTAAGGTTTAAAACATAGTTCAGAGATACCTACAAAGAGCTTATGTATAAAAAAATGACATACTGTATGTAAGATGTCAATGTAGGAAGAGAGAGGTTAAATGTGACAAGGAAGGTACTAGTGAGACAATTATAGCAATTCTCTAGCCCAGTGCTCCAGTTGGTATTTTAAAAATTATTTGTGAAGGCTTCGAGTCTTCTGAATTTCTTCCTGCAAAGACAGTCTTAAGATCCACAGTCAATCTAATCTGAACAGTTTAAAATATTGCATTCAAAGCAAAGATGAAAAAGACAGCCTCTAGCAGCAAACTTCTTATAATGTATACTTTTTGCCCATTCCAGTAGTCAGAATAGCTTTTGATTATTACTGATTCTGTTTACTTTTTGCTGTTTATTTCTAAGATGTAAATTTGTAGTTCTGCCTTCCAGCCAAGCAGCAGTTCTTGCTAGGACTCACAAAAGTGGCAGTAACAGTAAGCTGTATAATTTTCTTCAAGTTTAAATGGAATCTGCATAAAATTCCATTATAATTAATCTTAATTCATGGGAGTATGGAGGACTATGTAGAAAAAAATTAATTAAATATGTCCACATTTGTAATGAAAATAGGCTTCTCAAATTATTTAAATGGAATCAATAGACATATTGATTTATACTTTGTTTGTTTATAATTTTTATTAATGTGATCCATTGACTCAACCTGACCTTATAAAATGAGCATGCATCTGAGATGTGAATGTTTTACAGAAATACACCTTTGTTGTTACATTTCTCTGAAATCTGAAGAGACACATTTTCTAATGACAGTGTTTTGGGCCTGAATCCAAGAAAGCACTTAAGTAGGAGTACAATTTAGGTGTGTGAGAACTGGTATTGATTTTAGAGGAGGCACTTATATAATTAGAGTTACTTGGGTGATTAAATATTCTACTGGACTTGGAGCCCAATGATGAGGCATAAAATTCACCTTTATGCAGAAATTCATAGTCAACAGGATGAAAAAAAATCTCATAAATATTTAAAAATAAGGGCTCCATTGTGAGCTTAAACCCAAACTTTTCATTTCTGGAGAGAGAACACCACCCCAGCTGTAAAATAAATCACATGGATGAAGAAGGATGTGGCTAAGTAGCATCTCTTTTTGTTTAAGATAACCTGAATGATTTCCCCCACAGTCATCTTTCAAGCAGACCACTCCCAGGGTAAACCAAAGAACAGTCTACACCAATGAACTTTCAGAAGATGCTGAAGAGTACAGGAAACTGATTTATTACATTTGAAAGTGGGAGACTTCATATGTTGTGTTCTGGGAAGGGGCTGTGTGAGTGGGTAGGTTGCACACTAGAAATACAGATACTGGTGCCCTCGGGAAGGTGCTTATGAGGCTTTTTAGATTCTGTGAGGCAGCAGCACAGTGCCTCAGATTTCTACTAAAGAGACACAACATCTCACTAAGAAATGGGGCCAGAAATCCCTATGTGGCCCTAAACACTGGAAGGGAGGATGTCCTGTAAGACTGTGCAGAAGAACAAGGCAAAGGATTAGCAGCAGAGTGGTCTGGGGCAGGAGATGGTTGTTCCAACATTGCTCACACTGTGTGGGATTTGCTTCATCCTCGTGTTGGACAGCATAATCAGTTCACCATTTCTCCTAATCTAATATTCATTCTGGTTCGAAGTGGGGCATAAAGCTATAGCATAGGCTTTATAGCAATTTGCTGTCATTTGACATTACTGAAAAGAGGTGAGAGATGTCTGGGTCTGAGGCCTCTATATCTCTGCATTAAAAGTGAATGCTAAAAAAAGATCAAAAGATTTATACAAACATTATTAGTGGCAATAATTTAGAATGCTATAGCATTTTAGTACATGCCTTCTTATAGTGCTTCAGCATATATCTGTAGAATTTACCCAACAAACTTCTCTCTGAGATTACCAGAAAATCTAGATTATTGGGATTTTACCCAATCTGATTCAACCTCAAATGCCTCCACTGATTTGTTTTTCTGTTTATAGAAACACTTGCAGAATGCTTCATGAAGTCAAAGAATTGCTAAGGCAGTTTGCTACAGCAGACTCATTTCAAGTTAAAACATGCTTTAAAATTCAGTAATTAAATTGTTCTGATATTTTTGATTCTTGTCATTATAACTAATTTACATGATTACATAATTCATTACATGAGAAAATTGATCAGCACTACTTCTTTAAACTGTTATTTGACACATTTATAGCTCTAGATTGCAGAAATAACTACACTGGCCCTAGACAGTATTTACTCTCATGTAGTCTATATGCATTTTTTTTAATCTGATTAAGGACCGGTCTAGAACTGGTCTAGAACTGAACGTAAATATCTATACTTACTTTTGGAGTTTAGCTGTTTCATACCTTCATTTTTGGATCTTTTTATTTAATATTTCAGAGTTAGAATAATTATCTGAAATACTTTTCATGAAGTTCTTTTAAAAATACATTATCACTCAAGGATTGACTACAATCCATTCACTCTTCCTTTGTTCTTTTTTTTTTTTTTTCAGTTTTGCACCATAACTTGTATTTCTGTTGGTTTTTTTTTAATAACTGCCAAAACTGAGGAAGTATTTAAAAAATTCTTCCAGGCAGTTTTCACATCCAAACAAATAATCTTGTTGATGAGAGATTTTTAGGTTTCATGCATATTTTACCTTTCTCTCTTTTAAAATATTGTTTTTATATTATTAGTTAATCACAATGCCAATTCCAGTTTGTTCAGATGTTTAAATTAATTTCCTTAAATGGAAGTGATATATTGGCAAGTAATTCTTTACTGTGAGGGTGTTGGGGCACTGGAAGAGGTTGGCCAGAGAAGTTGTGTGTGCCCCATACCTGGCAGTGCTCAAGGCCAGGTTGGATGGGGCTCTGAGCAACCTGGTCTAGTGGAAGGTGTCCCTGCCCATGGCAGGGGGATGGAATTAAATGGTCTTTAAGATTCCTTCTAACCCAAGCCATTCTATGATTCTATGGTTCTGTATGTGCAGATGGCCCCCAGAAATATGGCAATACTAGAATCTTAGAACTCACACAGTCAAAGGAGAGAAATGGAAACAGGCACACAAAAAAACAAACCTAATTTCTCATACCTTGAGAAGGTTTGAAAAGTCAATCCAAGTTTCACCTACATTATTCATAGCTTTGGCAGTGTTAGTTCTTATTTTTACAAATGAGAAATGCAGTACAATGGCTTCAGATGGAAATGAAGAATCTGAAACCAGTAGGTTGCCCTGCAGCTCATTAACCACTGATGAAAATGTTGCAGCTGAATGTCTGTGCAAGATGCATAAACCTAACAGAGGAAGAAAAAGCAGTTTGCAGTTTCTGTAAACTGAAGATGAATGAGAAATAGTTCAAATATTGTTCTCCATGTCAGTCTTCAGAAAGGCAGTACTCAATACCTAGCCATTTGCAGCTAGACTCTGGACTAGAGGAGGCACACAGCTTTACGCAAGTGCCAATATAAACAGTGCCCAGCAAAAATCAGTATTTATCAATAAGTAAAACACCTAGCTGCATAACGTACAACAACCGGGTTTTATTTGAAGAAAAAAAAGAAGTGTGGGACATATGTTGCTGTGGCTATATGCTATTAAACAAGGAATTAATTCTCTACAGAGACAGATTTTATAAAGATTTTACAGCACGTAAGCATTACAGAGTCTGTAACAGTTGAACCATGTGATGGATTGTAATGTTGGATTTAGGGAACAGATTTCTTAGTCATATCAAAACAGCTATAATATTAGGATTGTTGCTATTTGGTAACATGTTTTGTATAGACAGATACATTAATCTTGGTCTGATTCCATTAATATCCACAAATAGTGTGCTGCCACGTGTGACTAGCATACATCTTTCCAGTTATACTGGTAAGTCATTTTAGTCTATTATTATGTCTAAGCAATAAGCAGTTTGAGATGGCCAGAATAAATCTATCAAACAAAGACAAAAAATAGTAAGGTCCAAGCATCTGAAGAGTTTATATAACTGAAAAGCGTTTCTAACCTGAAGCACATAAAACAAGGAAGCAATCCAGCATGTTTATGACATATTTGTTTTTATTGTCTATGCAAGAAAACTGACAAAATTATCCTGCCTGGCTATTCCAGTGCCAGTTGGCTTGTGAGTGCCAGCTAGATGGTTCTCCAGGAAAACAACAGCTCCAGCCTGGATAGAAGTGGTTGCTGTGGGTAACCTGGCTGGAATTGGTGTCCTTTAGGTTGCTCTCCAAGGATTTGATCCCACTGAAGCCAACAGGATTTTCTCTTTTGTTTTAAATTGACTTTGACTCACACCTTAACCTCCTAAGCCAGGGGCTCCATAGTGAAGATTTCACTTGCTAGTCTAACAGCCAAAGCTCAGCAAGAAGACACAGTATTTCATTGGGAGGCATTTATTAAACTTTGGATAACAAGGACTGTTTTCATCTTAAATTTTAATTTCACATTATCATTAAAATAGCTATAACTGTGCGTAAAATCATCTGTCACACTATCAGATATTTCCATAATTAAATGTTAGAAGATGACTTGTCCAAGCACAACTGCTAGGCTTTTAACATTTTCCACACATTTTCATATTTATGACACTTTCTGTGATAACTCGTCCTAACTCATTAGGCAGAATCTAGTGAAAACTAAATAAGATATAGGGAAGTTAACAATTAAGTTTAAAATTACATCAGAACAAAAGGATTTGTTATAGAAAGAACTGGTCTTATTCTTTATTCTTAAAACTTGCTGGAAGGATCATTATTTGTGGTTGCATATAAATGCTCAAGAATACACAGATTTAAATTCGCTAGTGTTTGCTAGAATATTAATTATGTGAAGAAAATGACACTTTGACACTCTTTTAATGACTATTTTTGCAAGATATATGCCTTAAGAATGAAAATAGAAACAATGTAAGGTTTTGTACTACAACATATCTTATCTGATATACCTTATAGAAATTTTATGTTTAAGCAAATACTTTCTTTAGTTTCAGTAGTTCAAGTATTTTAGTCTCTTCTCTATGGGTATCAACAGAAATTCATCTTAATTCCTCCTGACAGCTCAGTAGCAGATATGTATCTAGAATAATAACAGCTTTTGTGTTTTAAGGCATTGTTCTGTATTCCCCCTTCACATTCCAGTCTATTTAGGTCCCCATTGTGTGATGACAGTAAAAACAGCTAATTAAATACTTTGCCAGGGATTCCTTTTTCCTCATTTAATTTTATTTCTATACTGAATGTGCTTAATCAAGGGTGAAAAGCATTTTGTGAGGAGATTTATATTAGAAAATCAAAAATATCCAGCAAATTAACTGCAAAGCAGGCAGTTCCAGTTGCAAGTAGGAGTAAAAGTATGTGCATTTAAAGATAAAAAGGAAAGAAAACAATGAAAAGAAAAAAATCTATGACTATTTACCTTCAATGGATACTAGGAGGATATGTCTTTATTTAATTGTTTGTATGAGGAAAGATAATAGATGATTACAGTATGGATATGCAGGCTGTCAGATTTGCTTCAAGCCAAATACATATAATAAGTGCACTGAAACTTTATTTATTAATTTTGTTGATCTGACAGGTGTTATAATTCATTAAATGTTTCTAGTATGCTGCATTTAAAAATTTGTGTGGCTAATTATGTAAACCATATGACTAATGACTTCTCTACTATAATTATTTAGCACATAAGATACAAGGCTTTCAAACTTTTAATGTTTAGGCCTAGTAATATTTATTTAATGGGAAATAGAACCAAACATTATTATGAATTAATAAAATACATGTGTTCTAGAAAACCCTTCACTGCTGAAAGTCAATGGATCTCCTTTTTGATAATGTTCTTCTGCCCATTTCAAAGAGATGTCTTTTGATTTGTTTCTAATTCTAATTGCATTTAGGTTTTTATATAGTATTAATAAAATTCTTAGCATTGCGCTAATTAAAAACATATATTTTATCTTGACGCTGTTGTTATAACTAAAAACTATAAAATAGGTGTATATGTCTTTAATCAGTGTGAATGGGAAACTACATTTGAGTAACAGACCTGACCTGAATTTAAAGTCAACTGAGGGCTCTTGTATAATGCTGAATATCTTTGTACATCTGGGTAGGCTCTGCAATAGAACAGAATTTAAGAGAAATCAGCCATGAACAAACCCCAAGAGCATGTGTGAGAAGCATCACTAATTTAGAAGGGCTCTGCTGGGGCAAAGGGCTGTCAAAGGTCATCACGGTGTAAACAGGAACTAATCTGCTGCTATCAGGAAGCAACATAATTGCACTTTTGTCAAAATTATGACAAGTATTTGCTGTGGCATAAATTAATTTGACAAACTACAAACTATGCAAGTTACATTTATTAGTCACGCTCAGCAATTTAGAGTGGTGTGGTGACCCTTCATCCCTGCCCTGCTGACATCAATTTGTGCCTAGGTCTCAGGATGAGAACCTGTCTTTGCTCCTCTTGGATACACTTTCTCTACACAATGCATCTAGATGAGTTACAATGGCCATAACATGTCAGCATCTAACTGGAAGAGATGGCTTCAAACTTGATGGGCTGAAAAACCTGTCCGTGCTCACTTATGCTGGGATAAATTATCTGGAATTTCAATAATATCAACCTACAATTCTGAATGAGAAATATAAGTCTCAATCTTTACAGGTTATGTCTCTGCAAAGTGTCCAGATATTTTTGTTGCTACATAAAGAAAATGCATAAGGAAGAAATCAGTTATACCTTACTGATAATAACAAAGGACTAGTAGAAAATATACTGTTTTGTCACCAAGACCCGTTAGGCTGGGGGAAGAAAAGACAGGACCCCCATATCCTTTGCCCCTCCTTTTGCTGTAATAAAGGGAAAAACAATGAAAATAAAAGAGGAACTATGCAAAAATTCCACTCAGCCCTCCTCTCAACTCTTCTGTTTTATTAAGTTCCATTCCAGCTGCTGAGGTCAGATCACACCAAAAGTGATAGCTTGGGCTGAGACAATCTCTGTGTTCAGCAGACCAAGCTGACTAAACAGGGCTACCTGAACTTGCTCCCCTTCACACCAGAAAGTGAACTGAGCAGAGTGAGGAAAAACTTGCACAAAGACAATATTATGGGCAGTCTCTGGACCACCTTAATGCAATACTGACTGAGGCAGCAAGGATCCTTCCTCATAGATATGGAAGATGGGTTTTTTTAAGGATTTTTGGTATAATGGGCAAGGTTTTATATTGGGAGGGATAATACTAAGAAAGCTTTTATAAGGTTCAAATAAGTCACACAAGATGCTTCATAGGCAATGAAGATTGTAGAGAATCTGCACTGAAAGTATGGGAGGAAGAAGGAAGGTTTGGGCTGGACACCAAAAATGTCAGACACCCATAACAGTTGTGGAATTGGGATATATAAAGGAAAGTAATATGGATCCTTTGCACACATTTTGTTTGACCTTGCCCAAATTATTACAATAAAGAAGTAAGGAAATCTAAAAATCTTATGACACTATCACATGAAGTAGGAGACACGTCAAATCTCTCATGTATATTTATTAAATTAAGACTGAATTTTCATTTATACCTGAATTGTAAACTGAACTCTGTCTACTATGAAACTAATAGAGCACATATCTATAATTTCTAAATTAAACTCTTTTTCACAGGGAGAAACCCAAGGGAGAACAGCTGGTGCCTTGAAGCCAGCATCTGGTTGGGGTTTTTTGAATGCTTCAAAGCAGGGGAAGACTGAACATAATCAGGAGCAAGGACTAAGAGGAACCTCAGGACTTCTTTCATTATAGACGCATGATTCTTACTAGTTTAAAATGTGTTAAGGAAAAATACTGAACTTTTCACCCCAGCCAGTGAAAACTGTTCTGCTGAGGACATTATTTGTGAATCAATCTTCTCTTGAAGCATATTCTGATAGACAAACCCCATTTATAGAAATATTTCAACAGAGTTAGATGACTTTCAAAAGAGAGAAAATATATACAATCCATTACTCCATAAGTTTACTGAATTTTCCATATATCTGTGGGTACTGTGTTCAAGGCAATGTAAGCTCTTCTTGGTTACATTACATAGATTTACAATAGATATCCACTTAATATTTTTAAAACATTTAAAGCAGAAAAACCATATGTCCAGGTTGCTGGAGACTAGCCATGCCAAACTCATTGAAACCATGCAATCCAGAGTAGCACCAAGAGCTATTTATATATCATTTTTCCACATAAATGATCACTGAAAGACATTATTCTTAATGCATAAAATCTCAGCCTTTGTTAAAGACTGTTTGAGATCCTTCCTACCATTTTATTCTCTGGGTATTTACTTTCACTCATTCCAAAATACTAGGTATTCTTCAGTCAGATAAATATAAACTGGGTGAGGAAATTATAGAAAGAATAAAGAAATAATTGACACAGAATAGTTGTTTAAATGATCAACTAGCATCAAATTTTCTTTATATTCTCAAAATTTTAGTTTGAGGGAAAGCTTTGAATAGGCATAGAATCATAGAATCATAAAATAGGAAGTGTTGGAAGGAGCCCATAAGAATCATCATTTCCTACTCCGAACCCTGCACAGGACACCCTATGAATCACAGATGTTGTCTGAGTCCTTCCTGTGTGTTTGTTGCAGAAGTAAGAAATAGCAGTCGCTATCTTGAAGTAACCGAGTCTGCTTTACTGCTGGGATGTGAATGACCCAGGCCTTCAGGGAGGTGCAGTGTCATAGGTTAAGAAGGAAGTCAGTATTTTGGGAGGTTGTGGTCAAAACAATCAGTGCTTGGATTTGAATATTGGCACCTGGTTTGGCCACTGAAGGTATGGACCGCCTCTGAGAACACAGTGGGGTTAAAATCAGAGAACTGCCAGGAGAACTCTCTCGGTTCCAGTCAGTGAAGGAGGTCAGAGCTCCCCTGCCCAGCCAGGGCTGGCTGGGGGAGGGAAGCCATGCGGCCGGGTGAGGTAGGCCGGAGCCTTGGGCAGAGGAGGGGGATGAAGGCTTTGCAAGATGGAAGGGTTGAGGAGCCCTGAGAAGCATCGACCCCCCATCCCCCCTACCCCCCAGGAGAGAGATAGAGAGAGAGAGCCAGTGCCTGTGCTGCCTTGAGGTTTGATACTGTGCTGGCAGCATGGCTGGTCAGAAGTGGGGGATGCGGCACCCTCTGTGGGAGTTCTGGGCTGACAGAGGCAAAGATTTTAACCCCTTTCTTGAATAGTTGAAACCTTACAAATACTGATTCTCCTGAATCTGAATGAGGAGAGAGAGAGATGAAGCTGCAGGAAATAGGCAAGTGTGAGGAAAGTTGGTGCAAGTGAAAGATGTCCAAAGAGATGGGAAGAGTTCTAGGTGGGAGGAGATGATGGAGTGGCCTTGGGCTGGACTCTTTTCTTGTATGGCTATGGACAGACCCATGTTTTCCTGTGACAAAGAGACTGCATTTAGGGGGAGGCAATACCTTGAAGCCAAGAGAGTGTGGTGAAGCAGTGGCATGAACAGAGATGGCTGAAGAGGGCGTGGGATGCCCTCCGTCTTCAGTGGAGAGAAAGATCTCTGTTCACAAGGCTCCTTGACCCCAGGGGGTAAATGTGGGGAGGACTGGTGTCCCAAAGCTGAGAGACTTGAACATTTCCAGAGATGGTTATTCTACCACTTCCCTGGGCAGCCTGTCTCCATGCTTGACACCCTTTCAGTTAAGAAATTTTTCCTAATGTACAATCCAACGAAGACTGATCCCCTACAAGAGCCATTTGATGTCACTACAGACAATCTGCTTTGTAACCTTTCCCAACACCAAGATCAGACTGACAGGCCTGTAATTCCCTCCTTCTGGTCATTCTTGTAGATTGGCCTCACATTTTCTCATCTCCAGCCACCTGGGGTCTTCCTGGTTAGCCAGGACTGCTGGTAAATGATGGAAAGTGGCTTGGTGAGCTCTCCCAGCAGCTCTGTCAGGAGCTTTGGATGGATGCAATCCAGACCCATGGAATTTTGTGTATCTAAGTCGTGTAGCAGGTCACTGACTGTTTCCACTTCGATTAAGGGGTCTTTATTCTGCTCCCTGTCCCTGTGATAATTTATCTTGAAAAGACAAATAAAGTTACCTTCGTTCATATTCTGCTATTTTTGTAAATGTTATTTACATAAATACTCTTTAGAAACATTTAAATTTGTCTTCATTTTTTCATTTCAATAAGGGTTAATCTTTATTTCTCACCTCTTTGTCCTGAATTCAGAGTCTTGCAAAGTTGTTTGCTACCACAGATACCAGGATATGTAGCAATTATTATTATGAACAATCTTACTTTTTCCTCTAACAAAGCTTGAGTGTCCCTTGGCAAGGTCTCTGCATTCAAAGTGTTAGTCAACACAAAGTGAACTTGATTATCTATTACTTAAAAGCTTGTAGAGTAATTTCTACTTCTGTATAGTGTGTATAATGTCCTGAATTATTTTACATAGCTTTACAGGGAATATATTCACACAGGAAAGATTTTGCCACAGAAAAAATTATGTTTAGTACAGACAGTAGAAAATTTGTGTTTAAACTCTAAACATTAGAAACTGAAATATAATCAGAATAAGAAGAAAAAAAAAGTTTGAATGGAAGAAATCTAATAATTGTTATCAATAAATTATTAACTACTTAGGCACTGCTAGTATCATAGAGCCATAGAATGATTTGGTTTGAAAGGGACCTTAAGAGATCATCTAGTCCAAGCCCTCTACTGTGAGCAGTGTTACCTTTCACTAGACTGGGTTGCTCAAAGCCTCATCCAACCTGGTCTTGAGCGCTTCCAGGGGTGGAGCATCCTCAGTTTCTCTGGGTAGTCTTTTCTAGTGTCTCACCACCTTTGTAATAAAAGATTTCTTCCTTTTATCTCATCTAAACTGACAGTTTTCAGTTTAAAATTATCACTTGTCATATTGCTGCAAGCCCATGACAAAAATATCTCTGTACCTTTTTTATAAACCCTCTTTAAGTATTGAAAAGCCAAAGTAAGGTTTCCCTGGAGCCTTTTTCCCCCCAGTCTCAATAATGCTATTTTAGCCTGTCTTCACAGGAAAGGTGCTTCAGCCCCTCGATGATACTCCTGGCCACCTCCCAACCTGTTTTAGCAGGTCCATGTCTGCCTTGTGCTGGGGTCCCCAGAGCTGGGTGCACTCCTTATGGGTCCCTTTCAACCTGGCTTATTCTATGATGCTGATTCTATGATTCTATGATGTTCCAGGAGAGTACTCCAGGTGTAGTCTCACAAGAGGAGAGCAGAGTGACAGAATCACCTACTTTGGCCTGGGGACCACTCTTCTTGTTATGCAGTCGAGAATCATAGAATCGTAGAATAGTTTCAGTTGGAAAAGACCTATAATGTCCAAAGTCTCTGCAATGAACAGGGGTAATTTCAAGTAGGTCAGATTGCTCAGAGCCCCGTCCAACCTGACCTTGAATGCCTTCAGGGATAGGGTATCTACCAGCTCTCTGGGCAACCTTTTCTAATGTTTCATTACCAAAAAGGATACAATTATCTTTCTGATATGCAAGTTTCTAAAACATTCCCATTTATTCTTCCATGATTAGCCTCAATTCCTTCTCTGCAAGGCTGCTCTAAATCCATTTGCTATCCACACTGTACTGATACAGATTGAAGACAATAACTTATATCTCTAAGGAAATCTACATATTTGAAAAATATTTTTACTGGTAGATACTTTACCTTGAACAAGCTATATTTCGGTATTCACTAGTTTATTTTAAATTTAAATTAAAACGAATTCATTCATGCAAAATAATTTTGAATTTCAACCTACAATCTAATGAAATAAAATAAATTTTTAATAAAATTATTCAGTCTAGAATATAGAAAAGAAAAGAAAAGAATATATGCCAAAACATCCATAGGGAAGTAGTTTTGTATCAGGCAGGAAGATGAAAGAGAAAGCAAGAAAGGATACCAGAATGGATAAAAATACTGATATTTCTTAACATAATCTTATATTGTTGTAGCTTTATTGAAAATGGCCATCTCTGGTAATTGTAAAAATTTAGTGGTATTGGTACTTTTACAATTGTTTCCAAAATGAAAATTTTGGGTTCTTTAAAAGTAAACACAATATCCTTATTGCTTTTTGATATATGTGAAACTATTGATGCTTGGCCATAATGATATCAGCAAAAGAACCTGAAAAAATTTAAACAAAATACAACACAGAACATATGCCATGACGAGATAACATACTTTTTTCTTTAAAATTATCCATCTTATTAAGCTAGAACATTAACTGTATCACTGCTGTTGCAGGTTTGATGGTTTGTTTGTTTGTTTTTTTTTTGTTTTAATTAATATGCATTAACTCATTTTGATTTTTCTAGTGAGCACTGAGTAATCTCAATTCGCTCGAGGCATCCAAAAGGACAAAAAGATCAAGAGAACAATTTGCCAACAAGACACAAGAAAAAGGCTGTTTCTCATTCATGCTGAGAACAAATGTCAGCTGTCAACTTCAATAGTTACAGCCACAAGGCTTGTCAAGTTAGAGGCTAGCTATGAAAATAAGGGAGCATTGAAAAGTCCAAGCTGGATGCAATATTCTGGTGCATTCCCTGACATCTGTAGATTAACTAATTTTGCCTCCAATTTCTAGTTCAGAATTACAAATTCTGAGTTACAAATCTGGAGTTTCACATAAGAAGGTGAAATACTGAATGCACAATTACACGAGTCTAGGACAGGCCACAGAGTAAGGCTAATTCCTGCACAGGTGCTGTTTCTGAGTTGTTGTGTGACTTGGAAAAATCCTTCTCAATCTTTTTCTCTGTCTCTTTTTATTTGTTTTCCTTCACATGTTAATCAGTGAGTTCTCAAATACTCTTGAGGCTTCTAGCCAGAAGGAAAACTTGTTTAAGGGTTTAAGAGCACAATAACAGCCACAAATATCATATATATGCTAAAAAAATAAAATTAAAATGAGGAGCAATTTGCCTGTGCAAAACTTTTGTGCTCTGGAAAAGAAGCTCAAATTCCAGGCAACATCTTGTAGGGCAGGAGAGGAGGCTTAAGCAGGGAGCAGGTTGACAGCAGATGAGTTAGGTCACACTAGATCATAGATGGCCTTGGAAGATAAATCAATTTTAGAACCTATGGAATAGAAACTTGGAAAACAATAATTTGAGAAAAAACTGCTCATGATGTTGACACGATAATATACACTTCTCTTCTGTAAATGTTTTTAAATAAAATTTATACATTTTTTTCATTCCAAGCTGTTACAATTATTAGATGATACAGCTTTCCACTCAACTGCAGCGGCAAAGGAACCTAGATACTCAGTGAAATGGGATGAGAGGTGGGATTTTCCATGGTCATCAGGGCTTTCTGACTTTGGATCTTTTTTAGGTTTCCTGGAACCTCCACAAATTCAGTTCAGGCCACAGACATTGAAAGATTCCTATTCCAGAAGAGTAGAACTCCAGGAAAATTTCACAATCAGATATAAGTTTTTTAAATTAAAGATATTTCTATGAAATGTTTGGCTTCTACAAACCAGAATAGAATACATAAACAGACCTTTGCCAGGTAATTTACAGCTAATGCTTATGGTGATTAGGCTCATAAGTTGAGAGCATTTCAGTATCTAATTCCAATGTCTTTGACTGAAATTGAAAGAAATTATAAAAGTTTATCATTCCTTAGATATGGTTCCATATAAAGTCTATCTAGTCGAAATAATCATTAGTTCTTGTAATCACAACTCCATTTTTTGTTAAATGTTTTTTGTCTTTAAAATGACCCTTGCTTTTGCTGTAAAAGTGGTGTAAAAAAATTTGATCAATTTTTCAAGATGCTTCATTCTGAGCACTCATACAGTGAGAAGTGCTCCTTGTCATCATACACTGCAAATTTCCCTTGAAATTAACCTTTTCGTTTTAATGCTTTAATAAACTTCATGGAGAAGACCCAACTTCCAGTATTTTTCACCTCAAAATTCAGATAAAGATTCTAAAAAAATAAGATTAACTCTCACCTAGACCATTTGCCAGCTGAGATCTAAAAAACAGAGTGTAAGTCTCTGAAATTTATTATAATGCCTTAATCAGATTATTAGTAACATTTTCTTTACTGGAATCTGTTTTAAGTCAGAATTTATCCCCAAGTTTATTCTGTGGGAGACAGCACAGACTAAAAAGCAGCATAGATCTGATTTAGTAAGATGGTCTTCAAACATTAAAACTACAGCAAAGTAGGAATTGAATTACAAGCAGAAAAATATTCTAAGTCAATACAAAAATTTTAGAAATTGCATCACTGACATGAAGAGTCATGTAAATGCCTCCTGCCCAAACAAACACAAAGCCAAAATCAAATCCAAACTATTTTCTCTTGTACAATGGCACAAGCACATACATATACATCAGCTTAACTCAGGATGATACTAAATCACTCAAGACATATTTCTTTTAATGAGGTTCCTTTTTTGTGCCAAAGATTAATGTGAAAGTCATTCCTTCATAAGAGAAGAACAGGTACATATTTGAAGCTCTCACTGCTTACCAAAGACTGTTGAATCACAGCCACTTTTCAGAATCAGAGGACAGATGTTAGTTACCACAGAAAAATAAGTATCAGATAATACATTTACAAATCTATGGCTGTACTTTGAAAGGCATTGATGTTTGTTCATACAGTGAACTATTTGAAGCATTAGCATGTGAGATGCATAATCTGGAAAAGAGTTCACAAAGTAGCCCTACAGGCTTTTAAAAAAATTTATTAGAGAAAAGAGAGACAGTGATTATATTTTTACTCACATCTTACAAGCTTCATTACACCTAAAATAAATATTTCAAATGCCACATGAAACTCAAGGGGTGCTGCAGAAAATACAGTCATACTGGTACAAGAGCAGCAGAATGTAGCTCACTATGTCTGCAATTTCAGGCAAAGTAGAAGTTGCCTCTCATTCTTATCAGGTCAGATACAGTTAGTCCTATATTTCTGTGCAATGCATTACACTGAAATGCCTTTCATTACATGCTGTAGTAGCTTAGAGTAGATAATTTGATAGATATGGAAAGCCAAGAGAGCTGCAAACACTCCAAAAAGTCCAGAGATCATCTTAACAGAGTTTCATCTCCTCAGAAAAGGATGAGGCTCCTATAATTGAGGCATGTTTTTCTAATATATACCCAAGAGAATAAGAGAAAGGCTACTTGGAAGCTATGAAGAATTTCATCATATTCTTGGCTCTACCAATCATAGTCTACTGTAAATATGATCAGAAACTTCAAGAAGCAGCAGCTATTTTTTTTTTTTTTTCTTCAAAGTAAGTTTCACTGTGTGTCTTCCAGCTGCTATTTGAACTTTATATCCACTTCAGAAAAGCTCCAGGGCAACAGGCTATTATATAGCCCAAAGAACACTTAGTCTACCTGTGGGGTGCAGTTACAAAGTCAATTCAGTTGAGATTCATTGAATCTGAATGTAAAAAACACAATAGGAAACATTATTGGTAGCTAAAATCAGCTGCACAAGATTTAAGTGTAAAGCCAAGAAGTCCATTTGCTCATACTGACTTACAGTTGTTTCTGTCATAAAAATAAAGGAAAAAAAAAACCCCTCCAAACCTAGTTTTCTATGTGATTAGGATATGACAAAGATAGAGAACAGTCCTCTCTCTCCTCATGCAAAATCCATTTATTTCTTACAGTGCTAATTTGTCAGCCTTTTAGTTTAGCTGTAGGTAGGACCAAGGTTTAAATTAAAAACTTTCATCTATGAGAGTGATGTTTATTTCTCATCATGAGAGTCCATTTGAGTGGCTCAGTTGGCTACAGAAGGTACTGGTAAAATGCTCATTCATCCCTGTCATCCCTGTACCTAAAAATAAAGGCAGCATCTCACTGAAGGAGTACTTAATTCTGGGCTGTGTGGCAATATGTGAAAGTATTCAGGCTGTTCTGAAGTGCTTGGAGGGACAAATAGGTTGAGAGGTTGAGAGACCCGATTTTGTGGTTTTGTTTTGGGGTGTGTCTTGTTTTTTGGTTTTTTGTTTGTTTTGTTTTTGTTTGTTTGTTTGGTTGGTTGGTTGGTTTTTTTTCTATTTGGTTTGGGTTTTTTGGAGGGTGGGCACATTGTGATGTTTTTATTGTTTCTGGTTGAGCTTTTTGGGTATACAAAGACTTAGGAAACCCAGATAAAGAGAAAGCAGAAATTCTTGTGTAAAGTTTGACAAAAGCAGACCTCCAAGGGTTTGGAAATATAGCATTTTAGTGCAAAATATGTGCAACAATATGTGTAAAAATGCATTTGTTTTTGTGACACATACACTTGATAATAGTTGGTGAGATTCTTTTATTCTAATTGTAATGTTGACAGGCAATACAGGAGAACAGCTCAAAAGTTTGTTTTAAAAATGTATTTAAGCTATAAATTCTAAGAAAAAGGGAAAGGATCATTAACTGCCTTCGTTATCATGACTTGTTCATGCTGTGAACATGTGAACGAGTCTTCAAATGTGCTAGGGCTTAAACTGTGTAATTTCCTTTTTGGTCTGTATAATATTCTGTAATTTTCTTTGCTTCAGAAGGTCCATTTTCTAAATGTCTCTTGTTTTGCTTTGATGATATGAAAGATGATGAAAATGTTGGAAATACTTTTCACTGTTTAATTACAAAAAAAAAAAAAAACCTTTGAGCAACTCTAAGGGGAAAAAAAAGTAAGAGTGAACATAAATCCCCTGAGAATAGTGCTGTCTTCTACAAGACCTGATCACAAATATTATGCATTTCTGATATATATTTCTTAACATTTACAATTAGTTTGCATATATTAAATGTGTTGAGTATGACTGAATATAAAAATATTTTGTAAGTAACTTTTGCAGAAATGAAATACCAGGTCTTGATAATAGGTAAATTTCTTAATGGAACAAATAATATTTTTAAAAGATACAATTGTTTTAAGTACAAATTCTTCAGTTCTATTTGACAACAGCACCCTATATGCCATACAGGATAATTAACAAATTTTCTGACAAGGGCTAGAGAGACAAAGGTTGGAGAGACAGTGAAAGCAATCTGCACAAGAACAGTGTTCTTAATAGCTACAATGTGTAACAATAATAAGAACATTTTGGCAGCAAAATGTTTCTTTTTAATGGCTTTATATTTAGTTCCAGGTATTTAATTCATTCAGTAATAGGTAGCAGAAAATTTAGTACTGTTTTCAACATAAAATTCAATATGAATTTCAAAAACAACACAATGAGGAGAAAAGATAAAGACCAGATAAAAAGTAATTTACAGAAAAAAAAACCAAATCAAACCAATATAACTTAACTATTCCCATTTTTACAACTGATGTCCTACAAGCTGAGTCTCAACAAGGTGAATAAAAATGCCTTTCCTCCTGCCCTGCCTATGGCATGCCTTGGGATCAGGATATGATCTGACTCTTCTGACACTGAACACTTTAATGTAAAACCACTGTTATTTTCTAGCTATTTTGCCTCCAGAATATTCCTGAATTCCTCCTTTCTTCTTCCAGTAGTAAATTACATGAAGCTTTTGGCAGAATAGAAGCTGAAAAGCCACAGACTGCCGCTTTTAGCAGCCTTCAAAGTCAATGCACCTTTGAATGTTACTCTCATGAACTTCATTGTTTTCACTGATATGGCTTTTTAATTGGTATGCTTTTTGCTTCTTTTCACCTAATAAACATTTGAAGACAAACAGTGGCACAAGACCCAAAATTATATATTAAATGTTCTTATCTTCGTGGTGTTCAAATCTTCCTCATCTTCCTCATCTATCCTCATCTACTCATCTACCTCATTTTATTCTCTTTACTTAAAATCTTTTTCTCAGTGTCAGCTGAGGCAGCCAAAGTTCCCATTCCAGTTCCTCCAGACACGTCCTTGGGAAAAAAGGAGAGGGTTACAGCATGTCTAGAACACAGTACCTGCAGGTTCTTGGTTTGTTGCCCGGCTGTCTCCAGCAGGGTGTCTCTAATCAATACTCAGGTTTAATTGTTGGAGCAATTAATTTCAGGAACTGCTTCCAAAATGAAAACTAATAGAACTAAACCTATTTGGGCTCTTTCAGCCCTACAAAGCCCTCTGTAAAAACAACAGAATACTCTGCTCTCAAACGTGGCCTCATGCGTTCATACTGTATTCAAAGTTAGGTAATATGTATTTCCACTTTCAAATGATTGTGCTGTACTTAGGCCACAACATTTTGTCTGGTTAAAATGCAGCTTTTAGACCCTTTGAACTGAAAAATACATCCTATACATGTAGCTTGAAAAAATATAACCAAGTTCTGTGGAAGAAGCCTGTCTATTTTCACAAGGATCTAGCCCCACCCAGGGTGGATACAAGTGTGTGGTGTACACAACAGCCCCAAGGCTGAAGCTGGATCAGGTGAGGCAGCAGTCACTTGTTGGGGTTAAATCAAAGACATTCAGCTCAGGCCATGGCCAGGCTGAGCCCCTGCACTGCATCCCCCGATGAGGGCTATAGTCATATTTATAGGGCTACAATATCTGTCCTGGCACTGATCTTTTGTTATGGTAGCAAAACGTCAAAATAATAAAGACACATTTGTTTTCATAGACCCTTTCTCTGAATAAATCCTTACTCATTTAATGATTTTTCAATTTGTATTGAATGGAAACTCTTCTACCTCCTAAACAAGTTATTTTGCTTACATGTGCTAAACTTATAATGAGAATTTTTGCCTTTTATTTTTTTCTAACTTATTATGAGCCATGGATTTGGGAAAGATAAACTCTAGAAAACTAGATAGATATAGGTGAGATACATGAAGCCCATAGTACACTGCTGAGTAAAAATAACATAAAACCAGTGTTGGTAAAAAATAATCAAAACATCCTCATGTAGATGGTTTTTGCATTTTAAATATGCTCTGAGGGACAGAAATAATAATAATTAATGCTTTGCACTTACACGTGACCTATCATCTGAAGATTTTGAGTTCTGCACATTATTATCTCATTAAACATTACAACACCCTTGTGAAGGAAGAAAGTGCTTTATTATAGATACTTTACAGAGGTATTAATTTAGGAAAAAACATGGAAGTGCCATAGCAATATTAACCCATATAGTCACATGCGTTAGAAAGCGAATGCCACAATTTTGCCCCTTAAGAAAGAGCAGAAACAAATAAAGATGTGATTAAAACTATTCTCCTAAAAAGTAGATAGACCTTCATTTAAATTAGTTTAACAGCTTTAAATAGCATTTTGGAAGGACTGTTTAAGAAGGCAAAGACAGAGAAAGGGCTGCCCAGAGAAGCTGTAGATGTTCTATTCTTAGAGATTTTCAGAAATTTACTGCACAAGATTCTGAACAACTTGTATGTAGCTCTTTTTTGATCAGAAGTGGGAAAAATTATCCCAAAAAGGTTTCTTCAAACCAAATTGTTTTGTGATTTGTTTATAATACATAATACACTTCAGACATTGAACTGTCAACTACATAAAAATTTTTGATAAAAATTCATCTATGTTAGCCATTTACCAGGTACACAAGAGTAAAGAAATATCCTATCACAATTTTCACTCCAAGGAGAGAATAAATCATAGATTTCCTATGGGATTACAGGCTCCCTGGGGCACATCCACCTGCTCCAGCATCGGCTCTGCTCTCCTTCCACAGGCTGCAGTGGATGTCTGCTCCCTTAGGCTGCAGAAGCACAGCTGTCTTACCATGGTCTGCACCACAGGCTGCAGGGGTTTTTCTGTTCCAGCCCCTGGAGCACCTCCTGCCCTTCCCTCTGCACTGGCCTTGGTGTCTGCAAAATTGTTCCTCTCACTTATTCTCACTCCTCTTGCTGCAACTGGCCCTGCACAATAAATTTTTTCTCTTGTTAAATCTGTTTTCCTGGAGGCACTACCACTCTCATTGATGGATTCAGCCTTGGTTAGTGGCAGATCTGACTTGGAGCCAGCTGCTTCTGGCCCTGATGGAGAGAGAGGAAGCTTCTGCAGCTTCTCAGAGATGCCAGCCTTGTAGCCTCCCCGCTACAAAAATCTTGCCACACAAATCCCAGGAAATTCTTACAATTTAAATTATTTAATTTAGCCTTAGAATTTTTTTATCCTTTTAATCTTTATAGTGTTATACAGATATAGAAATTTTTTTAGACACATACTACCTATATAAAACTACATATGTGCACTGAGCAGTTTGATTATTGGGGTTTTTTAGTAAATTTATAAGGATAATGATAAATAAAGTATACAATGGATAGAGTTTATTGACAGAAGGGACTTCAACCTATCTGTCTCTTTGTAGACAGAAGCGCAGCACAGTTCACTTGCTAGAAAGACATAGCCCTATTTACAGACACAAAGGTAGAGAATACAGAGGACTTTCTCGTATCTTCATCACTAAAGAAAGCACTGCTGCCTGTTTTCTACACCATAGAAGTTTACTTACAAGCTATGACACAACACTCCATTATTTCTTCCTGATAAACTGAACCCTTACATCTTTCTCTATAAACTGTTTAATCAATTTTAGACCTTCATCACTGTCCACTCCAATTTTTCATCAGACTTTTGAAAATAATCAGACAGTGTGCTGTCCTGACAATGTCTCAAGTGTAAGGGAAACTGAATGTCCATACTAAGCAGACTTTAGTTTGTCTATCTTGTCCAGACAAATAATCATACTTCTAGTAGATTGGAGAAATTCATTACAACATGGCTATGTAACGGAGGCACAATGCAAATAACTTCCTTTAGCCATGCTTACTCCATCTTCAGCATTGGCTACTGGCATTATTAAAGTATTATATGATGTATATTTTTAGCCTATCCTCTTTCATTATAGAGAATAAGGGAAAAGAATTTGCCATTGTTTTCAACTTTGTTTTGAAGCCGATGAACCAAGACTTTTAACAATAGCAAGAGTTATTGCTTCTTTTAAAAAATGAGACAAAACAGAGCATTAGATCACACATTAAAAAATTCTATCTTAAAGTTAGATTTGTAAAATATATTTTCCTGGTTAAAACTGGAGCTTCTAAATTACATAAGTGCTTTTGACAATTGCCTTTTTAAACACCTTGAGATTCATCTGCTTATGAATTATTGATGGTGAAAGAGAAGTTTGCCTGTGATAGACTGCTCTCTTAAAACTGCTGTTTGCCCAAGTGTTTAGGCCATAACTACACAAATACTAGTGTCCCCACCCTAGATAAGAATTAATATAGGAAATGAGAAATATCATTAATTTTGAAGAACTTTGAAGCACATAAAAAAGCAAATGGATACACCAGGTTTATATTGTGAGGGGTTTTTTCCAATACTTCTTTTAACAGTGTCAAAGTTTAATACTAATGTTTCTCCCAAAGAACTAAAAATAAGTAGAAACAGGTAACAAAGAGAAATACAGAGTAGTGAAATGAATCCAAAATTAAAATTCAGGGACTTCATAAATAAGCCAAAAGCTCTCCTAAAAGTATAAGTATATCAGGTGCTAAATTTTAAAATGGCCAGTCAATTGAAATTATTTTCCTCTCTTTTCTTTCTTTAATGTGGGTTTATTTTTTCAATTTTCCTCAGGGACAGGTCAAAATCGGTTGTGCAGGTAAGGAGTAGGAACTTATGGCTGATGGAAAACCTTTTATTTCAGTAATTTAATATCTACAGATTTTTATTTATACAAATTTATTTTTAAAAGTGTTACTGATAGGGAATCATATTCCAAGGACTAAATTATTGTGTAGTCCCCTATGAAATTCTAGACACCCTTTGCTGACTCAAACTAGACTATACATACTTTTAATATGATGAAGTGTTTTTTGGGGTTTTTTTTACAGGTTTTCCATTAAGCTCAGTCTCGAAGCATTTAAAACAGGGAAACTTACTAAAGACTCATGTAACAAGAAACACAAAAAGGACAAAAGCACAAAGTTCTTCATGAGGCCTCAAAATGTTGAATAAAAAAAAGATCTTTTACAACTCTACTACTTTGTTTCTTACAGAGCAAGATAATGATATATCTTAAGAAAACTACAATTCTTAAAATAAAACTAGAGTAATGAAGCTGTACATATACAGTTTTTTGTACTTTAGATTATCCTGCTTGCTAATTATCATAAATACTTTAAATTGTATGTAGGGTTTTTTTGCTGATTATGTGTTCTTCTGGATAAGCTCAGACTCCCAACTCTAACCACTATGTATAGAAGTTCTAAGATCACCAGTGGATGAGATCAAGGTTCCTCAATAATTCTCTTTGTTCCCATGCTTCTTATTTTTCTTTCTATGACAACATTGTTAAACTGTTTAAGAAGAAAGCTACATTGCTTGTACAATCAATCAATCAAATAACAAACAACAAACTCTATCCAGTTAACTTTCTTTTAAATGAGTTTTGACACCCTAGGAAAGAATAGAAGGAAAGGTTGCTGTGACAGGAAGGCCAGCCTCATATGTCAGTGCATATAACTTCAGCTATATTTATTCTCTGTTTCCAATTACAAATGTTGTATATTGAAACGATTGAATATTTACATTACTTTCAAAATAGAATGTTATTGATGTCTAGGGGTTCAACCTAGCTTGCTGCTGACCTTGAACAATCTGGTTTTTCGGTTAATGATCATATGAATAGAATAAGAAATAAAAGGTAATATAATTTACCATTCTTCTTTTTCATTGTTTGCAATACAGTGGAACAATCTTTTCTTCTTATTTTAAAATGAATTATGGCTTGATCTAAACCCTTCTGAAAACAGCCCTTGCTTTAGAACAAAAGGAAGGCAAGCTAAATTCCATTTCATTTAGTAACAATCAAAATAATAGAGGTCATTGTACTCAATTTCAGCTCCCTGTCATGATTGAACAGTGGCTTAGAGACTTAAGGTACTTTCCAGGAAATTATGTAGCAAGATGAAATCTAGTATATAGATTTGGCACTACAGGAGATGAAAAAGTTTAGCAATAGATAATGCAGTCTGTTATAACTCTTGGAAGAATCTCCCTCATTTCTGTATAAGGTTGACATAACCCCTTGGGTATTAACTGATATTTGGCATAACTGCTGTAATTTTATCACTTTTAGTATGAGATATTTGCCCCTGTTCTAAACATCCATATCTTTATATATAAAGATGCTGTGAGGTAATGTGAGCAAACAAAATGAAAGTTACCAAAAATTATTAAAAATTACTTTTATAGGCAAAAATCTCAAGGGGTGATATTAACAACTCTTCACTCATACTCAAAAAATTCTTGACTATATAAAATATTCTGCTAAAACCAAAAAAGCTAATTATAGTTGTAGCCCATAACCAAGATTAATAACGACAACCACATAATGGGTTCATATTCAAAAGAGAAAAAAGTCTACTGAGCAGTGAGAGCAAAAGGGAGAAAGCAGTATTGCAAACAGAGATTACACTGAAAAGAGCTTTTGACATTTATAAAAACTTCATAGGTTTTAATCCCAAGCAGACTCTCTCCTTTTTCACATAACACTATGACATTTTGTCTGACCACAGACTTCTCTCTGCCAGACATCTTTTCTTGACTTCATATGCATGAAACAGAACTAAATCCAGTATGTATTAAATAAATTTGTGTTGGTATAGAATTTGAAAAAAAATCTAAATTTCTAAGTCTGAGGCATTAGCAATTAAAAAACTTTTTATGATCTATCATTTTAGCACATGACTCAATTCCTCCACAATCTATATGCAGTCAGATGAACTTACTAATTAAAAAGAAAATAAGTCTGAATTCTGGCACAAAGACAGTTTCTTAACTCTTGTAAGTTAATGCATTTGAAATATAAGTTATGCATTCAAAAATATTTTTTTTATGCTTAACTTTAGAAAAATTGTGCAGTATTTACAATTCAAAGTAATCGCAAAGTATGCAGAATTAAGTGAGAAGTTTGTTTTCCTTTTTTTACCATTTAAAACTAGAAAAATGCCTTACAGTTACTTTAGAATGGAATAAATGTTTGGGGAGGACAATGGTCACAATTCTAAATTTTTCAAGATTCCACATTCCTCTTGAACTGATAAGTACTCAATGCAAAAGAGCTCTATTAATCTATAGAGTATGGCTGATTGGAAGTTAAGAAGTCAAATCAAATCAAAAGACTGATATTTTTCACCCCAATTTAATTTAGAATATTTCATTCTTGAGTTAATAGCTTTTAAAAGTCATGTTCTCTACTGTAATGAAAGATAACTGTAAAAAAGGTACTTCAACTGCTTTATTCTGTTCTTGATGCAGCATGACAATTTATGTGTATCTTCAAAATGCTTAAGCTTTCCTCCTTAAGCTGTCTTCAGAAAGTTATCTGTTACACAGTCTAATAAATGACCTCAAGGTTAAATTCCCAAAGTGAAACATGAGAGTTCTCATACCAGTATTTGGGGTGATACTGGTACTGTGAATAGGCAGTAATCATATGCCAAATGGGAAATCACCTAGAACTAGATGATAAGAAGTAACTTCAGAAGGCCATGCCTTGGACCTCTTTCTTCCCTAATATCTGCCTCTACCCTCTTCAAGACTAAAGCCTCTAAAGAATCAATTCCTCTACTCATCTTTCAGTGTTTTAAGTGATAAGACACAAGAGATTCACTGGCAGAGCATTGTGGGCTGTAATAGATTTTTGTGACCTCTTTGCTTCTTCCTCTGGTGCTTTGACATGGCTCCATGAGCCCCATTTGATCCCAGTACCTTGTTGTGGTCACGCCATAGGAGACACCATGTCATGTGCTGTCTCCAGGATGGACTTCAGCCCTAGAAGGTAGGTAGGCTCACTCTTCAGCTCTACTCTGCAGTACTGTCTGCAGTCTTTCCACTGGCCCTGTTTGTTTCTGGCTGAACTTTGTCAATGAATTCCATACTTGGTTCATTGCTCACTCTGGATTGCCCTCTGCTACCAGTCCCTTGCACTGACCACAGTTTTCAGCCCCTAATTGGGTAGCACTGTCTGTGCTCCTCCCTGGCAGTGTTCCTCTCCTTTATGGCTTTATAATTTGAATCACCACCAATTACATTAAAGAACATGATTTACAGAGTTTCAGACACTGA
The DNA here is from genome assembly GCF_017590055.1 of Onychostruthus taczanowskii. NCBI lineage: Eukaryota > Metazoa > Chordata > Aves > Passeriformes > Passeridae > Onychostruthus > Onychostruthus taczanowskii. The sequence goes on along the minus strand of NW_024500683.1, from coordinate 5,356,949 downwards.
AGTTATTTGCACTGACATAATATATTACCAGGAGAGTGTCCTAGTCTCAAGGTCATCAGATATCTTGTGAAAGATGCAACCTTTACTTTTTTCTTCCTCAGTGAAGTAAGAGTACACAAAATAATGTAAGAAAATGTAGAGATAGACAAAAAAATGAATGGATTTTTAGCCTAATGCTTAAAAAACTGTTAAGAGAGAGACAGTTCTAATGGTTTTGACAAAACTCATGTCTTTTCAGGAAATCTAATAAAAACACCTTGCTGGTGTGAGCCAGCCAACCAAAAGGCTACAAAAGTGGTCCACTTTAGTTCTCAGGTAATGCAATCTTTTTGAAATCCCATGTTGTGGCTGATATGCCCCTATTTTGATTGAGTCTTGCTTTAAAATTGTTACAGAATTTAAACCTAGAGCCAGTTCCTTGTATTACAGGATCACAGAAAGGTTTGGGTGGGAAGGGATCTCAAATCTGTTCCAGTTCCAATTCCCGTGCCATACTTGTCACCTATATCCCAGTGATACCATGAAATTTAAGCAAGGATGGAATTGTAATAAAAGTGGAAGCTGTTTTACACGTTAACTGAATACTCAAGGTAGAGAAGTTTTAAGACCAAGCCTAAAGGTCCTCACTTCCCTAAAGGCATCTGAAGTCTTTCAGGTTAGCCTGTTACTAGTTTGTATCTACAATGAGCATTCCAGATACTACATATCACAGTATACTTCAGTGTAAGATGTTAATAAAAAACATATTAACATGCAGTATAAATTGCCACCTCTTCTATCAGGTCAGCCATTATATAACATATAACAAGCTCAAAACAGCTTAGAGTATCAAGTCATTTTTATATCAGAAATGGAGGTTGTTAACACTGTATTAAATTGTTTTCTGTGCACTTATATAAGCACTATGGTGGTCTGAAAACTCCATATCAATAAACTCACAGAAAAGTTGAAAATATGTACATTACAGACAGAAAGAGTGAAAGGAAGAAATAGAGCATCAATTTTATAATGCATTTGTTTCAGAGTAGCAAATGTGTTAGTGTTTACTGATGTGCTGATAAACATGAGGTACTCCAGTTTAGGAACAGAGCAAAATACATCTGTATCTGCTATTCATGCATATACATTCCTATAGGTGCAATCTTTTTCTAGTGCATGAGAAATATTAAAGGCTTATAGAGAAAATGCTCCTTTTTTCGAAAAATCTCCTGTGAAATTATAAATCATACAATATTAATATCTGCAGATAGAGAAGTGTGGAATAAAAATTACCTAACACAGACATTAGCTCTAAGCAACATCAGCTAGCAAATCATCCACCTAAGATGCTGTGGTAAGGACATAATTTCAAGCTACATTGAATATTGCATGGTATAATACAAGCCATTTTGAAACAAAATTAGAAACATAATTTTCTATACAGACTGCATAAGAAGTCAAATCAAACTAAATTTGTTGTTCTACTGACATATTTTTGCTATCTGTAGTGTCAGTTTCCTGCAGTTTTTTTCCTCCTACTCTGTTATTATTTTTGGTGAGGAAGAGTGCCACAGAGTCATAAGGTACATCTTATAAAAATCAATATATCAGAACAGCTATGAAACTCATTTACAAAAAAGACTACATAAAGTTTCAAGAAGAGACAGTAGTGAGCAGACACATAAATTCAAATTTGTAGGACTGTCTCTCACTTTTCTCATTTGCCTTACATATATTTTAATTTATAACAAAGGCAGAAATTTTATGAGATAAAGATGATTGAGACATTTATAATCCCATATTAGTGATGCCAGAACTGAAAAGGTCATATAAACTCTACAGTCCTTATGAAATATAACAACAAAAAGAACTTTCCATCAGGCTTTCAATTCCTATGTCTTCAATATCTTTTTCTGATAAATTTTATTATAAATTCTGGATCAAACTGTAAAAATTGTGCCATTCCAATGAAATAACATTGTTTTAAACCAAATCAGTAGGCCTTTTCTCCCTCTCACACGTGCATGTGCACTCACATAATTTGAGAAGATGTCATTGAAGGTTACTCAAATTATGTTCTTCTTGTTCGTGGTGACAAATATGTGCACTTTATACTAAGCATAGTTAATTAATTTCAGTATTCATTATCTTCATAGCTTTCTGTAACCACAGTTATAACCACAGTTATAAATTTAATGTAAGTAAACCTGCGCATGTGGACTGAATGCCATTTATCTCTGTGCTCTGTTTTCTTCAAATTATGTACATTCATCATGTTCTCAAGGCAGGGCGGGGGTTCAGTTGTGGCTTTTTTGTTTGTTTGCTTTTTCCCCACAGGTACAACAATAACATTATGTTATTCTTGAGTTTTACTAGGTTGGGTCTTTGGATAACTGAACTTCCTCAGTCATGCAATGGAACCCACTGCTCAAAGCTGTGTGTTACCCTCTAGGCAGGAATCAGGGATAATCTGTAGCTCTCAGAGTTCCAGGCAGCAAGTTATGACAACGAGTCAATAGGAAATAGGAAAGTGATTTCACTTCAGATATGAAAGTTCTGTGTTGAACTGAGATATGCATACCAGAATGAGCACAAGGGTTGAAGTTAAAGGAACAAGGACTCTTCTGTCCCAAAGGACAAGGGCTCCTTTAAAAGGAAGCATATACTATGTACATGCATTATACAGTTTTGTAAGAGAGCACTCATGGGAAGAAAGCACCATGTCTCTTGTCAATTTAACATGTTTAAGCTTGACTATTGCAGTAGCAAGCCCTGTACAGCAGGGTTACTCCAAGATTCTTCTGCTGAGCTTCATTCTGGGAATGAGCAGCAACAAATGCAATATTCGGGAAATAAAACTTGAAAATATAAGCTTGTGTCTGGTGGTTCACACAGGCTTTTGGCTATACTTAATCTAGGTCAGACCTGTTTGAATTGGGGTACAGAAGCATTCGTCTGAACAAGAGCTGAACACAGCTGAACACATAGTCTCAGCAGGAACACATCAGTACGAGGCTGCTGAGACTTAGCACAAACTCTCTTGCATGCTTTTCTCACGCTTGTGAACCCTGAATCCCTCACTGTGCAGCGGTATGGTTGATACAGAAGGCATTTATACATCTTGCCCAGCTCATATGCTAGTCCAATAACTAAGGCTTGGCATTGTTCTCAGTAGTGGGAGATGTAGGCTGAGAAGGGAACCAAAATTTTGCATCCTTTTTTTCTGGATGAATGGATGATTGCTTTAGTAAGTAGGGCTGTTATAGAAAAACGAAACCAAAAACAACACACCAAACAAAAAACCCCATACTTTTTCTCTATTTATTATTAAACAACAATGAAAAAGATGTCATTTTTCTTTGATTGATGAATGTTTTCAGTCCTCATCCATCAAACCTTTATCCTATCTGTGCACTTTCCCAGTGTTACTGTCTAATTAATAAATGAATATTAAAGCAGCTGAAATGTTAAGCAGGGACTTGGCTTTGAAATCTTGCTTAGTCTTTCTGATAGGAACATATGGTGATACATATATCTGCCTAATATGACAAAAATTGTACAAGAATATTTTTGTCAATATGATCTTTTTATTAATTTATTTCTTGCCATTAATTTCTGCATCAACTGGCAACCAATACCAAATAGAGAAACACATAAAAATCATGAAAGGAATGAATTTACACCACCAATGGTTTTGGTTTCATGCAGTAAATTCTGAGAAATACAATGCAGTGATGCACTCAATGAATCACTAGATGTACCATATTCAAAATTTGGCAGCAGTTGAAGTTTCTTCATTCTTTTTGCCTTTGTTTACAGACTTTAAGTCTATGTGCCACATTCCTTTCAGTGATGCTTTGCAGCAGAGGGAAACTACTTCTGCTTCATCTGAGGTACTGTATGCTACTTTTCTACTAGACAATGTGTAAAATTGCAATAATTCATCTAGTAGTGTATTTTCAGTTTCTGTTTCCTAACTATGTCTTAATTATATCCAGCAAATGATGAGCTATACAGTTTGGTAGCTTATCACCAGGCACACAGAAGCAAAGTATCTTTATATGTACATTGTTCTCTTCTGACAACCCTCACAAATCTGATTTGAAGCAGTTCTCTACAGGGAGCCTAAAGAGATGATAATATAATTGTTTGCAATTGGAATGTAAAGAAAATTACTGATAGGTTCATGGATGCTGCTAATAAAATGACTGCACTTCTCTTTACAGGATTCAGCATTTATGAATGCGTTCTGACCTAGTTTGATATACTGAGTTTTCAAAGCAAAGACTGTTACATAGCAGTACCTTCATTTGGGACCTACAGTTTGAGATACTCAAGGCTTTATAAAACAATGCATAGAACTCACTACTAGGAAAAAGCCTGGAATACTATGGTTACCTTTATGTAAGCTTTAAGATATCAACTGGGTATCATATGGCTGAGCTAAGCATCAGCTGAAGGGACTGTGCAGTGGCAGAGCCACTTGCCCCATTCTGTGCCTGGGAATGAATGCCTTTTGAAGAAGCAAAAGAGAGGAGATACATTCCCTAAATATCCATCCTAAGAAATAATCTGTATGCAAACTAGAAACTATGAGAATGAACATTCTGTCATCTTACTGCTCTTCTGCTGAATGGCAATTGAAATAAGGGGCATTCTATGAGGAAAGCTCTGCATATGGCCTTAATACATTTATCTTGTCTAAATTTACATGGGTATATAAGTGGATTCATACAGAAAAGCCCCTCCTGCTGAAATCTAAATCCCAGCAGCCATATCCAGTCTTGCATACAGCAAGATTAAAGTAAAAACAATGTTTGCTTTCTTCAGCACACACAAAAATCAAAACAATTCTGAATAAAGAATATAGGAACATGTTAAAAAATGCAATAACATATCTGCAATTTATGTTGCAGCACAGTGAAGCATTTGCACAGGAGTACTATTACATTTCATTCTAGCACTCCAGGGAGCAGGCAGGCTGTGCCTAGCTCAAGCAGCCCCCACACAGTCACATTCATTACCTCCAGCCGTCTCTGATCTGGTTCTAGGGAGAGTATCTGTGAGATGAATCCAAGCCTCCTTGGCTCTGTGTATCTGTGAAACTGTACTATGCTACTGTGCCAAATGAAGAAAAAATGGTATATCACCACACAGCAGTTCTTTCTTTTAACTTATTTCATGCATAACCCTATTTCATTTTCTATTTCCCCCTTTTGGGTTTATTTTTTACAGAGATACTCTCTGGGTTCAGTCATGCATGGACAAAATGAAAATGTATTAAGACAACTGGGAGCTCTATACTGATTGAAACAACAGCCATGTAGAACTCTGGCTGCTACTAAAAAAACTGTTGATTTGATTGCCTAATGCTAGCTGAGCAACTCATTATCTTCTAATGACAAGTCTGTGCACCCCTTCACCAGACTTCTGGATTTGCAACATTAAAAAAATGTGTAAATGACAATGGATAGATATTTCTCCAGTACTTGGATGCCAATAAAGGAAAAGTGGCAACTATTGTATCTACTACACTTTTAATAAATTTATGCTGATAATATTGCAACTTCAAAGGAAAGAAGAGCCTACCATTTAATTTTGTGCAAAATTACATGTGATAGGCACCTTGTAAGAGTAAATAAAAGTCATTATTCTTCTTGAGAATAGATATTTATTTCACTAGAATAAATCTAGTGAAATAAAATAGAATTCTAGCAAACTAATCTATCTCTATATTAAAATAACAATCTGCCATGGACAGGCATTACAGACATACACAGTGTTTCCTAAGGAACATTTTCTGTACAGACTTGTACAGATCATACAGACTTGATGCACAATCTTTTCTACCCTACTTTTCTTTCTCCTCTAATTCCCTCCTCTACTTCCCTCCTTTCCCCTTCCTCTCCCCTCTTTTTCCCTTTCTCTCCCCTTTCCTTCCCCAGCCATTCCCTCCTGCTGAGTTACTCTTCTTAAATGTCCAGCTGCAAGCTTTATTATAAATGAGCACATATACCATGTTGAAAATTAAACAAATAATACTAAGACTGTCAGAATTAACCACACAGAACTGAAAGCACAGATCCTTTAATGTACTTATTCCGTACACTCTAAAAATTAATCAGAGAGGGATATATTTGTTACTCCCTCCTGTGTGGATTATTTTCTCCTATATAGTTCTACACTTATTATGACTCATGGCAATAATTTATCATCACTCTCTAAATTCTGTGAATGGAAAAAGCATGTGTTTCCTGGATTTAATTTGCCACTGTCAGATTGAAAAGGTATGTGAGATTATAATAGATGCATCAGAGAGTCCCTATTACGTGAATAAAATCCCAGTGAATTAATATTAGTATGATGAATTCATGAATATTTACATTGTCCTTGAAATTGATTACAAGAATAAATATTTGTGCAAAATTTATCAAAGCAGACAGGTGCAAAAAGATTATAACATGCATTTTCATAAATATAGGAATATATTTCAATGCAACATAAATTACAAGATACCACTTTCTTCTTTTGACTAGAAAGTGAAATTTTCATTTCAGAATATGTTGACAGACCTGGCAACAGTAAATGCCATGCTGAAACGCAAAGTCAATGGAAACTGTAGAAGAGATGTTGGAGCACCCAATATGCAGTTATTCTGACATATGGCAAAACAAATATGTGCTGAGTGTTTTAAAGTACAACTCAGTGAAGTTTATTGGAGACAAAATAACATATTTATAAAGTATAAAAATGGCAGCACTCTATGGAAAAATGCAGCTGTAAAGTGCATTTCAGAAGTTTTTCTAAAAGTCTATTTTTCTTGAAAAAGCCAGAAGTTGAGTACTTAACGACAAAAAAACAAAACGGGATCTTTATGAATTAAAACACTTATTTACCTCTAAGAATTTGGTAAGGTATTGAATTATGCAATGCATAAACAGGCAATTAACATATTAACGTCTGAAAAGCATATCTAGTTGATGCTTAGACAAGAATTCAGAGGAACTCAAATTCACTTCCGGTAGTTAGATTTCAGAAAAATGAAAGCTGCCTAGTTGAATCAGGAATGGATTAATCTGGTACTGGCAGGTGAAACTGGTCATCTACAGATAGGGTTTTCTCAAGAAGCCCAAATCAACACACTTCTTATCACATTATCATCTATTAATTATTATATCTTCAGTCACATTCATTTCACAAACAATTCTCCTCTTCATATGATGCCTCGTGAGTCACAAAAATCACATATATATGTACTTTTTCCTTTTGTACTGAAAGACATAATTTTTTCATATACATGGATCACATATATTAATCTTTTCATATATTTATTAAAAGTTATGTTGTTCACTATAACAGGACATAAAAAGTTTTGGATTTTTTTTAACAAGAGGTAGAATCATCTAACTATGCGTTTGCATCACAAAACATATTTCCATGATAAGAATAGTATTGGTAGACAAATAAAGTGGTACAAACTGGTTGTGATTGAAAAGAAATAAGGTTGTAAGCCATAAAAGTTATTGAATTTTCATACTTTTAAGTGTAATTTTGTTGGTGTGCTGGGGCATGACCAGGTTTTGGTAGCAGGGGTGCTACAGGGGTGGCTTCTGTGAGAAGCTGCCAGAAGCTTCCTCCATGTCCAACAGAGCCAATGACATTCAGCTCCAAGAAGGATCAGCCACTGGCCAAGGCTGAGCCCATCATCAGCCGTGGTAGTGCCTCTGGGATAAGGTAGTTAACAGGGTGGACAAAAACTGCTTCACAATGGCAACAGAAGGCAGGGGTATGTGAGAGCACCAATTCTGCAGATACCAGGGTCAGTGAAGGGGAGGAGGTTCTCCAGGTGTCAGAGCTGAGGTTCCCCTGTGGCCCATGGCGCAGACCATGGTGCAGCAGCTGTGTCCCTGCAGCCCATGGAGGGCCCCGGTGGAGCAGAGATCCACCTGCAGCCCTTGGAGAGTCCCACATGGGAGTTGCAGAATGCCCAAAATGGCTGGGAACCCCTGCTGGAGCGAGCTTGCTGGCAGGAGTTGTTTGACCCCCTGTCCTCCTGTGGGGGATCCATGCTGGAGCAGCCTGTTCCTGACAAACTATACCCCTTGAAACAGACCTATGCTGGAGCAGTTCATGAAGAACTGTAGTCCATTGGAGAAGTCATAAGAGAGGCCCCATGCTGGAGCAATTAACTCATGAAATGTGAAAATGTAGACAATGACAGAAATTTCCGATTTCATGTTGTGTCTAGATAAAAAAATAAAAAGGTTTCAAGTATGACTGTGAAAAATAGGCTAATTTTCAAAAATAGGATTCTATACATAATGATACAGCTCATGGATAGTCCAGTTTAAACTTAATCAGTGATCTGAATTACTCAGAACAAATTTTAAGTGAAGTCATAATTTACTCCAGTCTCTGGGATACTTGCAGAGCTCACAACTACTTTTCTCTGCATTTTCATGCCTTGACATTTCCCTTTGTTCACAGACACTTTATTCTCATTGTCTCTTCTGTCTAGGTTGTTTTTTGAACTACTGGTTATTCCACAGACTGAATTGGCTGACAGACAGGTCCAACCCATTATTTTAAGTTAAGCTTTGCTCAAATTTGACCTTAACCTCATCACTTCAGCACATGATCTTTGAAGAACAGTATCTTTTCAGGTTTCTAGTACTGTCTGACCCTCAGCCAACAATGTTAATATATTTAGACTAAGTATATTCAAATTTTTAAAACAAAATTAGGATGCTTTTTGACATATAAGGTACATTTGTAATATGATTTAAAATGGCTGAGTTATAAAGTTCTTGGAAATAAAGGTTAATAATGAAAAAATGAAAAGACACTCAAACACAGCAATAGTATATAATGACTTCTTGATATATAAAAGAAAACTCATATTCTCTTTTAAAATTCCTAATGATTTTTCATTACGCTTTCTCAGTATCCCTGAAGTACAGCTTCATACCCTCAAAGTACCATCTAATAGAAGCTTCATCCTATCACTATTTGTCATTATTTAGAAGGTGTCTCAGGAAAGAACATATTAAAACATCTTCACTTCCTCTCACTAGTTCAAACCTTTATGGAAACTCAATTTTACAGAAATTGTATTTCAAAAAATTTATATCTGCAGTGTTACAGCAAACAATTACTTTACCGCAGCAGGTAGCAAATCCGAATGACTCATATTTACTTACACAAAGGTTTCACTTCAAAGATAAAAGGACAAGGAGTGCTCTTTTATTCTCTTAGCTCCCTTTCAAGGACCTTAAAAAAAACCTTTATTTTTTCCCATTTTAAAAAATAGTATCTTAAAATGCTACAGCAGAAAAGTACTATATAAACATGTTCCCTGAAGAGATATCAGTACACGCAAATTAGTTCTGTATTAAATACATACAAAGGAACTGCTTGTTAACTCTGAGAAGCTGCATGAAACTTCTGGGTTTTGTGCTAATTGTAAGAAGCAGATCCGTTATGGAAACAGCATCAGAAACAGTTTAGAAAGCTTCACAAGAGGCTCTGAACTCTTGTGTTTACATTCATATTCTAAATAATTCAGGTAAGAAGCTTTTTAAAGTTAAGAAGAGAAAAGGATCACAGACAGAAATAAATCATGGATTTTCTTCTAAACTGGTTTAGTGGGTAATAGGGAGAAGAAATAGCCAGTCAGTTGAATTGTGAAGTGATTTAAGTTAGAAGGAGAGGGGTTGTTGAATTTAAGCCTCCTGCTTAAAGCAGGTTTACCTTCAAAGGCATCTAAAGGTGCTTAGGACTGTGTCAAGCTTTATTTGAGAAACTCAAAGGATGTCAATTCTGCATCTCTTGTGAATCTTTGCTAAAATTTCTGCCTAACAGGCCCTGCCCTTCTTTTGTACATGTCAGTGAAAAGTCTGCTCCACCTTCTCTATTGGACTGGAATTAAAGACTGCTTGACTTCTCTTCCCTGAGCTAAACAAACAAAGCCTCTTGTCTCCTCTCAGCTTATGTATTTCATCTGTCTAACTGCCTTTCTGATCTTCTGATGGATTTGCTTTCCTTTATGAACATATTTCTTTCCCTAGGACCCAGAAGGAGACACATTACTTCAGCTGTGGCCTCCCCTGTACAAGAACAGCTCCCCTCAGCCAGCTGGCAATAATCTCACTAATACAGTTGTGCTGGCTCTGCCTGCCATGGACGTGATTCCATTCATAACACCTCCTATAGTGCTGTTTTGATTTTCTCACCAAGACAGTGTTAACACACTGGCATGGCTGAGCAGTGCTTTCAGTGTCAAGACCTTTTCTTCTTCCCAGTCTGCCTCCTCAGAGAGGAGGCTGGAAGTGCACACAAAGCTGGGAGAGGACACAGCCAGCACAGCTGACCCAGATAGAGCAAAGAGATATTTCGTGCCACATGATATTGTGCTTAGAAGTAAAAAATCAGAAAAAAAAGGTAGAAGTGGGGCTAGGGCATTTGTGGTGTTTTTCATGGTATTTGTCTTCCCAGCTTCTGTGTGTTGAGGCCCTGCTTTCCTGGAAATAGATAAACATCTGCCTGTGATGGGAAGTGGTGAACTCATTTTTTATTTTGCCTTGCTTGCACAAAGCATTTCTCACTTTTCCCCTTCTGATTCTCCCCCCATCCCCTTGCAGAGCAGTCAGTGTGCACACGTGGGGGAACTTACCAGCTGAGGTCAAACTACCACAGCAGCTTTGTGTGCGTTTAGCCTTTATCACCACAAGAGTGCAGTCCTGGCTCATGCTAATTGGTTCCAGACACACGCCGAGGACCTTTTCTGCAGCCCTCTTCCCAGCACATCAGCCCCAGCACTGATGCTGGGCGTCCTTTATCAGCGGCTGAACTTCCCGTTTATCTTTGTTGAACTTCCAGAGGCTCTACTGTCTCATTTCTACATCTTTATTAGCTACCATGAATAGCAACACCTCTCTTCAATAGACCAGCTCTTCACACCAATTTGTGGTCATCCATGAACCTGCTGAGGAAGTCAGATGTGGGTCCCTGAATTACTGGAACAGGTCTCTCAGAGAGGCTGTGACACCTCTGCCAAAACTGGAAGTTTTCAGCTCTTTAGTGGAAAAGCCCCTCAGCAAACTGATTTAACTTTCAAGTTAAATGTTATTCTGATACAGATCACCTCTTGAGGGCCTCCCACAACCTTAATTATTGGTAGAAACAGAAAATACAGCACAAAGCCTACTTTTTCTCAGTTTTATAAAGTTGTATCAGTTCTCTAGTTACAGAAGGAATAATTAACTATTTAAAAAAATAATCCAATTTTGGCAATGTTTGCATTACACCTCTGGTAGCTTTTGTTAATATAAAATTGATTTAAAAGAGACAAGACTCGACAAATCCATGTTTCCTGAGAGAAAAAGTGTGTTTTCTAACAGGAAGATAGAAGAAGGAAGACTCCATAATCATTTGAGAAAGGCCAGCTATTTCAAATGTTACATGAATTCCATCATATGGCAGTGATGAACACCATGCTGTAAAACAAATTATGTTATTTACATGACTCTGTCAGGAGGCTTTCATTCTTCAATTTCTTCTTAAGATTATCCTAAAGATTAACATGTACTGGGAATAACTGCCACTAGCATACCAGAATTTTTTAAGCCTCTCTGTGTGTTCTCATCATGAAAAAACCTTTCCGATCCAAAATTTCCTTTACAGTTAAAAATCATACCCAAAGGCATTTGTATAACTTCTTGTTCCTCTTTCACTATTCAGAGATGTTAGAGTTATGGTTTTATTCATGAAGGAAGGGTCCTTATAGCTCAAAGGATATTCTTTGAAATTCTCTGAGTGGCTCAGAGATTGAGCCATTCTCAGTATCTGAATTAATTGGTTAAATTGCACACTCTCTTATCTTTGCAGTCCTGTTCCAGTGCAATGGAAACCCAAGGCAGTCCAAGCTGAATTATAATTTCATATCTAGCACAGCCACACAAACACACCGGATGCCTTAGGAGAAAGTTCAGATAGATAGAAGCAGATACAATTATTTTCTTCCAGACATCTACATTTTCTGAGAAGCTGTTCATGAAGTTTTCAAATGGGATTGATTTAATACAAAATAGACATGTAAAAATTATTAAATGAATCATTCTCTAAAAATATCTCTTTCCCCTGCTTACTACACAGCTATGTAATTTAGCCATGACTATTTCAGAGGATGATAGCTCAAGATAAATTAAATTAATACCATCTTTAGCTAAGGAACCCATATTAGGTACTAACAAGATTGTTATTAGAGACTCTCCACATGCTTCCAGCTTCTGATGCTATCTACAAGGTCTGGTGTTCTTTGGGATATTCCACCAGGATGAAAGCCTCATTTTACTGAAGATGTCTGTAATATTATCATTACCATTTCAAGGAAGTCCAGCAGCAGCTAAAACACCTGTTTGCTCTTGAGAGAATTTAGAATACAAACAATTTTTTTCTAGTACACTATAAGATAAAAAGGATTTCATGGAACTTGATACTTGCAGTATTCACTTTGGCTTAAACACATGCTTACCCAGAATCTGATTAAGGAAAACTGAAAACTTTAAACTCCTAATATTAAAAAATCCTGGCCTATTTTATATAATATAAAAAGACTGAAGCTATTAATAGCTCACACATTTACTAGATTGATGTTAACATGACACAGTCAAATACTTGATAACCTTTTTTTTTTTTCACCATAGTACTTGAAAGATCAAAGTATCCTTCTCCAGGTCAAAACAAAAATTATTTTACATTCATGTTGCCCAAGAATGAAATTTTCAGGAAGGAGTCCATGTATTGTGATTTACCTCTGAATTGCTTGGCATAGTTAGTTACCAATAAAATTAGGAGCAAGAGCTCAATCATTCACAGGTTTATGCACAAAACTTTAATTTGTCTTAGCAAGATTAAGAAAGCCATATATTATTATGATAAAACTCTGTACTTTTGTTGATGATAGTGCACAACTTTGGATGCACTGGTTTCTTTCTTTTTTTATACAACTCCCAAGACTAGAGGCTATGAAAGGAAAAGCTTAGAAGTGCAAGATTCAATGCAAAAAACCCCCCCAAATACAGATACAAAAAACGCATCCCCCCTTCCAAGCCTGATCTCAAAAAATCCCATGTTCTAAATGTTTTGGGGGCTTTTTTTTCACATCTGTAAATAGGAGCGGAGTTTGGTTCGATTTGTGATCTTTGGCTGATTTTCTATTTCCTGTGAGGGCTGCAAAGGCCCTGCTCATGGTCTAGGCAATTGTACAAGCTGAGATGTTGGTGTGAGAGACACTGTGCAGAGAGAACTGAGAGCAGATACTGGCCTGGCTATACCAGAACTTACTTGTACAGAGAGTTCCTAGTGCACGATGCCTTCTTGCTGAGCCCTAGGGCAAACACTGCAGTATAAATAGTGATAACAGATGTGACCTGCCTGGTAGACTACTATAAGAACTGATCTTATATGTGGAACAAATACTCACTGTACCTGATCTTTTTTTCCAGGTCAGTTGTAGCATCCCTTCTGTTTACCTTGTTTATCTTTCAAAGAAAAAAACAATCAACATCAGCAAAATTATTGCACCTAATTTGTTTTGCTTTTTCAGTTGAGGAGTTATGTTGGGTCCTTCTTTATTAGCACTTTGGAAAAGGCAGATTGAGGCACAGGGAAGGGGGAGAAATATCTCGTCTGCTGGAAGATTAAAAAAGGGAAAATGTGCAATTCAACCATTTCTTTCCATATAGGATGTATTTCCTGGCTAATGTAATGGAAAATATTGTTACTATATTAGCCTATTTATTGGATAGATTTCTTCATTCATATTTCCATGAAATTTGTGTACTTACATGCACTATCTATAATGAACTGTCAGATTATTAGATCCTCTCTAGAAAATGGCTTGATGTAGAAGGAACCAAATGATTAATTCACATTGATGATGTTTATACTTTATGCCCAGTACTCCTCCTCCATCTTTTATCTGTATTATTCAATTATTGTATAACATTTGTACAGTCTTTAACATGTTCACTATTTAAAAATCAATGAATTTTAATAAAATTGATTTTTTTAAATACAGCATACAGGGTATTCTGTAAGAAATTATACCTGGTCTTTAGATTTTTTTCCACACTGTTTGGCTAGTTATAATGTTTGGAATTTTGTTTTAAATAAATAAATGTTTCAGTTAATAAGGAGAGCTGAGAAATCACCTCTCTTGATCTGCTCACCATCTGCTAGATGTTGCAGTCCAGGATGTGGTTTTCTGGCTCAGGATGTCCATTTCTGTAGTATGAAAGCAAATGAAGCATATGCTGAAGTATGTCCCACAGGTTGAAGTGCAGCTTGAAATGCACTCTGGTCCCAGTGCCTTCCCAGCAGAGATATATTCCCACCTGCTTGCAGGGGTAAAGACCCCAGCTCATGCTGTTCTTTGGGATTATTCCAGTTACTGGACTTTGTATTCAACCCTATTGAACTTGTGTGATTCTTGCTGACCCAGATTTTCACGCCTGTCAAAATCTTTCCTTAGGGGTGCTCTTTCTTCTAATTAAATCACTTCATCCAGATTAGCGTCATGCACAAACTTGATGATGCATTCAGTCCTATCATCCATATAGTCTAGAAAGATATTGAAAAATATTGAACCCTGAACAAATCCAGTCATGAGTGGGTGCCAGTTCAATTTTATCTACCCTCCTTGTGCTTAACAGTATAGGCCATTTTGCTCCAATACTGGTTTATCTCTGCAGTCCATTTATTCACCAAATTGTCAGAAGGGATGTTGCGCGAGGCTGTGCCAAAATGATTTACTAAAATCAAAGAAGTAAATTCACAGTTCTCTTATAATCCAGTGAACAAACTGTTTCATCATTGAAAGCAATCAGTTTGGTTAAACCCAATTTACCTTTGTTAAATCTGTGCTGGCTTTTGCCAACAAATCTGCCACATAAGAATATAAACCCACACTGCTCAGTAGTCAGCCTGTCTACAAACAGCAGTGACGCTTCCAGAGGGGAAAGGCTGTGATTCTCAGTCTGTGTTGACAACAAATATAATTAAAGTGTTGGTAGTGGCCTCAAGGATTCTTTCAAAACACCATTTAATCATATATATATGACTTTTAAAAAATCTAAATTACAGTTCTACACTTTCAGTGAAATGTGTAGGGAAATAATTTAGCTTAATTCTGTACCTCAATTTCTCTCATACTTCTGAGAATTTTATTTGGGTTCTTGAAAAGTTTCTTGTCTTGTAATATTAACCCTCAATTTTTGAGGCAGAAATTAAGGCTTTAGCATTACTTCCCAAATATTGCTATTGAACACTATGATCACAGTTTGGTATTAATTAAATGGTAAAAGTTACTATAAATTAAAAAAAAAACACCAAACAAAGACAGTAAAGAGGATTCACTTAGTTAAAAAAGCAACACCATGACATGTTTTGCATAGTATTTTAGAACATAACTATATTTTAGACTTCATGTCCAGGCCATCATGTTCTTTGGGAATTAATCTCTTTGTTCTGATGCATATGTCCTTAGATCTTTAATTGTGTTCAAATATAATTAATCATGTTCAGATTGAGATAACTTAATATATAAGGATCAGACTCTTGATCCTACAGTCCCTGTGTGCCATGCAACCAACTCTTTAAGTTACATTCCTTATTTTCAAATAGCAGTTGAATTCTGTGACTATTAATATAATCCATGAGTGATGGACTACTAAACATGGTGGCAATTATACACTGCAATGATTATACAAGTAATCATTGAAATTCAGCTAAAAGAACAAAATTCCCTAATAGCATAAAATACATTTTGATTAATATCCTTAGCATTATGAATACATAAACTGTCCTTTCAAAAATGTGTGTATCATCTAATTGTAAGGAAATACTGGAGCAGTATGTTATTTTAGCTTTTTCATCATGGCTAGTTAACAGCTTGATCCACCTGTTAACCTGCAGGACACCATAAAGCAGATGTGAAATAAATTGATTTTCAAGTATCTTAATAAGAATAGATACCAAAATATACAACTAAACTCAGAAATATTTGGAGGAATTTCATGGTTTTCTTCATTGCATTTCTATTTATTTCTATTTTGCACAGAGCATGCACTTCTATTACAATTTATTGTAATATGTTTGTTTAGTTTATAAGATATATTTATTTAAAATACTGTGTGCAGTTGATATATATTTAGATATATATATGAGAAACAATCACTTGAATGACAATAAAGCTTTTATTTTTGTCAGACTCTTCTGCCTGCCATTTAGACGAAAAGGACACCTATCAGTAAACCTGCGTGAAGAGACAGATCATTTAGGGGGAACCAGAAAGGGTATTCTGAGGCAACAAGACTACAGAAACAGAAACAGTTCTATCTGCAAGATGCAAACTATGTAAGATTTAACTGATTTTAAATATTATAAGGTCAGTTATCTTTCCTGTTAACACATAGGAATTTTGACCTGCATCTAGTCAGTGTAGTCACCCACTGAGCATGCTACCTTCCCCTTACTGCAGAGAAACCCTAACACAATATTGTCTGGCTCATAGCCTTACATTTTTAATAAAAATATTTTGCACTCTATTTTTACTATTACTTTCCTCTCATGTTCTTTCCTCCTCTTGAGGAAAGTTATTGTTTTGGCTGTGTAGGTCTACTACTTTTCCCAGTTGAATGTGTTTTCTACGTTAGCATGCTTTATCCTGGCCACCTCTATCTGCTGGTGGGTGTACAGTTCTATCTATCCTCCAGCTCAGCTCTCTGCAGTTACTTGAGGCAACTTAACACCACTTCTGCCAGATCCATACCCCAGGCTTTAAAGGTATTTTTCACATTCTAGTTGCTTTCCTCAGACCTCTCTCTTGTACTGCACTGTTTGTCCAGCCAATTGCTCACTCACATTTTGACAATACACAGTTCCCATTTGCTTCTGTCATTTTGTCAGGGCTAGCATTTCAATTTTAACACTCAATTGTTTCAGCAAAACAGCCTAATTTGTTGAGAAAGTTTGACTTCAGATGACTGTTAGATGTAGCTGTGAGACTCAGAAGATGCAACAGGTATCTCACAAAACATGAAGATTATAATTTAGCATTGAAATACAATCAGAGAATAGTAAGTTATGAAAGAAATAAAATTAAGTGCCATGGCAACACCACTTTTTTTTGTTGCTGTTTGTTTGTCTTAGTTTTGGTTATAAGGCATTTTTCTTCCAAAAAATTTTTTTCTATTAGAACATTCTTCTTCTTTTTTTCTCAGGAAAATACAGATGAACTGAACCCAGTTTGACAGTCAAGACATTTAAACAGTGATATTTTTCCAGTGATACTAAAGCTACCACTTCATAAAGTATTCTCTTTTTCAAAGCTACATTCATATTGAAAAATGCATTTTTCACTGTAAATAACCAGTAAAATCCATAATGTTTCACCAGAGTCAAGATTTCAACTTGTCTTTCTGAGGCCTTTCTAGTAAGATGCCACTTGGTAGCTACACCTAATTGTTGAACAATTACTGTATTTTTCCAAAATAAGTATTTCAATAAAATCAGTTACCTAAAAAAAAAAAAAAAAAAAAAAAAAAAAAAATCACAGAACTTGGGAGCATGACTGTGTTATTGGTCTTCTGTCAGTAAGAAATTCTCTTCTAATATTACTAGGGATTGAATTTGAAAATCTACTAAACTTCATAGTATTGTAGATATAAAGAATAAAAACTCTAAACATCAGTTTCAACTTGATGTACATGCTCAAGAAATCTAAAACTCACTGTTATTCTTTCCACTGCTTTCACCTGATTCCTACCTTAAAAGTAGGAATCTCACATGCATTTCACTGAGTAATAAAGTTTGGTTGGTAATGACTGTTCTTTTGGTGATCTGAAATACATTAATTCTTTTGTAGAAAATGAATAAATAGAAGACATTTAGTGCAACTAATTATTTCTCAGGATTTCATTAAGCAGAATAAATAATTATTTAATTCATTACATGCATAGCTAGCAAGTGTAATTATCTGATCAATACACTTTCATAAATGATAGTGACATAGAAATTGGCACTTTTTGCTGATATTCCTAGAGATGTTCTCAAAACCATCTGCCTTTATAAAAGGCAACAAGATAACTGGCGTATTCAACTTAATACAAGTAATTATAGCCTATCTTTTATAACAGGTATAAATCTTCCTGAAATGCATGATTTTTCTCTTTTTTTTTTCTCTAAATTCTAATAAAACTTTCAATGAAATATTGCCTCATTATTTCTTGAAAGTCTTGACTATTAATTTCCCATTCTAAAGCCAGATAATATTTCATATGCTAGAATATATGCAAAAATCTATTATTTTTAACTTCTAAAAAAGTTATGTCCTTGTTATAAGTTTGTCAAATAATTAAAATTAGCAAATGGAGACTAAGAAATTATACTTTAAGCATTTAAACAGTTTATTATATTTATCCTGATACCTTTAAAAATAAACTTTGTGACTTTAAGTTTATGTAATAAAGCTTTTTGCATGCTAAATCTCATTAAATTCAATGGGTAATTTCAAATTCAAAAAAGTCACAGGTCTAAAAGTTCTATCTACTCCATGGATGGTAAAGTTGTGATCTGATGCTTCTAATGACTGAAAAGCTCTGTCATTAGCTCTCCTTTTCGATCACAGTGGAGAATTCACAATAGAGTATTGTCTTAAGGTGGCTAAAATTGAATATGTTACCTTAAATGTAGAAAAATCAAATCTATGATAAGGAAATCACAACACCTAAATATGCAATTACCACTGTCAGTCTTTCAGCTCTCAGTGAGAACTTATGCTATCTGTCCCAAGCGAAAAAGGGGAAAGAGAAAACTATTCCTAAAATACACCTTTTCAACACATGTTCTTGAAGAAACCCCAAAAACCCAAAAAACCAAAAACTACTAGCTCAGAGATATGAGAGAGGAAAAGAAAATTTGGATAAGTAACAGGTTATGTTACACAAATGTGATTTGTGCTACCAACCATTACTATTTACAGCACACATTTATATCATATACCTACCTGATCTAGTCCTCCTTTGGTTCCTTTGGATGAAAATCTGTACAAGAGCCACTGTGTGCATTCACAGACCAGAAGGCCACCATAAAAAAAGCCCATAAGCCCTGTAACAAACCCCAAAAGCTGATATAAAATAGGAATGGACAGTAGGCCAACGAAGGGTATTCTCCCCCTCTACTCTTCCCTCTTGAGGCTCCCACCTGCATTACTGCACCCAATTCGGGGCTGCTCAAGACAAGAAAGGCTTGTCAGAATGGCTCCAGAGAAGAGCCACGAAAATGACCAGAGCATCTCTCTTATGAAGACAGGCTGAAACAGTTGGGGTTGTTCAGACTGGAGAAGAGAAGGCTCTGGGGACACATCATTGCGACCTTCCAGTACCTTAAAGGAGCTTATTAAAAGGAGGGAGAGGGACTTTTTTTATACAGGAAAATAGTGACAGGACAAGGGGCAGTGGTTCTAAACTGAAAGGGGCAGGTTTAGATTAGACATTGGGAAGAAATTCTCCATTGCAAGAGTGGTGAAGAACTGGAGCAATTTATTCAGAGAGGCTGTGGTATGCCCCATCCCTGGGAGTGTTCAGTTCGACTTGACAGGTAGTTGAGCAAGCTGGTCTAATGAGAGGTGTCCCTGCCCATGGCATTGGGGTTTTGAACTAGATGATCTTTAAGATCCCTTTGAACCCAAACCATGCTGCATTAAAACAATGATAAAACAATCAGTTTATGATGCTGCATTCAGTTTACTCAGTTACATTAGAATAAGTGGATAAGTGGAGAAAAAAGGTTTAAGAAAAAGGTAAGTGTAACTAGTGATGCTAAACTCCCAGTGTTCAGTTCATAGCTATGGCTATACACATTTACCACAGCAGTGGATAAAGGTAATCCTCTTTGCACTTTGAAGAATACTTAGAATTCTTTTATTACAGCAAAAGTCCAGGAATGAAATGAGTATTCAGTCTCATAAAGCAGAGAAACTTCAAGAGGGAGATGCATTCTCTCTTGTAGTAGAGTATGTGGGTGGCCACTGGTGACAAATTAGATATGAGTTTGCAGTGTTATATGACAGAAAAGTGCAATTCAACAAAAATAACAAGTCATGGAGGATGAAGGCAGCTGTCATTCTATACAGCTCAGGTGGTATAGAATCACCCAAACATGCCATTCTACTGCATGTACCTTGACATCAGAGAAGTTGTTGATATACAGCTTGAGAAGATAATTTGTGCTGAAGGACTGTATATTTGAAGTAAAAAAAAAAATTAAAAAAAAGATTATTAGAAAGATGTAGGTGGGTGGACAAGAGGATTACTCACTGATAATTTCCTGTATATACCTGAAAAAAGAAAATGACTGGTGGGTTTAACTATTTGTTGTGCTACTGGAATGCTACTGCAGCTCTGCAACAGCAGAGCTAAATTTATCACAAAGCCTACCAGAATATGCAACAAATCTGTTTCACTAAAATGTTGACATATGAATGCCTTTATTAATCTTCAGAATATAACTGCATCTTATTTTATGGAATGAAAACAAGGAGGAAAAGATATAGTAATGTGATTAGTTAATGCTGGTGGGCAGCTGGACCCAACACAGCTGCTCACTAAGTGGGAGCTGCTCACTGCATCCCACAGTGGGATGAGAGAGAGAACTACAAGAACAAAAATAAGAAAAACTCATGGGTTTGGAAAAAGACAGTTGAATTGGGAAAGCAAAGCTGTGCATGCAAGCAAAGAAAAACAAGGAATTTATTCACTGCTTCTCACCAGCAGTCAGTTGCTCAGCCATCTCTAGGAAAGCAGAGCTCCATCATGCCCAACAGTGACTTGGAAAGACAAATGTCCCTCACATCCTTCTTCCCTCATTTTTATATGCTGAGAATGATGTCATATGGTATGGAACATCCCTGTGGTAAGTTTGACTCAGCAGTCCGGCTATGGCCTCTCCCAACTCCTTGTGCATCCCCAGCCTACTTGCCAGCAGGGCAGTGTGAGAAAAAGAAAAGCCCTTGATGTGCAAACACTATTTAGCAAGAGACATTAATACAATATCAACACTTATTTTGTCACAAATTCAAAACACTGCATTATATGAGGTGCTATGAGGAACATCAACTCCATATCAGCCAAAAAAGTAGAAATTTTTTAAAAAGCAAAGGCTTGTTTTGGATGACAAGGAAGCTAATTTCATGAAGAGGAAGCTAAATGAACTTGCTTGAAAGAAAGAAACTTGAAATTGACCAAAAAGTTCAACTAAAGTTTAACTAAATCCCAGTTAGCAAAACTGAATAATTCTCTTGGAATTATGTGCAATCTGTACTATGCTCTATTTCTCTCCTGGTTGATGTACAGACTCCCCATCCAGCTGTCAAAGCATGCTTTTTATTCTCTGAAAGTCCAGCTGACACAGTTGGCACAGTCTGAGTTACAAGCTTAAAGAAGAAAGCTGCTGAATCCTCTCAGGGAGTACTTGCAGATTGGTTTTGGGCTGGATTCCTGCGTAATAAGTAGAAAGAGTAACCAGATATTCAGTTTCCTGTCTAACCACAGTTTATGCAAAATAGTCTGGAGAGAACAACCATGCCTAGTTATGAAGGCAGACTAGAACTTCATACAGGTCTTCTGCACTGCTAACCACAATGGATTATTATTTCATTGTGTGCCAGTGCTCTTCACACAATGAAATAATATGAGAAATTAAGTGAGAAATGTGTCATTCAAAGGTCTGCAAGGATATCCTTTTTCTACAAGGATAAGTGTTTTTTCCCAGCCCTTTTATCAATTCATAAACAATAAAGAAGTAAAACACATCTGGCAAGGCTGCACTAACATACAGGTGTAAAACAAATGGTACTAAAAGAAGGCATAGAAATGATACAGTGTGATGACATATTCCCATGAAGTACAGCATGGTTTAACAATCACATTCAGGTAAATAAGACTATATTTCTCATTTAATTAAAAAAATAATAATGAAGACAAAAGAAAATTTTGCACAGGCTAAATAAGTAAGTTTACGTGGAATTCAGTTAAAGAAATATTTCATAAATTTTCTTGATAAGAAAAATTTATCACATATAGAAAGGACAAAAGTCAGTGAACTTTCTATTGAAATACTTCCCTGAGAAATTACATACAGACCTTTTCCATCAATCTGGAATTTTGTTTATTTAATCAAATAAATTTCCATAAGCAATTTTGATTACATGAACAAGCCTAAATATATATTAATAAGAGGCATCTAGAGAGATGTTATATGTATATTTTTAGTGGTATTATTATGAGTTTTGTTTATCCGAATGTGGTTTTATCATTGATATGTAAATTGAATTTCTAGGTATCATAAGGAATCTGCAAAGATGAAACTGAAACTATGCATATAACCAAGAAAGTTTATTTATTTATTAAATAAATATTAATTTATTTAACAAAATGTCAGTAAGATGCAGTCAATGGCTCAATGTCCAAGCCGAGATCAGTCACAAATGGCATTTCTCAGGGGTCACTATTTGGACCAGCATTGCTTAACATCTTTGTTGGCGCTAGGACAATGGAATTTAGTGCACCCTCAGGCAACTTGGCTGACTACATCAATCTTTGTGGTGCAGTTGAGATGCTGCAGGGTAGGGATGATATTCACAGGGATTTTGACAGGTTTGAGAAGTAGTTAAAAAATATAAAATGCAAGATTCCATACCTGAGACAGGGCAATCCCAAACAAAAATACAAGCTGGGCAGAGGCTTGGCAAGGTTTGCAAGAACAGGACAGAAAGGGTATGAGGGTATGTAGTGAGAGGACAAGATGGGCATGGATTCCAGTACCTAAAGGGGGTTTTATGAAAGCAAGGGAGAGGGACTTTTTCTATGGGTAGATAGTGACAAAGACAAGGGGCAATGGTTTCAAACTGAAAGAGGGCAGATTTAGTTTAGATATTAGGGAGAAATTCTGTCCTGTAAGGGTGGTGAGGCACTGGAGGAGATTTTCCAGAGAAGTTGTGAATACCTCATCCCTGGAAGTGTTCAAGGCCAGGCTGGGTTAAAAAATTTGGTCCAGTGGAAGGTGTATCAGCAGGAGTGCTGGAACTAGAAGATCTTTAAGGTCTCTTCCAATCCAAACCATTCTATGATTCTGTGCAGATACTAGTTTATAAAAATATCTGCACCAAAGAAAAACATACCCAGTCACAGGGTGCACAGATGAACAGGTTGCCTCAAAGTGTACAGGCCATGTGTAAGAAAAGACATACAGAAGAGTAGTTGATATAATATTCTATAATTAGAGAAAATATTGATTCTTCAACAAAAATGTTTTGTTGAAGGATCAATTAACCTTGGAAAGGGATCCTGACTTAACCATGTAGATCATCATTAAATTTGATCATAACTAGGATCATGGGTAAAACTGCCCCTACATTTGATACATAATGCTGTAATAAACTCCACTGACTTATGCAGCCGTTCTTTTCTTAAGAAACAGTTATGCAAAACTGATTATTGATGATCTTTATGTTATTGCTAATTACATCAGCATTGCTTTATTGTTTTTAAAGTAAACTGTGAATCTGGTCTCAGAATTTTCTGGTTCTGTTTGGACTGAGTACTAGATTTGAGGACTGCTTGTGGAGGTTGGATGCAACAACAGATTAATAGTGTGGGCAGCCTAGGCTACAAGGTGGCTGGAGTATTAATATTATTAATTCATTTAAATTTTTATTTTTCATTGCTGAAGTCATAACATATGCAGATAGGGTGCCATTTGTCTCAAACAGTGTGCTTCAATTTGGGCAGCAGCTTCACTATTTCCATCCTGAGTTATCCTCTAAACAGGACTGCCAATTATGTTAAACATAATAAAATTATGTGGTAGCTTTTGTGAAGTTTCTTTTTATTGAACTTTTTAATTGTGCCTTATTACAGCTAATTTTCACTGTTTGTACAGACTGCAATTCTGCCCTTATCATCCTGCTACACATATCATCCTTCCTGTTATTTTTTTGATGATTCATATTTAGTTATAATACGTATGCATTTTCCACTTGTCCTTTTTAGGCCCAGACAGTGGATTAAAGCATAACATTGTAGTTTATTAAAATAGAGGAACGGTTTTAAGAATCTTAAAAGTATAATGAGAAGAATATAGAAGACAATCATGCAAATTTTAAAAAAACCTCCAAAATATTTGTAAAGACAAAAAAATGGCATCAGAATAATGCTAAGGAGACCTCTGTCCACTTTTACTGCAGTGTCTTTAGTGACAGAGTAAATTACATCAGCTGGTATTCATCTCATCTCATCAATCTTCTGCTGGCTAAAAGTTAGTTTTCTGTATGCAAAGTCTCCCAGTTTAAACTCTGATACAAAAGACTGGTACCTCTAGCAAAATGTTCATCTCATTTGTATTACTGTTTTCTATACAACCACATAATAGGGAAATTAAACCCTGGTATATCCAACTATTTCCTATTTTGTTTGAAACAACAAGGATTGCCCTTCAAACAAACAAACAAAACAAAACCCACTGAACTCCCTGGATCATATTAACACTGAAAATGAAAACAACATGAAGAAAGCATGTCATCTAAGTGCTCCTAATATAAATCAGGCACCATGACACCATTGTAATACAAATAGAACAATACTTTCTGTCACATGTTTAATCCAGTATTCTATAAGAATAAATGGAAACATTTATCAATTTAAATAACATACAACAAACAATGAGTAGCACAGGAATAATGCAGAAATGTTTTTTGAAACCTAAGAAGGGAGGTTGTCATGGAAACAGCTGGGTTAGAAATCTTTTTGTTGCTACAATTTTATTCAGCTGCTGATGCTTATTCTTTATGTTATTTTAATACATTAATCTTCCTCAACTCATCAATGATTTTAATTTTTTCAGAATAAGGTGTTAGGTTAAGAACTTTTCAGATGTAAAGAAAAGACTAATGGCATATTCATGTGCACTGAAACACACAAAAATGAAAATTTTCAGTTTACTCCTACTCTCATCTAGCTGAAAGACTGAAAGGAGAGGTGAGTAAAAGAGTGAGTCATTCCCTGCATAAAAGGATATCATGACACTCTGCGCAATATTTTGCTTCAAGTGAACTAAAGGAAGAAATAAACCCTCAAAAACAATCTCACCAAATTTGAAATTCTTAAAAATATTTGTCCTACATGCATAAAACAGGTGAACTGAAAAGTTCAACAAACAGAACTCATCTATAAAAGTAATTTAAAAACAAAAGAAGTTTAAAATAAGTAAAACAAACAAGTAGCAGGTTAACCAGAAAAAGAATACATGCACTCAGTGACAAAAAAGAATTCTTTTCCAGGCTAACTAACCTGTCTGCAAGAAACAGAAATTTAATTAGTCTTTATGAGCATACTTGCAACAAATACAAGTTTCTAAATATTTGTTTTCATAGAGAAAAGAAAGGCGAGATACCAATGGAAGCAGAATGGAAAGGGTAGTAAGTGGCACATCTTCATAAAATAACCTGAAGGATGCAATATAAAATAAATTTGAAAGCAAACCCAAAGAATTAATAGTGTTTCAATAAGCAATATAAATAGCCATAATGAAAAAAACCATCAGGGACTAATAAAAACAACCTGAAGACTGAGCGACATAAAAGAAGAAAGAAACTTCAAGGCAATAAAACATACAGGGAATGAATCCATGGGTTTGAAAATGTACGTTATTTATTGGAACAAGAGCTGATCTAAGAGTCTCCATGGATACTTTTTTCCCTGCTAAACATGCTGGTTCACTGATAGGTAAAAAGTTTTCTGGATACATTAATCTTAACAAAGGTTGAAGAACAACACAGGTCCTTTAGGACTTTCTCATCAGTTATCCGCCCTTCCATTTTTTGATAGATTGTGTGGAGAATTACTTTCACTCTATATTGAGCCAACTCCGTATTAGTTCCAACATCACATATTATATCAAGTATCAAATAGTAGCTGCATATATATCATCACTTAAATTTCCTTGGCCATTGCCTCCATCACTGAAGATGGCATGAGGTTGCACTTTTATTACACTGAATTCAGAATACCTATTAATCAATACTGATCAGTCGTCATGTTTCTAGTGATAAAGATCATATCAGCATGTGATGGCAAGAGACAGTGCCTGCCATTTTCCTCAGTATTTTCGGTACTGATTGGAGCTTTTCTCTGCTCCAAGGAAAGAAGCTGGAGTTTCTTCCAATAAAGTTGATGAAAAACATCAGATGATATTATTTAACAACACAAGATACCTTGCTGGGTTGGAACACAGGTTTCACACTCCTTGGAATACCTTGGTTTTCCAGTGTCATCTTCCAGACAGAGCTGCTATAGGTGCAGCACTTGGCTCTATCACAGTACTGAGCAAAAGGTTTATTTAGGGCCTTTCCATCCTGCTTGTAGGACTTATTGTTACAGCACTTCTCCCATATTTCAAGGATCTTTTAAATTTTTCTTATGTTACTTGTATCAATGAATAACCTGAATTTAAATATTTTAGAACTTTCTTCCTACTTTCTTCCTATTTTAGAACTTTCTTCCTATAAACTTCATCCTTTGTTGCAAGAGAGATTAGAGGACACTAAAATAATGAAGGTTCCCATTTTTGCTTTTCTTTTTCTTAAATCTGCTGATTCACAGCATTGATGCTTGTGTGTGTGTGGTAGATTCACCCTGGATGGCTTCCAGACCTCTACCCAGCTAGCTGCTTTCTTACTCCCTCTTGTCAGCAGGATAGGGAGAGAAAATTAGATGAAATATCTCATTGGTGGAGATAAAGACAGAGAATTCACTTGCTAGGGAGAATTATGGGAAAAATAAGCTCAACTTGGAGAAAATGAATCTAATTTATTGCCAATTAAACCTGGAGTAGGATAGTGAGGAACAAAGCAAAAGCTAAAGCATATTATACTTGGCCTGACCTGCCTAAAGTTCAGAAATAATGCCTGTAAAGTCTCCTGTACAAGGTCATCAATATATAGCAGTAACCCATCACCCAAGCTATATTATTATACAATTACTTTTCTGAGAAACAGCTCCAGAAGATGCTCACCTGAAAGCCGCATGTGTATTTTACTAAGAGAGAAAAGGACTTAGGTAATGATTTCATGCAATATCTAAAGATATTGTCTGATTCTATTTGATCTCTCTACATATTACTCCCTCTTATCTTGAGGTGCAAAAATAAAGATCATGTTCTGTCACAAAAATCCACAAAAGTAGACCCTGAAGAGTCCATTACTGAATGTAACCTATACCTTTTGATGCATGGGCTTCCTATGTTGTGTTAATAAAATTAGAAAATAGTACAGGGAAATGAGAAAAACAAAATCAAAAGGAAAAAACCAAACTGACCAAACAACAACAAAAAACTCTCCCAAAAAATAAACAAAAACCAAAAACCTCAATATCAACCCAAATTGCTCACAAGGAAATTATTTTGTCTAGTCATCTACTTTTAAAATTTGACTCTATTTATTTCAGGTTTCCAGCAAAGCTGAGATACATTTACGTGAATTAATGATCTGTATGATTAAATTACCTCATTTCATCCTATTTAGTGACAATATCTTATCAACAGCAGGATGGACTACAGGAATAATTTCTAAGAAAGGTCTCAGCTGTATTTCAGAGAATTTTAATGGATTACTTTTAAAGCTGCTGAAAGGGGATTTGTCATATAAAAACAGTTTGAGTATTAAACTTGACCACATATGAAGAAATTGAACTACTTGAAAGTAATTAATAAAGCAAAAGATGTATTTTCATGAAATGAGCTCATACAATTAAATGTATATATTTTAGATTTGATAAATAAGTTTGAAAACCTAAACTAAATTGCAATTTTTGGGTCATTTTAAGGGACTGTGTAGGCTACAGAAGAATTTGGGGTAGATCTGGGTAATTCTCTAGAAGAAAAAACTGTCCTGGAAAGTTCATACAGACATAAATATTTTTGATTGATTATTGCCTTAATATCGCATAGATCAATTTGCACATTCTGTGTGCTTTTCTCACTTTAAGCTCTTTAAATAAAATAAAACTGGAGGACCACAAGTCTCAATCAAAAGCAGTGTTTTATCAGAGTATGAATCTTCCGTGACAATTTAATTCTCTTAACTGCCCCCAATGGCAATATGCTAGTTGCTCTGCATTTCTTAATCACTCTACTTTATACAGACACAGGATCTGAAAGATCCTACTTATTATCAGAAGCAGCCTGAGTATTACCATAACATTCTTGTTGAGTGAATGAACCTTGTTTATTAATCAGGCTAATCAGCTTGCTTTCTTCAGATACAACCAAATATCTACAGCACACATTACTGTGAAGAATTCAGCCTTACATTTTTCATATCCATGTTCTCACTGGGCCAGGTATGCATTTTCCAGATGCAACACTGCATACCATGTGTAACCAGATGAGCTTTTGGAAAAATATGTATCTTTATAATAAAAAGTGCTAGCCTTACATTCACCTTGCATGGAAATTCTATAAGATAAAAAAAAAAATCTTCGATTTCCTTTCAAAACATATGGGTTTATTCTATGTTTATTATTATACAGCATCTCTTCATTATTAAGCCATGTCAAGATCATTAGTTAAACTATCTTCATCCATTGCTAATGCAAAACTCCATATCTGTCTTAGCTTAGCATTAATGTTTATGCAAGAAAAACTAAAAAGAAATTAATCCTTTCCTTCTAAATTGTACTTTAAGAGGACTTATGTTTTTTATATTCAAATAAACAACAATACTGTTGTGCCATAATTTGAAGAAAAAATAGTCAATGAATTTTAATATATACAACTCCTAACTGTGATTACCCTTTTAATGTATATAACTTCTAACTGTGGTTACCCCTGAATTTTTAGTAAAAGGTAAAAGACATTGAAGCTCACTTATGACATTGCAGAAATGTTGATGTATTTCTTGCCCAACTAAGTTATCTTAAGATGTATCTAGCAAAATAGAGTTAATATTACTCATAAAATAATAATCTAAATAAAATTAGAAACAGAACTTCCACTGAGGACAGAGGAAAGATTTTTATGTTCATTGTTTATAACGTATTTGATGTTGAAAGGTCGAACTTGAGAAGACATCATTATACATCTAAAATAAGGTGCAGATACCATTTTAGACAACAGAGGCAAAGCAGAAAAATGCAAAGAAAACAGCTATCCACCTAATGAATAAAAATGTTATTGGGCTAGTCAGACAATTACAGATACAAGTTTTTTCATTTACAAGAACTTAATCATTAGGGAGTATTGAAATTCTCTGTGTCCCCTTGTCTATTGCTATTGAATACATGTGATTTATTAAATATTTTTGGTTTTTATTTACTCACTATTATTTAGTTGCTAAAAATACAACAACTACAGGTCCTCTGAGAAACAAAACTTTGTTTTTTTCCAGAAATCCAGTTGTACACTGACTGTCAATGAAGGTATGGCGGATAAATTGTCATTTTTCACTTAAAGATTAGCTCAAGTCAGCTGTGTTATCATTTGAAGTGATACTCCTGTTAGAAGTGAACTAGCAGAAAAAAATATCCAGTAACACAGCTACTTGTGATTTTCGGCAATTTACAGATATTATTTAATCATAGCAATGTATTTGGAAGATGGTTACATTTGTTTATCTGCACCTTTACCTAGAGAATATGAACAGGGATAATTAATTTAGCCAAGGGCACAATTAGAATGTCTATCACATTTGTATGAAAATTCTCCTCTTTTAAGCTCATTGTTAGGTATTCACATTAGTACAAAATTTTTCCCTTGTCTAATTCAGTTTGCTATCATAATAATAATGTAGCTGCAAATTGCAGCAAGTCTTATCTCTTTTCAGAAATAACTGATCTTTTCTACAGATGACCCCTGGTTCACTATGAGGTTTTTTTTATCATTTGACTGATGATGATGAAGATCCACTGCTATACACAGCATTTTTTTAGAGTCATTAGAATGAAACTCATAATTTTAGTGTATATGTCCATTACATAAACTTCATTGTTCCAGATCACACACACACACACTGGGAATTATTACAAAAATTAATTGGGTAAGGAAACCTTTACAAAGTGACTGGCCTTTCTTTCAAGAAAGCGACATGGACGATGACTAATACTATGCCACAACAATTTTGTTTCCTGTCACTGACATGCATTCTGCTGTATGAAAGAGATCTCCTTTTAGATCTGTGGAAATAAAGAGGTGCAGCATGCTTCTGTGTAAAATCCATTGTAGATAAAAGTTTTGGTGAACACCAACAAAGTCAAACACAAGATAGCAAAGTGGTGCACTGAATGTGAAAATCTCCATCTCAGAAGAACAAAGGAGATAATGTTTTTGTTAATGTTTTGCTACAGCCTTTATTCAGTGAAACACCTGGCAGGCTTACATTTGTCTCAGTGAAGCAACAAACTTGAAAGCATCACCTTATCTTTGAAGATATAACTCAGTATTGTCTTCAATTTCCAACTCAGCAGATACCCAAGTTAAGGCATTTAAGGATCTTATATTATTAAATACATTAAAGTTCTCTTTTAAAAACTTATTCAGTTTGAGAGGGTTCATTGGAGACCTGTATTATGTACTCTGACATTTCCAGGCTTTACAGATCACCATGACTTTATCTTCAAAACACCACAGTACTATACTTTCTTCTTAGTCCATAACTGTATCAAATTAATTTTCTTGACCTTACTTTCCATAGTAACAATGCGTTTACAAATACACATGTAAAAACAAAAACCATTATCAGTAATTTATCATTCATATTTATGAATGAACAAGTTGCAAAATCGGTACCCCAGGCTCCTTTGGTCAAAGCAATTTCTAAGGTTAGGAATTTCTAACCCACTCTTTTCTATGTTTTCTTAGTCAACACAAAATGATATGTAAAATCTCAAATTAAACAGTATAATTAGCAAAGCAAAATCTTCAGTACCATATATCTTCCTCCCTAATTTTGATTGATCTTTTTGCAATGTTCTTAGTTCATTTGCCACCTGGCCTGGTGCATCTTGGATGTCCCTTATACCCTCTAGCATATCTTCCAGCCTTATACAATACCTTGGATACTTCAGGACATTTCAGATACCACGAAGATCAGGCAACCAGATTGAGATCATATATACTTAAGAGCAATGTTCAGTTCCTTTGGGAATTAGTAATTTGGCCAGTGGAATAGGATTTGAAAGAGTGGGGATTTTATGTTTGCTAAATTTCAAAATTTTGCTGCCTAAACCATACATTTTTTGAAAGAATGTACTGTTGTAATGTGTCTATACAAATATAGACTAAATGATTTAAAATCTTCAGTTCTGTCGTATTTCTTTCCCTATATGTTCCAGTATTACAAATACCTTTTTTTTTTATCTAAGTAATCTATAATTTATAGAATTATAGATTTATAGAATTTCTTATGACAAATTAGAGAAAAAAAAATTTATTAGTCTAAATAACTAGCTCTGTACGTCTCAAAATGTAAGCAGAATGCTTGCATTGTACAAGGCTTTATAGCACTTGAGTAGCAAATACTGTGTCATATTATGCCTATGTAGGGATTATATAAAAAGTACAAATACTTACCAAAGGGGCAATTGCATTTGAAGCCACTTATGTCCTCTTCACAGGTTCCTCCATTCCAACAGGGTCTGTCTTGACACTCACTGATGCGAACAGAACATGTTTGTCCTGAAAATTGGAATTTAAAAGAAAAAAAAAAAAGGACAAATATGCTGACATGTTCAAATTATAGAGATATATTTGTAATGAAAAAAGTCTATGTGATTGTCACAGTCTACGTGGTGACCCCACTGGCCACAGTACACCATGTACACAGGACTACTGGTAGGCTCCCTGTGTGTCATGAATTTTTCTGCTTCATTTGGTACAGGGCAGTCCATTTTGACAGGCAACACTGGAAGCATTACAGTCAGAAAAATAGAAAGCTTTCCTACTGAGGTTATACATAATTCTGCTGCTTTTTTTCCCCCAGTATACAAATGTACAGCATTCAAACAATTTTTGTCCAGTTTTGTCAATAATTTTCTTTCATTTTGCTCTCTGACACCTTTGAAACAGAACTGTGAACTATCATTGACTATGAAAATAAGGCAAACACTAATTTACAGACATTTATGTGCAATAGAGCAGTTCAGCCTATGTTCTACAGCAAGTTGTCAGTACTGAATTGTTGGACAAAGGAGAAGTAAGATCAAATCACTAAAGAATACTTAATAAGGCAAAATGCAGATAAAAGGGGATGAAATAATTAAAAGCAAACCTAGGAATTAAAGTGAAAAGTAAATTTTTAATCTACAAAAATTATTGCTTTCATATGTAACAGGAAAAGCTATTTCCAATGTATTTGGTTTGTGTGGCCAGATTTTGGTAGAAGGAGGAGCACAGGGATGGCTTCTGTGAGAAGGTGCCAGAAGCGTCCCCCATGTCCAAGAAAGCCAATATCAGCCAAGTCCAAGATGAATGTGCTGCTGGCTAAGGCTGGCTGGACCAACCATAGAGATGATGGTAACACCTCTATGATAAGACATTTAAGAAGAAAGAAAAAAGTTCTTGTGCAGAGGAAACTGCAGCCAGAGTACAGCTGAGTGAGGATATGTGAGGGAACAGCTCTGCAGACACCAAGGTCAGCGCAGGAGGGGCAGGAGGTGCTCCTGCTGTCAGAGCTGAGATTCCCCTGCAGCGCATAGTGAGGCAGCTGTGCCCCTGCAGGTCTTGGAGGAGATCCATGCCAGAGCAGGTGGTGCCTGAAAGGAACCTGTGAACCTGTGGGAGGTCCATGCTGGAACAGGCTCCTGGCAGGGACCTGCAGATCCATGGACAGAGGAGAAGCAGGGTTCCTGGTATGACTTGTCACCATGCGGGGTACCACACTAGAGCAGCCTCTCCTTGAAGGACTGCATGCCATGGAAGGATGACCCACACTGAAGTCGTTTGAGGAAAACTACTTCCAGTGCAATGGATTCATGTTGGAAAAATTCATGGAGTACTATTTCCTGATGTAAGAATCCCATGATGGAGCAGGGAAAGGGCTCCTCTTCCTGAGTAGCAGTTCATACCACAGATGATGAACTGACCATAAACCTCCATTCCCTGTCTCCGTGTGCTGTTGGCAGGGAGCAGGTAGAGCTGGGAAGGAGGGATGGGTGAGGCAAGTTGTTTTTAAAGGTCTTATTTTACTCATTATCCTGCTCTGATTTTATTAGCAATAAACTCAATTAATATCTCTATATTAAAACAGACTAATTATATTCTGTTTTGCCTGTGATGGTATTTGGTGAGTGATCCCTCCTTGTCTCAACCCATGAGCACTTTGTTATAACTTCCCTCCCCATCCAGTTGCAGAGGGAAAGGATGAAGAGGATTTGGTGGGTGCCTGATGTCCAGCCAGGGTCAACCCACTACATCCAGCCACAGGAATATGGAGGTGAATCACGTTCAGTAGTTATAACAAGTCAGCAGTATGGAAAGCATGCTGGGCTTTCTGTATATCTTACAGCAGAAGATAAAAAGAAACCAGATGCTGATATTCCTCTGAATTCTTGCCATGGTGAAAATAATTTGGTCTCTTCTCTGCAGCACACCTACATGCCACCTCATGAACCAGGACTCTTGGCTCTCAAAACCTGTATCTACTAGACACAAAAGGTCTTTGGAGAAATGAAACACTAAGATACTCTTCCACACATAAACTTGTGATAGAATGGCTCCTATTGGGTTTTTTTTTTTCTGCCTCTAAACATACTCTGCATTTTCCATAAGATTTGAAGATATATGTATGAAAAGGAGGAGAAAAAGTATAGTCCAGGGAGAGTTCAGGTAACTCAGTAAACTAAAAAGCTTTCTGCTAAGAGCAGCTGCTGAACGCTGTCTAACATATGCCGTGGCACCAGAGAGCATTACAGCAAGGACTGGCCAATATATAAATTAATTTTTAAGTTCTTTAATTTTTTAAAGAATTTTCTTTGAAGTGTTGATAGGGTAATGGAACTATATGCAACGTTGCTCATCTAATTCTGGTATTTTGCATTCCTTTTTCTTTCCAGTTCAGGTCCCTGATTATGGTGGGATTATTATTTATCTCTTTTGAGGGAGATAAATAAAAATGCATTGGCATCTGTTCTAGGCAGGTGGAGAGTAGCACAAATAGCACAAACAGAGTTTTCTGCAGAAGTAAATTATCTGGCCACAAGCCATGGGCAAGCTGAAGCATGTACTAGAAAAAACTCCTTGAAACAGATTCTTTCACCTCCTGAATTCTTAAAGGTTAAAGCAAATCCAGTTTCAAGGGTAATAATAGAATGACAGCATCATCATATACTGATGATATCTAAGATAACATGCAAGGGGGAATTTAGGAATTCACGTTCTCGGAGTACAAAGGTAATATGTGGGCAGTATTTAAAAATATTTCAGAGAGAATCAAAGACTCTATGAAGCTACTGTGAGAACATATTTTCTGAGTATCTGAGACATGAAAAAAAGCTGGACAGATACAGTGAAGCCTTTTTTGTTTTCAGTATGCAGCTCCTCTCAACTACACATTTGAAATGTATGATCAGAACCTTCTTTAAAAGTCAGATAAAAATTCTTAATCAGCTACAAATTACTTTCAGCATCAAAGTATGTTAATATAAATTTTTTTTTGGTTTATGCTTTTAAGGTTAAAATTAATACAACACATTCCAAACATAATTACTAGTAAAACATACTATTTAATTAGCTATTTAATAAATCATAGCTTTAGGTCTGAGATCCTATACATTTTAAAGGCATCATATCAAATTCTGAAGTACAAAGAGAATGTTAAAAATTATTGTGAGCCAAAAATTAATACTTCTATTAATGCTATAGAATATTTTATGCTGTATAAAATTGCAGTGTTCTCAAATATATAACAGATAAATACAGGAAAGTCTGTCACTTGCAAATTGCATTGCCTGATCTTTAACAGCAACATTTTTTACCAGCACATTGATGATACACAAGACATTATTCTGTAGGAGCACAAAGGTGTTGAGAAGAGCATAAGGACCTGAGAAGGTGAGTACTAAAAAAATTAGCAAAGATATTTCATCATCCTAAGTGTTACTGATATCACTTACTCTCTTTAAAATAATCATGCCATTTTAGCAAATGGAGGGACACTGTAGTTCTCAGGTAAATATAACTACAGACGAAAGACAACAAAAAAAAAAAATAAGTTTCATAAGTCTAATGGATGAACTCTCATTGAATATTCCTCACCTTCAGAAGTGCAACTCAATAAGAGCACTGTTGTATTCCATTTTGTTTAAATGGTATGCTCTGTCTCACCCCTCCAAAATGTATGGTATATTCTAAGCCTGTGGTCCTGCCCTGAACCATCCTGTACCTGTCATCCCATTGGCCCAATGTGATTCCACGCCCACTTCAATTCCCCTCTTAAGGTGTGCCTCTTTCCCCTTCACTCCCCTAGGCTCCCCCTCCTTCCCCCTTCCCCCTTTTCCCTCAGTAACCATGCTGTTCCCGGGGGTGGGACCCCAAATAAACCTTCATCTGCTCAGCACCCTCAGAAGCCGTGTGGAGTCTCCTTGCCTGCCTGCTGCTGCCAGCCAGCTCACAGCCTAGGGGGCCCTCTGGGGACATCCCCGGGGTGCCCCCACCCCAAAACGAACCGCAACAGAGCACTGGATGGAAAGTTTGAACTTTTCAAAATTTGGATGCCTTTTTTCTGCTTAACTTAAAGGCATTAACTTTGCACTTTATCTGAACTTATAAAACTATTGTTAGATTCTGTAGAACATCCACAAAATTGAGGGGTTTTTTGATATCGAAATAAGTTCAATTTCAAACTGTTCTCAAATATAATATTCAGAGTTCAGAATAAATATCTGAAATTAATTCAGAAATTAGAATAAAACTGAAAGAATTTGAGAGCTTATTTTCTTAAGGTAATACACATTATATTTAAAGTATCTCTTAAGTGCCACCAGCACTATAACATTTCTGTCTGAATCACAAAACAGATTAAACAAGATCAGAATAAAAAGTTTATTTTAAATACTGTTTATACCAACTTTTGTTTTATAGACAAAATGAAATATAAAGTTTGACAATCTAAAGGTACACAGAATGACCACAATGAAGAAAAGGATGTGTAAGGATATTTTTGAAGTAAAACTCCATACTTGAGATACTCAAGACATAGAATTGACCTTTCTATTCCAAAATCAGATGAAAAGCAAATGATTTAAAATTCTGCTTAATGTAAATTTAATGACGTACTATTAAAAAAGAAAAAAAAGTAAACCACATAAAGTTCAAGAAGTAGCCAAACTATTATCAGTGTATTTGAGGATTGTCTTCACAACACCCCTGTCTTACTGTCCACCATTTTATAAAATGTGCATAATTGCAAAGCATTCCAGTCATGTACCTGATAGCAAATTGTGAAATTTTGTTGTCTGCTAAGCAACTAAGCTATTCTGTTAGATAAGAGATGCATCAAGCTGAGTAATGCTTCTGCTGACTTTGCAGAAAATGCAGTTATGTAAAAGAAAGACAGACTGTCCAGGTGAGGCTTTAGTGAACTTGACAGATATTTCTTTTTCTCAACTGTGTTGTTTTACACACTTGCTGATTTTTATATTTACTTTGAGGTCTTTTCTGTGTAAGATATTGTAGTAGTTAAAAATCCAAAATAAATCTTAATTTTATTTACCTCATACAGAGTAATCCTTTTTGTGAATGCCTATTACAGATTGAAAATTTATATCATGTGTCAAACCACTCCATCCTCCTAACTTCCATGAAAAAGTATTAACTCAGAGAAAGTCTATGACTCTTCAAATGTAGACTGCCCTGAGCCCAGCTCATCTATGTCCATGGGATTACATTGTACATCTGACAGGCTGCTCTGGCACAATCTCCCAGCAATAATCAATCTTCCCTAGCAGAAAAAGCCAGCCAGAGCCCCTGAAAAGGGGCTACCCAAGGCTACCTGAGCTGCAAGTCCAGCCCAGCCTTGATGTGTGGTGGAAATGTGGGAACAGACATAAGCCTGTGCTTCTGGGATGGTCTAGTCTTACCAAGATAGGAAGTCTACAAAATGGAAATGGAAGCAGGTGTTTCAAATGCAGAACAGGTGTGGGGAAAAAAATGAACCTGTTTGCCTTCCTTTGTCAGCAAAACAAATGATTTCATGTTTTCCAGATGACCCTGCTTCAGGCAATTCCTATAAAGCAGCTATCAGAGCGCTGAGAGCACTAATACACCTAAATTGTCTGCAGCAGACCCACCAATGTGCTTCCTACAGACCCTGCTCACTGTCAATGAGTTCACCTGTGGGTACCCTGATCTGCCCTGAACTATTCTGTAGATGTTTTTTATTCCAATCCTGCTTC
Source organism: Onychostruthus taczanowskii (assembly GCF_017590055.1). Lineage (NCBI taxonomy): Eukaryota > Metazoa > Chordata > Aves > Passeriformes > Passeridae > Onychostruthus > Onychostruthus taczanowskii. The sequence goes on along the minus strand of NW_024500683.1, from coordinate 5,319,471 downwards.
CCTCCCCCACCCCAGAGTGCTCTTTGTAAGGCGCTTTTTTTTTTCTTTTTTTTTTTTTTTTTTTTTTTTTTTGATGGATCTCTTGTACATACATTACAGATTTGTCTCTGGTTCTGTCTCCTGCTGCTTCTAACTTGCTTCCCTACTCTGGGGCTTGCCAGGGACCCTGTTACCAGACACTTTCTGACTTCTCTGTGTAAATGCTGCAGAAGTGTTCTTTGCTTAGTGGTGGCAACATTGCACTGCGATGAAACTTGGATTCTAGTTTGTGACTCCTCTCATGGAGCAGCCTGGATCTTGCTGCTCCCTGTAAAGAGGTTCAGTCTACATAATGCGTTAGGGTGTCCGTCAGCTGTTCTAGACTTGATTTGTGTAAGGGATTAAGTCTTCTTAAACTTACTTGTGTCAAAAAGGATTGGCTTTCACATAACTTACTTTCCTTCAAGATTTATTTTACTTGATGGCATGGAGGATATACTATCCACACTTATTACAGAAGGAAGAAACTATTTAAAAACATCCAATGAATGTTAAACCAATTAATAATGTACTGTAAATACAAAACTAAATATTTCCTCAGACTGCAGATATCACATGGACTTCTCCTGTGTATTTGTGGAATAAAAAAAGTAAAACAAAGCCCAGAAATTTAAAGTAATGGAATGATTTCAAAAAGCCCACATGCCATTTTTCCCTTCTTGGGCAAAAAGAAGAATGACGAAGAGCATGATGTGAAGAATATATGAATGTCAAACTAAAAAGTCACTGTGAGGCCTACATTATTGATGAGCTTTAATACTGTTATTTATTAATTATACACAGGTGAAGCAATGACAGACCATATTTTGCTATGTGGGGTACTATATATATTCAGAATTAAGAATTAAATTTCCCAAATCTTAACTGTACAATCAATATTACATAGATACAAATCCTTGAGAGAAACCAGTGAGGCAATATCTGCTTAAAGTAACTGCCTTCACATTTTTGTGGGCATCTTAATAGGAAAGAGCTTTAATGAAGGACATGTTTACGTAAATATGGGATTTTTTCCAAATAAGGAAAGAATTCCAAGAAGGGCTTCCTTTAAACCAGAAGTAAACAGATTGCTATTTATTTAGACTTACCAATCATCATGAAAGCTGGAATTATTTAATGCTGAACATTGATGTATTGAGATATAGTTACCACAAAGCTATGGGAGAAAGGACAGACTAGGAATTAATCTGAATGTGAACTGGGAATTACTCTGAAGCATTATGCTACATTAGAAGGACTGAACCAGAAGATGACAATATAGAGAGTCACCGCATGACCAAAAGTTTAAAAAGATTGGAAAGTTATTAAGTTAATTTTTAAAATCATACTGAAAACTTTCAAGTTTGACATGTGTGAAGTTCTCTTATAGGCAGCAGAGGGGAACTTGATATTTAATCTCAAAGTGAATTTACTATTTATGAAGAAAAATGGAGTACATCTGGATTTGTTAAAAAGCTAAATTATAGAAAAACAACATAACAAACAAACAAAAATGAGATAAGAATAAATGTGGAGTTTTTAGTTGTACACAGAGATACAAATCACTGATTCATAACATGCAATTCTGACTGAACTTACAATCTGTTTTGTATGGGAAAATATCCCAGGATTATAAACCCTCAGAGATTATGAAAATGTAATTGCCATGTTGAAATTATGAAAATGTAATTGCAATGTTAAAAATAACATTTTTATAAGTTTAAACAGCCTTTTATTAATTGTTTGTGGTTTATACTCTGAAAACTCAGAAAATATATTCAGTTCATGTGGTAACGTCTTACACCTAATGGGTGGTATTATGATATTTCTATTTTCTTTAAATTTACTTCTATGAAAATGTCATTATATAATATCTTATTGCATGATAAGATAAAGATTCTTTTAAAGGGTTTTCCAGCAATATATAATTATATCGTTTATATAAGCAAGTCCTCACAGTAACAGTCACATGGTTGAGATTGGAAGTGACCTCTGAAGGTCATTTTGTCCAATCCCCCGTTCAAGCCTATCCCGGTAGGTTCCAGCCAGGCTGTGCCCGGTGGACTGCTGAGGCCAGGATAGTCTCAGCGGAGGCTCAGACTTGGTCCGACCTCCCAAGCCATTCCCAGCTGCAGGCAGCCAAGCAAGCTCAAGTGATTTCAGCTCTTAGTGATTATCAGCTCTTAGAGCTTATCAGCTCTTTTGGCTTGCTTGGGCCGAGGCAGCAGACGCAAGGAGAGAGAGGAGAAGCGCTGTATAAGGTTCTGCAGGATTCTTTATTAGGGTGTCCCATGAAGGGTCTCAGTGACAGCTTCTTCTGCCGAACCAGGCAGAATTAGGGGTTTTTATACCCTACGGAGGTTTGGAAACTGTCCAATAGAAAGGGTCAGGGGAAAGTGACCTATAGGCTTACAGAGAGATAAGCATGGTCCAAAGACGGATAAAGGGTCAGGGGAAAGTGACCTATAGGCTTACAGAGAGATAAGCATGATCCAAAGGCGGATGAGAGGGGCTTCTAAGGCCCGAGTCATCGTGACTTAGCATTTCCTAGCTCAGCATTCTGACCTCCAAGGAGGCCTTGCAGGCCCTGTGCCTGCTACACAAGCCAGAACAGCCTGACCCACTTTCATGGAACCATGTACAGATGGCTTTTCAGTATCTCCAAGGATGGAGACTCCATAGCCCCCTGTTCAATCTGTGGCAGTGCTCAGTCACTTTCACAGTAATAAAGTATTTCCTGATGTTCAGATAGCAGCATCTATTTCCCTTTGTGCCCATTGCCTCTGGCTCTGTCACTGAGCACAACTGAAAGAGCCTGGCTCCATCTTCTGTACCCCCTCCCTTCAGGTATTTGTATGCATTGGTAAGATCCCTCTCTGAGTCTTTTTTCTTCATGCTGAAGCGTTTCAGCTTCCTCAGCCTTCCCTCATGGATATTAAAAATTACTGGATCCTCTATTGACTCCTGGAATACACCACTGACTACTTCTGGAAAGGCTGACTCCATAACAAACATTTCTTCTGGACTTGGCCACTCCTCCAGTTTTCAGTTCACCTCACTCTCTACTCACCCAGCCTTTACTTCATCATTTTTTTCTTGAGGATCTTGTGGAAGATCATGCAGAAAGCTTTGTTAATGTCAAGGTAGACAATACACATTGCTCACCCCTCATCTACAAGTTAGTCATTTCACTTTGGAAGTTTATCAAGTTGGTTAAGTATAACTAACCCTTCCTGAAACCATGCTGATTACTTCAGATAATTTTCTTGTTCATGATTTCCAGGATTAACTGCTCCATTACTTTAATAAGGATCAAGGCAACAGCCAGCTGCTTGAAGTTTTCTAGGACTTCATATTTTTGCCATTCGTGAAAAGTGACATTTGCTTTCCTCCATTCTTTGGGTGCTTCTGCTAATCAGTATCATCTATTAATGTTAAATGACAGTGACTTTGCCATGATATTTGCCAGCTCTCACAATATTACATATCCAAAGAAAGGCAGAAAACTGGTGAGGGATCTGGAGCACAAGTCATATGAGGAGCAACAGAGGGAGCTGGGGTTGTTGAGCTGGAGAAAAGAATGCGGGGGAATCGTATTACCCTCTTCAGCTGCTTGAAAGGACGTTGCAGCAAGGCGGGCATCAGTCTCTTTTAGCAAGTTACAAGTGACAGGATGAGATAAAATGGCTTTAAATTGTGCCAGGGGAGGTTTAGAAGGGATATTAGGAAAAAAAGTCTTCCCTAAAAGAATGGTCATGCATTGGAAAAGGTTGCCCAAAGATGTGATGAAATTGCCACCCCTGGAACTGTTCATAAGGTGTGTGGGTGGGGAACATGGGTGCAGCGGTGGCGGCTGACCTTAAGGTGTGTCCCGGCTAGCTGCGGCCAGCACTGCCAGCAGCACGGGGGCACTCTCCCGATCCGGGGCTCGGTCAGGGGAGCGCCTAAGGCTTTCGCCTTAAGGGACGAGGATCCGCGGCTGAGAGAGAGGTAGAGGGCTGCTAACCCACAGGAGGCAAATGAAGAGACGGACTCCAGTGGTAGTGCAGTCCAGGTTTAAGGTCCAGGGGAGCCACCAGCTGGAGACAAGCCAACTGGGCTCTGACCTGGGTTTTTACAGTGGGGCGGATACAGAGAGGAAAGGTGGTCTCCAGCGAATCACAGTAAAGGTGGGAGTGGTGGGAGGATAACAGGCATGTAGGGAAAACCAATGGGGGAAGAGCAGGGGAGGAGTCCTGGCCCCTGATCCAATCACTCAATGCCCAGGATGGAAGATTCTAGACAGAAGGGTTGGGGCACCGATTGACAGACAGGGAACCAGGGAGGGACTGAGGGAATGGATACAATGGTTGCTAGGGGTAACAGGGAGGAGAGAGGTGACGGATGGGGCGATCAAGGAGAGAGAGAACCAGGGCAGAACCATTACAACTGAAAGGGGTGTAAGGAACAAACCAAATCAGCATATAACATAACAAACACAATACAACACATGGGGATGTGGTTGAGCAGTGAACATGGTGGTGCTACCTTAACATTTGGGCAGGGTGATCTTAGAGGGTTTTTTCAGGTTTAAAGACTGTAAAATTCTATGATGGTATGATTTGTGAGTGCATCCCAACAGGGCCCATAGGCATACATATTGCCTAAGTATTTCCTGACGTGTTTCATCCATCAAGGGTGTGTCTTACTTGCTTCAGACTCTTTCTCTGGTCTCCAGGATGGTGGATTTTTGAAGGACAATTTTTCCAAATGCCGTATTTACTGCCTCAAACTTTTCCATGTCCAGTCTCATTAGGAATGGGACTACATTTTCCTTTCTCTTCCCTTTGTCACCTACATATTCACAGAAACCCTTTTTGATGTCTTTCACATTTCTTGTCATATTCAACTTGATCTTTGACCTTCCTAAACTTATTGCTGTGTGCTCAGATAGTGTCTCTCTATTTCCTGCCAGGCTACCTGTCCTTCCTTCCACCCTCTATGAGTATACTTTTTTTTTTTTTTTTGGTTGGATTTGGCCAGGAGTTCATTGATCATCCATAGAGGCCTCCTGGTATTTTTTGTCCACTCTTTGAGACAAATAGCTCTTGAGTTTAGAAGTTGTTATAGATTTTCTTAGGCCCTTCCCTTGAGGGTTTTATCCCATGGGACTCTTCCAAGCAGATCTTACACTTCACAGTATTGTCCTTGTAGAAGATATCAGAGTGGTTGAAGTTCCTCATGAAGTCCAGAAAAGTACAAAATAAGGCTTGAAGCCAACTACTGTAGATGGAAATACATTGTGTTAGATTTTGCACAAGTGAGCCAACTACTGTGTTCTTCACTTCTATTCAGACATACAGTTCTGCTATCATAATAGAATTTAAGTCACTTCAGGGAAAATTCTGTTTTATTGCACATTTATTAATAAATGAGCATGAACAGGAAGCAACATCTTTTACTAAATGTGCAAGCAAATTACCAAGAGCTTGTATAATCAACTGAAATCGAGGACAGCAAATCTGCAAATGCATATCACGTACATAAATGTGTAAATGAATATATGTAAATTAAAAATGTAAATTAATATAAACATATTTGAAATTAAAAATGTTCGTGCTTAAATGTTAAAAGTATATGTATCTAGCCAGAATATAACATAATGAAAATATAATTAATGTAATTAATATAATGATTTTTTAATATAATGAAAAAGTAGCATTGAAATTATTATTACTTAGTATTTCAGTGATTTGACTTGGACTTAAAAATCTAGTACTACATACACAATCTGGACTAGAGCAAAAGCAGTAGAGAGCTTGGAAGAAGAAGCTGTAAGTTAATGTCTAGTTAGTACAAATGACACAGTGCATTCTGTGCTATTTATTTTTGCCATTGTTAGTGATACCACAGATTGTCAATAGAGAAGCATTTGGAGCATTAATTGCCTGTTCTTGATGATATAGACTAAAGGCTGGAAATGCAACACTTTGGTATTACTGTATTCAAAATTATTTTCGGTCTCCCACATATAGTCTGACTATTATTATTCACACAAAACAGAAATTGGTACAAAAAGAAATCATAGCACCAGGTTGTGTAGGATTTCTCTAATGCAATGCAGAAATCTACAGCCCATCTCTTCCTAGAAAAGATGTCTAGGACAGACAGATGCCCTATCTTCCTCCAGTGTATAGAAGGGTTGTCTGAACAACTCACTCAAATATAGCTCATTATATTCTATACATGCAAAGAGATGATCTTATTCCTCCTGAAGCTCACATTTTCCTGTTCTGTACCAAAACATTTGTTCTTATCAGCCTGTGTATGACTGAAGACATAACATGTAAGACTGCATAACTGTGAAATTAAAGTAATGCAATTAAAATTGTATTTTGGAAC